>NC_091005.1:31049582-31656249 GCF_041146395.1 Eulemur rufifrons
AGCAGTTTCCTAAGTGGGCTATGGGTCCTGGTTATAGGGTTTTAAATTTAGTCATCCTTTTTGGCTCAGTTTCATGTGGTTGACATACTAAGTCATTTGAACTGACAGACAACAGTCCCAATGTGGTAACTTGAATGCCCATTTCTGGGTGATAATTAAACCTTCTAACTTGAAAAAAAAAGTAAATTTAGTCATAATGTTAGGTTCAATATGACAAACTGAATACATGCGTCTGCCTACCCCTCATCACAAAATCCTTCAGAAGTGGCAATGCACACCTCCCACCTCCACCCTCACCCACAATGAAGACAATATATATACTTTTAAGAATGAAACTACAGTAATACAGAAAGCCAAGGTAAGGTTCCACCAGTGGCCAGAAACTGAGAAATCACAGGATGAGAGAAAACAGACGGGAAGGAGCTGGTGGAGAAGTCAGAGCAGAGGAAACCACAGCCTCTCAAAATGGTTCTTCCTGGTTTTCTAGGGCCTTCAGAAAATTTGTAAACTCAAAGTCAACAGATATATTGATCAACAATTGATCAGGCGTGGCTAGGGCATCTGAATCCCCCGGATTCCATTCTCTTCTCCAACAGACAGGCGTCTGCCCTCAGGGCCAAGAACTGCCCATTCATTTCAGTGATAGAGCAACTTGGGTTTGAGGGCCTCACAAAAATAGAACAGAGAGCAAGTTAATTCTAGATTACTACAAAAGATATACCTATCTCACAACTTCTCCACCCAAGAGTGAAGCAGTACACAGTCACAGTGAACTCTTTCTTTACTTTGAATACTGGTGAGGGTCTCCCCAGCTCTCCCCACCGCCTGCTACCTTGCCTGTGTACCCTAAGGGAAACCCCCCTGTGTAAAAATCCTGGTCATTTTCATGACATCAGCTCTTCTGCAGTCTTAAAAGCTATTTAGATTTTATAACACATACAGAAAATACTTTATAGTTTGTCAGTTCTCCATGTCTAAAGCTTTGAAACCATCCAAATCCCACTTTGTTTCGTGACAAACTTCTCAAGTGTGTAGCGTGTACACCTATTTCTTCTCTCCCCTCTGAGATGTCAGGGCCAGGATTAGGCCCAGGTCAGGGAGTCTGGTCAGGCTGCATAAACGGTAGAAGACTGGAAAGGCTTTTCTGGATTAACAAGTCCTGTGGAGAAACTTCAAATACCACTTGCATGTTTGCTAATGGCCCCTCCCAGGTAAGCTCCCCGAGGCAGGGATTTGTTCCCTTCACTGCTGTAGCCCAGAGAGCAGCACCTGACACAAGGCAGATGCTCAGTAAACATCTGCAGCCTGATTTCCACCCTCATCACCTTCAACCACAGAAACCACAGTTGCAAGGATAACCAACAGGAATTCTTATCTAAGTCCAACCACCCATCCTCATCCATCTCTTCTTCTCCATCATCTTTCATGAAACTGATCACTGGTTTCTTTCTGAAGTTCCCATTCCCTTGGCTACTGACACCACGTCCTTCACCTGTTTCTCATCTTCCTGATTGCCTCCTCTTCTGGCTTCTGCTCCTACTGGTGGGCATTTTTCAAAGCTCTGTCTTGGTCTCTTCTCCCCACAGTACCTCATCCCTCCAGCAAGCTCATTCACTATCAAGGTTTTAACTACACCGACAGCATGAGAGACAGTACACACAGTACAGTGCAAAGGCAAGAACATCACACATGGAAGTCCTGGTTCTGATCTCAGCTATGCGATGAATTAACTATGTGACACATGGTAAAGTAGCCTCAGTATAGCTGGTTTCTATAAAATAAATCATTGTTTGTGTATATTTACAATGCATGTTTACAATTCAGTGATTTTTCCATTCTAGCCCTTAATATTTACAACCTATACCTTTGCTTTTATATCTAAGTATGAAATATTTCTACTTGGATTTCCCATTAAACAACATGTTCTAAATTCTTCCAGTTAGAAATACTTCTTTCTGCTCTTCTCCACGAGACCACTGGTTCTCCAGGCTCTCAGTCTAGAAATCTTAAACTCAACTTTGACTACTCTTAAATAAAATTTGTAAGAAGCCACTGATTTGGACTGAGCTCCTGCACTAGGCCCAACAGACCAGACCAAACCAGAGTGGAGTCACTTGTGCCAGGTCACACGTATCAAACTTTGAAAGGGCCAGTTTTCCAAAAAATCAGGAGATTCATAGCAACCAATCAGAACGGGTCCAGTGTACCTGAGCCGGCATAAGGAAGTATCCTCTGTTTGAACTCCATAAGGAAAGTAACTTTGAAATAACCAACTGGCTGTTCCCTGTTTCTGCTTTCTTCAACCCTTTTCTTCCTATAAAGCCAACCTCCCCTGCACAGCTCACAGGATTGCCTGTCCTAAATCTTTGGATGATAACACTCCTCAATTCATGAATCACTAATAAAAGTCGATTAGATCCTTACATTTGCTGTAATTTTGTCTTGACAATACTATGCCTCCTTTATCTCCCCACTTTCTATACCAAGGCCTGCTATTCTTCACATCATTTCTTTGGTTAAAGTTTTGTGATTCTTGACACATTATTACAGCTCTCACATTTGACATTCGAACCCTCCATAATCTTCCCACCGTGTCGCCACATGGCTGTCTTTATGTCACCAGCCTCTGACAGAGGCCTGGGTTCTAACTGGGCTGGCTGGCATTAGTCTTGCTCATTTCCAAATGAAAAACTTTTCTATGAATCTTCTTTTAGCCCAGGTCAAAACTTCCCTTCTTGGTGAAGTCCTTGACTTGTTTTAATTCTCACTGTACTTAGAGTCAAGACCACAGCTCTTAATTTTTGTTTCCTGTGTTATTTTTCTCAGCTCTAATTAGTATACAGGTCCACTATCCCTTATTTGTAATTCTAAAATACTACAAGTTCTGAAAACCAATTGCTTTTTCTTAACTCATTAGCCAGCAAAACCCAGAACTGAGATGAGATTATTTGCCTTATTTATACCACTTTGTATGAATATGTATATATCTTATTGCAAAAATATTAATGTGTTGATTATGTGGTTCTCCCCTAAACCCTGCTGGGGTTACTATATAATATAAGCTATCAAAACAGCATTATCTTTTTTAAATCCAAAAGGTTCTGAGATCTGAAACACATTTGGTTCCAAAGACTTCTTCAGATAAGGAATTGTGGACCCATATAACTTCTCTGAACTCAGAAACGTAAATTTCTTATATTTCCCACACAAATAATACCATGCTTTAGTAAGGACTAGGCACTTGAGGAAACATGAGGTTGCCAGAATATAAAAATAAAGACCACAACCATTTCCCAGATCAGGGTATTATGTGTTAATTTCAATCCTGACTCTAGTTTTTGTACCCAATGCTGTTAGCCCTTTGTTGCATCTTCTTATCAGTTTCTAATGTGCGTTACTTTGCTTTGAAGGCATGTATCTTTGAAATTAACTTCTGCAAAAAGTCTGTAGTGAAATATTTCTAATCTGAAAGAACCCAGAACAGTCAGATCCAAAAGTTGTCTGTGGTATCTTCTGGATATTGTAAGAATATCCTTAAAACAGTAACTCAAATATCTTAAATACTTTCAAAACAGAGTTAAACACAAGTGAAACAATTGCATTTTGGAATACAGTGTATCAGAATAATACTGTGCTAAAAAAGAAAATCATAATGGACTTTATAAAATTTAAGGTATATGTGGTAAGAAACACAATGACAAGTTAGAGTTGAGAGGGCCTCATGTTGAATAAACAAATATAATTTTCGTTTACTAGAAATTCCAAAGGCAAAGATCAACTTAACTCTCTCTATACATAATGGAAAACATTCATTACAATAAGTTGATATTAACCAAATTTGTACAGTAACTCCTCAATTCTGAGGTTAGGCTCTTAAAAACATCTATTGTAGGACAATTTAAGAATTAAGTTTTTTATTCTTAATTCTTTATACCTAATTACAAATTAGGTAAGGAGGACTGAGATTACAAATAACTCAATAAAAATCCTTAAAAAATGGATTTTAACAAATGTTCACTGAAGTAAAACAATTGAGAACACCAAATGCTAAGTTTAAATGATGTTTTTATTATATATGTTAAATTAGTAATAATGGGTATATACAACTGATTCTATTTACTGTTCCTTCCCTACTAGGAGCATTTTAGGATCTGTCTTCCCATAGCCTCAAAAAGATGTTTGCAAATTACTTTTGCTTAAATGAAAATAAGTGCTTATCAAAAGGCTTTTTTCCCTCCTGTGTCTTATAGTCAACCAAATGATTAAGGTTTTTATGAATTCACCCACTCTTTGGTGTGACTGAACCCTACCTTCAGAGTCAGTGGCTGCTCAGGAAGAAAAAAGCTCTGAGTAGCCTTAATTTACTTCAACCCCCCTCCGTGATACTCAAAGCGAAATGGTTTTAGTCCTCACTGTATTTAGCTGCTATTTCTCCTTAGCTTATTTCTTCTTTGCTCCTTCCTTGTTTATGACCCTGAGATTTTTGATCAGTTATTTTGTCACATGTCCCTCAATTTCAGTTTGTCTAATGTTTTCTCATGACTGGACTGACATTTTATGCCTGTTGTCAAGAATAGCATGGAAATAACGCTGCAACTTCCTTAATGCATCACAGCACAGGATTCATAATGTCAGTATGTCTTCTGACTGGTGGTGATAACTCGATTACTTACAGTGGCTTCTGCCCGGGCTCTTCTCTATAATGTTACAATCTCTCCCTTTGTAGTTAATAAGTATCTTGAGGGAAATACTTTGAGACTGCATAAATTCTGTTTCTCCTCATAATTTCAGCACTTATCAGTGGATCTTGTTTACAGTAATTATTACTGTACTTCTTCCCTGAAGGTTACTTTCTATTTCCCTCTTCAATTCTACATTTATGAATAGGAATCATACCATAAAATTTTTTATGTGACACTGCTACAATGAACATTTTAGTATGTCTCTAGGAAAGAGCTTCTCAACCATTTTGACATCGTGGCACATCTAGGAATAATACTTGCACAACACACTGGGGTAAATGAGCAAGAGGCCTGGCAACCAGAGGCCACTAGCCTCACGGGGATGGCTAGTCCAGGCCCCACAAACACCTTCAGAATGAAGGACTCAGTACGCTGGACATCTGTAACCTATCTGTGGTAACCGAGTAGGAAAGCTCTGATCTGGGTAGAATCTGAAAGCTGAATTGCTGCATCGTAGATTTAATGCACCTTCATCTTTACCAGATGTTGACAAATTCCTCTCCAAAGTAGTTATAAGAACTTATGCCCAGCCCAGCTTCATATAGAGTTCTCTTTGTTTTGCATCCTTTGCTGATAGTTAGAATTATCCAACTCTTTTGTTACACCAGTCTGATGCATGTGATGTGACATATCTGGGTTTCTTTCTTTATTTATTTCAGGATGTTATGGGGGTACAAACATTTTGGATGTAATACATTGGCCTCGCCCCAGCCAGGGCCATAAGTGTGCCCTTCCCCCATACAGTGTGCTCCACTTCCATTAGTTCTGTGTTTATCCCCCCACACCTAACCTGGCCGGAACCCAATTGTATTACTACCGTGTGAACACCTTAGTGTTGATCAGTTAGTACTGATTTGATGGCGAGTACATGTGGTGCATGTTCTTGATCCTTGTGATACCTCACTTTAAAGAATGAGCTCAAGCTCTTTCCAGGATAATATAAGAGGTGCTAGCTCACCTTTTTTTTTTTTTTTCCTGAGACAGAGTCTCACTCTGTTACCCAGGCTAGAGTGCCATAGCATCAGCCTAGCTCACAGCAACCTCAAACTCCTGGGCTCAAGCGATCCTCCTGCCTCAGCCTCCCGAGTAACTGGTACTATAGGCATGCGCCACCATGCCTGGCTAATTTTTTCTATATATTTTTAGTTGTCCAACTAATTTCTTTCTAATTTTTTAGTAGAGAAGGGGTCTCACTCTTGCTCAGGCTGGTCTCGAACTCCTGAGTTCAAAAGATCTGCCCTCCTCGGCCTCCCAGAGTGCTAGGATTACAAGCGTGAGCCACCACACCCGGCCTCACCATTGTTTTTCGTAGATAAGCAGTATTCCATGGTATACATATACCACATATTATTAATCCTCTCATGTACTGATGGGCACTTGGATTGTTCCCACATCTTTGCAATTGTGAATTGTGCTGCCATAAACATTCACGTGCAGATGTCTTTATTATAGAATGTCTTTTTTTCCTTTGGGTAGATGCCCAATAATGGAATTGCTGGATCAAATGGTATTTTTATTTTTAGGTCTTTGAGATATCTCCAAATTACTTTCCACAGGGGTTGTACTAACTTGCAGTCCCACCAGCAGTGTAAGAGAGTTCTTATCTCTCCACATCCATGCCAGCATTTGTTGTTTTGGGACTTTTTGATAAAGGCCATTCTCACTGGAGATAGGTGATATCTCATTGTGGTTTTGATTTGCATTTCCCTAATGATAAGAGATGTTAAGTACTTTTTTATATGTTTGCTGGCCATCATTCTGTCTTCTTTTGAAAAGTTTCTGTTCATGTACTTTGCCCATTTATTGATAGGATTGTTTGATTTTTTCTTGTTGATTTTCTTAAGTTCTATATATATTCTTTTTTTCAGCCCTTTATCATATGTGTAGAAAGCAAATATTTTCTCCCATTCTGTAGGTTGTCTATTTACTCTAATGATAGTTTCCTTGGATGTGCAGAAACTTTTTAATTTGATCAGGTCCCATTTATTTTCGTTGCTGCTGTGATTGCTTTGGGGGTCTTCTTCAAAAATTTTTTGCCTAGGCCAATGTCTAGAAGAGTATTCTCAACATTTTCTTCCAGAATTCTTAAGGTTTCATGCCTTAGGTTTAAATCTGTTATACATCATGAATTGATTTTTGTGAGGTGTGAATCCAGTTTGAATCTTCTGCATGTGGATATCAAGTTGTCCCAGCATCATTTATTGAATAGAGATTCATTTCCCCAGTGTATATTTTTGTCTGCTTTGCCAAAGATTAGGTGATAATATGAGGATGGTTTTATATCTGGGTTCTCCATCCTATTCCAAAGGTCTATATATCTGTATTTATGCCAGTACCATGCTGTTTTGGTTACTATAGCCTTGGAGTAAAGTTTGAAGTCTGGCAGACTGATGCTCCCAATTTGTTCTTTTTGCTTAAGATTGCTTTGGCCATACGAGGTCTTCTCTTGTTCCAAATGAAGTATAGAATTATTTTTTCTAAATCTGTAAAGAATGATGATAGTATTTTGATAGGGATTGCATTAATTCTGTAGATCACTTTAGTCAGTATGGACATTTTAACAATATTGATTCTGCCAATCCATGAATATGGTAGGGATTTTCATCTATTTATATCTTCTACAATTTCTTTTCTCAGTGTTTCATAGTTCTCCCTACACATGTCTCTCACTTCCTTTGTTAAATATATTACTAAATATTTAATTTTCTTTGATGCTATTGTGAAAGGTGTTGTGTCTTTGATTTGATTTTTGGCTTGACAGTTATTAGCATATATGAATGCCACTGATTTGTGTGCATTGATTTTGTATCTTGAGACTTTACTGGATTCATTTATCAATTCCAGGAGTCTCTTGGTCGAATCCTTGGGATTTTCTAGATATAATATCATATCGCCAGCAAAGAGTGAGAGTTTGACCTCTTCTGCCCCCATTGGGACACCCTTATTTCCCCTCTCTTGTCTGATTGCTCTAGCAAGGACTTCCAGCACTATGTTGAATAGAAGTGGAGATAGTGGGCAACCTTGTGTGGTTCCTATTCTAAGAGGGAATGCTTTCAATTTTTCCCCATTCAGTATGATATTGGCTGTGGGTTTATCATATATGGCCTTAATAATTTTAAGGAATGTTCCATACTTACTATGTCTCATTGAAGAAAGCCTTTCCTACCCTGAAGTCAGAAAAATACACTCTCATAAAGTTTCCTCTACAATAGTAATTCTCAAAGTGTGATACAGGAACCTTCAAGTTAAAACTATTTCACTCGCATTCTCTCACAAATGTAAAATCAGTTTTCTAGAGGCTACATTGTATGTAATAGTGCAAAAGATTGAAGGCAAAAGTAGGTATGACAATCCACGTCTGCTATTAAGCCAGAAATTAGAGATTTCCAAAAATATAGAGAATGCTACTCTTTTCACTCAATTACTTATTTTGGAAAACATAGTTATCTTAACAAAAATATAATATTTATGTTAGTATTCAATGGATTATTTTGAAATCAATCAACAAATAAGAATGTATCTTTTAATTTCTAATATAGTAACTATCAATAGATGTAAATGCACACAAAACAAACATAAGCATTTAGTAATAAACAAAAACTATATGGGGTTCTCAAGGATCCTGAGATTAAAAAGTTTAAACACCATTGCTCTAAAAGTATAACCTTTTTACCTTCCATAATTCACATCTGAGAATTGATTTTCATGTAAAAAGAGGCTTCCAACATTTTCTATGAATAATGGAGTACCATTTATTGAAGAGTCCACTTTACTGCTCTTCGCAACCTATGCTATTATAAATCAAGCTCCATATATGTATGTAAGTAGGGGAGGTGTGTGTAATCTGTTTTTGAACCCTCAATTCTGTTCCACTGGCCATATGTCTATTGCTGTACCAATACCCTATGGATACATGATAGGGTTTTGTATTTGGTAAAGTGAGTCTCCCTTCATTTTCTTCATATTTTTCCTCCTTCAAAATGGCCTTATCTATTTTACAGTTTACTCTTCCATATGAATTTTAGAATCAGTTTGTCAAGTTCCATGAAAATTCTGTTGAGATGTTTATGGAAATTTTGATTTAGAGATTAATATAGGAAGAACTGATATTTTTACAATATTGTTTTCTTGTCTGTTGACATGATTTATACTGACTGGTATTTGTTCGGATCTTTGTTTTATTACCAAAGTTTATAAGTCTGTCCATCTGCTCTTAGGTTCATTTCCAGGCACATCATAGTGAGTAGACTATTTTAAATTACATTTATTTTCTTAGTAGTTATTGCTGATCTATATAGACAAGTTATTGCTTTCCATATGTTGATCATGTATCCAGCATTGTGACTGGACTTTTTAATAACTTTTAATAGTTTATCTAGGGATTCATCTGGATTTAATATATAAACAAGAAATCAGAGGAAATGAAAACTTCTTCATTTCTGCTGTTCCCATCCATACCCATTATTTCTTGTCGTATTGCTTTGGCTAGGTCTGTACAATTTTAAGGAGAAGTTTACATAATCAATATCCTTTCCTTGCCTCTGAATTTAAAGGGTCTGTTTCTAACAGTTCACTATTAAACATGATATCTGCTATAGATTTTTGGCAGTTACATTTTATTAGGTTAAGAAATTCCATTTTATATGTATTTTATAAGAATGCTTTTCATGAAAAGGTGATGAATTTTCACCAAATACTTTTTCTGTATGTACTGAGAGGATCATACAGTTTTTCTCCCTTAATTTGATAATGTGATGAGTCACACTGATGAACTTTCTCATTTTTACTCATCCTTGCATTTCTGTGATTAAACACTACTTGGTTCTAGCACATGATGCTAGCTGACCATCAATATTTATTCTCACTTTCTTTCTTACTAATAGAACCCCGATTTTAACTTCACAAGGCTCCACAGCAGCAGGAGCGATTATGTGACCAAGTTCTGGTCAATAAGATGATGCAGAAGTCATTGGATCAAGCTTCTGGTAACTTTTAAAAGCCCTTTCCTTTTTTCCAATTCTTACTAGCATAGGCGAGATACCTAGAGGAACATCAGCTATGATTATTTGGATAAATGTATCATGCTAAAGACTGTAGAGCAGGAAAAAAGGAACCTATATCCTTGATGACAATGATCAGCTACTGTGAAAGCCCAGGACTTCCAACCTCCAGAATTTTTGGTGCATGAAATACAAAATTGATTTCTTGAAGCCACTTTTTTTTGGGGTTTTCTTTTACTGCAAACTAGTACAACTTCTACAAAAGGTAGTATGGAGATAGCTCAAAGAACTAAAGGTAGGACTACCATTTGATCCAGCAATCCCACTACTGGATCATCTACCCTAAGGAAAAAAGGACATTCTATAAAAAAGACATCTTCACCCAAATGTGTAGAGCAACACAATTCACAACTACAAAGATGTGGAAACAACCCAAACACCCATCAATACGTGAGTGGATTAATAAAATGTGGTAAATGGATACCATGGAGTACTACTCGGCCATAAAGAAAATGGTGAACTACTTATTGTATTATCCTGGATGGAGCTGGAGTCCCTTCTTCTAAGTGAAGTATCACAAGAATGGAAAAACAAACACCACATGTACTTACCATTAAATTGGTACTAATCAACACTAATATGCACTTATGGGAAGTAACACTGATAGGGTGTTGGGCAGGTGGGAGTGGGGAGGAAGGGATAGGTAAATTCACACCTAATAGATGCAGTACATGCTTTCTGGGGATGGGCATGCTTATAGCTCTGACTTGGGTGGTGCAAAGGCAATATGTGCAACCAAAGTATTTCTAGCCCCATAATACTTTGAAATAAAATAAATAATTTAAAAAATAAAATAAATTTTTAAAATTTGCCTATAAAACTAGCTGGAACTGTTCTGTTTTAGGGAAGATAAAGGAGAAAAGGATGACTTTTGAGGAGTGATTTACTTTCTTCAAAAACCACAGACTGTGCATCCCTAGGGTGGTGAGATTGGTTCTTAGGAAGGCAAGGGTCAAAAAAAAATCTTAGATCTTACAACAGTGTGTGGCCCTGCAAAGCTCAACGGTACTGGACAAAATCTTACTCTTTTCATATTCAATTTCTCACATTAGGGAGAATGGCTTTCCCTTCCTTGGGGACGACAACAACAGCAACAACAAAAAGGTTAAGAAACACTGTTATAGGTCTGTCTCATTTTTCTATTTCTTCTTAAGTCAGTTTTAGTAACTGTATTTGTTTGCTAGGGCTGCCACACAAAGTATCATAGACTGGGTGGCTTAAACAACAGAAATTTATTTTGTCACAGTTCTGAAGGCTTGAAGTCCAAGATCAAGATGTCAGGTTATTAGGCCTCTTCTGAGGCCTCACTCCTTGGCTTTCAGGTGGCATCTTCTTGCTGCTTTGTCTTCACATGGTTGTCCCTCTGTGACCACATGCCCCTGGTATCTCTTTTTATGTCCACATTTCCTTCTAACGACACCAGTCAGATTGGATTAGCACTCACCCAAGGGCCTCATTTTAACTTAGCCCTTTAAAGACCCTACCTTTAAAAGACTATATTTATATCTCTCTCCAAATAGTAAGATTCTGATGTACTAGGTGTTAGGGCTTCAACATATGAATTTGGGGGAACCCAATTCAGTCCATAACAGTAACTTAAGTTTTTTCTAGAACACATTCCAGGTGGATAGTTCTAAAATCTAATGCCACATAATATGGTAAATTCTCTCTCTCTTTAAAATATCTACTTATTTGTAGTTATGTTCTCCTTTCCATGGCTAATACATACAACTGCTTGCTGCCTGCTTGGCAAAATTTTTAAAAGGTTGGTTTATACTGTTAATCTTTTTTTTTTTCTTTCAAAGCTGTTGGTTTCTGTTGACAATCTCTATGCTACCTTTATATTTTATATTATTCCTATTTTTACCTTCATTATTTACTTCCTTCTACTTGCTTTGTGTTTACTAAGGTATTGTTTCTTTAACTTTTCAAATCAGATATTTAACTTATTAATTTTCCATCATAACTCTTCTCTAATATGTGCATGCAAGGCTAACAATTGCATGCTAATAACACTTCAGCTACATTCCACAGGTATTTATATGGCATATTTTCATTGTTATTCCATGGTATTTCTCAATTTCCATTGTTATTTCTTCTTCAAAACCATAAAATGGTTTTTTATATTCTAAAAATAGAGCACTAAGTAGGTATCTTTTAGCTATTGAGTTCTAAATTCAATGTGGTCAGGGTATATAGCCACTGATTATTTGATATTCATTTATTTTCACAGAAATTTCTTGAGACTATCTGCTATTCAAATCATCTACATCACACCTTTTATTTATTTAGGCTCCTCGGTTTATCAGTTTCTAAGAGAAACGTGTTAAAAATCTCCTACATATCTGTTATACTGTGATATAATGAGAAATATATATTTGGTCTCTGCTCCAGGTTCCTGAGAGAACGCTCCTAAAAACCTTGTAGACAGAAGTGCTAGGAGAATCTTTTAATATTCGGTCTTTGACCCTGGTTCCTGGCACAGGGATCCTAAGATCTTTGCAAGTTCCTGAACGACAGGAGTATATGACATGAACTCCTAAATCCCTTGGCATTTTCTGGGTGATAAGAGCATTTTTGTTCTAATGAGGCATCTCCTGGTGGGCTCCTAGACAGCCTCAGGATCGGGGCTGGTTGCCAGGGGAACCAACCGTGTGATTAGAGGACTGGAACTCTCAGTCCCAACTCTCAACTTGCAGGGAGGGGAGAGGGGCTAAAAGTTGAGTTGATCACTAATAATGAATAATTAAATAATTTCATTCAAATGTAACGAAGTCTCCATAGAAACCCAAAAGAACTGGGTTTGGAGAGTTTCCAGGTTGCTGAGCACATGGAGGCACTAGGAGGCTGGCAAGCCCCAGAGAGGGCCTGAAGCCCCATCCTCGCGCCCCCATACCTCCCCTATGCATCTCTTCACCTGGCTGTTCATCTGTATCCTGATATTTTTTATAATAAACTAGTAAACATGAGTGTTTTCCTAAGTTCTGAGCGCTATCCTAGCAAATTAATTGAACCCAAGGGTGGGGTAGTGGGAACCCCAATTTATAGCCAATTTATAGCTGATTGGTCAGAAGTATAGGTCACAGTCTGGGACTTGAGATTGGAATCTGCCGTGAGGGGCAGTCTCATGTGACTGAGCCCTTAACCTTTAGGATCTGATGCAATCTCCAGGTAGCTAGTATAAGAATTGAGTTAAATTAACTTTTAGGATCTGATACAATCTCCAGGTAGCTAGTAACAATTGAGTTAAATTACGGGATATCCAGCTGATGTCTGCTAGAGAATTGCTTGGCGTGTGGGGAAAATACCTACACACTTCTGTGTGTGAGAGTATAGCAGGGGAAACTGAGTTTCCACACCCCCCCAGATTATTTCATTAGATTTTTGCTATGTATATTTTGAGGCTATATTAAGTTTATATAGTATTTTTATATCTTCCCAGTGAACTGTTCCTTTAATCATTAAATAATATCACTCTTTATACCTTTATCTCAAATATAGTGAGTGGCATTTAGGATATAATTGATTTCCTTTACACTATGGTTGGTCCAGGTATAATACAGTCCTTTTGTAAAATGCTGTCTTACCTCAATTTTGAGGCCCTGGTTAGAGTCTGGTGCGTGCCTCTTCATGAACAGCAGATCCACACCCCAACCACTTCCTGTATAAGCTCGCATAAGCTTCCTGTATGAGACCATTCTGTACTCACTGGTCTTAGTCCTATAAATGAATACCTGAGACTGGGTAATTTATAAAGAAAAGTTTACTTGGCTCATGGCTCTGCAGACTGTACAAGGAGCATGGTGCCAGCATCTGCTTCAAGTAAGGGCTTTAGAGAGCTTCCAATCAAGGCAGAAGGTGAGGGGAGCAGGCGTGTCACACAGCAAGAGAGGGAGCGAGGGAGAGAGCTCTCTGTGAACTAATGGAACAAAAACTCCATCGTTGTCATGGGGAAAGCACCAAGTTATTCAAGAGGGATCCATCCCCGTGACCCAAACATCTTCCACTTGGAGATCCAACATCGGAGATTGACTTTAACGTGCGATGTGGAGGGGATGAACATCAAAACTGTATCACCACTGTAACTGCCCCAGCGCCAGATACCCTACTAAGAGAGACAAGCCCTATGCACGGGAGCCCACAAAAGGATTCCAGTTAGCTAATCCATACGGAGCCCAAGAAACCCCTTCCTTGCCATACACAAACATCTCCTTACAGCTGCAGCCTGCTGTTGGCCTGCTCCCTGGCACAATCCCCTGTGAGGACCCACAGGAGGGCTTTCTCTCTTTCAGAGCCATAAATAACAAACTGTGCATTTCATTCCAAGATGAACAGAGAGCTGTGCTTTTCATTACTGCATTGTTTCCAGGTACCAAAAAAATCTTTAAAAATAAAGCATAGGTTGGTGGGGCAGATTAGTTCTATTAGGTCATTCAGGGACCCAGCTTCCTTCTGTCTCTTATTCTCCAGGGGTTTTCTTGGGGGAGATGTTATTTTTACCTATTCTGCACAAGACATATTTTCTTCAATTCAGATTGTCAGTCATCATCTCTTCAAATAGAGCCTTTCCCAATTCCCTCTATTCTGAAATTGGCATATACATATTCATACATCTGTCAACACTGACAGAAAAGCTAGTTATCTTTTTAATGCTTTGGCATTTTTGAAGAAAAAGCCACACCTATCTTAAAACAGGGATAATTTGTAGGCATAAACTTCAGGAATATTAAAAAAAAAGATTAAGTCTTTTTTTTTTTTTTTGGCTAAACTGTACCCTGCCTTCTTCTCAAAATATTAGAATAGTGTGTCCTTGGGGAGGAATTATTCTTCTAACTGCAGATGACAAGTGTATTCAATACTAAAGAACTTTCATTCAGGGATTTTATGATTTCAGGAAAAAAATGGATAATTTATGTCATCCTAATAAAAATCCTACTGAAAAATCACAAACTTTGCCAGATCCAGGATACTGAAACCAACTGAAAAATAATAGCCACGTTTCAATACAATTATACAGCAAGTAATATAACTTTATATGAAATGCCCATAAATGTCCTTTTTATATTTTTAAGTGGAAGTTAAAAATTTTGAGTCAAGTAGAATTTTTACAATATGGCAAAAAACAAAAATACTAAAGACTTTCCAGTCAGGCAACATGGGGACCTTGAATGATAATAAAGGAATTTCAGAACTAGAAAATAGTACCCTCAAAGAATGTTATCAGCAGATCAAATATTTAAATACTGACTTTAGCACCTAATCTTCTCATCAGTAACCTCATTCTCATGGCATTTGAGAATCTGCAGCTAATAGAAATAGACTCAAAACACATATGCTGCAGAGAAATGATTAAGAAACAAAGACAGATAACTTGGGAAATAACTCAGGAAAGATGGAGAAACATCTCAGGGAAATGGAGAGACATCTCAATGACCACATCTCATTGCAGTCATCACGAACAGATACAGGATGAATTAATCTAACATTTCATAATGAAATATAATCTAGAAGAGCCAGGTTGAAAGATAAATTTCAGTCATTCATATCACAAGATTTATTAAATATGATAGATAACCTTAAATTATTTCAATAACAGCCATGTATACAACAAAAGTTTCCTGATTCCTGTCCATTTGCCTTATGAAAACTGAATATATTATAAATGACAGGTAAAGAAAGCAAACGGCCGTGTGCAATAAGGTAGCCATTAGCTACATGTGGCTACCGAGAATTTGTAGCCATGTAGCTAGTCAGAAATGAGATGAGTACTCACTTTAAAATACATACCAGATTTTGAAGATTTAACATAAAATAATACAAAATATATCCTTAATAATCTTTTATATTTACTACATGTTGAAACAGTATTATAAATATATTGTATTTAAATAAAATATATTATTAAAATAATTTAATCTTTTTAATGTGGCTACTAGGAAATTTTAAACTACACATGTGGCTTCCATTATATTTCTATTGGACAGCACATCCACAGAAGCTGGAAATAAAAACATATTTTCCCAGCCTCCCTACTCAACTGGAGATGGCCTTAGAATAGTTCTTACCAATAAGGCATGAACATAAATCTGCTGGGGATTTTGGTATTTCTGATAAAAAGGACTGCTTCTGATGAAAAGTAGCTAACTCTTTATCAATCTTCTTGTTGCCATTTTTATATAGCAATCACTTTTAGGTAATAAAGAAAAGGGAAACTGGAAAACCAAGCAGTTAGCCATCTCCAAACATCTTATTACAAGATAAAAATAAGCACCTTTTCATTTAAGCCACTGTAGTCACCCCAAACAGGATAAGTTAATCTAACATTTTATACTTAAGTATAATTTAGAAGGCCCAGGTTGAAAAATAAAATTTCAATCATTCATAGGACAAGCTTTATTAAATATGATAACTGAAAATTTATTCAACAGTCATATATCCAACAGAAATTACAAAAACATTTCTACATAAATACTTGAGAGTTTGATTTTAGTTTAAAAAAAGGTCAAAGACACTAATTTAGATATAAGTATAAATTCACTGCCTCATTACGAAATCAATGAAATGACAGCAATCTCAAGGTAATAGCTGAACTTTAAGAACTTGTTAAATATACTGTTCAAAAAAGTATATCAATATTCAGCAAAAATAATTCATACGAGCATTAATATTATAATAGAAACACACTGCAGTAAGCCTAAATGTCCAAGCAAAGGCCTGGCACGTAACAGGTGTTCACTAAATATTTGAGAATGAACGAACAGTAGGCATTTGGTTGCATATTTCTGATACTTGGTACAGAATCTCAGGCAGCCATTAAGTGTATTGTACATAGATATTTAAATGTGCCAAAATCTTTGCAGCATATTACATTTGATTATTAATGCAGTTAAAAAATACATTAGGACTCCTGGGTTAATTCATCTTATAGAATGAACGTCAGGATAAAAGTGTTTTCTTTGGCAGAAGAAGGTACAAATATAAAGTTATACTTAAAAAGTTACTAATAAGCCTGGGCATGCTGGCTCACGCATGTAACCATAGCACTCTGGGAGACCCAGGCGGGAGGATCACTTGAGGTCAGGAGATCAAGACCAGCTGAGTGAGAGCGAGACCCTGTCTCTACTAAAAATAGAAAAAATGAGCCAGGCATGGTGGCATGCGCCTCGAGTTCCAGCTATTCGGGAGGCTGAGGCAGGAGGATCGCTTGAGTCCATGAATTGGAGATTGTAGCGAGCTATGATGACGCCACTGCACTCTAGCCAGGTGACCAACAGAGCAAGACTCTGTCTCAAACAAACAAGCAAACAAATACTAATAAGAATCCAATTCACAAAATAGTGGAGAAAAAAACTTCAGAAAATCCAACTGTTCATAAAAGCAGTGAGAATATTGACAAAAATCATCAAAATCAAGTTTTTTAAAACTCTGGAAATTAAACAAGATCTTACAATAATCCAAGCATGAAATCAAGAAAAATCTGAGTAAGTAAAGTGAGCTTTTGAGGTGTATTAAATTGCCCTAGACCCACGCCTTCACCATACCCACCCCACCCCACCATCATAGCCTTTAGTAGTCATGAAAACCAGCAGACTAGCAACTACCAGAAAGAACAGAACAGGTTTGGAACTTCCCCAAAATCACCATCGCAGTATTTACTATTTGAATTGTCTGACACCTCCATGAGCACAGGCATTCAGAGCTTTCCTTTAAATCAGCGGTCCCAAGCATTTTTGTCACCAGGGACTGGTTTCACGGAAGACAATTTTTCCACAGATCGGGGGAGGAGAGAGGGAGGAGGCAAGGGATGGTTTCAGGATGATTCAAGCACATTATATTTACGGTGCAGTCAAGCCTCTCTGCTAATGATAATCTGTATTTGCAGCCGCTCCCCAGCCCTAGCATCATAGCCTCAGCTCCACCTCAGATCATCAGGCATTAGATTCTCATAAGGTGCGTACCAGCTAGATCCCTCACACGCGCAGTTTACAGTAGGTTACCCCCCCCCCCCCCAATGAGAATCTAATGCCACTGATCTGGCAGGAGGCGGAGCTCAGGCAGTGATGCGAGCGATGGGGAGCAGCTGTAAGTACAGATGAAGCTTCGCTCACTGGCTGGCTGCTCACCTCCTGCTTTCAGTGCAGCCCAGTTCCTAACAGGCCAGGGTCAGTGGCCTGGGGTTTTGTGACCTCAGCTTTAAATAACTTGTCTTAGAGCTCACTGAAATGCAAATGGCCTTTTCCCTAGACATCTGTAGAAGACAATCAGGGGCAAATATTTAAGATTGTAGCTGTCTAAAAATTTTTTTCTTAAAACTAGGGAATGAGATATCCATAGGGGGTTTGAAAACCTCTGACTTATTCCTAGGAAATTATGCTCAAAATTAGAAAAGACCTGAGATATTAATCTCACACCTCTGCTGAACTTGAGGCTCTGCAAAAACAGGAAGTGAAAGTGAATGCAGAGTTGTATACTGCCTGTGAGAGCTTCCAAGTAATACCAAAACATACACCAAGGACCTCAGCAAAGGCCAGGAGGCTTACTTGTTGAAAGCATTTTTTTTTTTCAATTTACTTAGTTTCTTTCTTTTTTGTTTTTAACTTCAGAATATTATGAGGGTACAAACATTTTTGTTCCACATAATGCCTTTGCCTCACCCAAGCCAGAGCTACAAGCATGTCTATACAGTGTGCTCCACACCCATTAGTTGTGAGTTTACCCATCCCCACCACCCGCCTCCCACCTACCCGGCACCCAATGAATATTACTTCCATGTGAGCACCTAAGTATTGACCAGTTAGTACCAATTTGATGGCGAGTACATGTGGTGCTTGTTTTTCCATTCTTGTGATACTTCACTTCGAAAGATGGGCTAAAGCTCCATCCAGGATAATACAACAGGTGCTAGTTCACCATTCCTTTTTATGGTTGAATACTATTCCATGGCATACATATACCACATTTATTAATCCACTCACATAGTGATGGGCACTTGGGTTGTTTCCACATCTTTGCAATTGTGAATTGTGCTGCCATAAACATTCGAGTGCAGATGTCTTCATTGTAAAATGTCTTTTTTTCCTTTAGGTAGATACCTAGTAGTGGGATTGCTGGATCAAATGGTATTTCTACTTTTAGTTCTTTGAGGTATCTCCAAATTACTTTCCACAGAGCTTGTACTAATTTGCATTCCCACCAGCAGTGTAACACTGTTCCTATCTCTCTGCATGAACACCAGCAATTGTTGTTTTGGGATTTTTTGATAAAGGCCATTCTCACTGGAGCTAGGTGAAATCTCATTGTGGTTTTGATTTGCATTTCCCTAATGATTTAGAGACGTTGAGCACCTTTGTTATATGTTTGTTGGCCATTATTCTGTCTTCTTTTGAAAAGTTTCTGTTTTTGTCCTTTGCCCACTTTTTATTGTTTGATTTTTTTTCTTAATTTTCTTAAGTTCTATATAGATTCTTGTTATCAGCCCTTTGTCAGATGCATAGCATGCAAATATTTTCTCACATTCTGTAGGTTGTCTATTTGCTTTAATGATAATTTCCCTGCCTATACAGAAGCTTTTTAATTTGATCAGGTTCCATTTATTTATTGTTGTTGCTGCTGTGATTGCTTTGGGGTCGTCTTTATAAATTCTTTGCCTAGGCCGATGTCTAGAAGAATTTTCCCAATATTTTCTTCCAGAATTTTTAAGGTTTCACACCTTAGGTTTAAGTCTGTTAACCATAGTGTGCTGATTTTTGTGAGAGGTGAGAGGTGGGGATCCAGTTTCAATCTTCTGCATGTGGTTATCCAATTTTCTCAGCAACATTTATTGAATAGAGATTCATTTCCCCAGTGTATATTTTTGTCTGCTTTGCCAAAGATTAGATGACAATATGAGGACAGTTTTATATCTGGGTTCTCAGGCCTTTTCCAAAGGTCTATATCTCTGTTCTTATGCCAGTACCATGCTGTTTTGGTTACTATAGCCTTGTAGTAAAGTTAGAAGTCTGGTTGACTGATGCTGTCCAATTTGTTCGTTTTGCTTAAGATTGCTTTGGCTATACGAGGTCTTCTCTGGTTCCAAATGAAGCATAGAATTATTTTTCCAGATCTGCACAGAATAATGCTGGTATTTTGATAGGGATTACATTAATTCTGTAGATCACTTTAGATAGTATGGACATTTTAACAATACTGATTCTGCCAATCCATGAATATGGCAGGGATTTTCATCTATTTATATCTTCTACAATTTCTTTTCTCAGTGTTTCATAGTTCTCCCTACATATGTCTCTCACCTCCTTTGTTAAATATATTCCTAAATATTTAATTTTCTTTGATGTTATTGTGAAAGGTGTTGTTGCGTCTTTGATTTGATTTTTGGCTTGACTGTTACTGGGGTACACGAATGCCACTGATTTGTCTGCATTGATTTTGTATTCTGAGACTTTACTGGATTCATTTATCAATTCCAGGAGTCTCGTGGTTGAATCTTTGAGATTTTCTAGATATATCATATCGTCAGCCAAGAGCGAAAGTTTGACCTCTTCTGCCCCCATTGGGACACCCTTAATTCCCCTCTCTTGTCTGATTGCTCTGGCAAGGACTTCCAGCACTATGTTGAATAGAAGTGGAGATAGTGGGCAACCTTGTCTGGTTCCAGTTCTAAGTGGGAATGCTTTCAATTTTTCCCTGTTCAGTATGATATTGGCTATGGATTTATTTTATATGGCTTAAATAATTTTGAGGTATGACCCATCTATGCCTATTTTGTGAAGAGTTTTCATCATAAAAGTGTGCTGGATTTTGTCAAATGCTGTTTCTGCCTCTATTGAGAGAATCAGATGGTTTTTGTTCTTGCCTTTATTTACATAGTGTATTACATTTATAGATTTGCATATATTTAATCATCTTTGCATCTCTGGGATAAAGCCCACCTGGTCATGATGAATTATGTTTTGATGTGCTGTTGAATTCGGTTTGCTAGGATTTTGTTGAGAATTTTTGGATCTATATTCATAAGGGATATTGGTCTGTAGTTTTCTTTTTTTTGTTGTGCCCTTCCCTGGCTTTGGTATCAAGGTGATATGGGCTTCATAGAATGACTTGGGGAGGATTCCATCCTTCTCAATGTTGTGGAATAATTTCAGCAGTGTAAATATCAGTTTTTCTTTCTAAGTTTGGTAAAATTCAGGCGTAAACCCATTTTGTCCGGGACTTTTTTTCACTGTAAGATTTTTTTATTGCTGCTGCAATTTCTGCGCTCAATATTGATCTGTTCAGGAATTCTATTTCTTCCTGATTGAGCCTAGGGAGGTTGTGTGTTTCTAAGAATTTGTCCATTTCCTCCACATTTTGTAGTTTTGGGGCATATAAATTTTTATAGTATTTAAAGATGATGTTTCGTATTTCTGTGATGTCTGCTGTACCTCTCCTTTTTCATTTCTAATTCAGCTTATTAGAGTCTTTTCCTTTCTAGTTCTTGTCAATCTAGCAAGAGGGCTTCAATTTGGTTTATCTTTTCAAAAAAACAGCTTTTGGTTTTATTAATCTTCCGTATATTTCTTTTGTTCTCAATTTCATTTAGTTCTGCTCTGATCTTAGTTATTTCTTTTCTTCTGCTAGGTTTAGGATTGATTTGCTCTTCCTTTTCCAGTTCCTTGAAACAGTTCATTAGTTTGTTGACTGATGATCTGTCTGTTTTTTAGATGTCAGCATTTATTATTAGTTTTCCTCTCAGGAATGCTTTTGCTTTATCCCACAGATTTTGTTGTGTCCCAGTTATCATTTAGCTCAAAGACTCTTTTGATTTCCATTTGGATCTCCTCCTTGACGCAATACTCATTCAGCAATAGTTTGTTTTAATACTACGACTTTGTGAAGAGATGAACCTTTCTGTTGGATTTGATCTCTAATTTTATTCCACTGTGGTCTGACAATATATGTGGTATAATTTGTATTTTTTTAAATTTGTTGAGTTCTGATTTGTGGCCAAGGATGTGATCAATTTTAGAGAAGGTTCCATGAGCTGATGAGAAGAATGCATATTCACTTTTGTTTTGGTGCAGTGTTCTGTAGATGTCTGTTAGATCCATTTGTTCTAGAGATCTGTTTAAGTCCATTGTTTCTTTGCTTATTTTCTGCTTGGCCACTCTCTCCAGTTCAGTCAGTGGGGTGTTGAAATCCCCAGCTACTATGGCATTACTGTTCATCATGTTATTTAGATCAATCAGGGTTTGCTTTATGTATCTGGATACTCCTGTGTTGGGCACATAAATATTAAGAATTGTTAAGTCTTCTTGTTGGATTTTTCATTTCACCATTATATGGTGACCATCTTTATCTTTCTTTACTTTTGCTATTTTAAAGTTTATGTTATCTGAAATAAGGCTAGCTACCCCTGCTTTCTTTTGGCTTCCATTTGCCTGGAAGTTTGTTTTCCAACCCTTGACCTTGAGTCTGAAAGCATCTTTGTGGGTTATATGGGCAAAGTCTGGCAGATTCACCCACGTCGTGCAGAGAACACGGCTTTCTTCGCCCACTCAGCCTCTAAGGGTGGAGTCCACTGCACCCGGCTCAAGGGTCCCCGGGTTGGGGGTAGGGTGGCACCTGAAACTGCCGCCACCAAGGAGGACCTTGTTGAGGGGGGGGAACCCCAAGGAAGGCAGCGGCCCAGACCTGGAGAGGAATCACGCATTTAGATGACCACAGTCGTGCAGATGGGCCAGATCAACAGGCTGCTGGCTATTTCTTTGGCACCAAAGTTCTGCAGATTCCCGCGAGCCACGCAGAGAATGCGACTTCCCTCACTCCTCCCTGCCTCTAGGGGCGGAGCCCGCCTTGTCTGGCATGAGAGTCCCTGGGCTGGATGTGGGGTGGTGCCCAAAACTGCCATGGCGTAGCAGCCTCTCCAGACTGGGACCCCAAAGAGGTGGCCACCCATACCTGGAGAGTTAGCATTGGGGGCGACCACTGAAGAGTCGGCGGAAGCACGTCCGGCAGGCTGAATCAATCGGCCACCAGCTATTTCTTGGGCATCAAAGTCCTACAGACTCACAACGGCGGAGGAGAGAGCCTGGCTCTCTCTGTTCCCCCAAGCCGGCCAAATTGCAGGCAGTTTCCAAGAGCGGAGCCCACTATTCACCATGCAACTCCCGTGCGCTGGTCCGCTGACCTCCAGGAGTCAGGTGCCTGTCTCCAAACTCCCGAATGCGGTCGTGGTCACAGTGGCAGGAAGCAACCACTCAGACCAGTCCCTCCCCAGACCAGTGCAGTCCCAGCACACGGCACCGGAGAGTTCAGAATGTTTTCCGCTATTGTCTCCTCTCCACAGAGCCTGCCGTCCCATACCAGGACTTCGCACTGACTTTAGGCATGTCCCTGTCCAAGCGGGTTGGAGGTCTGTGGGGGAGTTGGGTGTCCTCCTGTGGGTCGGCTCGCACAGCGCTGGCTGCCTGGGCAGGCACAGCCCTCCCACACTCTATTCCCTACTGTATTTCTCACACTCTCCAATCTTTGCAAATATACCTCCCTTTCACCTTTTGTCCTGTGCTGTGTGTCCCGCTGTTTCTCTGCAAATTCCCAAAGCACTGAAGCATTGTAATAAAGCTCTGTTCAATCATTAACTGACCAGTAAGCTAACTGAGCAAGACATCAATGGTCACATACAACAAAGAATACAGAATTGACAGAAATTTTTCAGGAAAGATGCTCAACAGATAGCATTAAAAATAAAAATACCTACACCACCACAAATACCAAACACATCTTGTGTAAGGGGAGCTGATTTCCAGAGTTGATACATTGTATTATTTAAAATGTCCAATTGTAACAACAAAAAATATCAGACATGCAAAGAATCAAGAAATTATGGCCTGTACACTTGAAAAAGAAATTATGAGAAATTTTCCCTGATAAAGCCCAATCATGGAATCTACTAGACAAAGACTTTCTTTCTTTCTTCTTCTTCTTTCTCTCTTTCTTTATTTTTTTCAAACAGGGCTTTGCTCTGGTGCCCAGGCTGGAGTGCCATGGCATCATCACAGCTGACTGCAACCTCAAACTCCTGGGCTTATGTGATCCTGGTGCCTCAGCCTCCCGAGCAGCTGGATGCACCACCACATTCAGCTAATGTTTTCATTTTTTGTAGAGACAGGGGTCTCACTATGTTGCTCAGGCTGGTCCTGAACTCCTGGCCTCAAGTTATGCTTACGCCTCAGCCTCCCGAAGTGCTATAGGCATGAGTCAAGGTACCAAGCCCTAGACAAAGACTTTATTTTATTTTATTTTTTGAGACAGAGTCTCGCTTTCTTGCTCGCGCTAGAGTGAGTGCCATGGCATCAGCCTAGCTCACAGCAACCTCAAACTCCTGGGCTTAAGCAATCCTACTGCCTCAGCCTCCCGAGTAGCTGGGACTACAGGCATGTGCCGCCATGCTAATTTTTTCTATATATATTTTTAGTCGGCCAGATAATTTCTTTCTGATTTTTAGTAGAGAGGGGGTCTTGCTCTTGCTCAGGCTGGTCTTGAACTTCTGACCTTGAGCGATCCACCCACCTCGGCCTCCCAGAGTGCTAGGATTACAGGTGTGAGCCACCACGCCCGGCCTAGACAAAGACTTTAAAACAACTATATTAATATGCTCAAAGCGCTCAAGGAAAACATGTACAAAGAACTAAAGGAACCCCTGAGAAAGATGCCTTACCAAATAGACAAAATCAATATAGAGAGAAATTACTAAAAGGAATCAAAATAAAAATTTGAATTGAAAGGGCAACAATGGGAATAACCACATTCAATAACTTTACAGAAATCTTATGTTCTCCAACCACCATGCAATGAAATTATAAATCAATAATAGAAGGAAATTTGGGAAATTCACAAAATGTGAGAATTGAATACCACATTACTAAATAATCAATGGGTCTAAGAAGAAACCACAAGGGAAATTAGAAAATATATTGAGATAAATGAATAGAAAATCACAGCATATCCAAACTTATGGGATGCAGATAAGCACTGTGAAGAGGGAAATTTATAACCGCCTGTATTTTAAAAAGAACAATCTCAAATCAATAATGTAAACATCCACCTTACGAAAAAAGAAACATAAGTGCAAAATAAACCCAAATCAGGCAGAAGGAAGGAAATAATAAGGGACTAGAGGAAACAAACAAAATTGAGAATAGAAAAATAATAAAGAAAAATTGACGCAACCAAAAGTTGGGTCTTTGAAAAGATTTACCAAATTGATAAGCCTTTAGGTAGGCTGACCAAGAAAAAAAGGATTAAGACTGAAATTATTAAAATCAGGAATGAAAGAGTGGACATTAATCCAACCTTAGAGAATCAAAAAGGATTTAAATAGAATATCATGCACAATTGCATGCCAACAAATTAGATAAATAAATAACCTAGATGACACAGACAAATCCCTGGAGAAACACAAACTGCCAAAACTGACTCAGGAATAAATAGAAAATCTGAATTGACATATAAGTAAGAGACTGAAATAGTAATCAAAAACCTTCCCATAAAGAGGCCAGCTGCGGTGGCCTGTAATCCCAGAACTTTGGAAGGCCAAACTGGGAGGATTGTTTGAGAGCAGGAGTTTGGGTCTGCAGTGAATATGATCGTGCCACTGCACTCCAGCTTGGGCAACAGAGTGAGACTCAGTCTCAAAGAAAAACAAAAACAAAAACAAAAAACATTCGATAAATAAAAGCCCAGACTCAGCTAGCTTTACTGATAGATTCTACCAAACATTTAAAGAAACAGTATCAATCCTACACAAAATTCTTCCAAAAAACAGAAGAGGAGAAAACACTTCATAACCCATTTTAGGAGGCCATTATTACCTTGATACTAAAGCCAGACAAAGTCTCTCTCTCTCTCTCTCACACACATAGAAACCAACAAAACGCTATACACCAATATCCATTATGAGCATCAATGTAAAAATCCTCAACAAAATTCAGCAAACTGAATACAGCAACATATAAAAAGGATCATACATCATGACAATAAAGTAGGATTTATTCCAAATATTTTATGTTCATTCAAAATTAGAAAATCAGTCAATGAAATACCGTATATGAATAAAGAATAAAAACCATATGATCATCTCAACAGATACAGAAAAAGTATTTAGAAGCAGTCAAGAAACTAGGAATAAAAGGGAACTTTCTCAACCTGATAAAATCTACAAAAAATCCACAGGTAACATCATATTTAATGGTAAAAAATTAAAAGGTTTCCCTCTAATCTCAGGAACAAGACAAGGATGTCCACTCTCATCACTTATATTAAACACTGTATTGGAGAGTCTAACCAGAGAAATTAGTTAAGTAAAAGATTTAAAAGCACTCCATATTGGAAATGAAGAAGTAAATTACCACTATTTGCAAAAGACATAATATTCTGCCCTTAGGAAATATACCCCCAGCAAAGCTCATCACCACAAGCGCTGGCACTCAGTGTATTCCTAGCACCTCAGTAAGGGCACATATGACCCTGAAGACAGTGGCCCTCACTTTAAGGAACTACAGTGTGAATACAAACTTTATAAAAACAAGATAATCAGTAAAGATATGATGATAAGCAGCAAAAGGAAGGCCCATTAAACAAACTAAAAGTACAATGTAGTGTATATATATTATGTTATATACATATGTACATGTGTGCCATACATGTGTATCTCCAAACATTGCATTTTTCAATCCTAAGAAACATAAAGATTATGACAAATTTAAAATTTGATAGTAAAAAGAGAAGGAAATGAGTGTTAGCCCCATTGCCTTCCCAGGTCCTTGGATTGCCTTAAGATGTGAATGAAACTAGATACTGAAGAAGAGATGGGGTTATGAACTTGTCAGTCCATGTTCTAAGGTAGCTATAAAAGAAAATGGTTCCAAGTCACATCACCTTTCGAAGAATCAAATTCTCTGAAATCTCTAGATAAAAGGAGCTTCATTCACTGAAAGATTCTACATAGGCCCATTTACTGCCTGTCCATATGATCCCTGACATGTAGAGAGTCCCAAGGAAAAAAATGGAGAGCAACTATGACACTTTTTAAGTAGGCATGTTGAAGGCTATTGATGTTAGCCAAATAAAAACTCTAAGGCTAGGAAAAAAACATAAATATAATAAGGAAAAAAAGGAAGGCAATATCAAAAATAGCTTCAGTATACAAAAGCCATATAAAACATAATGGAAAGGTTAAAGCAACATATTTTTAAAAAATTGCAGCTGAAGAATAAAGATTTAAAATAAATTATGCTAGCTATTACAAAAACAAAAGTTTTAAAAATTAGAAAGAAAATATCAAACAAAACAAAGCCACCACTAACCAAGCAATCTCAATACTACCATTTTACCTCAAGTGACATTACTCTGAAATCACTTGCAATCAACAAAGTTAATACCACTTATTGTAAATGGTTATCATATTGTGTTCCACTGGGACCTGTGACACTTCTTCCCAGTATTCTGGAGCTTCTATGGGTAGAAAGAAATGAGAAGCTAAATGGACTGGTTCTAGAAGCCCTCTCTCTTCTCCTTAGTCAGTCATGCCTCTTTTATTTTTATTTTATATTCTAGCATAGGAGTTTCCCAGCTCATCCCCCATCCAAAATGCTTGAATACCACTATTTCACAATATTATAAAAACTAAGAACTATTTGGGTGAAATAAAAACATGCAATTCTTTGATTAATCAAACAGAAGAAACCATAATTGGGTATTATTAATTTCTATCATTATTTAACTTCTACATAGACTTTTTTATTTATTGTATGAGACTATAAACTTACACGGTAGAAGGATGTATGAGACTATAAACTACTACAAGGCAGGACTACATATACCTATTTCACAGGACCCTCAGCACAGTCCAGTGATGATGTTGGTGTTGACTATATGATGTAATTGTTCTTCCGTGCATGGATCACAGGAGGGGAATAATAACAAGTATGGTACAGCATACCTACTCTTCCACAGAGTTCTCATTGTATGTTCTATCTCAATAATAAGCTTTTTTGCTTCCATTTTGGCACATTTCAAAGTGTGTCAGCAAGTGTTTGTTTAAGCATTAGTGCCTGTAAAAGGAATGCTTCTCACCTTTGAAATAGGAATTCTTTACAGTTTTTCTAATAAGAATAAGAATTTGATATTTGTCTTTAAAAAAACATGAAGAATCGTACTGAGGTTCTATAAATAAAAGTATAATATGATAAAAGTTTCTTTCTACTTTTAAAGGGATGAGTTACTCTTATAGTTTCTCAATGTGAATTTTAATTAAAGAAACTTACCCCAAACAAAAATGATTTATAGGGTTTCAAATGGTAAATGAAACACTAAAAGATGTATATAACATATTAACAAGATTTCCTTGTATTTCTGAGAATTCTATAGGGAAATGTACCTAATAATTTCAATGCAACTTTGTACCCACCCCACCCCATTCCACACCTAAAAAGGCATTTGTGAGGCAGAAAGTGCAAATACATATACACAACTTATAAACAAAAAAAATTAAAAAAAATTGAAAAGATGAGTAACAAAAAGCAATGATGTGAAAAACAGACCTAATAACTCTGAGATAATCTGCAAGTGTTATTTCAATTTCATTGCTACTAAAATTTTCTGAAAGTTACACATTTTTATTCCAGATCACCTGAAATAAAGTCTTCACGGGAGTAAAATTTTACAACCTGTTGTATATTATGTTCATTTTTAAAGTGCAATGAATTGAAGATATAAAGACTTTTTGATCCAATATCTAAAATCCAATATCTCAGTATATGAATTTAAGGATAATCCACTTTTATGAAACTAAAAATACATTGTTAAAACTAAAAAAAAAGAAATAAGATATTCTCAGAGATGCTATTTAGTAGTAAAGAATTTGGGAAATCATACCTCATCAGTGTTATAGATAATCTGGAGTCCTGAGGAAATCATTTCCACAAGGTAAAGGAGATAGAGTGACACTGCATTTATCTGAAACAAACAACAACATTAAAAGATTTAAGGAAAGAACAAAAAGATTATGTTATGAAATTAAATGTAAAGGCTAAAATTACAAGTCATTTGCTCTAATAGTGTCATGTAAAAACTATTTCCTTTCCTATTGTGAAGTAAAGGAGTTGTGGATTTAGTTCATAATATAATCCCAGCTTTATACGTAAAATACTAAAATCCTCAAATTCATACACTTGATTAGGGAAATGGCTGCAAGTAGAAGTGTTAGCAATTGTTTCTATATCATTTGCTTTCAAGCTCTGGGTCTAAAGGACTTCTACTTTGGCATAGTTTTGCCCACAGGCAGCAATGTAATGTCAATCCACCTCAAATACAGGTAAATGAAAAAGTTATTTGGCAAGCAAGACATTAAGACTGAGCCAGTACACCACAAACAACAGGCAGTACATCTGGAAAACATTATTTTCAGAGAACACAGAATTTATGTAAACAACCACAAGAACATACTAATTTTAATCAATGCTATAGCATATAATTTAAAATATATGTATGAACAAATTAGTTTTATGAAGAAATGAGGTATTCTTTTAGTTTATTATTAAAAATAGACATTTTATCATCTAAACAAAACAAAGCAAAAGACAATAATGTCCACTTTAACAAGAAAAGATTCTCTAAGCATCCTGAATGGGATGTGTAAATTGTCTCAGGTAAAAAAGCAGGAAACATACACGCCACAACGAGGACAACCCTTATGGAACAGCTAATTTGAGGTGTCAACTTCACTGGATACAGGGATACCTAGATAACTGGGAAAGCATTATTTCTGGGTGCACCTGTCAGGATGTTGCCAAAGGAAATCGGCATGTGAGTAGATGGACTGAGTGGGAAAGATCGACACTTGGATGGTGGGCAGGCACCCAGTCAGCTGGGGGCCCAGAACGAACAAAAAACGAAGGAAGGATGAATTCTTGCTCTCTCTTCCAGAGTCGGTTATGCTCTTCTTTTCCTGCCCTCGAACATCAGAACGGCCACTTCTCTAGCTTTGGGACTTCAGGACTTCCACCAGAGGCTCCCTGGGCTCTCAGTCACGGGCCTTCACCCTTCCACTGAGTTACAACATGGGTTCTCTGGTTCTAATGCTTTTGGACTTGGACTGAGCCACATTACCGGCATCCCTGGTTCTCCAGCTTGCAGATGGCCTATCGTGGGACTTCTTAGCCTTCATAATCATGTGAGCCAATTGCCCTAACAACAAATCTCTTCCCATTTCTCTCTATCTCTATCTCTAGCCATCCATCCATCCTATTGGTGCAGTCTCTCTGGAGAACACTGATTAATACACCTCGAAAACATGCTAAATGACAGAAACCAGTCACAAAAAAATCTTATATTGTATGACTCCATTTATATGAAATATCAAGAATTGGCAAAACCATAGAGATGGAAAGTAGACTGGTGGTTGCCTAGGGCTGGAAGCCTTTGGGGAAAATGAAATATGACTGCTAATGGGTATAAGGTTTCTTTCTGGGGTGATGAAAGTATTCTAAAATTTAATGTGATAATGGTTGCATAACTCTGTAAATATACTAAAAACCATTGAATTGTATACTTTAAATAGGTGAATTATATGTTATGTGACTTATATCTCAATAAAACTATTATTAAATAAGTAGCAAAAAAGCAGTGAAAAATTCTAACTTAGCCAGGAAACTGCAAACGTTAAGAAGGAGGAGAAAGCATGAACTAATTTTGTTCCCATACAATTCTAATATAGAAGATTATTACCCTCTAACAGCCTCGGTGGCTTGTGTCTCCCTCGACCCTCCCTTACTGACCGATGATAGACAGTTGGGGCAGAAGATTATTGGTGCTCTGGAAGCCTTAGATGAAGAAGCCCGTGTGCCACAAGTGCCTGGCACCACCGGTGGCCGTCTCAGGAACCAGGCCTGGATGTTTCCTGACTTCCTAGCACTAGAGCCCAGCGGATGTCAAGGTCCAAGTGGGCCACACAGAAAGATACAGTATTCTGGCTTTAGGTTTTATAGATTGACATAAACTTTTGTGTGGCCTTCCCTTAAAACATGGTAGAAAAGAGTTTCGCTCCACTGACAGACTCATCCAAATATTAATATTTTCGTTTTTTTTTTTTGGTTTTTTTTTTTTTTTTTTTTTGAGACAGAGTCTCACTCTTTTGCCTGGGCTAGAGTGCCGTGGTGTCAGACTAGCTCACAGCAACCTCAAACTCCTGGGCTCAAGCAATCCTCCTGCCTCAGCCTCCCAAGTAGCTGGGACTACGGGCATGCGCCACCATGCCTGGCTAATTTTATCTGTATACGTTTTTAGTTGTCCATATAATTTCTTTCTATTTTTAGTAGAGACAGGGTCTTGCTCTTGCTCAGGCTGGTCTTGAACTCCTGAGCTCGAACAATCCACCCACCTCAGCCTCCCAGAGTGCTAGGATTACAGGCATGAGCCACTGCGCCCGGCAAATATTAATATTTTCTTATAGCACTAACATTGGCCTGCTGAAAATGACTTCAAAGAAATTTCATTCCTATGGACAATCACTTACAGGAACACGCCTAAGAACCCTCCGCTCTGACTTTTGGGATGCTTCTGTGAGAAAACGTCAGTAAGTGGCAAGCTGTAAAGTGACTGCCAAGTAACATGTTGACTAACATTTATTTAATGCCTACTATGTGCAGGCATTGAACTTAAATGCTGGGATACAAGAAAAAAGAAGCTGTTATCTTCTGAAAACCCTATTTCTGATGGTAAACATATTTCTCAAAGCAAAAGGCACACAAAATCCTATTATGTTATAGTTACAAGGTTAATGTTGAGAAACTACATACTCACATAATGCTAAATCTCCAGGGAACTGTTTACAAATAAGTACATGAGCGTCTGCTCCACAGAAATGGAGATACTACGCTTCCATGTTTGGAGGAGATACACTAAAGTAAGACGTTTCAGATCGCTAGAGAGACAGGGACTATAAAGAGGAGATATTCCTATTTTAGTAAGGAATATATGAATAATAACTATTCTACCCCGAAGACAGAGAGCCAAATGATGAACAGGAGGAAAATCCATTAAGGATAAATAGCATATATGATATCTGTATCCTAGAAACACGGCAACAGGATGTCCACTAAACACAGTTAAGTACATAGATGTGAGAGAAAAAAAAATGAATACAAAACATAAAATCCTGTGTATTCTTAGCATAGTATAACATTTAATATATTATATAAGACAAAATTTATGGACTTCAGAAATGCCTTTTGGAATTCATTTCAACAGCATGTTTTTAGCTTTATTGAAGGTTGACATATTAAGAGATGAATTGCCATGTAACAAAAACTGATTTATTGCTACACCATTGTCAATTGTCTTTTTTTCCCTCTAGTTCCTAAGTGTTGATTTTCTTCTGAATTTGATAACAAGTAAAAGCTTTTGTCACTGAAAGAACTGTAGGCGCCCTTATTCTAGACAGAAATAATATTATAATCCATTCAGTTGCCCTTTTTGCTTAAGGACCGAGAATTCAGTCAGATTTAATGTTCAATCACAATAATTCAGCCCTGGTGATGAGTATTTCACTTTCTTCTCCATTTCAGGGTTGATTTTATATTTCTATTTTTAACAATTTATGAAATCTACTTTAAAAACATTTTTTAAACAGTCTGAGTTCTTCTACGATACATAGTATAAAGAGAAGAAGTTTGTATTCTTCTCTTTTTACCTGAAGATGACCATATTCCTGATAGGAAAGCACCTCATCTCCTGTATGCACATTGAAAACAGAGTGAAGACACGTTGTTGGGCGCGGATCCTGCTTAAACTGCTGGACCTAGAATCAAACATAAAATTTAAATAGTGGTAATAATTCACAAACTCATCCAAGACTACAGATTATAAGCTATTTTACACGAACCTTTTTAATGAAGAAAGGTAAGGCATATAAGCATAGGATTGACCAAAGCAGCAGAAATGTCATCTTTTCTAAGAAACAATACACAAAGCTCATAACTACTAATTTAATAGCGTTAACATGAGTGTCAGTTGATATTTCACAAGCATGGCAACTCAAGTGTAACAGGGAGCATGTTAATTTAGTAGCAACGAATTTTGCAAAGTTTTGCATCTTATTTTATTTTAGAGTAAAATATTGTTTTACTTTATGAGGCACGATTTCAGTGATTGTATTCCACTGTACTATTATTTGGATATGCTTACATGACACTTATAATGAAAAGGTACTTCAGGCTATATTCTAATTCAGGAAATGTTCAAACTTCAAATACCATTTCTTTCTCTCAGGGTCACAAATTTTAACCCATGCTTCTGTTAACATGTTTTCATTTCTCCTTCCACATATATCGTACTCTTGACTACTTAATAAGGCACCAATTCCAAGAGAACATAGGCCACACTATTATCTATTAATTAGACATAAAATTTAACCATTTTAGAATACTAAATAAACACTAAATGATCCTACAAACTCTAAGGACAACAAAGTTCACATATTTCTTTGGGGCCTATTCAATTCAAATTGGCAAACATTACTGATGCCAATTATATGCCAAGCACTGTGCTAATCCCTTGAAGTATGAGATAAATAAGAACGGAATGATATACAGCTCTATGTAAAGGCAATGATTTTCCTCCTTTCTGAAGAGATGTAAGTGACGATAATACCTAGGTGGTTGTGGCCTTGCCTTGTTTCACATGCCTAAGAAGCCATATGGAATCACATTCTCTTCTCTATCTTTTAAAATTCTTCTCATACTTAAAATCCTATCTCAAAAAAAAAATCTTTTTTAAAGTCCTTTCTGAACCCCAACCAAAATTCCTTCCTCTGGACTCCCACATCAGGAGGATTATCCCTCAGGTATTTCTCCTGTCTTGTACTTTTTTTAGCTGTCTGTATATCCCTGTGCTACTGTGAAATATATAATTTGGTCTTACTCCCCAGTTCCTGGGACTGAGCTCCTAGAACACTTGGAATTTCCTAAGCAATAGGGCTGAAAGAGTGTCTTTTGTTGTTTATAGTAAGTCCCTTTCAATATGCCTGAGTGCATGCTTATGTGGCTCTCTCCATACGCACCTACATAGCTTCAAGGTGGAAGGCTAGTTGCCAGAGGAACCAATCAAGTGATTAAAGGGCTGGAACTTTCAGCACTCCCACCCACACAACTTACCTTCTCACCTCAGGGGAGGGGGAGAAAGGGAGAGTGGCTGGAGATTAAGTCAATCAATAGCCAATGATTTGATCAATCATGCCTACATAATTCAACCTCCATAAAACCTTAAATGACACAGTTTGAAGAGTTCTGGGGCAATGAACACGTCCACATGCCAGGAGTGTGGTGCACCCCAAACTCCACAGGGACAGACACTCCTGTGCTTGAGACCCTTCTGGACATTGTCCTATGTCATCTGGCTGTTATTTGTATCTTTTAAGATCTCCTTTATAACAAACTGGTAATAGCAAGAAAAGTGTTTCTGTGAGTTCTGTGAGCTATTATAACAAATTATTGAACCTGAAGAAGGGATCGTGGGAATCCTCAGTTTTTCCAGACAGAAGTGTGGGTAACCTGGGACCCACTATTTAAAACTGGCTTCTGAAGTTGGGGGCACTCTTGTGGGACTCAGCCCTTTACCTGTGGGATCTGTGTTAATCTCAGGTTGTTACTGGCAGAATTGCATTAAATTGTAGAATAGCCAGTTGACGTCTCAAATTGGAGAACTGCTTGGTGTAGAAAAGTTACATGTTTGGTGCCAGAAGTGTTGGGAGTAGAGAAAGTTTTCCTTTAGACTCTCACTATCTTGTCAGCTTCTAGAAGCTCCTCTGTCCAATATGGTACCTACTAACTACATGTGACTAATTAAATTAAATTATAATTAATTAAAATGAAATAAAATGAAAAATTCAGCTCCTCAGTCACAGTGGCCATATTTCAAGTACACAGTAGCCACATATGACTAGTGGCTACTATATTGCTCAGTAACAGTATAGAGCATTTCTGTCATCACAGGAGGTTCTACTGGACAATTCTCTTCTGGAGCGCTGGTAAACTTTTACCGTCTCCAAGGGCCCTGCACAAGCAAGTACAGCCCTCCCTTATGACTGAAGTACCTGATCAACAAAACGGAAGTCAGGACCTTTCAGTAGGTATCAGGACCAAGTGAATGAAGGTATAGTAAGGGACATATATTCTCTATTCATAAAGTGACCAAGGTATCCAGTGTTTACTCAGAGAAGGTGGTTATCTCTCCTCAATATCTGAAACTGCTGGCAATAGCCTGAAACTACAGAAATAGAAATTCATGTGATCTCTCCTTTCACATTGCCATGATTATTATCTCAAAGTCCTGAACATTATTCTGGGCTCCTACACAAAACTATGGCTAAGTTGAAACAAAATACATTTTCCACTTGATACAGATCTAAAAGGGTAAGGTTTCAACAGTTTGATAAAGTGACTGCTGCAGTTGACAAGGTGGTTTTTGTCATTTGTCTTCAAGACATGCAAGAACCCAGCAGGAGAATTTATATTCAATCACTGTGTCAGGAGGAAAGCAACTACTAAATGATTAAAGATGCTCAAATGGGGAACTATATAACTATACTTTGAGTTTTGAAGCTGTTAAAAGACAAGTAATTTAAAATTTCAGAAAAAAATAAAGTCTAAACTCTATAAGCTTTGAAGATTAATGGAGCATGCTGTATGTCGATTATAAATAAAAAGTTCTCTTGAAAGCAGCCAAAAAATATGAGGACGTTAATTAGTATTTTATGTGATATCTGGCATCTGACAAGTAAAAATAATGACTAAAGAAAAACTTTCTAGACTAAAATAAATCTAGAGTAATATTTTTTCCACTAGCATTTTACTTAGATTTTTCCCAAAAAACTGTTATCACTGTGAATAAACTTCATTTGGGAAAAGATAATTGAGTATTTTGTCATCCATTCTTAATTTATAGCCTTAAAATATCCACTTAGAGGGGGAAAAAAATCAACTCATAAGGGAATCCTGGAAGAGTAAATTTTATAAAATCTTAACGATTTCTCATTAATTAGAAAATACTTAGTAGCATTTTAAATAATTTTTAAATAGATAATTAGGCACAGCAACATGTATAGCCTATTACAAAGCAAATCTCTGCCCTCCTACTATTGCAGAATGAATCAACTTTGAAAAACTATGAACGCTTCTCCTTAAGGAGTATTAGAAAAGAAAGTAAATGAAAGAATAGGTATGTGAACATTTAGAGGTAAAATATATTTGACATTAATAAGCAGGCATTAAGATAAGTGTCAAGACAGTAAAACGCAATAATCATATTGCTTTGTTCTGCGCATCAAGGACAACTCTATTCACTGAAATTCATAATAAATTTAAAGTATTTCTTTGAGCTAGTATTTTTGGAAAATATGTCAGGAAGCATCTTTCATAATGAGAAATCAATAAAAGTGGAGAAGACTTAGACTTTCTAGGTCATGATTGTATTTCAGAAGACAAAGAGGGTCAAACAGCAAATGAACACTACGATGTGCTTTGCTTTAGTTTTAAGGAAAGGCCAAAAGAATACTGTGTCCCATTTTACAACACGTTCGTATCCTCGACTGCTACAGCACCACAAAGGAAATGGCCAGGACCAGAGGAAGAGCATGGTGAGAGCAGGACGACGTGGCCCTGTGACGGGGGCACTGGCTGGGTGCACGGTTCCAGCACCCTAAGTCAGCTCCTTACACGCAAATGCGGGTTATAGTAATATATTCCTTTCCTACTCTAAAAGGTTATAGGGATCAAGAAAGATTATAACAATGAAAATGCTTTAAAATTTATAAAGCATCTTTTACTCATAAGAATATCAAAATCCAGCATTTTCTGGTATGCATCAATACTCAATGTGATCCACACATTCTTACAACTCACATTTATTTTAATGGTCCACCATCATGGCTATACAAGGAAAGACATTCTAGTCATTTGTAATTTAAGGAATTTAAGACAGCTTAAGTCACACTCAAATTGTATTTAAAAGAAAACATAATTATATTTAGAAAAGGCCATTAACAATTAGTCATGCCACAAAGAAAAAACCTTAAGTTATTGTATTACATCATTGCCTTCCCTCTGATAAACAATTCTAATTTAAGTCTGTCATCTTGCTTAGAAAACTCATGAAATTCATGGTTCTCCCAATGTTTCCTGGAGAGAAAAGTTGAATTCATGAAGACATTAGGCATTCATGAAATGATACATGTGAAATAAATAGTAACATCTCCAACTTAGGAAAAAATTAATCACAATTTCATCAATATAACATGACATACTAGTTTAATTCCAGTATATCAATCTATGACATACTATTTTATTTCAAGCATCTGAAAAAACCTTTACAATTATGATTTGCAAAGTTAAATCCTAGTAGATAAATTACAGGGCTTTCATACATCTCTATTATTGGCTTATAAATAAATTTACTTTTTCTGCCAACTAGTATTTTCTTGTTATATTCTTGTGGCAGAATATAAATGATTTTTTTAAAAGTTCTGACTTCAAATACAGGTCTCAAGGAGAAGATTTGCTATCATATTTTTTAAATTCTTTTCAAGCATAAATTAAAACTTATATTCATATAAAAAATATAAAACATTAAGTGATCAAAATGGCCCACATAGTTACTGGTGTTCATCTTTGCTAAAATGTGGAGGTAGGAAACATACCTGAAGCATGTGGTCTAGACAGGAGAGGGAATAATACTAATGATAACAACAACAGTATTTACCATATGCTCACCTGGTACCAGCCCCTGTGCTAGCTGCTTCTGTGTATTATTTCTCAATCCTCGCAAGAGCCCTACAAGGGAGGTTCTATGACTACTCAAATTTCACAGATGAAAAAAATTGAGGCACATGGGAGTTAAATAATTTGTCCAACATCACATAGCTGGTAACAGACTAGAAACCAGTGTACTAGTTTATGCTGATTGTCCACAAAAGAGTTATAAATATAGTAGGCCTGAGGTGGCTAACCTTAGAAAAAACTGCTTATAAGGTTGGCCTTTGGCTGGTAAGTAGAAACTTGGATTTTGAGGAGGTTTCCACCATTCCCTCATGAGAGTAGCTCACTATGCCTAAACTGATTAAATAAACAATGTGGTTTATACTAAACAAGTGGTTTCCCTCTGGAAGTCTGGAATTTTGGGAAGTGCTAGACAGAGGGTATCTATGTGACCAGCCACCAATAAAAACCTAGGGCAATAAAAACCTTGAGCTTCTAATGAGCTTCCCTGGTAGACATTTTATATGTATGATCATATTCAGTTGCTAGAGAAATTAAGTGCATTTCTGTGACCTCACTGGGAAAGGACTCCTGGAAGTTGGCACTTGGTTTCCTCCATCCTGCTCCTCACGCACTTTTTCCCTTTGCTGAATACGCTCTGTCTCCTTTCACTGTAATAAACTATGATTGTGACTATGGCTATATGCTCAGTCATGTGAGTCCTCCCAGGGAATCATCAAACCTGGGGGTGGTCTTAGGGACACACAGATGTGTATACGTGGACACTTACTATATTAGGACCTGGGGACACAGAGATGTAGGTAAGTAGAAGGAATTGCACATTATATTTGTATAGAGCTTTACAGTTTTAAAAATGTTATACTTATTTTCTTTAATTTCCACATAACCCTGTAAAGCTTAGCTTCTTTGCATGCAAATGAATGAAGTATTATATTTTTAAATTACAGTTAAAGAGAAATTTACACGTCCAAAAGTAATTTTGACAAGTATTTTCTTTAAGTAATATAATATTGATTACAATTATGGATATTTGTGAGGTTTCTGAAAAACTGAGTCTTTATCAAGCAAACACCAGGTGTGAAATACAAACAAATCCAAGTTTAAATAACAATTCTCAATCACCTCTTGCTTAAGTTATTCCTTCAATTTCAGAATTTCAAAACCCTGGGCTAGGAAGGCAGAGGTTATTTTCACCTATCTAGACTGCCCTAGGATGTGGCTTTACCTTTTTAAAGTACATTCCAGAAGATGCTATTGCTGTACCAGTTAAATTAATCCCTCAGAGTGATGTGAAAATTCCAGTCCACACCACAGTGTTTTTACCTTATCGGCCTGACGCATATAGCAGTAAAGAATTCCTCTCATACATTTTATAGCTGAGTGCTCCAGCTCATGGGTTCTTCCCTTGTCATCATCAATGCGCCTGTGTGAGAAAGATAACTCATGAAACAAATTGGAAATGCATTTGAAAAGGAAGCAGAGCTTGTGATAATTAAGTATTTAACTATCTGGCTAATCCTGTGTTCTGGTGATGTCTACTAACTCTGTCACAGTGAAATTCCATTTTCCCAGCTGAAGTAGAAATGTAGCAGTAAAAAAAAAATCCTATGATGAAACTTGTGTATATTTTTCCTTCTCCTTTCAAGGAAGTAAGCCAAATGCTTTAAAAATAGTATAAAATGTTTTCTACAATGATTTGGCTAAAACTTTAAAGGATATTTCTACATTGGGAAAAAAATCTACCAACAGATTTCTTAAACTCACTGTTATGAGGCACAGGCAATTTTTATTGCCTGTCCCGTTAGGTTATGCGATGGTCACTTAGATTTAGGGACCTGCCCTGGATAAGGCAGGCACCTGCCTTCTTCGCTCTACCATGTGTTTAATACTGCCGGGGCCGGCACTCGAGTCCCAGCCAAGGATGCCTTCAGTTAAACACACATCCAGGATGGTACATGATGTATTTTGGCATAAAAGTTTATATTCCCAGAGTTTCATTTAAAATCAATTGATCATAGTTTACATTGCTTACTTTTAAAAATAAAGAACAGCTAAAATCTAACTATTAAACTAGGTTAAGATGTTCTTTCTGTCCATAAATTGCTCTTTATTACAGGTCAGTAACTTTCAAAAGGTGGATGAGAGTTACTCACTACTGAAAAATAAAAGTGACTTATTCAATTGTTTCACTTAATCTTAACTAAAATATCTGGCAATCATTCTCACTTGATAGAAAGTATCACCTGTCTCCTTAAAAAGTATACTACAATTACCTCCTGCTTTAATTATAGATCTCATATATCACTCACTACTGGAAAGAATGATTATGATTTTGAAACAATATGGTTAATGTCAGTAAAAAATAAGTTATTCATCCTTAGCACATCATTCCTTCTTTCTCATGCAGGCATTGTAGTAAAACTAGCATAAATTTGATCTAGAGATCAGTATTTCCCCCCCACCCCGAAGTCAGAAGCGTCTTAACAGAGGCAAATTCTACATAGATAGTGTGCCAGTAAAGTAAGGACTATAAAGTATCAGATGTTTGCAGCCTTTTGGCAAACGGTTAATGTCTGACTTTTGCTCATATGCTTGCCACCTGCACAATTGTATTTGTTAAAGCAAATTTCCCTCATCATTTTATTTAGAAAAATTTCAAATCTACAAAAAGCTGAAAAGATGCTACAATGAATAAACCTTTTACTCTTCACCTAGATTCACTAATTGTTAACATTAGCTTGCATTCTCTTTTTTTTTTTTTTTTTTTTGCCTTTTTTTTTCTTTTGAAACAGTCTCATTCTGTTGCCCGGGCTAGAGTGCCGTGGTGTCAGCCTAGCTCACCTCAAACCTCAAACTCTTGGACTCAAGCAATCCTACTGCCTCAGCCTCCCGAGTAGCTGGGACTACAGGTATGCGCCACCATGCCTGGCTAATTTTTTATATATATATATAATTAGTTGTCCAGCTAATTGTTTTCTATTTTTTAGTAGAGACGGGGGTCTCACTCTTGCTCAGGCTGGTCTCGAACTCCTGAGCTCAAACGATACACCCACCGTGGCCTCCCAGAGAGCAAGGATTACAGGTGTGAGCCACCACACCCGGCCTCTCTAAGTTTTTTCTTCACTGTTTAAAAGTAAGGTACAGGCTGAGGCAGTAGGATTGCTTGAGCTCAGGAGTTCTAGACCAGCCTGAGCAAGAATGAGACCCTGTCTCTACGAAAAAAATAGAAAGAAACTAGCCGAACAATTAAAAAATATACAGAAAAAATTACCGGGCATCGTGGTGCACACCTGTAGTCCCAGCTACCCGGGAGGCTGAGGCAGGAGGACCACTTGAGCCCAGGAGTTTGAGGTTGCTGTGAGCTAGGCTGATGCCAGGACACTCTAGCCTGGGCGACAGAGTGAGACTCTGTCTCAAAATAAATAAATAAATAAATAAATAAAAGTAAGCTACAAACATCAAGACCCTTTACTGCTACACACTTCAGAAATATCTGTAAAAAAACGAGGAGATTCTCCTATATAACCATAATACCATTATTACACCTATAGAATTTAATACGGGTACTATATTATCTAACATACGGTCTAGACTCAAATTTATCAAATTATCCCCAAAATGTACTTTATAGTGTTTTTTAATGCATGATCCAATTAGGAATTATGTATTGCATTTCGCTGTCACATTTCTTTAGTCTCTCTTATCTAGACATTCCCATACTTATTTTCTAATATTCTATGATACCTACATTTTTTAAAGAGTCCAGGCAAGTTGTCTTATAATAAGCCATAATGTAGCTTTGTCTGATTGTTTATTCATGTGTGGACTCACGTGAGATATTTTGGTAAAATGTTAGCACAGGTGAGGTGCACTTCCCATTATGTCAAATCAGGAGGGGCAACTAATGTCAGTCTGTCCATAACTGGCTTAACCAGTTGGTTCAGGTGTTATCGATGTTTCCTATACTCCTAAAATCAGTAGCAGTTTTACATTTAATAAACCTACATTGGACTTACATAGAATATGTAAGTAAGGAAATGCTTTCAGGACATTATTATTCAAGTGTGCTAAACATGACTGCTTCATATTATCTCAGTATCTGATTTTCATTTTAAAATTGAACACATCAGTGAATTAAAACAGACGAATCACGTTCACATGGAAGACACAATTTTTAAATCAGAAATACACACACACAGGTCACTTTCAGAAAGTTAATATTCAAAACTAAATCTTAAAAATTTTAAAAATAGTTAAAATGTGTTACTAATGACCATGTGTCAGGTTTCACATTGGGTGCTTTCTACGTATAATGAAATAAATTAAGTAAAGAGAAATTTTATATTGTGAAAAAAAAATTTTTTACTTTATAATTATTTGACTTACAATCAAATTTAATAACCAATACCTCAGTGAAGAACAGTGGGAAAACCAATGAACTGGAAAAAAAAAGGAGTCCTGGCCCTGTCTCTGTCATTAACTAGTTGTATAATTCTGAACAAATCTGTTAAGTACTCTGGACTCTAATTTTATCATCAGCAAAATTCAATCACCATCAATTCCCTCTATTATTGAAACCAATCAACTCAATGAGAATGGGTAGGTAGTTAATTCTATCAAAGATTAACACTGATTTAGAAACTTAGAGACAAAAAATTTTGGTCACAAAGTCATAAAATGTTAGAAATGTTCTCATGTAATCCTTAGACAATGAAAGGGTTTAGAGGCCTAAAAAGGATATGAGCAGTCACAGGTCACACAGTACATCAGCAGCAGAGCTCAAAGATAGCTGCTCAGTTTGTCTTGGTCCCACAAAACCCTATTACCGAGACGTGGAGTTAACTAGGAGAACACACACCAGCTCACCTGTACGCAAGAGCCAAAGCCCAGGCCCCAGCAGCACAGTACAAGCTGTCCTGGATCTTGGCCTTCTGATCACCCCCGCATGTTTTCGTGGGAAAGAGACCCGTGGTTGGACTCTGATACAGGAGCAGTGTTGACTTGACTGCAAATGAAGGCGAGACAGACAGGAATCACACAGCCAGCCACATCCCTTGGGCAGACGTCTTAATCCTCTTTGGTTTCCTCACCCCACTTCTGACAATAATGTTTCTGAACTTAGCTATTGTAATAAACTTTTCAAGACATGGAAATAACTTCATGTCACTCCAGCCTAAGTGGAAATCCATCCCTGCATGAAGGGTTTTTTCCAGTTTTCAGGAAGGGACTCAGCTAATTAGGACTTAAAAAGATATTAGCACCTCCTAGTTAATGTCAATACATGTTATAGGTCTTAGTAGGACAACATCAGCTACGGGGCACGGGGTGCGGGGGAGGGGGGGAAGAATCAACCAAAAAGCTGAGCATAATAATTTTTAAAAATGAGTTCAATAGAGAAACTTATAGCAAATGTACAACAAAGAGTACAGTTGCTAAATCATAAAGTCAACTCCACTGCTATAAGTAAAGTAAATTATCAACAGCTAAGAAAGGATGAGGATAGATCATAGAACAGGCCAAAATCCTGCATTTCACTGATGACTAATTTGTGCCTGGTTTTCAGAGGAATGTACAGTATTCACTTTACTTATAATATTGTACATGTTAGGGATATGGTGAACATTTCAAACTGAATCCCATCCTCATGTAACATAAAAACAATAGCAAGTAAATTGGGAACATTTTACTTAAAGTCAAATATTGTTTTATTATCATATTTTTTATTACTTTATTATCTATGAAAGAGTCCTAAAATAGGTGAACACACTAAAATTACATTTCCTAAAAGCTATTTTATTCCTGTCTAACTATAAATGAATGAGTAATGTTTTTTCACAAAATACATTAAATTAATCTAATCTCGATTGGCATATGTTGATTACTTTTTAGAACAGTTTTTCAAAAGTATAAAACATTCTGGTCCTTCACAGAGATAAAAGAATTAAGATTTCTATTTCTTTTTCTTAGACTAAAATGATCTTATCATGATCATTTCTTTCAGAATACCGGGCTATTTATTATGCCCAGTATAAAAAATTGATCCTCATAGTCCAAAATAAGCAATTAACATTTCTTTTAAAAATGTAGTTAGTTCTCTTTAGTTATTGCTACAAAGATAATAAAAAGGGCAACATAAGAATGTATGCTAGAATCTTGACCAAAATAAGCTGAATTGAAGTTTTACATGAGGTTGCAATAGACAAAAATATCCACATCTTAGGGAGAGGCAAATCAAATTTTATGTTATTTGCCACACTAGGATAAGCAAATGACACAGGAAAAAAACTGACAAAAAATTAATAAGCATTCCAACATTTGTTCTGATGAACAAAGGGTCCCATATGCAGATATCTCAAAGTTGCTTACTCACATTGTAAAACAAAATTTGCCAGGCTGAGCCTGGAAACACAAAACAAACAAAAAATCAGGGACATGGTAACAATAATGGTAACCTGAAATTACTTCTTACAGCTCAATGAATTACAAACAGACACAAAAGGTTCCCCACTACCTGGGAACTATACATAGGTAAATGAGCAAGTTAATACTTTTGTAGACGGGTGCGGTGGCTCACGCCTGTAAATCCTAGCACTCTGGGAGGCAGAGGTGGGTGGATCGCTCCAGGTCAGGAGTTCGAGACCAGCCTGAGCAAGAGCGAGACCCCCCCCCCCATTAAAAAATAGAAAGAAATGATTTGGACAGCTAAAAATATATATATATATATTAAAAATTGGCCAGGCATGGTGGTGCATGCCTGTAGTCCCAGCTACTCGGGAGGCTGAGGCAGGAGGATCGCTTGAGCCCAGGAGTTTGAGGTTGCTGTGAGCTAGGCTGATGCCACGGCACTCACTCTAGCCCAGGCAACAAAGCGAGACTCTGTCTCAAAAAAAAAAAAAATACTTTTGTGAAATATTTGTGTATTAATCAAAAAACATCCTCCAAATTTCAAACCTGGTAATGTTTAGGAAGGTTCAAAAAACACAGAAGCAGCTTGGGAGGCCAAGGCAAGAGGATTGTTTGATGCCAACAGTTCGAGACCAACCTGGGCAATAGAGTGAGATCCTGTCTCTACAAAAAAAAAAAAAAATAGCTGGGTGTAGTGGCATGGGCCTATAATCCTGGCTATTTGGAAGGCTGGAGCAGGAGGATCATCTGAGCCCAGGAGTTCGAGGTTACAGTGATCGTACCACTGCTCTCCAGCCTGGGTGACAGAGTGAGATCTTGTCTCAAAAAAAATAAAAATTTAAAAAAATTTACAAAACACACACACATAGAAGATAATGGTGACAGTTTTAAAATTATTCAAGGGCCAGATATGACCTGCCAGATTCCGTTTATAGTCCTGGTATTATGTGTGACTGGAATATGTAGCCGCCTAAGTGCTGAAACCACCCCAACATCAAATGATAAAACAGTATCGTCTATATAATTACAAAATATAACTAGGGCAGAGGAAACACTAATCATAGCTATCTAAGGACTTGTGTTCCTCAGATTTTGCTTACCAATTCTGTAATAATGATCCAATTTATCCCACAGAGTTTCATTATCAGGTCTTGGAAGATTAATGCTTTTAAGAGGTTCATAAACTGAGCCTAAAAGAAAAATGAAAACCTATCAAATTCAGTCATTTTTACCCAGATAAACAAAGAAAAATTCTAAACAAATGAAGAACACTACTTAACAATCTAATTTTCACTTTTATATGCGAAATACCATACTTCATTACCGGAAAAAGTTTTGAGGAGGGAAGGAGGGAGAAGAAAGCACCCCTGACAATAAGCACAGAAGACCTCTGAATGTCCTGGGATATTCCCACCCTTACCCCAGCCACTCAGTTCAACTCAGCCCTGTGTATCCGGGTCCGAACAACTCAACTCTCAACAACAGTCATGGAGTAGTCACTAGCTCAGTAATTTCTAATTATTAAGAAATATATCTAATTATGTGCCCCAAAATCCAAACCTTATTCCTTAAGTTGATGCTTCATCAGGCAATTTTCTTTCAAACAAAAACCAAAAACCTCAAGTAAAGAAGATAATGCTCACATATTCCAAAGCCATCCACTCAACAAACGTCTAGCTGGGTTTCATGCGGAAATTCTTAAGCCTGTACTTTCTTTTAGGTAGATAATACTCTTACTATCTGGACAGCAGAGATCATTCCTACTTCTCAGCCATGAAAACTACTGCAAGGTGTTAGCAGAGGACATTGCTCAAAAGCTACACACAATAATCATGATAATTTGCCACAAAATGGATACAGAAAATTGTTCACTTGACTAGTGCACTTTCTCAACTGCTGATTGAAAGAAAGACATCTGCACCTTCAGCCATCCGACTAAGTACTCTCTCTCGTTCTTGTTAAAAGCACTCAGAAATGACAAACATCTCAAGGTCACAATTAAACCACCTCTGGATTCAGGTAATGCATACCATGTAGCCTAACAACATAGCACAAACACAAACCTATAATTTACTTATGGGGGGAAATCATGTTGGACGCATTAAGATGCTGTTTTTAAAGAAAATTAAAGCATTCATGCTCATAAAATTGCTATGTCTGTAATGCTAGTTTAAAGCCAGGTTATTGGGAAGCTCTTTACGTTTAGGCAGATACTAAACATTATGAAGTAAGGAAAGGTCCTATACAGTCAGGCAACAGTCCCATTACTTTTTGTTGGAAATAGAGATGATTTGTGGATAAAAACAGGTTATAGGAAATAATCTGCTCTGAGTGAAGAGATTTTCTAAAAAAGAGTCTTCACAATGGCATCCACTGGAATGGCTCCACGGTGAAGAACAAAGAGACCTATCCACAGACAGGAGACCATCAGGACTCCTTGCATCCTCCTCCCAGCCATGCCCTTTGCTTTCCTGCATTCACTGAGGTCTGGGCAGGTATAAGTACATGGGTAGCCTGGCAATTGGGAAGGAAAACTATGGCCACTGCTAATACCTAAGTTACTAAGCTCTGGGAGCCTACACAATTCCAGTGAAGCTCATCCACTAAGAAAGAAAATAAAATCACGTTATACAAATAGTCACAAGTTACAAATTATGTGTATGTATATACAAAGATTAAAGGGGACACCTTTACTGGAGTGGAAAGTGACATTTTTGTTTTTATTTAGGTCTCTATTAGCAGAACTAGTATTTTGATTTATATGCAAAAAATAAAATCACCAAAAGTTGATTATATACATCCATTCAAATTAGATAAGTAATACATGTGCATACGGATAAAGGTAGAATATGTAAAACTGAAATCAACCTGTATTACACTGGTAGGTGAATTGATTTTGAAAGAGTATTTTAATGATATATCATGGTTTTATATTTTAAAATATTTATCTTTGGCCGGGTGTGGTGGCTCACACCTGTAATCCTAGCACTATGGGAAGCCAAGGCAGGAGGATCACTCAAGGTCAGGAGTTCGAGACCAGCCTGAGCAAGAGCGAGACCCAGTCTCTACTAAAAACAGAAAGAAATTATCTGGACAAGTAAAAATATATAGAGAAAAAATTAGTTGGGCATGGTGGCGCAGCTACTCGGGAGGCTGAGGCAGGAGGATTGCTTGAGCCCAGGAGTTTGAGGTTGCTGTGAGCTAGGCTGACACCACAGCACTCTAGTCCGGGCAACAGAGTGGGACTCTGTCTCAAAAAAAAAAAAAAAAAAAAAAATCTTTAAAAGTGCTATTACATTTAAGACTAAATAAACAAATGATTCTGTCATCTAATTTTTCTCAAAAAAAAAAATCACCAATGGAGTTTTATTAGAAGCAACAACAAATAAAGGGGAAATCAGACTTTAAGAAAATAAATATCTTATTCAATAAAAGATAAAAGAGAAGATGTTCAAAGCATAACAGAAAAGCAAAAAAGTAAAATCATTTAATTCAGTAAGAGTCAATATTTTTTAAACCTTCCTGTATCTTCCAAGAAAACCCATGGTAAGTTAAGAATAGCTTATTTAGGCCGGGCGCGGTGGCTCACGCCTGCAATCCTAGCACTCTGGGAGGCCGAGGCCGGTGGATCGCTCTAGGTCAGGAGTTCGAGACCAGCCTGAGCAAGAGCGAGACCCCCGTCTCTACTAAAAATAGAAAGAAATTATCTGGCCAACTAACATATATATAGAAAAAAATTAGCCGGGCATGGTGGTGCATGCCTGTAGTCCCAGCTACTCGGGAGCCTGAGGCAGGAGGATCGCTTGAGCCCAGGAGTTTGAGGTTGCTGTGAGCTAGGCTGATGCCACGGCACTCACTCTAGTCTGGGCAACAAAGCGAGATTCTGTCTCAAAAAAAAAAAAAAAAAAAAATAGCTTATTTAGATAAATGTTAACATTTTAGTGATCACCACTGTATTGCTTCTAAAGTAACGATATAAAATTAAACAAGTATGTTCCATATAATTTATGGTGAATAGTGTTATAAATCTGAAGTAAAAGGAAAAGTAATCAATGGTAACATTTTAAACAAAAATTAGACATCTGAAAAGCATCATTACAAATAAAAATGTGGAAGAGAAGGTAACTAATGGGACACAAATTCTCAAAGAAAATTTTAAAAATGCAAAACAGAAAAATCTAAGAAATAATTAGAGTTCAAACTGAAATGAATTTTTCAAATATAAATTTTTCTTTTCTATGCTTTTCCTATTTGAATTATGTTTCTATCCAGGCACGACAAAGTAAAATAAAACTTAGCAGCTATCTCAAGTTTGTAAAATGAGTTTAAACATGTCAATATGATTTTTTTACCAGCTAATTTCCTTCACACTAGAAAAATACAACCTTCATTCAGGACACACTGTCAAGGCATATCCTGACAAAGAGCAGTACAAAAGAACAAGGGGCAGAAGTTTTTACTTGAAGAGGAATATTTACAGCTTTATCAAAAAGTAGGAAGGGGCTACTTACTAACAAGAACATTAAAGCAGTTTCCTATTTCCCTGAACCCAAAACAATATTAAGAAAGAGTGTAAACTTAACAGAGGTATATACTTTCTGAATTTTGCACTACAAAAAACCAAGAAGTTCGTGGAGTATTATGCAGTAGCTCTTAAGAAATCACAAATAACATTAGTAAGTAAACTAGCAACCATTAAAAGAATAAAAAAGATTTTTAAAGAGAAATACTGATCAGCAAACCACTACAATAGCAATAGTTTATTATTTTGGAATATGACTTTTCATCATCTGATTCAAAGCTCTTTAATACATAACAAAAATGTTACTCATCAAGACTTTGACAATCCCTAAAGCAGATTTATCATTTCTCCATATACAGTAATAGACTAAGATAAATATCATTGTTTATTCACTCAATTAATATGTAAAGTGTAAGCATAAGACTCTGGACCATACAGCTAGCAGCCATACCAAGGCTGAAAATTTAGGTATGAAAGGCAAGGTAAGGTTTTTAATAAGAAAGATACAAAGAAGAGAGTGGTGGAGTATCTTAGAATACAAAGGACAGAAAAATTCTGTCTTCCTGTGGGGCTCAAAGAACAAGGAATATCTGTATTGCAATCTCTGAAAATAATAGCAATTTCAAGTAATAAGTTTCCATATAAACATGAAGGCAGCAATTAAAATCCAGAAGAGCATGAAATTATAAAAATAAGCATAACTTAATGCTCAGAGTTGTAAACATAGGAAAATGTACATGTCTTAAGAAATGAGATACTACATACTAAATTTTTTTTGAAGTGATACACATGAAAAGGTTTAGAACGTGAAGACAGTATACCACTCACAGGATAAATTTTATTTAAAAACTGAGTCAAGGCCAGGTGTGGTGGCTCACGTCTGTAATCCCAGCACTTTGGGAGGCTGAGGAGGAAAGCATTGCTTGAGGCTGGGAGTTTGAGACCAGCCTGTGCAAAGCTAGACCCCCATCTCTACAAAAAATTTAAAAAAAAAAAAATTGCCAAGCATGGTGGCAGGCACCTGTAGTCCCAGCTATAAGTATAAGGGAGGCTTAAGTGGGAGGATGGCTTGAGCCCAGGAGTTCAAGGCTGCAGTGAACTACGATCACACCACTTCACCACTCCAGCCTAGGCAACCAGAACAAGAGACCCTGTCTCAGAAAACAAACAAACAAACAAATAAAAAAACACTATAAATACTGACTCAAGTTTGTTCATTCACAAGATAGAGAATTTTATTATAAATCTAAATCCTTACAAAGGTCTATAGAATTCTGATTTTCTCATATGCATAAATGAGGGGAGAGTCTATACTTGCCTGTTTTATAAAAATGGATTCCATTTTTATATGACATAGACCCATCCTTGCATCTTGCTCCTCTCATTTAACAACATACATGGAAATCACTCCAAGGCAATGGTTCTAATAGCTGCTCTATATTCCATGGGATAGATACAGTACAACTTATTCAACTATTTCCCCATCAGTGGATATATAACTTGTTTCCTATTCTTGCCACCATAAACAATACTGCAAAAACATCCTTATACTTTCTTTTTTTTTTTTTTTTTGAGACAGAGTCTCGCTTTGTTGCCCAGGCTAGAGTGAGTGCTGTGGCATCAGCCTAGCTCACAGCAACCTCAAACTCCTGGGCTTAAGGGATCCTACTGCCTCAGCCTCCCGGGTAGCTGGGACTACAGGCATGCGCCACCATGCCCGGCTATTTTTTTTCTATATATATTTTAGTTGGCCAGATAATTTCTTTCCATTTTTAGTAGAGACAGGGTCTCGCTCCTGCTCAGGCTGGTCTCGAACTCCTGAGCTCAAACGATCCGCCCACCTCGGCCTCCCAGAGTGCTAAGATTACAGGCGTGAGCCACCACGCCCGGCCCAACATCCTTATACTTAGATATAGTCAGTGGTGTGCTGGAGCCAGCTAATACCAGCTGGAGAGAGTCCCATAGTTAAATTTTCAGGAATTATGGGAGCTGGTTGTACAACATTCATTATTGAAAATTAAATTTTGTAAACTTACAACTAAATAATCATTAAAAACAAAGGCAATAAATACTCAAAATCCATCAATTCCTAATTATTTTACTACATTATGCTATTATATATGCACTTGAATTTAGTTTCGCCTACATAGACATTAGACTATATATACCATATAATACCATGTTACTACACATGCCTTCCCAATTCTGCAGTCGGAGATATCGTGCAGAATTGAGTAGTTGCAACAAAAACCATATGGTCTGCAAACCCTAAGATATTTACTATCTGGCCTTTTATAGAAAAAGTTTTCCCACCCCTGGTCTAAATTTGCAGAAGCAGTATTAAATAAGTGTAGTTTTTTTCAAAATAATGGCAAATTGCATTTTGAAAAAGCTAAAACACTTCATATTACTACCAGAAATTTAAGTGTTCCAATCTTGTAAAAGTTTTTTTAATCTGACACAAGTAGTATTTCACTTTTACCTGATTTTCTTTTCTGTACTGTTAGTGAGTTTGAGAATCTTTTCAAATTGGCTGTTTGGATTTGCTCTTCTGTGAATTGTCTATATTCTTTTGCCATTTGCAATTGCTTTATTAAGTATTTTTGCTATCAATTTCTAAAAGCTCTTTGTATATGTTTACTATATACCTAATATTTCCATTATAAATATTTTCCCCTGAGCTTTCATTAGTTTATCAATGTTATAATATAAAAAATTCTAAGAGTCAAAAACATTTATCTTTTCTCATTTGGTTCCAGTTTTCCTAAGATGGTTTTTGACAACCCATAGAGTATATGTATAGTCACCTCAACTTTCTGCTAAGGTTTTTATTATGTAAAAAATGAAATTTTGCATTTAGGTATTGATCTACTGGGAATGTGTTTTCTAAACCACTTTTAAAGTAAGTAGTGTAATTCCATTCTTTTTAAAAGGATCACACTTTGGATTTTTTTTGTTATAAAATATTGAATGGAAAGATTCATTTATTATAAAAGTCATAAGCAGAGAACAAGTTATGGGATTCAAATGGACCATTTCCTCTTTAAATAGTAAAATAATTTTCAAAAGCTATGTAAAAACTCTAATACTGTAGCATTTTCTCATAGATATAACATTTTTGGGCAAGATTTCAAACCTATCACAGGCATATAATATTTACAAATAGCTGATAAAATAGTCAGAGCTTTATGTATAGTTTCATTAATGCCTGCAAAAATCCTCATTGCCTAAAAAACATGTTGATTTATTTAAAAAAAAGTTATATGGCACTCAATACTGGATATTGACACTTAAAGTTGAAACATAGGCAGCATACTTCCATATTTCTTTGGGTCTTTGATTCTATCAAAAAAAAAAAAATACACAAAATTTGTGAAAGATTCTTAGCCCAAGGAAAGAATCAATCAGTATCTACCATTTGCATTTTATTAATGATTGCCTAACTTTGTGAATTGAGCAAGTTGAAGTTTAACCGTTCTAATGATTGCAACTTTAGGCTCTTCTACTGCCTTAGCTGTAGTGAACAGTTAACATTACAGATACAAGACATGTTAAGAGTTGTGACTTTCCAGAGTCGGGAACAAGTCTCTGAAAGCCTGAGGAGTGTAGTTTTTGAAGATTCTCAAGTGCACAGGTCAATAATTTAAGAAGAAAGAATGTAGAAAGAAGCAGTGAATAATAAAAATCCCTGGTCTAAGATGTTCCCCAAGATAATCAAGAACTAAGCAGAATCTGAAGATCTTTTATTATAAAGAGTCAAACAGTCCCAGAGTTTCATGAAGTTTATATATTCCCTGTACTCACATATACACACAGAAGGTAAAGAGGGTAGGAAGAATGTAGACCTGGTAGGCATGAGATGTTCAACAGAGGAAAGAGATAGGCTTGTACATGAACATGCAAGATATATGCAAAGCACATTTGCAGTTTATCAGTAAATTATTAAAATGTAAATTTTTGACCTACCAAGATAATAAAGGTTCCCAGAGGATAATAATCTATATGTTTATCCTATGATTCTTCTATATCAGATACAATGTATTTTCCAGCAACTTTGAAATTTAAATTTCATCAACTTCAGACGATAATTTCTTCATTTTAAAATCCCTTTTACTCCTCCACTGACACAAACTAGAAGGATGCTACTAGAGAAAGGACAAGTTACTCCAATACATTTGCAATTTTGTTGCCCTAATGCTGGCACATCAGAGGTTCTCAATAAATATTTATTAAATTGCACTGAGTGATCCACACGATTAGGGGAGGCCCTCTTGAATTCCCACAGGCAGAGTTAACTGTTCTGTCTTCTGCATTCCTACAGCACTTAGTAAACACCTTAATGATGGCTCTTGCTTATCACAATAGATTTCATTTCATTATTTGATTAATGTGTTATCTCCCATACTATAGTAGAAGGTGATCAATAATAGGAACAATATCTAGTACATGGTAGATGGTAGTAAATGTTTGGTAGGAAGGAAGGGAAAGAAGGAGAGAAGCTGACAAAATATGTTTCAGGGGAATTTTTTTCCTTTTCTTTTTTTTTTTTTAATACTTTTATTTTTTAATCTTGTGTTGAGAACTGACTTCCAATAGACTGTAGCAAAGAAGCTGCACTTATATGTAGGAAACCCTGACGCAGAAGCAGTGTTTCAGGAAACTTTTGATGACCAGTTTACAAATGTAGTCTCACAGTTTATAATTTATTCTCACCAGTTTACAAATTTATCTCCTGCTACTGCTCCATCCACTTTCTCTGATTTAATGATGAAGTCTCACTTCCTCAGCAAGATTTCAACGATTATACAAATTGGAAAACTTATCTTCCTCACTTTAGAATAAATACATGTTAACTTTTATAGTTAAAAGATTTGAATACACTATACATGACTCAACACTTCAAACATCTTCAAGATCACACATAGTTCTCTTGAGAAACAAAGAAAAAAATGTAAACTATGATTTACTTTCGTGTACAGTTCCACCATGCACAGAAATTTAAAATGTTAAGGAATAAATGTGCCCTCAATACGGGAATAAATAAATGAATTATGACACCATTCAATGAAGTAACTTGAAATAGTTAAAGGAATGAAGTAGACCTATCTGTAATATCAAGAAAGGCTAAAAGAAAAAAAAGTGTAAAAAAAACGTAATGTCATAGAACAAGACGTGTACAGCATAATCCTAGGCATTGTAAAACAAAACAACCACCATGTATGTATTACGTCAGTGAATGTGTATGCACAGATAACCAAAGAGCCTGGAAGGATACACATATAATTGTTAAAAATGAGTGATTTTTACTCTATACATTTCTGATTGGCTAAATATTACATAAGAAGATATTCATTTACTACCTGTATAATTTTTTAAAAAAGGAAAAGGAAATTTGAATGCCTAAATACTACACAAGATTGTTTATACACATTATCCCATTTTATCACTCTGACAAAGCTATGAGGTTGGTATTAAATTGAAGCACAATTAAGTTATTAAATGGCAGTCTGAATTTGAACACAGGGCTCGGCTCTCTAAAGACAAACTGAATATGTGCATTTTTCCTCATACCATAAAACCTCATCAAAATATGCTTCACTGAGAAGAGTTAAGAGCCCTTAATCCTTAATTTCATTTTCTGCCTTAAACAGCAAACTGCTCCAAAATTATATGTCTATGTATACATACACATGTACACTTTTACTTACTTAATGACTCCTATTTATTATTGCAGTTCATTTGAACCTTCAAGTTTTTAAGTCCATATGTTTCTCCATGGTGGATAGCAAGCTGGGTAAGAAACATTTTAAATGTAAAATATGAAATGGCAAATATGAAATAACACTTTATAAAAAGGAAGTAAAATTTGTCTATTCAACTTATCCAAATAAGATGTGAAAAGGCCATTCCACCAGTCCCATTTTATTTTTAATAAAAAGGTATTAAGTTCTTCCAGTGACCTTTAAAGAAGGAACATGGCCTATAAAATCTATTTAAGGATATTAAATTCGGTTGATGTCTCATGTGTTGACCTTATGAATACCAATCACCCAATTAGCTATTTCATTTTCTTTTATTTATTTATAGTCCAGTAGAGTACCTTGCCATAATATACTATGGTTTTATATGATTTCTGTGAGGTCAAAGCAGCATTCTAACAATTCTAATCTTTCTAAAAAGTTTGTGGAACTCCTTTTCAGGGGAAAAAAATGCACTTCAAAGTGCAAGTTATTTAATGTTCTCAACAGTGGATTGTTTTATTTTTTTATTCACTGCAGGAACCCCAGTGCCAACAGTAGTGCCTGGCACATAGTGAGAGCTTAATAAATATTTATTGAACAAATGAAATAAATCATTATCCTATGATGTCTAAATCTTGCCAAAAGTTACTTCGGAATTAGCCACAATAAATAAGGTGACGCGTCAGGGCAGATGAAGTTAAGACAGAGTCACTTATCAATAACCTAATCTGTGACCATAAAGCAATTCAATTTGTTCTGTTCTACTCTATTCTGTTCTGCTATTGCTTCTAAAGGAGGATGTAAATGAAATCATAAAAGAAGATAATTAAAAAATGATTTGAGCAATGGTAACACTGCTAGAATAAATGTATGTAGCCTTACAAGTGGATCACTTCATTAAGCATAATATTAATACTTATCTGACCATACAAGATTTTTCAAGAGAAACTCAGGGCCATCATTTCATACTTAGACTATAAGTAAAAAGTTTAAATTCCAAACTTCTAAGACTTAAATGATAGAGTCTTAGTTCATTATTAATTGAATTACAAGGTGGGGGGAAGAATTTCACTATACACTATTCTTAATCTTTATAAGAAGTATTTAATTTTATATGTCTTCTATTATTGTAGTGACAAAAACATGTGATATTTAGGTATTTTTGTCCTGTGTCATGTTATTCTACACAAATCCTACAGAAATAATACTTGCAAGCCATTCAGCATTTTGAAAAATGAACCTGAACAATTTCCATTTATCATTTATATTTTGATGAAGCCTGGTCTATATGCCTATCTTTGCAAAGTTCAGCAGTATATTTAATACAAATGTTATTACTGCTAATTAAAAATTGTATTAATACTACCTTGTACCGTAAACATGAATACAGGCAGTCTTGAATGTTAATCAAAAAAATCACAATAAGCTATGAATTAGCAAAGTAAGCTAACTGAAAATAAAAATATTCATAACCAGAATAAAACTAGAAATATTTCTGAAAGACAGTAGAGTTTGTAGGTAATGAATGCTAGTTAATTTTCTTTCCATCGAAATGTAGTGAAGTTTTAGATCACTGGCCAAGACAGGGTAGAGATGGCACCTTTCTGACACTATCCTTCGGAACAACCCTTAGACTTTAGTGATTTGCTCCTGAGAGTCTGTGATGAGAAACTGCCTTTTGCAAAGACCCACCTACAATATAATCATTAACTGACCAAATTTTCTTGAATGGAATCCAAGCCACATATTTCACAATCCAACTTTCACTCTTTACTGAATAAAGTTAAACTCAAGAGAGGTCTTCCATTCCCCACCCACAAACCCTGCTCCCCACCCCCCAGCCCCTAGAATATCAACAAGCTCCTGGAGCAAGATTGTCTCAATACATAAGAGGCTGTCTAAAGAACATGGATTTTGAAAACAGAACTGGACTGCAATCACAGCTATAGCACTTTCAGTTTTCAGGGCTCGGGCTCTCTCTGAGCTAGGTCTTCTCATCTGAAAAGTGAGGAAAACTATATAACCTCACAGAGTTGTTGTGAGACTTAAATGTTTTATTTACTTTTTTGAGACAGGGTCTCACTCTGTTGCCTGGGCTAGAGTGCAGTGGCATAATCATAGTTCACTGCAACTTCCAACTCCTGGGCTCAAGTGATCCTCCTGCCTCAGCCTCCCAAGTAGCTGGGACTACAGGCATGTGCCACCACTCTGGCTAATTATTTTTTCTTTTAATTTTTTGTAAAGACAAAGTCTCACTACGTTGTCCAGGCTGGTCTCTCCTGGCCTCAAGTGATCCTACCATCACAGCATCCCAAAGTGCAAGGATTATAGGAGTGAGCCACCGCATGCAGCCAAATGAAATATTTTAAGCAAAGCAACTAGCACAATGCATATTAAATACTAATTGCCTTCTCTTCCCTACCTTAAATTTTATTATCTACTCCAGCACTTAGGACAGGACTAGGCACAAAATGGAAAATTAAGGAATTCTAGATCAATTGGCTTTTTCAGGCTAACATCAGAATCCTCTTGATCAGTGTAAGAATGGATGACCCAAATAGTGATTTATAAGTCAGCAAATTAAATAATCAGTAATTTTTAAGAAACAGAAAAATATAATTAAGGATAAATGTGATGTTAAAACATCCTTGGGTTGCTACAGGTAGTTCAGTGCCCGTGTGTGGGAGCTGTGCAGAAAACCAGGATTACCACTTTCTCTACCAATGCAGAGGAAGCAGCATTACTTACGGTGGAAGAGGGAAAAAAGCTCCAGTGAAATATTAATATAACACTGTGCTACACAGGAGTGATGCTAAAAGGTCTTTAAGCAAAATTTTATAACCAAAATGAGTATTTCTGAAGCATTTCTATTAAGAGCTAACTTTAAGTTCACTAACAAGTCACTAACAAACTTTAAGCCGAACTACAGCCAACTGTCAAATATCCCAGAAAAACAAGCTGTCCTTGTGAAAGACAAAGTAAACTCAAGACACTTGGGAGTAGAATCAAATCTCTTATTAAGAAGTACAGAATAAGTATTGGACCTCCACACACACTGTAATAAGAATATTAAAATGTAAATTAATATACTTTCTAATACAAGCATTTAAAATTACAGAACTGGAATACTCTAATAGGCATTCTTTAAGTTCTAATTCATCATGCAATACACTATTCAAACCATCTAGTTTGGCTTGAAATTTTTCATTTCTGTTCTAAGTGTAGCTTAACTTTACCATATTTTTTATGGACCATTAGTTTTTTATGTAATACAAAACTGAAAGAATGTGACTCTGGGTGAACACTATGGCTATTAAAATTTTGCTGTACTTTAATTTGCATTATAATTTAGTTATGAGGATTTGATTGTAGCAAAAAATTGAAATAAAAACTGGAGTATGACAATGGATATTTAAGGTACTCAGCTTATACTATTGCAAATGAAACTAAACTACTTCCGTAACATGAAACTACAATGGAAATCAGCCTTAAACTTGTTAGTTTTTCGTAGTTAATGTGAAGACTGCCCGCTATTTCCTCTACTTTTTGGAGAAAATTATATTCTATTACCTGAAGCACCTACCCCCATTGTGTGTTCATTTTATTAGATTGTTGAATCTTATCTTACAAGGATACCTAGGAAAAAAGAGTTACCAAAGCCAGTGTTTACTGGTATTACTCTGCTTTAAATGATAAGCTGCCGTGAGATATAAAAGACTACAGGAGGAACCCGACCTCCCACTTCCACCCACACCCTCCACCAAGAGCCTCCACAAAGACCTTCAAGCAAATAGCACTTCAGTTTCTCAAATAAATATTTGTGGGAAAATAAATTGGACTGGGGGGACAATCAGCTCAACCTCTAGTGCTGACCAGTCATACCTATCATTTCCATTCAATTGGCTAGGCAATTCCCTGACCACAGAGGGTGTCATTATATCCTGAAGCAGCACTCCCTAATGAAAGGAGGACTACATGATCCTCTGGACATAGAAGGGATGATCAAATATAATTACTGTAATCATATATGGTAAAGAGACTAGAAAGAGATGTGACTACACAGTCATTTCCAATAGCATCTGTTAGAAAATTTAACTTATGCTATTAATTTACAGCAATGGCCTAAAATCAGAAGCCCTGAAATGGACTCAGCTGAGTAAAAGATCTGGGCCAGGTAAATCCAAGCCAGAAGTCAGAGGCGGCAGTGGACCAGCAAACCAGGAGATGCAGAGAACCATACCAGTGAAAGGAGGCTGCACAAACAGCCATGGATCACACCCATTAACTGGGGCTTATGCCCAGTGGGAATCAGGGATACACATAATGACATATTTATCCAAAGACTAAGTTCAAGATTGGAACATGAGGATGCTTAATGCAGATCCTGAGATCTACATTCTAAATTACAAGACAGAGAAGAGACCAGGATATTACAAAGGACTGCTGCTCAACAACCTACGGTCCTACAGGTAGACTTTTACTCCCCAAAGTGCAGGCCATCTACCAGCAGCACTGACCTTGCCTAGAAGCTTACTAGAATTGTAGGTTCTCGGACCCTATCCCAGACCTGCTGCATAGAATCTGCATTTTAAGGAGATCCAGGGCTCTACAGAGGTAGTACTATCTTATAAAAAAATAAAGAAGGGAGGGAAGAAGAGAGGATATAAAATGTCGAAGAAGTCAGAGATTGAAATTAAAAAGCAGCTTTGTTCTCTTAGGAAAACTAACTCTACAACCCCTAAAAACACCATGAATCAACTAAAAAAACTGAAATATCAAGACTAACATCTTGTTTATCAAGGGTTTCCTCTGGACCCTTGACTTGCATCATTGCACTGACAAATCCAAAGCTATTGTCTCATCAACTCAGCTCTGCACAATCACAACCAGTTCCCCATCTTGTAAGATTTGCCTTCAAATCACGCAGCCTAGGCCCTAAAACCCTATAAATATTCTCTCCTAACTCACTTGACAGTCAATGATTGAGCAGAAAAAAAAATATTAACAAGCATCTGATCTAAGGCCCTTATTTTATGGAAGAAATTCACAACTGTCTCAGGAATGCACAGCTAGTTAGGAGCAGAACCAACACCAGAAACAAGATCTCCAGACTCCCTAGTCAGGGGTCTGATATTTTTTTTAAAATTTACATTCATTATTTTGGTCTCTTTGTCCTGGACAAGGACATTCCTTTACGCTACTATAATTCACCAGTATTCTCAGAATACACTCTTAATAGGAGCTGTCAATATGCAACATGCTAAATATAAACACACAAATCTCATTTTAACCAAAAAGCTCAAAAAAGTAATGAATAATATCATAATAGCTTTATTATCAGCATCCTAATAAAAACAACTAATAGTATTTGAGCATTTACTGTGCAAATTACTGTGCAAAGTACTATCCTGACAACTTTATATTCATGATTTCATTTAATCCTCACAATAACACTAGTAAGTACTATTATTACTCCCATTTTAAAGATAAAAAAATAAAAGTTTAGTGACTTATCTATCCAAGGTCTCACTACCAGCAAGTAGAAGAGCTAGGACTTTAACACTGAACTACCATTTGTTTCTTTGTTTCAGGTAAAGCACAACAAAAAAGTGAGTATATAGTCATTCTTTCTGGTCTTCTCTTAAAAATTTCATTTCTTCTTATGAAAATAATACAGGTACACAGCAATATAACTTGCTTCCAAGGTAATATTTAAATCAGAAATATTGCTTTAATGATAATTTCCCCCAAAATACTAAGGTGTTTCTAAACAGTTCTAGTACTGATTGTTGTACTTTCTCCACGTCAGCCACGTAAATGACCTGTTTCCATCATCATATTACTTGATGCATGTGCCCTTTACCTAAATGTCACTACCTTTTATCTCCATTTCAATAACATTAGTTCAAGACAACTGCAACTCACAAGAATAAATACACAATAATTGCTAGACCCTGATCTGAGGAGGTCTAAAGTACAAACAGAGATTTTTCTCTAGTGCATTATCTAGCATGTTTAAGACTTTTCTAAAAATAGATTTTATATCACTTCTTCTTCTGAAACTTACTGTAAATGGCAAGCTTTAGGAAACTAATTTTTCCCTACTTTATTTAAAAGTATATCATTTTACTCTTTCATTACTATATTCCTGAAATTTAAATGGCAAGTTCAAATTCCTTGGTCTCTTAGGTACAGTCTATGCTATGATAGACAGGGTCCATTAAATAGCACTGACCTTCTCTATCTATGTGAAAGAATAAACATGCTACTGATGACTTACATGTCGCCAATAATGTAGATGAATAATCTATGTGATTTCTTCCATTTTCCCTTTACGGAAAGCAAAAATCAGTGCACAAGAATTGCTCGAGGTTTTTAAGCAAGGAGCAAAAGCAGTCCAAACCATGCGGTTTGGCCTTGGAGATGCTGTCTACAGTTGAAGAGAACAATCAAGAATGCCCTCACCACGTCATAACGTTATTACGTACTTGGGTCACTATTTTGATTCACTTATTACTTTTCTTTTTTGAACTTGACCAGTAGAGGAACTTTTTTTTTCTACCATGAAGACATTCATTCTGTATTAAAATTCCACTAATCCTTTTAGCATGATAAATTCATTCAATTTTTATTCTTATACAACTTTGAGGCACCAGCACCAAGCCCTGTATCAGAGGCTATTCATACAAAGCTGAAACAGACCTACTGCCTGACTTGAAGGATTTCATAGCCTAGTAATGGAAAAAGATATATAATTATCTAATAGCAATGCAGTGACATCAGAGCTAAAAGAAGCATGTGTCATGGGAACAAGTAGAGCGATTAATTGAAATCCGGGATGCAGAGGAAGGAGTTGTCAGAAAATACGCAAAGACAAGAGATCACTGGAGCAGAATAAAAGATTATGGAGTGCACTAAGCTTACAGAGAAAGGCTATTTAATCCAGAGGGAACCTAATGATAAGGGTGCAGAAGCCACAAAGAGAGTGACCCCTCTGGGAGCTGCAGGTAGATTAATAACGCTGCAGCAGAGAATGTAAGTAGGAAAGGAGGCTGGAAAGGTAGCCAGAAGTCTAACAGTGGAGGATGCCGGACAGCAGATTTCAGATTTTCATTTTATCCTATAGATAATGGAGAGCCACTGGGGCATCTTATGATCCAAATCTGAGAAAGATAAGTCTGCTGGCAGGGCAAAGGACTGCTACAAAGAGGGTGAGTGCTAGGCACAAAAGTCTAGTTTAGGTCAAAACAATCATCCTAGGGCCTTAAATTAAGATAGTGACAGCAAGGATACTGAGGGGAGGAAATATTCAAGAAACATTTAAAAGGTAAAATAAAAAAGACTTAGTAAAAACTTAATTTGGCATAGGTCTTAAGTATAAATATCAATATCATATAATGAAATAGAGTGGAAGAAAGAATGCATTGATAAATTCTAACCCTCAAATAGATTTTATTCCTTCCAGTTATAATAATTAACTTTATACCCTGGTAAGATTATTTTTTTAATCCTTGAGGCCAATGAGCAAATGATTATTATCAAAGTTACAAGCCTATTGAGAATTGGGATTAAGTGGTTCTAACAAATTAATTGAGCTTCATTGTATATTTCCACAAAAACAAGATAACATAATCAAACAAGAGGATCTCTGAACTAACATAAACAAGAAATAAAAACTCATATAAAAAGATTCCACAAAGCAAAAATAGTTACCCTCAGAAATATGTAAATTAAAAAACAAGCTCTTATTTTAAATACTTCTGTATTAAAGATATTTAACATGAAAACTTCTTTGTTATCAGTAAAGTATATAAAAGCTGTTTAACACAAATGAAAGGTCTTACATTCAAAATCAACATGTCTATATAAGACATATTTAAAAGAGGCTGAATTTGAATGAAAAAAACTGTCAAAGCAGAAAGAACATCAACAGAAATGATTAATTCTATCAATGTGTACCATAATACCAAATGAAATTATGCTTAAATAAGATTATTTTTTAAATAATTAATTTTAAAATAAGATATATTTTTAAAGATTATTTGGAAGCATGAAAGTTTGCTGAGTTAAGAGAAATGTCACCCAATGGGGCATGGCTCTATTTCCTATGCTTAGCAAAGCCTCATGATACACAGTGCAATTTCTCTAGAGCTTCAGGTCTCTGTGAATTTGCAGATAAAATCACCTAACCAAATTGGTCAAAGCCTAACAGTGCTGCCCACTTTGGAATCATTTAACCATAGGATACTGTCTTGTTTAAAATTTGTTAAATATATTACTTTTGCTTAAGGAGAGAGGAACTAGTAAGGCCACCTATATTAAGATAGCAGGATCTATGGTCAAGTTACAGAGAAAGAGAGAAAAAGAGTGAGAGACAGTATACTACTGCTTGAGACATGCCAAACTTCCATCCTCAAAATATTATCAGTAAATATTTATATCAAAACATTTAACATCAAAGATCACAGTAAATTTAGAGGTTTAGTTCCTTGCCCTTAATTTTTAAGAGTTAGACTTGCACAGCTGCTATTTAGTTACATGGGTAGAAATTCATGAAACATATTCAGAAGGCAGGGGGAAAAAAAGATGAGAAGGAAATCATCCTAAAACAGAGGCCATTAAAAGTTTAGATGTGAATTATAAAAAATAAACAAAACTACCCTGAGAGCTGAAAACCCCATGGAAAAAATAGTCCACTGACTGAAGTCAAAACAAGCCAGGTTTATTCTTTTTGATATATTGATGATTTATAACTCTAATCAATCATCAGATATTTATAACCAAGCTTACAAAGTTAATGTAACCACATTCAAAAATGAATTTAAATAGATAGAAAATTCTTCAGTGGTTCAACTACTGGAGGAAGACAGAAATGTAATAAAGAATACAAGTTAAGCACCTAATATGAGCACGTTTTCAAAACATACCAGGAAGCTAAAATATGTATGATGAACTGTCCATAGGTCAATTGCCCAATCCCAGACCCCGTGCCTGTTCTTTCCAGTCCCTAGTCATAGCTTTAGTAATAACACTTGATCTATCATCCAAGTAACAGCGTAAATGTTCACCTCCGTGACCAGGGTCTATATGTTTGCAAAGTTCAGTCCTGAGCTACATGACTTGAATCTTCAATGGCCCAAAAGGACAGCCATGTAAACACTGTGAAGTTATTGATAACAAAGGGAGTAAAATAATCAGGTTTTTCAGATTTTATATAACAAATTAAAAATTAATGATGTATAATGCATGTGACATACAACAACATATCAGAACCTATACAAATGACCAATTTCAATTATACACTTAAGATTCTCCAATGTTGATCAAAGGGTAGAAAGTTTCAGTTAGGAAGAATAAACTTTAATGATGTATTGCACAGAATAGTTACTATATTAAATAATGTATCATTTATTTCAATATTGCTAAACATTTTAAATGTTTTCACCAAAAAAAGTATGTGAAGGGATGGATTTATTAGCCTGATTTAATCATTCTACATTGTAAACATATATCAAAACATCAGTTGTATCTCATAAATATATATAATTACTATTTATCAATTAAAAATAACATTAAAAAAGAGAAGATTCTCATTGTGGTTTTTGGAAGTCACTTAATGTTTAGATACCACATCTGTTTGTCTATACAAAGCAACTTCCCAAGAAAATTTCTGAAATATTAACTGAAAGAGAAGAAAGCTATGAAATCAAGAAATTAAAAATGAAGAATAATTTTTTAAAGGACTAAGAAGTAGTCATATTTTTGTTAATAAAAAGAAACTAAAAGTATATAGGAAAAAGGGGTAAATAGTAAAATAAAAAAACAGCAACAATTTTTTCACCTTTTTAAAACCATTTCTAATCAAGTCAGCCAACGCCTAATGTGACAAAAATGAGAACAAGTGTGAATTTATTAAAAACACATTATAGAAAGCTACAATGAACCATTAGAAAGCATTTACTAATTTTACAAGACTAAGTATATAACAATAACATATGTAGTTAAAATTTTCTGTTATTTGTTTTCTAATCAGGGATTTGAAAATAGACACCCCCAAAACCATAAAGACATGTCCTAATTGCATAAGTGTTTACCAGTAAAAACAAAAACCTTTATAACTTCTACAAACACATTACCTTTTAATAGGTAAAGCAAATGTCTACATATACCCTTCAGCCTGAATCAAGCACCTTGTGCAGCTTTGTAGATTATTCCTCAGAAACAGAACGGTCAATATGCTGTCAAAATATGGACAGAGACTATTGTAATGCTAAAGATTTTACTATTAATATATAAACACACGGCAAACTGTCCTGTGTTAAATGGGCCACATTCTGAAAGTTAGTTTGTTGAGTCACAGATATGTCATAAATGGTAGACAGGTTCTAATGTGTAATCAAGGTGGCCACATTTTCTGAATCCAGACTAATGACACAGTCAATAGCCATGCCTTCACAGCCATTGCTTGTTAAACAAGAACTGAGTGTCCCATGCACCCAGCACTGTGCTGGGTATTAAACCAAGAGATATGTAACACATGGCTTCTACCATGAGGCTGTTCCCTGCCTTCTCATCACCTTGCAGTCCATTTTTTACACAATAGCCAGAGGATTTCCATACAATATTAATCAGGCCTCATAACTTCATTAATTCATACTTTCAATGGCTTTCCTTTCCACTTACAATAAAATCCAAACCTCCTCAAGGCTCTCAAGACCTTGCCCACCCCAGACTCTCACGCATTCCTATCACTCACAGTGGCCTCCTCCGCGCTTCGTAAGTACCCAGTTCTATCTTGCCCTAGAATCCTTAGCTTAGAACCTGCCTCCGTACCCCAACATCTCTCTTGGTTCTTATTTCCTCCTACAGCTTAAATGCCATTTCCAGAGGGGCCTTCCTTGAAGTCTCCCCCCACAATCCCGCAGAGGATGGAGAGTTGACGAGTGGCAAGTAAGGGAGTCACAGGGCAGCTCTTCGCTTCAGAAAAATCACCCAGGCGCAACTTGCAGTGTACATTGACGATGGAGGTGGTGTAATGGGAGGTGATAGCCACAGGCAGCAAAGTTCAGTAGCAAACAACTGGAGAAGTGGGGGCAGGGGGTGAGAGAGGGAGGAGGGAGAGGTGAGAGAGAGAGAGAGATTGCACGTTTGCAAAAGCACTGGTCACCTGAGCTCTGCATAAAGTTCCACCAGGCTATGACTCTCTAAGACCGGTATTATGTACTATAAACTTCCTACAACATCAGGGAATAAACATTAATTAGTTTGAAATGAATGAAAGAACAGTGAGCATCACCAAGATGCAAATAGTAATTACTGCCATTTATTTATGGAGTTCTAGCACTATGGATGATGAAGACAGGGAAGGTAGCAGTGGTCAGGAGGAGAGGTTCTGCCGGAGTAGCTCTGTTACTCACCAGCTGAGTAACTTTAAGCAAGTTACTTTATGTCTGTGTTTTGATTTTTTCAAAAGAGGACAGTAATAGTACTTAGAGCAAAGAATTGTTGTGAGATTTAGATGTAAAACACTTAGAACACTGCTTGTCACATATTAGGTACTCAAGAAAGATTAGCTGCTTAAAAGGTTGTCACTGCTGTCATCATTATTAACATGAAAATCATTTTTGTTATTATTAGTACTACTACTATCACCACTAGGTACTTCACAGACATTATTTCATTGTCAAAAAAGAACTTAATGAGGGACATACTATTAGCTGTACTGTATAATTAGGTGCAAAAGAAGTCCACACAATTAGTAAGTACCAATACTGGTATTTGAGCCTAATTGTATGAGTTTAAAATTTGTATAATAACTACATTATGACACTGTCTCTCAAAGGGGGCAGGAGAGACTCAGGTGTGATAAATAACAGTATTTTCTAAGCAATATCATTTACCAAATATTTATTATGTTCCAGCTACTCTTGTGAGTTCTGGGATTCAGCAGTGAACAAAATGGATTAAGTCTCTGCTCTCATACAGCTTATAGTCTAGTAGATGAAGATAGACAAGAAAGCCAAGAAAAACAAAAATATTAAATAGTAAGAGGAACACTGCAGAGAATTAAAACTAAGAATGATGCGTCTGGGGGGGCCACTAAATTGGGTGGGTAGAAAAAGCCTTTCTATGGGGGCTGAATCTAAGATCAGAACCTAAAAGACAACCGGAAGGAACAAGCTACCCAAACAGCAGTATGAAGAGCTTCCCAGGCAGAGGAAACAGCTACTACTCATTTGCCTCATGGACCCAAAGCAAGCCAGCATGGAGGGAGAACAGCGGAGAAGAGGACCATTCCATGAGCAGGTCAGAGAGGCAGGCAAGAGCCAAGTCACCTGGGGGTCTGTCACCCAAGGAAAGAGAGTGCGGATTTTACGCTAAGGTAATGAAGAATACAATGGGAAGATTTTAAGCAGGAAAGTGACATGAGGTGACTTAGGTTTTTTAAAGAGCCTTCTCATTGCTGGGTAAAGAACAGACTGCATGAGGCAAGAATGTGAGGATAGGAAACCAGGATATTTCAGTAGTCTAGACCAGAAATAAAAGTGGCTTGGACTAGGAAGGCAGGAGGACAGTTGGAGAAAAACAGACAGATTTGGTATGTGTTTTAGGGATGGAGTAGAAAGGATTCACAGATTAGCTGAATGAAAAGGGTAAAGGAAGGAGAGAAGTAACCCGTGTATTTTTAGCTTGAGCAGCTGGAAGAATAATGGTTTAGTTTACCGAGATGAAGAATATTTAAGGAGGAACATGTTTGGGATAGGCATAGGAGTAGAAAATAAGAGTTCTGTTTTGGCCAGGTTACATTTGAGATGTCCATCATATATATGCCCATTTGGAAAGGCTCAGTAGGCACTTGGATTAGAAGCAGGCATCCTGGGGAGTTACTCTTACTCTTTCTCTGATTTCACAAAAGACTGAAGATAAAACAGCAAGAGGAAAATAGCTTTTAGAATGTACAATGTGAGTATTCAGTAATCATCTAAAGCAGTGAGACGAGCTGTTGTGTTCTTCATGAAACCATTGCACTTATGAAATCTGAAGCAACATTTTTGCTGGGCATAATGACACAGAAAGAGAGTAAGCTTTAAGGTCAATCATTTTCATGCCAAGAGAGTTAAGGAATATCATATGGCCTCTATTTCGTAAATCATATAAGATTACAGGGTATGAGCTAATAAGGAGATCTGAGCTCCAAGCAGTACACAATTTATGAGTGCTTCTGAAATTTCCATCAATAATGAGCCCATTACATATCCAATATAAAACAAAAATGTCTTCTAACTGTACATAAAATAACAACTACTCTACCCGCTAGCTGATAGGAGTTTCCATGGAAACTGTCAGAAACAATTTTTTTAGAGTTGCAGTAGTTATTGACAAAAATGGGATGAAAATGAGAGCTAAATTTACAAATTGGAATGGACTGTTAAATAGCACAGCTCTATTAATATTTAATTCTTGGTAATCTGATTCAAGCTAATGTTTCTTAATCAAATGGCTACTTTGAGGGTAGACAGAAAAATGAGAGAGATAAGTAACCATGTCTGCATGTATATAAGTCCATACTCTTTAATACACATCAGCAACATTGCAATAATAAAGGACATATTTCTAGGAAAGATAAATTAAATTTATTTAGCAACTACTAAATAATCAAGTGTTTTACGTATAATATCTTGTTTAATCCTCATAATAATCTCTTCACGGAGGCTTTATTGTCCTTATTTTTATAGAGCAGGAAGCTGAGGCTCAAAAGGATGTCAAGTAACTTGCTCAAGATAAAACAGATAGTAAACAACAGAGCCATGATTAGATCCTGGTATAACTGAACACAAAATGCATACTCTTTCATTAGGCTACTAAAGGGGGCGACGACCCAAAAGAGTCCAGAAGCCTCCGGCCAATGGCCTCGTCAGGTCACAAGAATCTTTCTGATTAGTTAACAGTTACATTAGGCTAAAAACAATGCTGCTATATAAATGCCTAAAATGAATAATGTCAGAGACGCAAAACAAAAAGTTGAGTTTTGACCAGGAGATACAATAAAACTTTACCAGGCACTGATACACTCATGAAATCAAATAAATAAAAGAAAATTAATCAAAGAATGTAATGAGAAACAAGTAAAGGAAAAAACTCAAGTCACATGTTAAAACCCACTTTACCAGATGCTGATAAACATAGGGAGTCAAGATAGACATAAGCTGACGATTCATTTTAATAAGGAATAATTTCTTAACATATTTGTCATTTAAGAGTAAAGGCAAAAATGCCAAGCCGTTTACTACCTCATCACAATACACCACAACCATTACCCCAGATAGTTGAACTATAATGCCAAGGTGATTGTTAGAGCTGCTCAACTCTACTAACTTAATATATTGAATGTATAACCACAGTGGTCACATGAGAAATACAAGCAATCTGAGGTACTGAATGCCACATTCCTTCCCTAATAATTATTTAATTTATTTTGGCTGTTTAATTTCTTTATAAATTCACGGTCTTGTACATTTTACTCCAAGGTTCTTTAAAGAAAACCTGGATATCTAGATCTCTCTTTCAACTTAAGCAGTCAAAACATATTACAATTAACCACAGCACATACTAATACATGATTAGTCAAAGCACAACTCAAGTACACACACATAGAAATGCAGGGCTCAAGCTAAATTCAATAAACAGTAGAAACAAAGAAAAAATAAAAAGCATAAACATCCAGGAGGAATAAAGAGGGTTAAAATACATGAAACAAATCAGGTATGTTGAAAACTTATTTTTGGCAATATTGGATGGTTTCTAGCCAAAAGTAAAAAGTTCAGCTGCGAACCCAGGACATGCTTTAAAATTATCGTTAAATGAAATCAAGCAAGAAAACACTCTCATACAATGATAATGTCCAGGGTACTACAATAGAGGAAAGAAAATCATTTCCAACATAAATGTAGTATTTCTAAATTAGTAAATAAATTATAAATACAAACCACTTGGGGCATTTATTATTTTAACAGATAAAACTTTTAAGTATTTCTTTATAGTTTTGCTTAGGGGAACTTCCAAAAAAAGTATAAATATTGAAAGTTATTCATAAAAAATCATTCTTTAAAATGAATTACAACCCCGAAGTTTGGTATTTTTCTATTTTGTTTCTTGGTGCATTCAATTTCAACTTAATGGCATGGTACTAGAAAAGTTTTTTGTATATGCCTTCAAACACTCAATGTAATGTTAAAGCACAGTTCTTAAGTTTAGAAATTTCCAGTACTATTAATGCATAAAAGTATATCTTAACATTCTATTTCCCCATTCCTACTGAATGACTTAGTTAGTGCCGAAAACCCAACAAACACTTAGCAGGAAAGCCAAGACAGAACACAAAGCCTGGTGCTTATAAAGAAAGAAAATGCAGTCCAGAGATATATGTCCTCCTGTTCCTTTGGTTCAAAAGTACTATCAGAAATCAACTGGCATTGTTACATATAATATTTTGTTATTTGGCTGATGACAACAGGAATTATTTTTATTCCTTAAAGTGTATGTTTTGTTTTCTCCTGTTTGATTCTTCCTAGGCTGTTTCCTATTTCTTTTCTTCAAGATTTTCCTCCTCTATCTTGCCAAACAGGTATAACTAGAAATGAAGGAGGAACTACTTCTGAATGGCTATGGTGAAGCCAAAGAACTTTCACTCTCACTGTTTGGGAGTGCCCATCTTATATTTGCTGTTAATGACTCCTGAGGTTTGAATATTCTGTTTGAAACACATTAGAGACAAAGTAGCCTCTTACCAACAGGCTTCTTCCAGAGTGTTCTGACATATAACAGGTTTAAAATGGCGCAAGGTGGGTCAAAACATACAGAAAAGGGTCCTAAAGGCTGCTTCTGTTTTCATTTCAGCTATGCGGCCACCTAACAAAGCTTGTTTCTTCTGTAAAGTGAGACTGAATACATCCAAAGGCCTGGTTCCTGATGAGAATTATTTATGTCATTCCTAGGTCCGTGAACGACACAGAAATTGTTTTCAAAATCATGTGCACTCTTCTGAGGAGCAATTCCACAGCTTTAATCTAGCTCTTAAAGCGGTGCATCAACACAACAGTCTAAGAGCCACTGTGCCAACATCTCCTCCAGCCCTTACACCAAGAAGCCACAGGATAAAGCACAAAGCACATGGCCTTAAAACAGAACAGTCTCAGGACCAGGGGCAAGTGTTTTTCCAATCTATGAAAACATGTATGATAATACCTACCCCATAGGGAGTCGATGAAGAACAGATAAGTGGGATGTTGACCAAAAATTTCTAACACATAAAATTTACTTCCATTATGAAAGAAGACAAAAATCATTTAGGAAGATAATATATGTACCCGTTTGAAAATTGAGGCTCCCATACACTAAGGAACTGCCCCTAGTGAAACAGCTTACAAATGTCCACTCTCTGTCCTCATGCCCCACACAACAAAAACACAGTCCACATTCCAAATACAATGCAAACCCAAGGCTGACACTAGCAGAAATGGTGGTCAGGCCTGGGCCCACCAAGGAGGAAATAAAACCAAACTGCTATATTATGGTAACATCAACCTTCAGAAATACAGGTATTTAAAATTACCAAGTGACCCTTTTGGGGTCTACACACTTACCAGACCTTAAGAAAGCTGGTGGAGAGGAGACGACTGCATCAGGTGAGCTGGCCATTTCAAATTGTTGACGCTAATCATAAGCGTTGCAGGCTAAACTACAGCAATTTTAAAACTGGTTAGTGAAGGTTAGAAGCAATCAGTGTTAGATTAATTGAAAGCAGTGTGAGCAGTTATTAACATGATGCAGTATGCAACAAAGGTAGTAATTGTGGATCATTATAATTTTATTTTCTCTTCTATGACTTGAAAATTTGATTTTCTTTGCTTTGACAAATTGTATTTGCTTATATGGATGAAGCAGGAAATACATAATATCCACTTATTAAACATTACATAAGAGTAGTATCCTCTAATGTGCAGTGAAGTGATTATGTTACTATGTAACAATGCTCAGAACCCTGCAGAGGAGTCTGTACCCAGTCAGGTTAGTCCACTTTCAAACAAACCTCTGTTTATATATTCTTCTAAAAGTAACAAACAGAATCAAGTTGATTGTTTTTAATGACACAGGAAGTAAATGATTCGCTCAAGAAATTTTATCACCTATACTTCATAAGGTTTTCATAAGAATCTAAACCTCAAACATAACTATGAATTTGGAGGAATGACTTCAACTGGCATCCCTTTTTACTACTACGATGTAAACATAAAGAATATTCAACACTGATAATATGCATTTAACTACTTTGCAAATGAAACTAGATTTAAGTAACTGCATAAGTTAAATAAAACTTAAATTTTTTTCTCAGTTAAGAAAAGAGAAGTAAGGTTTTCAAAGCTTACTGTCATGACATGCATTTCAGAAAAAAACAAAGACTGAAGAAGAAAAACTCTATGTGCTTGATAAAAGAAAAGAGAAATGTTGCAAAAATATACGTTGGGAGCAGCGCTCAGTTTCCTGTAAGAAAATTCTGGTTACTCTCTTTGTCCAGACATAATCAATCCAGTAACAATTTTTATAGCCCTGATAGCCACATTGTTAGTAGCCAACTCAATGTTTCTATATCAAACACAAAAAAAAATTTAAGAAAAAGTGTGAAACAAAAATATATGTGACTATTCCAAGTAACTATTGGTTTTAAGATGTACTAAGGACTGCTTTTGTTAAAGTAAAATTCTGTCATACTCTGTGGGTGGTAGTTTTACTACAAGACTAATAAATGCAGAACTTCTTTTAAGGTATAAAAACCATGAAATTGGCAACAAAGATTGGGTATGTGATTTATGAAATTAGATACTTTCTCCAATTAAAAAAAAAGTTGGTATGCACAACGGACAACTAAGACCTTCATAAATAAGGAAAGCCCAAAACATAATGGGGGCACATTAGCTGAGGAAAAAAAAAATCTCTTAATAACAACGCAAATGCAGAGTTAATTTTCCCAGGCAATGCCTTCCACGTCCCCCAATAATAACATATAGTTCTCCAATCCTTTAAAAGGGAAAGTCCTTATTTGGCTTGTCATTCCACCACCCTTCCTGTCTATAGGCACACTTTTTGTTCAAGATTATATCCAGCCAGCCAGGAATAAGGGAAGTTTCAATACCAGCTCCTGGAGGAGTTAGCAGCCACAAGTGTTAACTTGAAAGTCATGACGGTGCAATTTGAATAAGTCAGTTCAGGACACTTGAACTGTTATAACCGCCTGCACTGGTGTCTTCTGACCTTCCTGGCCACGCTTGGGAGCCACAAGTGGAAACTAAGCGACCTCGGGCCACTTGGCCAGGGAAGAAGACTGCTTCCTTCTGAGCCCTAACTCGGCTCTACTTGACCCACTTCGTGACCTGAGGCCTTGTCTCTCTCAGTTTCTGCTACAGCAGGGAACTACTGGGAAATGTAACAGGGGATAAACGACATAAGGCAACGACCAGCCACCGGCTTTCCAGGGTCAGATCATAGCCCCATTTGACTTGATCTGATGAAGCTATCTGACTTGTACAGAGGAACACTCATAAGGAGGACGCACTCTCCCAGGAATGCGTCGCCGCCTGATTTCTATGGGGAAAGACACCGTGCAAAGTTGGGACCGCCTCCTACTTTCTGAGGGGTACACACACAAAATAGAGTTGGAGGACACACAGAGTGGAGTTGGGTCAGCCATCTAATTTTTAGAGATAAAGGGGAGATATCAGGAGCCAGGCCGGGGCCGCCGCCTGCTTTCTAAGGAAAAACACGAGGGGCACAGGTTCATTTCCAGGACCCCCACCTGCCTCCCGCCCAAGGTGCTTGAGGGGTAGAGGGCGGCGCCCCAGCCAGCCAAACCTGAGCGCTTGACCCGAGCCCTTCGCTCCAAGACCTTCCAGCTCACTTCGGTCATGAGTCCCGCTGCCCCCGCCATGGCGCTCCGGCAGCCGCCTTGGCCACCGCCCCCGGGGCTGCCTGTCATTACCGCCCTCCCGGCCCCGCCCCCCCGCGCGACACTGTCGAGAGGCGCGCCGGCCGGAAGTGAGCGCGAAAGCGAATTTGACCCTAGCTCCACAGCCTTTCTAGCGTCAGAAGAGCGGTCCTAGGAGAGAGTGAGAGGGGAGCCGGCCGAGGCTCGTACGCGCACCGGGGCTGAGCGCCTTTTCTCTCAGCCGGCGGCGCCGTGCTTTGCGGCTGCCGTCAAGCGCGGCGCTGGGCCGACGGGCGGGGGCCGAGGGGCTGCCATGGCGGCGGCGGGCCGGCTGCCGGGGTCCTGGGCGCTGCTGGCGCCGCTCCTTGCGGGGCTCGCGCTGCTGGGAGTCGGGCCGGTCCCGGCGCGGGCGCTGCACAACGTCACAGGCGAGCTCTTTGGGGCCGAGGCCTGGGGCACCCTGGCGGCCTTCGGAGACCTCAACTCCGACAAGCAGACGGACCTCTTCGTGCTGCGGGAAAGTCAGTGCTTGCCGGGCCCTCCCTCTGTCCGCTGTCCGTGTGCCCCTCCCGGTGTTCCCCACACCCCTTGCCCCGATAGCCGGTCCTCCAGAATCTCCCGGTCCTTTTCTCCCAGCCCTGTGACCTTTCCTTTATCTCCAGCATTCTTGACAGCTTGCCCCTTAGACCTTTTCCAACCTCAGGTCCTGACCTGGCCACCTTACAGTTTGACTTACCCCAAAAGCCATGACAGCACCCCAGTTTTTTCCCAGAATCCCGCTGCTTTCACCCACGCACCACGTCTTCCCGGTGGAATCACCTGCCATCCCAAGACCTTTCTGATTTCCAGAAGTCTTTGGAGCTTGCCTCCACGTTCACTCCCAAGGCCTTTTCTTTTTCTTCTGCTTTACTTCAATCTTCCTTCCCTATCGATGAACAGGAAAACATGCAGCTTGATAGTTTCTTCTCATAGGGAACTTCTCCTTGCCTCCCCACTTACCTAATTTACCCTCCCGTCCTTTTGTCAGGGTACCAGCTTTCTTTGAAGCTACTGTGCCCTTCCAAGGCCCTAAACACTAAACAGCTCACGCAAGCATTTTGCAGGGACCACTGATAAACCCAGAGCCTCCTTGGGGAGACATTCTCAAACAGCAGACTCTCCTCCCTCTTGAATTGCCTATTTTGTGTACACCTTCCTCACCTTGGTCACCACCCTAGTCCTCCGGATCTCTGCTTTCTTTGCCAATTTTTGGTTCTTGGAAGTTCTTTGCTTTGACCATCACTAAACTAATCTTAGGTGGTCTTGATGCTGACAGTGGGCATTAGGGGATCTTAGCATTCTGGAGTACCCACAGAAGTAGATGCTCCTTAAAGGTCAAGGCCATGAAGGAAGGAAGAGGAAGTGTAAAGCAGACTCAGAGCTTGACTGATAGAATCCTGAACCAGACTTCTTAGGGCCCTTGCCAGGACCCCAGAGCCTCTTGTGGACCCAGGATATTTTCCCAATCTTTGTATGATTCCCCATTTTGCAACATACTGCCAAACCTGTAGCTACTCCATCCAAACTGGGTACAGAGACTCTCCTTGACTTTAAAGATGGCCTGTGTTTGACTGAACAATTTCAAAGGTCATTCCAATGAGTGCTAATTGAACTTAACAGTGCATTAACCTGGGGAATGGTTCCATAGGAGCCACAGGAGGAGTGTCTTGGGGGATTCAGCATTTTCTGCTTGCATGCTTTTGTCCTTGTCATCAGATGTGTACAGTGGGAGTTCCTGCATCCTTGGTGTGATGCATCTGTGTGATGTACTGAACAGCTTTATAAGGGGCAGCGTTGTTAGCTTTAGGGAAGACAAGGCTTGACAAATAGTTACAAGGCAGGTTCTTTTAAGTCAGCTGGTCTGACTCCTGGCAGAATCCATACACATTGGCTTCAGTCTGTCTTGATCAACTACATTTTTCCGTGTTGATCTTTCTTATTTCTCTGCTGCTTTGAACATTGAACTTGTGATATACAGTTAGTTGGCCCTGTTAGGCTGGTGGGACTATTCCTGAGCAGGCAGAAGAACTGGGGTAGAGTAAAAGTTTTCTTGTTGATACCAGTGCCCAGAAGGCTTCTCGTAACCACTGATTGGATGTCTAACCAGGAAACATTTTTCTGATATCATATATTTGTTTCTTTTAGGAAATGATTTAATCATCTTTTTGGCAGACCAGAATGCACCCTATTTTAAACCTAAAGTAAAGGTATCCTTGAAGTAAGTACAAATAGGTTTGTTTCTGTAAAACCTTAGTCATTAGCATGATAATTGATATGCAATAGCTGGTTGGATTGTCTCTGAAATCAATTTTACCTGTGTTGTGGTAACACAAAACCATTAGCTAGGAGGTATGAGTAGCAAGTGATTTGGTAGGAAAAATAGTGAATGTACCAAAGTTTAAAAGTGATTTATTTTTAAATAAATAAATTTGAGTGGAATCGGGTCTGTTCCTGTATAAACACTTCATTTCCTTGCAATCTAATATGCTTTCTTGAGTGTGTTAGGAGCAGGTCACTCCCAGGAGGCTCATGTCAACCATGTGTTGCAGTGGGAACCTAGTTTGCAGTGGGGAAAAGATCAGCGATCTCTGTTCTAATTTTTTTGTTTCCTAACTGATAGCTGTTGAGTTTTTAAGGTTGATTTTGAAGGAGTTCTAATCAAGTTTTTGAAATTATCTGAATTTTTATAAAATTGTTCAAATAATAGGTCTTTTTTTTTTTTTTAAATATGGTTGTAATTGCACAAAAGAGTGACCCGCCCAGTGATAGTGAGGCAACACAGTATTGAAACTACAAGAAGCAAGAATTGATTGCTGTCTAAATTCAAAAAGGCTGGGTCAGTGCAGGCCAAAGTGGCAGCTTCCAGGGAGTCATAGAACTTGAGCTTGACCTTAGTATGAGCAAAATTTAGGTGAAGCTGTCAAGTTTGGGGACACAGCATTTGTAAGAGATGACAGTAAAAACAGCATGTTGTGAAAAGAAGGGGAAAGATCTGCCTGACAGAAGTGGAAGGAACATTTTGGACAATTGTGCACTAGGAGGATGTGATCAGGGCAGACTGGGAGCATTCATAAATATCAGAAGTTTGAACTCAGTCCCGTGAGAAAAGGGGTCTTTTTGCAAAGGAGAGATGATGAAAACAATATATTAAGATAATAGTGGGAAGTTGTATAGGTAGGGTTGGGCCAGATTGTGTAGGGCTGTGAATGTCTTTGTAAAGAATCCAGAGCTGAGACTCAGGAGACCTGGGTTCCAGTCTGGACTGTGCTCACTAGCTAATGGTAATCTTGGGCAAATTAGTTCATCTTTATAGATCTTTGTGCTCAGCACATAATTAATACTGTGCATGCTCAATAATTATTCATTGAAAAAAAGAAAACAGTATTTTAAATTGATCTACTTGTTAACAATGTGCAGAATGAGTTGGTATGTAGAAAATCAAAGACTTTCCTAAGGAAACTGTTTTTTAAAAGTCATTATGTGGGCTAATTAGTGCTCAAACTACAATATTTTATGTCAACTCAAACTTGTGAAAAAAATGGACTTGAATTAGAAGATTGAGAAGAAAGTTGTAAGCGGGTAAATAGGAACTTATCCCTCTTAAGAAATGTTTCTGGGTACTGGATGTCAGCATGCTTGAGTGGGGAAGGAACAAAAATTGATAAATATATACAAGAAATGAACTAACTGCCTAGAAGTGATTTTTATTGGAAGATTAGAAGGAAATTTAAAGGCTATAAGAAGGGGCTTGGGTTCTGCTAAGTTAAAACAAAAATCACAATTAATTTCTCTTTTTTGATTAATGAAATGTTAATTGTTTACATACTTTTAAAATTTAGAAACTCTTGTCTGTATTTTAGAATATTTTTCAAAGTAAAAATAACTATCCTTCACCCTTTTCCTCCCCTCTTCCCCTGTTTTTTCTCTCAGATGCAACCACTTTTAAAACTTTTAATTGTTTCTTATATCCATATTTTAAAATAAATATTTACACTGAAATTTCTTGAGTTATATTTTAATGTTCATCTTTTGGGTTTTTTGACAGCATCGGTAACAATTTAGCATCTTTATAATTATGTCATAATTTTTAGTTAAATCAGTAATCATTGTTTACATTTCAACCATGTGGTTTCTATGTACTTCAAAACCAAGCAGTGTACAATATTTCATTTCTTCTATAGCTTACCCCCAGAGTAAGTGATTACTTTTTAAAAAATAGATTGAATAGTTTTCTGTGTACATATTCTTAATGTCATTATAGCTGTTCCATCATAATGGCCATAAATCTATCATGCATTTTTGTTTTCTGCGTTGGGTCCTCTACATTCCTACTCAATCTTGATTCATTCTCCAGGCCTTCTGCACTTACTGTTGGGGGACTTCCCCTTTGCTGTTCTTTGCCCAAAACCTGTTTCTTGGATCTTGTGCCATGTTTGTCTTTATTTCCTCATTTACTTCACTGGAGTGCATCCTTCAAGAAATTCCTGAGAAAGGGTACATGGTAGATACTTGCATGTCCAAAACTTTTTCTACCTGCTCTGAACACTTTAGTTAGCTATTGTCTTCTAACTTCATGGGTTGCTGTTTTAAAATTCAATCCTTTTTCTCCTAATCGTTAACTGTAACTTGTTTTATTTTTAATTTTGGAGGCTATAGTCTCTTCCTTATCCATTTTGCTTTGATTTCATGATGATGTGCTTTGGTGTAGATTATTTATCACTTACTGTGCTGGAAGTTAGGTGGGCCCTTTCAAGTTGGAGGCCTCTATTCTTGGGAGCTTTTTGAAATATTCTTATTTCTTTGATAATTTTTTGTTTTTTTCCCTTTCAGGAATTCCTATCAGTTGGTTATTGGTCTGCCTGGGTTCATCTTTTATTCCTTTATCTTATCTGGGTTTTGGGGGTTTTATTTTTTGTCATTTTGTTTTATTTTCCTTTCTAGGAGGTTTTCTCAACTTTATCCTGCTAAGCCTTTATTAAATTGTTTTTTGTTAGCTATCATATTTTTAATTTCCAATGTTTTCTTTATTCTCTTACTGGTGTTTGCTCTTAGCATGTTATTCTTTTTTTTGAGAATGTATTTTCTTCTCTTGCCTCAAGTATAATTTTAAAGTTTTTTTTTCTTCCGTTAGCTCTGTTCTCTTCAGGTTCCTTATTGCTGCTTGTTTTTGCTCTCTTTACTATTCATATTTTCTTTAAAGGCAGGTGTCTATTCATATTTATAAGGCACTAAAGAGCTTATTGGAGACATTTTCCTGGTAGGACCTGTCTACCATCTCTTGCCTGTGTGTATGTTCCTGGCTGGCTGGCATTAGAGGAATAGGGAAGAGCTGGGGGCAAGGGTCCCTTTTGTAGACTTTCCATTAACTTTCTGTTTTTAGCATAAGGCCAAAATCTTACATGCTGCTGTAACTTAAATCCTGAATGCCTGAGATTTTCCATAAATAAACCACTTACTTGGTTCTTGCCGTGCTGAGTGTGAGGGAAAAGGGACTACCACTGATGCATTTAGAAAATAATTATCCATAGTCTAATTGGAAATTTGCTGTCTTGATATTTGCTCTAAGTAGAATTAAATGTAAAATGAATTTAAGGCCTATTGTTTTGGTTGGGTCACTCAGACAACATGACAAAACTCCAAGATGTTAAGTTTTCAAGGTTAATTTTAATAATTTTAGAATTATTTTATTATTAAAAATATAAAATTAGATATATATGTATGTATAGCCCATTGATTGCCAAGTTTGGTAAAACCTTGTTATCCGTTGTGAATCTCTATGAGCTTTCAGAAGTAAAGTGATTATTTAATTTTCGCTATAAATTTTGAATTTGCATTAAAATCCACATTAAATATTTTATAAATAGTATCTTTTAATTGACAAAATCACAGTGATATTCCTTGCTGTTATAGCAGTTAATTGTGATGAGCCTCTATTTATTTTAAACACCATCCAAATGTCTTGGTGTCCTTGACAAAGGAACTAAATAAAAGGATTATATTAGGCAAACAAGTTTTCTCTTGATATATTTCAGATTTATCTTGCTTCTTAAGACTATTCTGCATTTATTCTGAACTCTTTTGTAGACCAAAGAGATCTAAATACAGGAGGGATGATGAGATATTAATGAAGAGGAGATGAATCAGTTCTGTGAAATTTTACATTTTCAATTGAAATATTTTCATAAGGTAGAAATATAGAGATGTCCTTTTTATTATAACTCATATGGATATTTTTAAATGCTTGTTTCTTTTAGGAATCACAGTGCGTTGATAACAAGTGTAGTCCCTGGGGATTATGATGGAGATTCACAAATGGATGTCCTTCTGACATACCTTCCCAAAAATCATGCCACCAGTGAATTAGGAGCTGTTATCTTCTGGGGACAAAATCAAACATTAGGTGAATTTGGTTTTGTTTTAAGAGTTTTTAATATTTATCATTGGATATGAAAGGCAAATGTAACTAAATATTATTCTGAAATCAGTTCAAAAATACTACTCTTGGGTGTCAGTAATTGTAAGAACTTTTTTTTAAGAGATGGGTTCTGACTCTATTGTCCAGGCTGGAGAGCTATAGCATGATCGTAGCTTACTGTAACCTTGAACTCCTGGGCTTAAGTGATCCTTCTGCCTCAGCCTCCAGGGTAGCTGGGACTACAGGCCACCGTGCCCACCTAATTTTTACATTTTTTTGTAAAGACAGAGTTTCACTGTGTTGCCCAGGCTGATCTGGAACTCCTGGCCTCAAGCTACCCTCTCACCTTGACCTCCCAAAGCACTGGGATTATAGGTGTGAGCCACCACACCTGGTCTGTAAAAACTTTTTTAAAAGTTCATTTTCTGATTTTTCTTTTAAACCGAGAACTGGTCTGGTGTGAATTCCAGGGAACAAAATCCACTCTTGCTAGCTTTAAGAAGAGACGATTTATTAAAGGGTTTTAATGGCTTACAGAATCATTGGGAAGGCTAAAGAACAAACTGTAGGTTGAGCTTTCATGAACAATCCCCAGAGGCATCAGAGAAGGTATTGGCTCTTTTAACTATCAGAAGTGGCCACTTGGGCAACAACTGCCGTAATGATGCTGCGCCAGCTATGATTCTCACCCGCAGAACGGATGCTGTACCTGGTCCCTTGATTCCGTGAGCAGGCACTGAGAGTGAAACAGCAGAGGCACAGCCTTGGTCTCACTCATGCCTTTGAAACTCACAGTGTATCTGTTTGGCAAGACTTTTATTCAGCATCTCAGATACAAGGTTATCTCGGAAATGTTATTTTTGTTTTCTAGTATCCTCAGTACAGGAAAGCACAAAAAAGTTGAAGTACAGGTTGAGTCTGCCATATCTAACCCTCTGAAACCTTCAAGTCTTACCTGAAAAGCCACTTAATTTATTTTTGTTTGTTTGTTTGAGGCAGAGTCTCACTCTGTCACCTGGGCTAGAGTGCCATGGCATCAGCCTAGCTCACAGCAACCTCAAACTCCCGGGCTCAAGCAATCCTCCCACCTTGGCCTCCTGGAGTGCTAGGATTACAGCCCTGAGCCACTGCCTCATTCAAAAGCCACTTAATTACACCTAAATAGACAGCTTTGCCCTTGGAGCCAGATTTCAAAGAGAGCAAATGCAGTTTTGTTTTTTGATCACATTTGGGAATATAAGCAGTAATGTTGATAAATACTTTATATTCATTCAGTCAGTAAGTATTTAAAGAAGGAGTACTACGTGTAAAAATGCTGCTTGTATTTAATCGTGAACATTTTAGAGTCAGGAAGTTTTGCATATATTGACATCTTTACGCCAAAACCTTGTTAATTGTCAATTGCTCTAGTACTAAAGTGTATATAAAGACTCAGCTGAGAGACATTTAGATGGGAGCCTCAAAAGGAAATTATTGTAAAGTACATTCATTGTATAATAAAATGTGTCCTCCCAATATTTTATCTTTACAAGCTTGATGTGCATGTAAATTAGATTTACAGTATATTATTAATGATAATAGTTGGAATAAATTAGAGACAAATCTTGAAAAGAATAAAATAATATTTTTCCTAAGTGTAGATATAAAAAATAATATCAAACCCCTGTTAATTTATGTATATTATATATACATATATATATTTTTTTTTTTTCTCTTTCCAGATCCTAACAACATGACCATACTCAATAGGACTTTTCAAGATGAGCCACTGATTATGGAGTACGTATGTACTTGCTTTTCTTGGGATGATTTTAAACTTAAACATAAAATCTTTCACATAGGAAACTACTTTGCTAAGTAGTATTGACACTAAATTCACTCTTTCTTAAAGCTGATAGGAGCCTAAAATGATATTTATTTGCTATTATGGGGAAAAAAGAAAAATGAAATTTATTATTTTAGAAAAAGGAAGAGGCAGGGCACAGTGGTACATGCCTGTAATCCTAGCACTCTGGGAGGCCGAGACAGGAGGATTGCTTGAGCTGAGGAGTTCAAGACCAGCCTGAGTAAGAGTGAGACCCTCCCCACTGCCCTACTAAAAATAGAAAAATTAGCAGGTGTCATGGCATGCACCGGTAGTTCTAGCTACTCAGGAGGCTGAGGCAGGAGGATCACTTGAGTCCAGGAATTTGAGGTTACAGTCAGCTACAGTGATACCACTGCACTTTGCCCAGGGTGACAGAGCAAGACTCTGTCTCAAAAAAAAAAAAAAAGAGAGAGAGAGATTTCTGTTTTTGTTTCAATAGCTTTGAATGCATCCATTATGGATCTATTTTGATGTTAGCCATGTCATTACTTAAAGAATTAAGATAGCTATCTTTGAGTAAAACTGTTATGTTTGATCGAAAGATGTGAAGGATACAGGATTTCCCCCAGAAATTTGGAAAGATTTCTGTATTAAGGAGAAATTTTTGTTCTTTTTACAACTCTTCCTTTTTGTTATCATTTATTTCCTCAAAATAGACTCATGTACCAGGATAATTTAATCCAAATTTCTGACAGGGCATTTTGGTAATGAGGGAGACATCATTTTAGTTACTAACCCAAAATATGGCCACATTCTTGTTTCCAGTACTGCCTTTCTTACAGTTACTGAAATCATAGTCGTATAGCAATAGGTCAGTGGCCATGAGAAGTGTGACGAGTAAGTCCATGGATTAATCTTCATAAGAGTGCTTGGCTTGATTTCTTTCATTTCTTAGTGTACTTTTTCATTGTTATTATATTTAGCGGCCAGAATGAATTATTTTATACCAGCTAGGGCTTATTTTTTTGGGTTATTTCTCCTAGGCCATCTAAATAAACAAGTTGGGTCATGATTCTGAAGTAAGTTTCTAGGAATTAGTGCTGTCTCCTTATCACTCAGTGATAGGCAAGATGATACAAAGATTCTAGACAACCTCAAAATCTCATAATAGAAGCTTATTTCGTGCTCACACTGCGTGTCCAGTGTGGATCAGTGATAGGCTCTGCTCTGTGCCTTAGTCAGTCAGGTCATCAGAGGCCCCACCGTCTTTGTAACTGGACCCTCTGAAACGCTAGTTCTGCCCATTGCCACCGCAGGCTCAGAGAGGGCCAGAGGGCCCAGCAACAGAAATTACACACTTTGACCTGAAAGTGACACATGTCACTTGTGCTGACATTTCACTGACTACAACTAGATACTGGTGAGCATTGTAATCTCTACCACGCCTCCTCGAAGTTATTTTTGCTTTCAAAGTAAGTTAGAAGTGAGAATTTAGTAAAATAGCTGCTTATTGTTTTGTTTTCTTTTCAGCTTCAATGGTGATCTAATTCCTGATATATTCGGTATTACAAATGAATCCAACCAGCCACAGATACTATTAGGAGGGTGAGTAAATATGATTATAGCCATGTAATTAATTGTATGTGTTGTTGCTACTGCAGAGACTGTGTGTCTGTATGAATGGGTTGTTCAAACCATTGGAGAACAACCAACTCATTGGAAATCATTGTTCTTAAAAGATTTTTAAAAGGGCATTTGGTCAACATATAAGCTTTCTCAAACAGTTTGGATTTGATCTGCAACTGCTTTCTAAGAGCCAGATTAGTCTCTTTGTTCCCCTGGAAATTAGACATTCAAACTTTACAGATCCCCACTTAAATATTGGTTCATTAGATGTTTTTGAAATGAATGGGTTTAATCTAAATAAGATAGGTAGCTGCTGTCCTGATCGGATCCTCCACCAGATTCATGTTAGCTCCCAGACTTTAATTGATAATCTTTGTTTCTTCTTTCTGTCATTTGTTCAGTGAGCAATCAATTACCTAAAATTGGCCAGGCATGGTTGCTCATGCCTGGAATCCTAGCACTCCGGAGGATTGCTTGAGGTCACAAGTTCGTAACCAGCCTGAGCCCTGAGCAAGAGCGAAACCCCATCTCTGCTAAAATAGAAAAATTAGCCAGGCATGGTGGCACATGCCTGTAGTCCCAGCTACTCGGGAGACTGAGGCAGGAGAATCACTTCAGCCCAGGAATGTGAGGTTGCTGTGAGCTACAATGATGCCACTGCACTTTACCCAGGGTGACAGAGCAAGACTCTGTTTCAGAAAAAACAAATAATAATACTAATTGCCTGAAATTATAAGCATTCCTCCTCTAAGCTCTGGAAACTTCAGTATATACTTTATATACCCAGTCTGTATGCTGGGCCTTTCTTACTTATCCAAGCATGCAATTCTTAGGAAAAACTGCCTGAAATCTTGCAATGCAATGATCTCTGTTATAGTTCCTCTGGATCCAAATAGAACTGTCCTCTTACCACAAGAATTCATGATAGTAAGATACTTTTCATGAGATACCTCATGTGGTTGATTTTTTTCCTGTATCTGACAAGGCAAAGTTAGTTCAAGAGTACAGAACACATTTATTTACTTTTTTGACCTTCCAGAAGTACAGATAACCACCTTTATCAGTGTCTTCCCCAGCTACTTGGAAACCTAAGGAGCCTTCTCTCTGTGTTTTGTAGAAGTAGTTTGTTTTATGATTGGTTTCTGAAATGTGCTTCACAGGCATGCGAATGAGTAAATTGTTAAAATTTAAGGTATTCTCCAAGTACTAACCAGGCCCAGCGCTGCTTAGCTTCTGAGATCAGAAGAGATCGGGCATGGTATGGCCGTAGACAAAATTTAAGATATTCTGAAGAGACACATTTCCTATCACTTGTTCAGAAAGTTTTCAATAAAGAATATGGGTGTTTTGATGCTAGTCATGATGAACATTGAAAGAATTACTATGAATCTTGAATGAGAAACTTGTTTTTTCGCCCAAAATATTGGAAAGAGAGTAGAGTTTTGCTTTAGAGACAATTTGAATGGAAATCCTGTCAGCCTTATTAGCCGAGTCTGGGAGGAAGGGAGTTCAGGGTGGTGTGGGGAACACACAGGCCACGCCGCTCCTAGCATGACAAGCTGGGCCTGCTCAGGAAATCGTGTCCTTTCTTCTCCTCCCTTCAAAGGTAGACATGTGATTGAGAATGTGATGGTAACTTCTAGCCTGGTTGATTTCATGGTAACTCCACATTAGTCAAAGAAATAATTGGAATATCTTTAATCTGTTACAGTTTGATCTTTAGAAATTAAAACGTGTGAAACAGCTATTGTTAACAATTCAAAAAGTAAAACTTTTAATATCCTTCTGGATTTTTTACTTCACAAGAAAACTATTTAGAGTTTCAAATGATAGTGTTATAGCTTATTTGTTCTGAATTCTGTTAGATTTTTTTTCTCTGCTTCTTTGAAAAATATAGCTTTTAAAACTTATGCTTAAAGACGTGTTTGGTTACATTTTTTATACATTATATCATGATATATTCTAATACACCGGAGTAATACTCTGTTTTTTATGATATCTCATTTAAACTTCAGTTACAGATTAAACAATAGTAAGTGACGAGTTTGCATCCAAGATTTGTCCTGATGTGAATTTAAAGAATGAAGTTATATAAATTGACAAAAAAGAATTTCTGTCAGCAGCATTGTTAGGGTGACTGTAGCCTAGCAGTATCATGTTTCAGACGACAGAAAGCTGAATATGCCCAAATGGGAGCAAGCATTAACATATTACTAAAATAAGAAAAATATATCTAGGCCATATCAGTTTTATAAACAAGAGACATTCCATAGGTGCATAAGTGACAAAGCCATCAGCCTTGACATTTCGGACTATTCATATGACCTTGATTGGTAGCCCAGTCTTAGATAGATAATATCAAGAAATCTACCTTTTACCACTTAAACTTTGTGCTGTATGGGTAGGCCAGACTCATGATTATCTTAAAGTTAATAAAATTTGGCCAGCACTTTAGTTTTATGGGAAAGTTGCAAAGATCTTTATATAGAGTGTGGATTGTACCTTCTGTATCTTCTGTAGGATTGTACCTGAAAGCCCATGGCTTTAATCTGGCCTGGTGCTGATGTGGAAGTATGAGATTGCCCACAGATAAAACTAGCACCACCAGTTGGCTATAAAAAAGGTTCACATGGTCAGCCCAAGCAGGGAATGGAAACAGGCAGAAGAATCCCTTGTAATTGGTACAGTGGGGGTTATCTGACAGGGACAGGAAAGGTGCTAAATCTACTGAGGTGCAGGAGATAATTGAAACGCATTAAATGGTCAAAGGTGAGGCTTCAGTTTGTGCCTCAACTTCACTTTATAATGACTTGAAATAATTTAATAATGTGCCACATTACTGAGAAATAACACCTAGCTATTAAGTGTTAGAGCAGCTTCTCCAGTGATGTGAGGTTATGGTTAATGAGCATTTTCTTTAAGAGGGCATTTGAATCTGATGTTGCCTGAGCATTTAGAATATTGTTTTAGTATTGAAGTGAAAACCCTTGTACCTGTAATTTTAATCAAAGCCAAATATAATGTTGTTCTGTTCACATTTTCTATGACTCACATACTGAGTTCAAACATATTTCTGGGTCAGGCCCAAGTTGTATACTTGGGGATATTAATGTAGGTACGTGACAGATACATACTTTGCCATATACTATTTTCTCGACAAGCAATTGCATGAAAAATTTGAATGTAATATTAGTGGCACGGAAAGCAGTCATTTTTAACTGTTAGTTGTGTGTGTGGGTTTTTCCCTTCATTATCAGGAAAAACTGTCTCTTCTATTTAAATATAGTCAGTTATAGTCAATCCAGAAGGAATAAATTCCTATTTTTCCATCTAACCTTTCATCTTATCTCACATTATAACCAATGACTGATTTATTAAATCATTCTTCATTTTTACTGCGGATTTTGTTTGCTAATGCATTACAGAAAGCATAAATATTTGTCTTAATAAAATAATAATATATTGTATCATTTGAATTTATTGTTTAGAAGGAATATGAAAATTATGATATTTTAGCACAAAATAAAACCAAATAATCCTCAAGGTAGCTTTTAACTTTGTAATCAGCATTAATACTCATAATCCTAGGGAAGAAAATGTGGCTTTGAAATTCATGTATTCTTCAGCCCCTCCCTTTCTCACCCCCCACACTTTATATTTTTAACACTGTTGTTAAAAAGAATCCATTAGAACTTGAGAAATTAGTTTTTTATCAGTAATTCCATAGAAACATTACATCAGTTTTCTAACTCTTCTCTTTTCCTAACGAAACTTTGCTATTGGAGATGAATTCATTTCTTTTCCCAATGTTTCTCACCCAAACCTTTGTCTTTGCAAAATTAAACCACAGAAATAGTGAAAAGCTTTTAACAGATGACTTAAAATTTTATATGCTGTGATTATTTCAAGGGGCATGTTATAGTTTCTTAAGGATCCATAATTTTATTTCCTGGAGTCCCACTAGATGCTTTTGAGGGATCAATTAAAAGACCTAAGATTCCCTGGTAATTTATCATACTGCTTTATTTTAGGTTCTGTTTGGTAGTGTTATATTTAAGTGAAATTTTGTTTGTTTTTGAGTAAATTGTTTAAGCTCTCAAAATTTACTCACCTTGCTTTAAGTTAAATCTTAATAATTTTGAATGTATATTTGTAGTGATTGTTTAGAAAGATATTAACTTCTCTTAAGAAAGTCACAGTTTTATAATTTCTGTTTAAAAAACTTTATGGCAACATTTCATCATGACCATAGTAACTAATGATATTTAATGCATTAACTGCCATGTGAGTTTTTTTTAACTCATGCTATTAATAGTTTTGAGCCTGGGGCCTCGTAAAGCATATATAACTCACACGTCTCTTTACCTTAGGAGCCTCATGAACTATTTTTCAAGTAGCATATAACTCACGCACAGAAAACAATTAAAAATAACAAATTTATCCTTAAATTAGAAAGGATTCTTTTGTTTTCTAAGTTTTTATTCTATTTTATTAATAAAACACCATGGCCCCAGGGGAAAAATTTTTTTTTTCTAGTGTGGCAGTCAATGTGTTAAAACAGTGTCTTAAATTCAGCATATTTTACTGGCATATATCAGAATTTTGTTTTCTCATTTGAGAGGAAACATTTTGTTTTATTTCATTGCATTTGCATATGTATTGAAAAAAGTCAGTTTTAAAACTAGTGTAGTTAGAAAAACCATGTTGTATACAGCAGACTTTAAAATTGGTATGTATTTCAATTTAGGGTAGATTGTATCAGAATTATTTATAATTTCTGAAAATATAGATTAAGTCCTTTCATTGGATTCTGGTTTTTTATTTTTTTTTTAAAGTTTATACATTGAAAATGCCCTGCAAATAGTTGATTTTAAATACTCTGGAGGCCTAAGCTCTGAGCTCCAGTTCTGAGTGAGTTCCACAGCAGTCCTGAGTGGAGGTGTGTGTTTAACTGGGAGGCATACGTTCTTTTCAGACTGTGTGATCATCTGTTGTATTCGCCTGTCCTAGGAGCCAGTGCTGCTAGGCATGACTCTTAGGTGTGGTATTACTGTTGCACACTCTATGGAAGTAGTAATATTGGGGCAAAATAAAGATATAGCCAAAAGAAATCTCCATGTTTTCTATTATATATATAAGACATTGCTGAGAAGTCCTTAAGATTTATCTGGTCCCATACCTTCAGGTTCTAATTGAGGCCCAGAGTGAGTGAGTAATTCATCAGGAATTTAATCCTCCTTTTTCCACTTTTCTCCTCCTCCTCATCATGCCCCTCCAGAGGAAGCATACCATGAGATTGCGCAGCTTCTCTGTTCTCTGTGAGGCTTAGAGTTGGACGGGGAATGAAGAGAAGGAGAATCCCAAGCCTATTTGTTTTTGTTTGTTTGTGTGTTTGTTTGTTTTTTAATATTTCCCGAGTAACTCTGGGGTTGGCACTTTACATCAGTTGTCTCATTTTGTGTTCTCACAACAGATAGCTTGTGTGGGTAACAATGACTAAAGATGCTAATTCAAAGGTTAAGTGACAACTACAAGCTCACAACATGTAAATAAATGGCAAATGTGGGAATTGAGTCTTGATCTTCTGAGTTCTAAAAGCCTATGCTCTTGCCTTCATTCCTGTACAATCATTGCCATCTTTATAGTCACCAAGGGTCTTTGGTGGTACTCCTTCATGTGGCCTCTCTCTCTGTCTCTCTCCATGGCTAGCTTGGACTTTCTTGCAGCATCATGACCGTTTTCCAATAAGGAGCATTCCAAGAAGTATAGGCAGAAACTGCAGGTCCCTTAAGAAGTTAAACAGAGTCACTTCTGGGCTAAAATTTGGTAGAGTTAGAAGATTGTAGACTCTGCCTCTTAATATAGGCATGGCAAAATTGAATGCAAAAGCGCATGTGAGATGGTAAATAATGTGGCCATCTTTGGAAACACAACACAGTAGCCTGTGTTTATTCACTTTACCATAAGTAAAGACTTGGAAAGGAATATAGAAGCATAGATCATTTTAAGCAAATCACGTTCTAAAACCTCAGGTTTCATAGGTGTTGTTACCTAAAATTGATATGCCTGAGAATGTACCTGTTTTCACCGTCATTTTCTTCTTCACAAGAAAATGCCATAGTCCTTACCCTTCCTAAATCTTACTAAATGATTCATTTCCTGGGGAGTAAAAACCCATAGGTATCAAACACAGGGGAAATCTCCTTTTGTGATTAATTAAGATATCCCAAATTAATAGAACTTGCAGTTTTTCTCTTTCTTACACATTTCTGTTAACATGAAGCTTAGCTGTGGAAACAGGCATTAAAGTGGTCTACGTTGATACATTCTGAATTCAGATGTGCTAGAGTGGGGTTGTGGTAGTAATGGCAGTTATTGTTTTAATGACTTTGCCACTTTTATTTCTTGATTATTATCAAAGAATCCATTATTGTTGAGAGAGAGCCTTGGGAGACCAAAGCTAATAGAGTATCTATGAGAAACATTGAATTGCAAAAAGCAGATCTTTCAGCTATTCTTGGTTCTTTATCCTTAGGACACATCATTAAGTGCAAAGAAGGTACCTTTCATGCCAAAGTTATTTTGGATGGCAATTGTTTCAAATGTGACTGCAGTATTCTCTAGGACTGTTAAACCCATGAATACCACTTTTACATGATTTCTTTCATATTTGATATGCATTTATTTATAATATAGCATTGTGTTTTATCAAGTCATATCAAGAAAATTCCATTTAAAGCATCTTGTTTTATGAAATTTTATCTTTAGTATTTTCTGTATACTATTAATATAATAATCCTATAGTCTAGTAAATAAATTTACATGCTGGCTTCTGAGCCAAATAATTTTTTGTAGTATTTCCCTTTTTTATTAAATTCATAGGAAAAGTTTTCTATGTGTAATGAAATGAGAATGAAATGGTGTTATTTCTGGTTTTTTTTAATTTTTAATTTTTCTTTTGAAATGACAACAGTAGAATGATTTTTGTACTCTATTTTTATTTAGTTACTCCAAAAGCCAGACCCCAGAGTTCAATATGCACATTCACCGAAGACTATTACATCTTTTGGTGTACTTCTTGTTACATAAATTATTTTAGTTGCGCTATATTGCATGCTGTAAGTTAGCTAATGATAAATAACATGTTGCTTTACCATCTTATTTTATAGCCTATTTTGTAAAAGTAGATAAATCAATTTTATCAGAATTGCATTATTTTAATCTTGTCTGCTTTTAGTACTCTGTCCTACAATATATATTCTGTCATTTCTTAGCAGTTTTTATGCTATTCCTTGAAACTCACATTAGCACATTTATTTGAATTGAAAAAAATGAGGTCACATTCTTTCTGACAGAAAATAATTTTCATTTGGAGATTGGTTTGACAGTTAGGACTGGCATTGCTATTTGGGTTATAGGGCAGACATTTTCCCTAAATTGAATAAGCTTAGTCAGCAGCTCTAAGTTTTTTTTTTTTAAACATTTTATTATGAAAAATCTGAAACATACACAAAGGTAGAGAGAATGAGACAATGAATTTGCATATAAGCCACCCACCTTCAACAATTACTCATTGCCAGTTATTTTTTCATCCATATTTTTTTCTCCCATTTTCCTTTTTTTATACTCCCTCCTCCTTGGACATTTTTAATCTATAAATATTTCAAAATATATCTCTAAAAGATGAGGATTTTTTTTAAGATAAGGATTTTTAAAAGAATACATAATCACAACACATTTATCACACCTAAAAAATTAAAAATAGCTTCTTAATATTAAATTTTCGGGGAGATTTTAATGAAAATATATTTAAAGAATATGAAGTATTTAATTAAACCATATAATATTGGCAAAGATACAATAAAAAGATTTCCCAAACTCTTTATTAGTATATCTGGTTAAATAAGGTACCTCTAAATAAAAGATAATTAGTATAGTGAAAAGTTATTTGATAAATCTTGGTAATGCCTTTAGAATACTTCTCAAAAACTGAGGAAGTAAATGGCTCTAATGAGTGGATTATGCATACTTTTGCAAGTCAGGGACTTTCCAATTCTTTGCTTTTAACACTTAAAGGAAGCCCTAATTGATAGAGTACTAAAAATTATTTTTGGTGATAGATAACTGTGATTTTTGATATATGATTACAGAGGAGTTCAAAGACCTGAGAATCACTGCTGTAATGAAACTCCTTTCATTCCAATCTACCTATTTATATGAGTAAGATTTCATAGTATTTAGACCTGTAAAAACAAAAACTAGGAAAAAACTTTATATTGAATTCTGTCTCATTCTAGCCATGACATATTCTTTTAAGGAGCAATAAACTAATATATTTTAAGGCTCTGTATATTTCTTTTAAAAATACATTTCCAATAAAATTTTACCTTTGGCTTAGTTATCAAACTGTATAATTGATAAGTTATACGCTAATGGTTAAAATAATTCAAACTGAAAGATTTTTTTAAACACTGAGATCCATGAACAAAACCAGTTATATACCAATTTTATTCTGTAGACGAGTTTGTAGACATATCTTTGTTTGGAGAATAATGCTACAGTCATCACTAAAAAGACTTCAGATATAAAAACATTCCACATCATGATAAAGTTCTCTAAAAAGTGAAATGGAAGGGCAAGTTCAAGGATAAAAGGAGGGAAAGATGTATAATTTCTGACCTTGTTCATATGGGGTTTCTTTTTGATTTTTTTTGTGGGTGATGATGGATAACAATTCAATGTTGTATTTATATTCTATATTTAAAAAATCATTTTATTTGAAAATTTTAATAATTCTAATAGATTTACAAATTATTTACTTTACAGTTATTTAAAGTGATAAAAACATTTAGATTATTTTCTTAGAAATTATTTAATGTGTTAGAGTATATATAGTTTTTCAAAATTCCTTTAGAGTGTATTTGAGCAAAAATGTTTGAAGACCACTGGACTAAGGAACTGGGCAGCTTGGAGAAGGAGATTCTTCTTCATGCTAGACCCATCTCCTAATAAATGCCTTTACCTGGATGTCTTAAATAGCAGTAATTCAGTATAAACTGATCATTGTTAAATGGGTGGATTAGCAGTCATTTCAAAGAGCAGTTACCATAGGCAACCAAAAGCTACAGTTGACATTAATTACATTTAAATTCATCCTTTGATAAATGCTGTTCTTTGAGATAGGGTGATGATGCCTGCAAACTAAAACACTTGGACATAATTTTGTTGCCTGCACGGGAAAAGCTAATAATTGGAATTTTCTACAGAGGTTGAGAAATGTCAATGAATAGCATCAACATGGCTTAGAACTGCCCACTTTTTCATCTCTGCTGTTCTTTCTTTGTCATCAGAGCATTTTATATTTGTGACCTTAGCCTTCAAATGGAGTTGGGCACATATATGAAAAGATTACAGTCTATATGAGTTCAGTTGCTTGAAAAATATGATGTCTGCTTTTTATTGCTGAAAAACTATGATGTGTACAAAGATCAACTTTAAAGGTAGAAAGACAAATGAATTTTATTTTCAATGATAAATTTTAAACACTTTAATTCAGATACACACCTGTATATATGTTCAGTTTTCAACCATCTTAAAATGTACCACAAAAAGAAACAACAGCTCTTCTATTCTCCCTCCACCTTTGGTAAACATCAGAATGGTAAATAGACATTGTGTATAAAATAAACTCTAATAGTCAGCTACTGCTGTTTTAAGAGTTGTAAATGTATAATAACAGAGGATAGCCAACAAGTAAGAACTAGAATATTGATTTGAAATGTTCAAGAAACAAGATTATAATTAATATATTGTTAGGAGTAACAAATTCAGATGTCTAAACTGGCCAAAAAGGAAACCAAAGTAAGCAAAGCAGTTTGGGAAGATAAGAACTTTTGCTGCCTGTAGGAGCTAGTTTTGTCTGAACAGGGCTAGTGGGTTGCCAGATCCTCTGATATTTCAAGAGAAACTGGAAATCCAGATTTCATGTGAAATCTGATTTTTACAAAAAGTTTAAGGAGTGAATTCAAGATTTTTAAAGGAATAAGTAGGTCAAATAACACACATCTTTGTGCTGAATTTGACCTGTGGTCTGTCCATTTATGACTTTTGCTTTATCACTGTTCTAAATTCCTCCTTTGAAATTTGATTAAATACCTCCTAAGATAAAATGTCACAAGTTGAATTTTTCCAAAATTCTAGCTATGCTTTATTTCAAAGTAAGCCTTTTAAAAATTTTATAGGTTTTGCTCTCCATAAAAGTCTATTATCCTATACTCCAAAGGGCTAAGGTGAATATATTATCTTGCGATCTTGGGTTTTAGCTCTGACTTGATTATATTTCTGTTATTCATGGCATCCAGCTTTGTAGATAAATACACCCTATGGCAATAAACACTGACACGCCTTGGTGAAAGAACCACATTTACTCCTTTTTTCAATAAGACTTAAGGCTACAATTGAGTGAAAGTATGAGGAGAAACATAAAAGGACTAACACAATTTAATCACTAAGACAGAGCAGATTAAGTTTCCAATGAGGAAAAGTCCCTGTTGACTTCCTGTAGTGAAAGTATGCACTTGAACACAATTTGCTAAGGAAATTCTACTCTTCTGATGATGATGGGTAATAACTACTTTCAATTTTCCTTTTATGTGTGTAGACATAAAGCAATCCCCTTTCTTCAGCTTTAAATTTTGCTGCTGTAAGCATTTAGCTGTCTAATAATGACCTGGATGTCAATAGTTCCTGCCAGTGTTCAAACAGATAAAGACAATATTTCATTCAGAATAAAGATATACAGAATGAAAAAAATAGGATTTCCCCAAATGGTGATTTGGGTTGTCTGGGGGAAACTTTATTTTCTGCATGCGAGGACCACCTCATTATTTTGTGCTAAGCCTAATGTGCCTTATACACTGTGTCAGACCCACCGTGCCTGGGGACACGTGTGCAGTGGGGTGAATTGTGTCTCCATGTATAATGTATCGTACGCATGTTGCTATCCAGCAATCACAAGCCGAAGATAGTCGAATACAGAGAGACAGTCTGGGCCACGATGATATCACTGAATGATTTAGTTCTTCAACTCCAAAGCCTCTCTGTCTCTGCACCTGGTATGTGATATGGATGAGCCTGTTAAACCAAGCGAAAAACATCCTGACTCTAAGAAAAGTCCTTGAGTTATAGTCCTATATACTTTTTTTGTGTAATATCCAGGTTTTTTCTTGTGTGTTGTATATTGTATGTTAAGAAAACCTTTGTCCTTTTGCATATCATGTAATAAAACTAAATACAAAGTTGAAAAAAAATTTTATAGGGAATTTGATCAGTAAAGGCTTAGGTAGTAATTAAAGACAGAGCCACATGATCAACCTCATTGACTCTATTAAAGCTTGAGCTTTTAATTCATTCTTGGCTTATAACACAAATTTGTTGGGAACATTAGGAAAGTCTTCTGAAATGACTTTGGGTTAAATTTGTCAGAGAATCTTTAGCCCAAGTCCGATTATTTTTTTAGTAACTAAAAATACTTGAAGACTTGGAAATTATAGAATTGATGAATGAATGGCCTATCTTAAAAAAGAAATGAATTGGTCATTATTGAATTGGACTTAATTGAAATTATTTTAAAGATTTCCAACCTTGTGTAGTATGAAAGAATAATCAAATGAGTTGTTTGGCATGAATTACCTTACAGCAAATGCTATATGTAATTTCTCAATCATTTTAATATTTTCTTATTATCATGACCTTATTATATTATGGGATTTGGATCAAAATAGTAAAATTAGTTTGTATGAATACTGCTTGATTTTTTATTTTACTGTCTTGTCTATTTTAAAGTGTATTTAGTCCTAGTGTGTGCTAAAATGAGTGTAGAAGGTTATTGGGAAGAGGTTGCAGTTTGTAGAATACACTCTGTAGAAAACATTTTTCCTGATGAATGCTTATCCTTTTTGTCAGATTCCACCTTCCAAGAACAAATTAGTACATTGTGTCTCTCTGATTTGCAAAGACATCAAAACCAAACCCACAATTATAAACCTTGTTTACTCTCCGGTCAGTTGGGTACTGTGTTAAGTCAGACTTAGCCTTAAATTGCTCTTTGGAGATGGCATATCTATGGTTCCCCATTGGACGGGACTGCAATAGTATGAAAAGCATCGCAAATTCTAACTGAAATAGAGAAGAATAGAAAATGCTGCCTGAGACCGTGACTCGGTCCAGCCAGTTATGTGCTGACTATTTCATGGGAGCCGAGTCCTGGGTTGGCATCGTAGAAACAATTAGCAATGAGTCAGGGTTCCTGGAGAAGCTTTGTAGCTCAAGCAGGAAGTTCCTAAAGTAACTAAAGTAATGTAGACCAAAGTGCCACTAGAGAAAAGTATAACAGGAAAACAGAAAGAGAAGAGAGAAGACCTTTTAGAGGAAGCTGATTTGAGTAGGGCCTTGGAGGATGAGAATACCTTTGTCACTGGGGTATCCTCAAATGACGAAGAATCGTAGGGGATGATTTTATTTGAACTTGCTGTTTCTTCTTTAGTTGATAGTAGTATGCCAGTGTTACCTTCTGGTTTTCATAAGTACACTATGGTTATATGAGATGTTAACATTAATGGAAACTAGATGAAAGATACGTGGACAACTTGTGGTACTATTATTTTAATGAGGTAAAATCACTTAACAAAACTAACTGTTGTACTTGTCATAGAATCTCTAGCTGTACAATTTACAAAGTGTACAATTTAGTGTCATTTAGTACATTTTCAATGTTATGCAACTATCAGCTCCATCTAGTACCTTTTGATCACTCCAAGAGGAAACCCTGTACCCGTTAAGCAATCACTCTCTCTTCCTCCTTACTTCCAACCCCTAGCAACCACTACTCTGATTTTTGTCTCTGTAGATTTTACTATTTTGAATATTTCACATAAATGGAATTATATAGTATGGGACATTTTGTATCTGCCTTGTTTCACATGGCATTGTATTTTTAAAATTCATCTATATCGTCCCATATATTATTACTCCAGCCCTTTTTGTGGCTGAAAAATAATCCATTATACTTATGGATATATGACATTTTATCTGTTTATCCAGTGGTGGACAGTTGAGTTATATCTAATTTTTGGTTATTGTGAATAGCACTGCTAAGAGCATTCGTATAGAAGTATTTGTTTGAATACCTATTTTCAGTTCTTTAGGATATATACCTGGGTGTAGAAATGCAGGGTCATATGGTAATTCCATGTTTAGCTTTTTGAAGAACTGCCAAACTGTTTTCCACAGAGGTTACACTATTTTACATTCCTACCAGCCATGTATGAGAGAAGTAGGAATTTCTTTACATCCTCTCCAATACTTTGTTATTTTCTGGGTTTTGATGATTGCTGTTCTAGACTGTGAGGTTGTTTCTCTTTGTGGTTTTGATTTGCATTTCCCTAATGGTTAATGATGTTGAGCATCTTCTGATCTATTTGATAGCCATTTATATATCTTGTTTGGAGAAATGTCTAGTATTTCTTCTTTTGTTGCTTGTTCTTTTGGTGTCATATCTAAGAATTCATTGCCAAATCCAAGGTCATGAAGATTTACTCCTGTGTTTTCTTTTTAAAGTTTTATAGTTTTAGCTCTGTGATCCATTTTGAGTTAAATTTTTATATGTGGTGTGAGGTAGGTGGTCTAAATTTATTCCTCTGCATTGTCCAAAACTCTGGAATTAATATTTATAAAAGAATCCTCATTATTTTCCATAGTCCTAGAAAACCTTCTATGATACTAAATAATTTATTTTCTTATTCTTTATAAAAAAAGAATTAAAGACATACATATAAGAACTAAATCTAAAAAACTCTTACAAGGAAGCATCTTCATGACCTGGCATTAGGCTATGGTACCAAAGGAACAAGCAACAAAAGGACAAATTTAAGAATTTGTGCTTCGGAGGCCACCATCAAGAAAGTGAAAAGAGAACCCACAGACTGGGAGAAATAATGACAACTCATATAACAGATAAAGGTCTAATGTCCAAAGTATATAAAGAACCCTTACAACTCAACAATAAAGCAATAAATAATATAATTTTAAAAAATGGGTAAAGGATTTGAGTAGTCAGTCATTTCTCCAGAGAAGATACACAAGTGGCCAACAAACACATGAAAACATGTTCGACATCGTTAGCCATCAGGAAAATACAAATTAAACCACAATTAAATACTACATCACAGCCTCTAGGATGCCTGTAATAAAATAAATAGACAAAAATAAGTGTTGACAAAGATACAGAGATATTGGGATCCTCTTGCATTGCTGGTGGGAATGTAACATGGTGAAGTAGCTTTGGAAAACAGCTTGACAGATCCTCAAAAGGTTAAACATATACTTACCTTATGACCCAGCAATCCCGCTGTATACCTGTATACTAGGTGTATACCCAAAAGAATTGAAAACATTTTTCTAGGTAAAAACTTGCACATGAATGTTTGTAGCAGCTGAAAAGTAGAAACAAGCCAAATGCCCGTCGACAGACAGATGAATGGATATATAAAATGTATAGCCACACAATGGACTATTATTATACCATAAAAAGGACTGAAGTACTGATACATGCTTCAGTGTGGATGAACATGAAAACATTATGCTAACTGAAAGAAGCTAGACACAAAAGGCCACATATTGTATGATTCCATTTAGATAAAATATCTTAAATAGCAAAAGGCATATAGAAAGCAGATTCATAGTTGCCAAGGACTAGAGGGAGGGAAAATGAAGAGTGACTAATGAGTACAGGATTTCTTTTTTGGGTAATGAAAGTGTTTGTGATTTAGGTAGAAGTGATAATTACACACTGTGAACATACTAGAAAACACTGAATAGTAAGTACACTTTAAAGGAGTGAATTTTATGGTATATGAAATTTATCAGTAAAAATAAATTTTAAAATGTTTAACATGCAGATTTTTCTGTTTTAAAACAATTCTCATTTGATGTTTATCTTTTTTAAAGTATTCTTATTTTATTTTTTAGGAATTTATCATGGCATCCTGCATTTACCACTAAAAGTAAAATGCGAATTCCACATTCTCATGCTTTTATTGATTTGACTGAAGATTTTACAGCAGGTGAGTTGCACATAAATGTGAAGTATTTGTTTTGAACTGCCAAAGAATTAATGGGATTTTATTTACTCTCTATTTAGTATTCATTATGAATGAACTGAATATTGAGACAAAACTGTTAAAAGGGTTTAAGAAAGTCAGTGATACTGGAAATATGGACAAAGTACTGACTATAATAAATCTTCAGTTGTCGTTTTTGTTGTTTGCCCATAATCATCTCAAAATTTGAATCCTCCACTTTTTATGAATTCATGATATTTTGGACACATGCTGCCTGATGTTTCTTTACTTTTCAATTTAAAAATTCTTGACTAATAAATGCTATAAATGTAATTATAAGAAAAATATTTAGCTTAGGTACTGAAAGAATTTCAAAGGCTTTTAAGACTTGTTATTATAGAAAATTTTAGAAAACATAGAAAACTAGACAATAGTGTAATAAATGTACATTCAACTGTCACCTAGCTTCAACGATTGTCAACATATGGCTGATCTTGTTTCATTTATAAACCCATCTAGCAGTTTCTCCCACTGCAAAATTTTGGTGATTTTAAACAGAATCACAAACATATAAATTTATTTATAAATACTTCAATATGTATCTTTAAATGATAAGGAAGTTTTATTTGTACCCACCAGAAGATCATTTTGAAACAAAAATAATTAATATTATTTCTCAATATCATTGAATATCTAGTCACTATTCAGAATGCTCCAGTTTTCTCCTACATGGTTTTATCAAATCAGAAATTAAACAAGGTCTATACAGACATAGAAAGAAACATTATCAGTGCTATAGAATTACTCAATGTGGATATTTCTGATTGTATCCCCATGGTGTTAACATTGTTACTCTGTTCCTATATTTCCTTTAACCTAGTAGTTAGATTTAGAAGCTTAATCAGAATCAGAGTTCATTTGTGGGCAGTGGAGTGGGAGGCACTGTCAAGAATATTTCTTAGGTAGTGCTATATGTTTCAGCTCATTAGGAGACGTAAGTTCTATCTCTTGTGATGTTAAAATTGATCAATAGATTCAGTTTTCCTCTGTTGGTGTATCATACACTATAATGCTCTCTAATGATTTTAGCAGCTATTAATAATCATTGTCAGGTCTGTTATTCCAATAGGAGTTACAAAATTATAGCACACTAAATCTATCACTTCTTTGCATATATGATTAGCTGAATTTTTTATGAAAAAAAAAAAAGGATCTGCCATAATCATCTCTTTAGTCACCTGAAGTACAAGTGAGACAGGCAAGATAAATGCTTGATTTTTTTTTCCCTACTTCCTAGCATATTTTACCAGTTTTCAAACCCTACCTATCAGATTTTGCAATGACAGTTTTATACAGTGTACTAATTATAAATGGATGATTGTAATTATTGGCTGCTAAAAGTAATAAAACTTACTTCCTTTAAAAGTATTCCTTTATAAAAACCTAAATTTTATTTGAGAAATAGGTAGTAAATAATATTTGTATAATTTAAACCTCATACTAATTCTGGACAGATTATGAGTTTTACTAGAGCATTTTCATTATTAAGATACAATTTATGAAGTTAAGAAAATTTTAATGCCCAAATATACTCTGGATTTTACTGATTAAAAAACACACACACACAAATTCAACTTTTATCCACTCAGGTTTTTATGGTTTGAAGATTTTAGGTTTTTGAGTACATGCTTAGGTTAGAAAGAGAAGAGAGATTTTAAGAAAAGAAAACGGAGGTTATTTTTAACGTGGCTTATTCAGTATGCTAAATCATATGAAATCCACAATAATAAGATATTGACTACATTGCCATAGAAGTTGTCTTTTTTTTTGAGACAGAGTCTCACTCTGTTGCCCGGGCTAGAGTGCCGTGGCGTCAGCCTACCTCACAGCAACCTCAAACTCCTGGGCTTAAGGGATCCTGCCTCAGCTTCCCGAGTAGCTGGGACTGCAGGCATGCACCACCATGCCCGGCTAATTTTTTTCTATATATATTTTTAGCTGTCCAGATAATTTCTTGATATTTTTAGTAGAGTCAGGGCTTCACTCTTGCTCAGGCTGGTCTTAAACTCCTGACCTTGAGCGATCCTCCTGCCTCAGCCTCCTAAATTGCTAGGATTACAGGCGTGAGCCACCACACCCAGCCAGAAGTTGTCTTAAAAGCTCATTTTTCAAGAAAAGGAAATTCTAGAGGGGGAGAGAAAGATGGTGGAATAAAGGTGACCTCCTGGATTCCTGCTCCCAGAGAAAGAGGCGTAGATCTCGGTCTGCTACACATGAGTGGATCACTCCCCTGCAAGAAAAGCATTGTGTATCAGCAGAGAATCAGTGTGGAACACACAAAACAGGGTGAAAAAGGTGAACGGGAGATAGGATCTCGAAATCTGGAGTGTGAGACAAACAATAGAGCATAGAGCATGGGACGGCTTAGCCTGCCTCACCAGCGAGTGAAGTGGGATCAGACCCACAGGAGAACTTCTTGCTTCCCCACGACCTCCACACCTACTCAGGCAGGGACCTGCCTGAAGTTGGTGCAAAGTTGAGGCAGGAGATGTGGGGCTCTGTGGAGAGGGGACAATAGCGGGAAGCATTTTGAACTCCGCGGAGCTCTGTGCCAGGACTGCACTGGGTGGCAGAGGGACTGGTCTGAGATACCGCTGGAGGTAGTAAGGATACGGGTAACTTGCCTCTAGCAGGCAGCGGGACCAGAACAGAGGTGAACACTAAGTAGTGGACTCTAACCTGAAAACTGCCATGGGCGAATAGGCCCACGCAGGGTGGGTCAGAAAGAGCGAGAGCTGCTGGACAGGCATAAGGTTGTGGGAGGGCAACATAAAAGAGACAGCAGGGCACCCTGATGACTCAGCTCCCTAATACAGCACCTGCCAACTCCTGAACAGTCACCCCCAGTGCTAACGCTCTGGGGGCAGGCGGTTGCCATTTTTGGGATCCACACCCCAGCCGCTGCACTGTGATACCGTGTGGGGCAGCTCCCTTCCCCCAGCCCAGGGACTCTCCCGACAAGCTCTGCCCTTACACGACCTACGGTCAACTAGCCAGGCCCGTTTTGATGGGTGAATTCTGAATACTTCTGTAGTCGTGGGAGGCTAATGCCTGGGGGGCTTACAGGCTCCGGGGCACTGGGCGAACTGGGGCACCACCACCTCTCCCTAGCCAGCATCTTTCGCGCCGAAAGTGGTAGACTCTACCCCTGGAGGTAGGGAGAGACAAGAAAAGCCACTTTCTCTCTGTGACTAGCATGAATCCACAGGGCCTTGGTGCAGATCAACAGTTCACAGCCCAGTGACTTTGGTCGTCAGACCGGTTTAGGTCATCCAGTAGGATCACAACTCTGGGGCTGGATTACTGCCTCCTGTCAGCTGCCAACAGTGGGGTCTGTTATCAGGGAACAAAAATCCTGCCAAGAGGCCAAAACAGGCTCCCCAAGTAACCCATCCCATCAGGAACAGCCTCCCAGCTGTGGTAGAAGAACCCTGAACATCATATTAGTGTCTCTCCCTAGGAGCAGATCAAGCAACCATAGAAGTGCACATGTCCAGCTGGTAGACAGCAGCTATGATTGGCCTTGCTCCTAAACAGCAGCTACTGGAAAAGAGCCTAAACAGGGCATATTACTTTCCAAACGAAAACTGAAAGGTGGGAAGCAATGGCTGATCCAGATGGGAAGGACTTAGTGAAAGAATTCTGGAAGTATGAAGAATCAACGGAAAGCACACCCCCAGACAGGAACACCAGCTATCTAGCAACGGACATTAACCAAATTCAGAACACTAAAATGACAGAAGAATTTCGAACATGGATTTTACAAAAACTCAATGATATACAAGAAAAAATGGATAACCAACACAAAGAAACCACAAAAATATCCAGGACTTGGAAGAAAAATTCACTAAAGAAATTGAAATATTAAAGAAAAATCAAACTGAACTCCTGGAAATGAAGAATTTATTCAAGGAACTATAAAACACAGTGGAAAGCCTCAAGAACAAGGTAGATCAAACAGAAGAAAGAATCTCAGAGATTGAAGATAACACCTTTCGATTAAATAAGTCAGTCACAGAGATAGAGCAGAGAAATAAGAGAAAAGAGCAAAGCCTACAAGAAATGTGGGATTGTGTGAAGAAGCCTAACATGAGAGTTATGGGCATCCCTGAGGGTGAAGAAGAAAATATGCAAGGGTTGGATAAGCTATTTGAAGATATAATAGAGGAAAATTTCCCAGGCCTTGCTAAAAATCTAGATATCCAGGTACTAGAAGCTCAAAGGACTCCTGAGAGATTCATTGCAAACAAGAAGACACCACAACATGCAGTCATCAGATTGATCAAAATATCCACTAAAGAGGCCCTTCTACGAGCTGTAAGGCGAAAGGAACAAGTAACATACAAAGGAAAGCCCATTCGAATAACACCAGACTTCTCAAATGAGACCTTACAAGCAAGAAGAGACGGGGACTGCATTTTTACTCTTCTGAAACAGAATAATGCCCAGCCTAGAATCTTGTACCATGCAAAACTAAATTTTGTATATGAAGGAGAAATAAAGACATTTCAGATATGCAAAGACTGAGGGAGTTCATCAAGACAAGACCAGCCCTCCAAGAAGTACTCAAAATAGTGATACACATGGATGAACACAATAAACACTCACGAATGTAAAACCACTCAAAAGCTAAAGATCAAAGGCCAGATACCACAGTGGCTCAAGAGAGAAAACAAAGTTCAACCCAACAGGATGAACAGAAATTTGCCCCACCTATCAGTTCTCTCAATAAATATGAATGGCTTGCATGGCCCACTTAAGAGACATAGGCTGCCCCAATGGATAAATACACACAAGCCAACTGTCTGCTGTCTTAAGAAAAGACATCTAACCTGCAAGGATGCATTTAGACTCAAGGTGAAGGGGTGGGAAACAATATTTTAAGCAAATGGAAGCCAAAAGAAGGCTGATGTGGCAGTTTTGATTTCAGATAACTTAGTCTTTGAATCAACAAAAGTAATGAAAGACAAAGAGGGTCACTATATAATGGTGAAGGGTACAGTTCAAGAAGAAGACATAACAATTCTAAATATGTATGCACCCATCTTAGGTGTACCCAGATTCATAAAACAAACTCTACTTGATCTAAACAAAATAATAAACAGCAACACCATAATGGCCAGAGATTTCAACACTCCACTGACAGCGCAGGACAGATCCTCCAAACAGAAAATTAACAAACAAATAAGGGACTTAAACAGCACTGTAGAACAAATGGGCCTGACTGTCATTTACCAGACATTCTACCCCAAAACCACTGAATATACGTTCTTCTAATCATCTCATGGGACATTCTCTAAGATTGACCATATCCTAGGACACAAAGCATGTCTCAAAAAATTTAAAACAATAGAAATTATACCATGCATCTTCTCAGATCACAGTGAAATAAAAGTAGAAATCAACCCTAACAGAAACTCCCATTTCTACACAAAGTCACAGAAACTGAACAACGTTCTCCTGAACGATTATTTCATAAACGAGGAAATCAAGATGGAAATCAAAAGATTCTTTGAACTGAATGACAAAGGAGACACAAGTTATGAAAACCTGTGGGACACAGCTAAAGCAGTCCTGAGAGGAAAGTTTATTTCCATAAATGCCTATATCCAAAAGACAGAAAGATCACAAATAGACAACCTCATGAATCGGCTCAAAGAGCTGGAAAAACATGAACAGACTGACCCCAAACCCAGCAGAAGAAGTGAAATTAGTAAGATCAAATCAGCACTAAATGAAATTGACAACAAAAAAACTATGTGGAAGATTAGTAAAACAAAAAATTGGTTCTTTGAAAAAATAAATAAAATTGACACACCTTAGGCAAGACTAACAATAGGCAGAAAAGAAAAAACTTTAATAAGCTCCATCAGGAACAAAAAAGGAGAAATTACAACTGATGCCACGGTGATACAAAATATCGTCTATGAATACTACAAAAACCTTTATGCACACAAACTGGAAAATGTGGAGGAAATGGACAAATTTTTGGAAACACACAACCTCCCTAAGCTCAACCAGGAAGAAATAGAATTCCTGAACAGACCAATATCAAGTACTGAAATTGAAATAGCAATGAAAAATCTCCCAAAAAAGAAAAGTCTCAGACCAGATGGTTTCACACCCAAATTTTACCACACCTACAAAGAAGGACTGATGTCTATCATGCAGAAATTATTCTACAACATTGAGAAGGATGGAATCCTCCCCAACACATTTTATGAAGCCAGCATAACCCTGATACCAAAACCATGAAAGGACGCAGCAAAGAAAGAAAACTACAGACCAATATCCCTTATGAATATAAATGCGAAAATTCTCAACAAAATCCTAGCAAACCGAATCCAGGTGCTTATCAAGAAAATAATCCATCACAACCAAGTGGACTTCATCCCAGAGATGCAGGGATGGTTCAACATATGCAAATCTATAAATGTAATTCACCACGTGAACAGAAGCAACAACAAAGACCATATGATCCTCTCAATGGACGCAGAAAAAACATTTGACAAAATTCAACACCCTTTTATGATAAGAACGCTTAACAAAATAGGCATAGACAGAGCTTACCTAAAAATGATATAAGCCATATATGACAAACTCACAGCCAACATCATACTGAATGGGGAAAAATTGAAAGGATTCCCACTTAGAACTCGAACCAGACAAGGTTGCCCACTGTCCCCACTGCTATTCAACATAGTGCTGGAAGTCCTTGTGAGAGCAATCAGGCATGAGAGCAGAATCAAGGGTGTCCAAATGGGGGCAGAAGAGATCAAACTCTCGTTCTTTGCTGATGATATTATATCTAGAAAACCCCAAGGATTCGACCAAGAGACTCCTGGAATTGATAAATGAATTCAGTAAAGTCTCGGGATACAAAACCAATACACACAAATCAGAGGCATTCATATATGCCAATAACAGTAAAACTGAGAACCAAATCAAAGACTCAATACCCTTCACAATAGCAACAAAGAAAATAAAATACCTAGGAATATATTTAACTAAGGAGGTAAAAGACCTCTACAGGGAGAACTATGAAATGCTGAGGATGGAAATAGCAGAGGACGTAAACAGGTGGAAAACCATTCTATGCTCATGGGTTGGCAAAATCAACATTGTTAAAATGGCTATACTACCCAAAGTGATCTACAGATTCAGTGCAATCTCTATTAAAATACCAACATCATTTTTCACAGATATAGAAAGAATAATTTTATGCCTCGTATGGAACCAGAGAAGACCCCGTATAGCAAAAACAATCCTAGGCAATAAGAACAAAATGGGAGGCATCAATTTACCAGACTTCAAACTATATTATAAGGCTACAGTAATTAAAATAGCTGGGTACTGGCACAAGAACAGGGACATTGACCAGTGGAACAGAACCGAGAACTCAGATATAAAATCATCCTCATATAGCCATCTAATCTTTGACAAAGCAGACAAAAACATACACTGGGGAAAAGAACCCTTATTCAATAAATGGTGCTGGGAAAACTGGATAGCCACATATAGAAGACTGAAATAGGACCCACACCTGTCACCTCTCACAAAAATCAACTCACGGTGTGTAACAGACTTAAACCTAAGGCATGAAACTACTAGAATTCTAGAAGAAAATGTTGGAAAAACTCTTATATACATTGGCCTAGGCAAAGAATTTATGAAGAAGACCCCAAAGGCAATCACAGCAACAACAAAAATAAAAGAATGGGACCTGATCAAATTAAAAAGCTTCTGCACAGCCAAAGAAACTGTCATAAGAGCAAACAGACAACCTACAGAATGGGAGAAAATTTTTGCATGCTACACATCCGATAAAGGGCTGGGCTGGTAACTAGAATCTATTTAGAACTCAGGAAAATCAGCAAGAATAAATAAAACAACCCTATCAAAAAGTGGGCAAAGGACATGAACAGAAACTTTTCAAAAGAAGCTAGACTAATTTGGCCAACATATAAAAAAAAAAGTTCAACATCTCTAATCATCAGGGAAATGCAAATCAAAACCACAATGAGACATCACTTATCTCTAGTGAGAATGGCCTTTATCAAAAAGTCCCCAAACAATAAATGTTGGCGTGGATGCGGAGAGATAGAAACTCTCTTACACTGCTGGTGGAACTGCAAACTTGTACAACCTCAGTGGAAAGTAACATGGAGATACCTCAAAGATCTATAAGTAGAACTACCATTTGACCCAGCAATCCCATTACTGGGCATCTACCCAAAAGAACAAAAGACATTCTATAAAAAAGACATCTGTACTTGAATGTTTATGGCAGCACAATTCACAATTGCAAAGATGTGGAAACAACCCAAGTGCCCATCAATACATGAGTGGATTAATAAAATGCGGTATATGTATATCAATGGAGTACTATTCAGCTATAAGAAACAATGGTGACATAGCACCTCTTGTATTATCCTGGATAGAGCTGGAGCCCATTCTACTAAGTGAAGTATCCCAAGAATGGAAAAATAAGCACCACATGTACTCACCATCAAATTGGTTTTAACTGATCAACACCTAAGTGCACATTTATCGGGAATAACATTCATCGGGCATTGGGTAGATGGAAGGGGGAATAAGGGGATGGGTATATACATACATATACATACATACATATATACATACATAATGGCGTATGTATACATACATATACCGGTATATATATATACCGTGTGTGTGTGTGTGTATATATATATATGTACACATATACATACATATATTCATACATAACAGTGTGATGCGCACCATTTGGGGGATGGACACGCTTGATGCTCTGACGGGGGGGGAAGGGCAATATACATAACCTAAACATTTGTACCCCCATAATATGCTGAAATTAAAAAAAAAAAGAAAGGAAAGGAAATTATGTTGTTATATAGGCTCATTTTCTAGTATGTCATTGCTGTTAATACACACACATACAGTCTCACATAAATTTTTTTGTTTTTTATAATTCCTTTTTAGGAAAAATCTATCTTAATCAGGGTGTGGAAACTTACTTTCAGTTCAATAGTATTAGCCTTCCTTAGACTTCCTTAAACAATATTAACTTTGCTTTTAAGTAATTTTTTAAAAATTTATGGTTATTCTTACACAATCAGCAAAATCTACCTCATAAAATTTTGTGATATGGAGGGGGAGGGGCTTCAAGATGGCTTACTAGAAGCATCCAGCACTTGCCTGCTCCACAAAGAAGGCCCAAAACAGCGAGTAGATAACACATCAAATAGAGCATCTAAGACAAAACAATGGAATTCAACAGAGAAGTGACAGGGAACTTCTGATACAAGGAAAGAGAGGGAACGGAAGCAGCCATCCCAGCCAGAGTCGGCTGAGAGCCAGGAGTACCTTCCCAGTGTGAGGAAAATGTAAGTGAGAGATCCTCAGAGGTACGCATTTCCTCCTTAGACTCTGCAATCCTGGCCACAGGAGAACCCCTCAGCCCTGCTGGCCCTGAGACCATTATAGGGAGCTGCTTGGATTACTTGCAATGGCACTGTTCCAAAGAAGGAGTACGTGCTTTGTCCCACACACCCCCCTCCCAATACCCAAGCAGCAGCACAGCACAATTTTGAGAACCTAGCGCCCATAAGACTATATCCCTGTCCTGGAACCCAATAGCTTCTGCATCTCCACATCCATGAAGCCCCACTGACATTTTCCCCATGTACACCCAGAGGGCTAGAGCATTGTACTTGCAGCTAGACCCAGCAGTGTGGTCAAGTCCCCAGCACTCTAGCCAATGCAGTGTCCTATACCTCTGCAAACAGATGGTGCAGCACATCAGGGAGGCTACCCTTGGGACAAAGGTAGCCAAAGTATGTACTCCCCAGAGCATGACAACTGCCTGCCTGGGGCCACTGCACCTGGCAGTAGTCCTGCTTCCCTCCAGCAGTGGGCTGTCATACATCTGAAAATACCATTAGGAGGCCTAGGGACCATCCCACATGATTGGCATTCTATGGCATGAGGTCAGTCCCACTCCACCCACAAACCACTGCCACCACCCAAGCATGCTATCTGGGGGCCTTTGGACTGAACCACCCCACCTGCCATAGCTGAAGCTCACACACACCACTGGGGAGTCCAAAGACAGGCCCACCCATCTGCCACAAGTGATGCCATATATTTTGGTCCAGGGGATCAACTTGCTTTGTTTGCCACCACTGCTGGCCATGCACACCATCAAGCAGCTCATAACAGGTTCCCCAACTGACACCACTCCCACCTGTGCCTGTGTGTATAGTTTGGGGACATGGGGATAAATCCATATCATTTGCCACCAGCACCCAAGCAGGTTGTCCAGAGGGCTTGGGGGTTATTTGCCCTACCTGCCACAGCCTCCACCTGTGTGCACCATCAGAGTCCTGAGGACAAGTTTACGCTACCTGGCACCACCCACTTGTGCCCAGGGTATTCTCCAGGACCTGGGGATCATTCCACCCTGCCTGCTGCAGCGTGTGCCCACGTCTGCCAACAGAGAGCCTAAAGATAAGCCCACCCTGCCTGGTGCCACCACCAAGTGCCAGCACAGATCATCCAGTGGCCTGGAGACTGGCCCACCCTGCCTGCTATTGCGGATATCCACATACTCTTTCTGGGAACCAGAGGATGGGCCTGCTGCCACTACAGCCGCTGGCAGCTAGCAACTACCCACATGTTGCCTGGGGACTGGCATGCCTAGCCTGTCACCACTACTGCCATTGCCGGTTCCAGGCACACTGCTGGGAAGCCTAAGGAACCACCTACCCAGCCAGCCACTGCCGCTGCCACCAACTGAGCAAAACACCTGGAGGCCCAAGGATTGGCCTACCTGGAGCCGCTACAACTTGTATCGTGTAGGCCATCTTGGGTCTCAAGGACCGGCACACTCGGCCTGCTACCACTGGAACCTGAGTACCACCCATCTGACATTCCTGTTTCTACAAAAGCTTCATTACAGACTCCACTAACAATAATGGCCTAAGCCACTGAGGAAGTAATAAGCACAACTTATGCTGATTAGAGAAATTTTACAGAGAAATTTTACAAAGACTATACTACTGCATCCACCCAGAATCAAAGCCGAACCAACTCTATAGATACATTTATAGGAAAAAGTCTTTCCCTATGAAGGCCAATCCACAAAATTGTAAGAAGCAAATGTAACACCATAGGCATTGATGCTAATGATGTAAGGACACAAGAAACATAAAAGAGCAAGGAAACACGAACTCTACAAACACAGTAACTCTCCAGCAACAGATTCCAATGAAAAGGAAATTTATGAAATGCTTATAAAAGAATTCAAAGCAATGATATTGGGGAAGCTCAGTGAGATGCAAGAGAACACAGATAAACAATACAAAGTAATCAGAAAAACAATTGATGTACTGAATGAGAAATTCAACAGAGGTAGATATCATTAAAAAGAACCAAACAGAATTTCTAGAACCAAAGAATTCAATAAATGAAATAAAAACTACAATCCAGAGCTTCAACATTAGACTAGATCAAGCAGAAGAAATAATGTCTGAACTTGAAGAGAGGTCTTTTGAAATAACCAGTCAATGATAAGAAGAAAACAATTTAAAAAAATGAACAAAACGTGTGACATAAGCAACACTATAAAGCAATTAAATATTCAAGTTTTAGGTGTTTGGGGAGGAGAAGAGATGGGCAAAGGCATAGAAAACTTACTTAATAAAATAATGGATGTAAACTTTCCAAGTCTTGTAAGAGATCTAGACATTCAGATGTAGGATACTCAGATTCCCAAATAGATTAAACCCAAAAAGTTCTCCTCTAGGCATAGTATAGTGAAACTGTCAAAAGTGAAAACCAGAGATAATTCTAAAAACAGCAAGAGAAAATCATCGAGTTACATATAAGGGAACCCCATCAGACTAAGTGAATTTCTTAGCAGAAACCTTACAGGCCAGGAGAGAATGAGGTGATATATTCAAAGTTCTGAAAGCTGTCATACAAAAATACTATACTCAGCAAAGCTATTCTTTAAAATGAAGAAGAAATAAAGTCTTTCCCAGACAAACAAACACTGAGGGAATTCATCACTCACCCTATAAGAAATGCTTAAGGGAATCCTACATCTGGAAGTGTATGGATGATATATATCATCATGAAAGCACGGACAAGTATAAAACCCACTGGTCAAACAGACACACAAATGAGGAAGAGAAAGGACTCATATGTTACCACTACAGAAAACAACCAAACTGCACTGATAACCAAACTGCAAATACGTGAGAAAATACGGAAGAAAGAATATACAAAACAACCAGAAAACAGTTCACAAAATGACACCACCTATCAATAATAACTTTGAATGTAAACTGATTACACTCCCGAATTAAAAGATATACACAGACTAAATAGATTAAAATACATGACCCAACAATATGCTGTCTACGAGAAACTCATTTCACATGTAAAGGCAAATATAGACTGAAAATGAAGGGATGGGAAAGGATATTCACACAGACAAAAAACAAAAGAGAGAAGGAGTAGCCATATTTAGATCAGATTAAAAAACTTTTAAGGTCAAAACAGTAAAAGAGACAAAGAAGGGAATTATTTAATGATAAAGGGATCAATTCAGCAAGAGGATATAACAAATCTAAATATTTATGTACCCACTATTGGAGAACCCAGATTCATGAAACAAATATTATTAGATCTAAAAGGAGAAAGAGACTCCAATACAATAATAGTCGCAGGCTTCACCTCACTCTCATCATTAGATGGATTATCTAGACAGAAAATCAACAAAGAAACGTTGGGTATAAACTGCACTTTAGACCAGATGAACCTTTCAGACACTTATGGAGCATTTTATCCACAACAACAGAATACATATTCTTCTCCTCAGCACGTGGAACATTCTCCAGGGTAGGCCATATGTTAGTCCACAAAACAAGTCTTAAGAAATTTTGAAAAAGAGAAATCATATCATGTAACTTCTCAGACCACAATGGAATAAAACTAGAAATCAGTAATGAGGAACTTTGGCAATTGTACAATATGTGGAAAGTAAACAACATACTCCTGAATGACCTTTGGGGTCAATGGAGGTATTATAAAAGTAATCCAAAAATGTCTTGAAACAAATAAAAATGGAAACACAACATACCAAAACCTATGGGATACCACAAAAGCAGTGCTAAGATTAATGTTTATAGCATTAAATGCCTACGTAAAGAAAGTAGAAAGATTATGAGTAAACAACCTAACAATGCACCTCAATGAACTAGAAAAGCAAGAACAATCCAATGGAACTGGAGGTCATTACGTTAAGTGAAATAAGCCAGGCACGGAAAGTTAAATACCATATGTTCTCACTCATTATGTGGGAACTAAAAAAGGTGATTTCCAAAGGTACAGAGTAGGATGCTAACCACAGGCTGGGAAGTGTGGAGTGGGGAATCGAAAGGTTTGTTAATGGGAACAAACCTACACTTAGAAGGATGAAGTTTTAGGGTTCAATAGCACAATAGGCTGACTTTAGTTAACAACAATATATTCTATATTTCAAAATACCTAGAATAGAAGATTTAAAATGTTCCTGACAGAAAGAAATGATAAATGTTCCAGGTGATGGATATCCTAAATACCCTGATTTGATCATTACACATTGTATGCATGTATAAAATATCCCATGTACCCCATAAATTTATAAAAACATTATACACCTACTTTTTTTGATTTTGTGATAAAACAAGTCAGAGTCATTTGTTTATAAAAGTCGAAATTTTGAACTGAACAATCTACTGTGTAAAATGTAAAGAAATTTACTTCGTGACATTTCTGAAGTTAAAATATATGAGGAAATATTAAGAATCTATTATAGTTGTGTTATTCAAAATCTTATCTCTGCTTTTGAAATCATTTCAGCAAACATTTATTGAGTACCTGCTTTATCTGAAGGCCTTTGCTATTTATTATGTGAGATCTAAAGATGACAAGAAGTGATTTCAGCCATCAAAGACCATTTAGTTACTGGGAAAAGCTGACAAATCTAACAGTGATATGTGGCAGAATGAAATAGGTGCATGTTAGTTACAAACTGCTATGTAATGACAAGGGAGGTAGTAGGAGGCAGTAGTCCCACTATTCTTGGACCTGTAGAGTACTACACTGTTCAGGGCTGTGTGCATGGGCTCATGCCTGTAATCCTAGCACTCTGGGAGGCCGAGGCGGGTGGATCTTTTGAGCTCAGGAGTTCGAGACCAGCCTGAGCAAGAGTGAGATCGTGTCTCTACTAAAAAAAAATAGAAAGACATTAGCTGGGCAACTGAAAATACATAGAAGAAATTAGACGGGCATGATGGTGCATGCCTGTAGTCCCAGCTACTCAGGAGGCTGAGGCAGGAGGATCACTTGAGCACAGGAGTTTGAGGTTGCTGTGAGCTAGGCTGACACCACAGCACTCTAGCCCGGGCAAAGGAGTGAGACTCTGTCTCTAAATAAATAAGTGAATGAATGAATTGAATGAATACATACATACACAGTTCAGCTAAAAATCTGACCTAATAAAATAAAGGGGAGGGATTTATAGTTCTCATTGTCTATAATATACTAACTCCTTAAGATGTATGAAGCTTTTCTAAATAATAAACTCTAGAAGAAATCTTTTTTTTTTTTTTTTTTTTTTTTTTTTGAGACAGTCTTGCTCTGTTGCCCAGGCTAGTAGCTGAGACTACAGGTGTGAGCCACCATGACTGGCTACATTTTTTTTTACTTTTTGTAGAGATGGAGTCTCACTGTTGCCCAGGGTGGTCTCAAACTCCTAGCCTCAAGGAATCTTCCTGCCTCAGCTTCCCAAAGTGCTAGGATTATGAGCATGAGCCACCACTCTCAGCCTAGGAGAAATTCTTAATATAAGTAAAACTTCCTATTGGAGTTAAGACATGTAATGAGGTAAACGAATTCTCAATAATTTTTTTCTTTTTTACATTTTTACTCATTAATTTTTATTAAAAGCCAAAACTATGGCTTTTAATAACTCTTATTCACTATATGGTTATGTCATAATTTATTTAACTAATCCTTTTTTTGAATAGTTAAGTTGTTTTCAGTTTTTAAAAATTTTTTTTATTGCTGTGGTGCCTAATTTTATGCACATCTCTCATAAGTTCCTCAAGGAGAGTTTCTGAAAAAGAAATAAATAAATGGTTAAAGAAGTATAAACATTTTTACAAGGTGAAACATTGCTATGTTGCCTTGCAGAAAGGCTTTTGAGAGTGCTTGTTTGTCCCACCTTTGCCAGCACTGGGTATTACCTTTTTTGGATTATTGCCAATTTAATGGGTGAAAAAATGGTATTTCATTATTGATTTGACATGCATATCTCAGATTATTATAGAAATAGAATTTTTTTTCATATGTGAGTTGACCGTTTCTGTATTTTCCCTTATGGATTGCTTGTTCTTCCTAAATTCTCAACTTTGGTTTAAAGTTCTGATATTCTGACAACCAAGGCACTTATATCCAACCACTGGCAATTCTGACTCAGTCTGCTGCAGCCTTCCAAATGGTCTTCAACAATTTGAGTTTTTGAATAGTGCATATCAGTCTTTATCAATACATTATTCTGACTATCTTATTCATTTCAATAATCCATATTAAGAAAATAAAGCCTTGCTTTTAGTCCCTTGGCCCACCCTTCCATGCACAGCAGAAATAGCCATTGATCAACTAAGGTAGACTGTGTTACATGCCATTATTCCTGCAAAAGAAAATCAGCATCAACGTCTCTTCAGCTCATTTGATAACTAACGAATAGACATTTGCCTTCAAAAACAAAGAGAAAATATCAGAATCCAGGTTCTTGTTTGACAGTGGAATTCTGGTATCGAAAGTCCAGTTGAGAAAGAAGATATTCATAGATGAATGACTGAGAACGTGTAGACCATTAATCTCTTCTGACATTCTTGATTTGGGAGAATTTGATTTTAGATGCACATGTATTTGAGGAAATAGATGGGATATACATGCAGGAGATTATTGTCAATTTCGCCGTAGAGCTTGAGGAAAAAAGTCAAGGGCAGAGCCTAAAGGTTGGAAATCTTCTAGATTGTTGAGGCCATGGAAAAGGCTGATCTACAAAAAAGTGAACTTACAGAGTTAAAAACAGAGAGCTAAGAAGTCAACATTTATTTGGTTTCCTTTTGAATTATTTAAAATAACACAATTATGGTAAGAAATTAGCACAGTACATAAGTTTATAAAGGAGAAGCAACCACTATCTTCGGTTTCTTCTTCTTGGAATGTTCTCTGCAGATGGACACACACTTTCCTTTTTTATCCAAATGGAATTGTGTGTATATATCATTGTGCTTGTCTTAATTCAGATATATTGACATATCAGCACATATAGATTGACAATTTTTTTCAAATTGTTTCATGGTATTTTATTATATAGAGATATTAATAGTATAATTTAATTAAATACTCATTTCTTGGCATGCATTTGTATATTTTTCTTTTCTGTTTACAGCATTGCTTCATTAAACATTTTTGTACACACATCTCTATATTCTTGTGCAATCATGGGAGTGTTCGATATTCCCCACACTTTAATTAAAGTTGTATATGTGCATTTTTTCCCTTAAATATCTTTTAATTATGGAATATTTCAAATTATACTAAAGAAGATAAAGAATAAACTAGAATTAGCAAAGAATTAAAATTTTATTTTTATTCTAATAAATATTACAGCTTCCCTTCAGAGGCTATATCAATTTACATTCCTACAAAAAAGTGCAAAAGTACTTATTCTTGCCAACATTGGATATTTTCTATCCTTTGTTTTTTAAAATATATATTTATTAATTATGGGTTATTTCAGTCATACAGAAAAATAGATATAACACTTGGCATTTTAAATGTTCAAATTTTTGTCAGTTTCATAGGTGAAAAATCATACTTTGTTTTGATTTCCATTTCTTGAGTTATTAATTTATTATATAGCTTTTCATATATTGACTGGTCATTTATAATTCTTTTTCTTTGAATTATTCATATACTTTGCCTATTTTGCTGTTAGAATTTTTTCTTTTCTTTTTAAAAAACATTATTTATAAAAGTTCTTTGTATCTTAAGGAAATTAGTCCTGCTTTGGATGTATACTGTGTATCTCTCCAGCTTCTTACATAACTTTTTACTTTGTTTAAAGTGTTTTGGGGAGACCATATAGAATTGTTAAATGTTTATTAATCAACTTTATTTTTTCTTTTGTGGTATCTGTGTTTTATGAAATGCCTGGAAAATGCCATTTGTATGTAAGATTTTTCAAACAAGTTTTTAAATATTTTTGGGTGGTTTTATGTTTTTCCATTTAAATGTATGATACAGGCCGGGCGCGGTGGCTCACGCCTGTAATCCTAGCACTCTGGGAGGCCGAGGTGGGCGGATCGTTTGAGCTCAGGAGTTCGAGACCAGCCTGAGCAAGAGCGAGACCCCATCTCTACTAGAAATAGAAAGAAATTATATGGACAGCTAAAAATATATATAGAAAAAATTAGCCGGGCATGGTGGTGCATGCCTGTAGTCCCAGCTACTCGGGAGGCTGAGACAGGAGGATTGCTTGAGCCCAGGAGTTTGAGGTTGCTGTGAGCTAGGCTGACGCCATGGCACTCACTCTAGCCTGGGCAACAAAGTGAGACTCTGTCTTAAAAAAAAAAAAAATAAATAAATGTATGATACAGTTGGATTTTTTTTTTGGTGATATTTTGGTTATATCTTTAGATATTCATCTCTCTGTTTTGATGGCCCTGAGAATTCGTTATGCAGTACCAAAGACCTTTTAATTTCTGCCGTAGTGTTGAGGAATTAATTCCTATACTTATTGTCAACATATATCCCCCCTTGTAGACTATGTTGGTCAACTTTCCTTTTTATAGGTTTGCCATAAATAAAAGGAACAGCCCCAATCGTTGGTCATTTAAATAAGAGATTTATTACATTCAAAATTAAAAAGACTTATTTTAAAAGGCATATTATACTTAGTGGCATTGAGAAGTTTGAGAATACTAGATCTGTAAAGAATGGTACTTTGATAGAGATTGCATTAATTCTGTAGATCACTTTGGGTAGTATGGACATTTTAACAATGTTGAGTCTGCCAATCCATGAGCAAGGTAGATTTTTCCATCTGTTTACATCTTCTACAATTTCTTCTATAGGTTAGACCTTCTACTACTTTCTTTTCTGTGTCACTGAGGCGAACCCCTGTAGGTACCTATCATCTTAAAATAAGGTTCCTCTCCCTGAGTTCCAGCGGGAAGCAGAGCACAGGTTCTCTTGGTGCTCTGCTTTCCCACCAGCTGCGTCAGTGTCTGTATTTTCAGTGCTGTCTCCCTTCAGGCTGGACCCCGAGATTGAGGCCAGGAGAAATTGTCAAGGAGACTGACATTGAATCTCTTCTGTCCTCCTTGGATCTCTGACGCCTTCTCCTTACCCCAAGCCTTCTCAGGGCCTGCCTAGATAGCCTGACAGCTTTCCTCCAGTTCTCTCTGCTAGTCATTTAAAGTAAAATTTGTTCAGATCCCCAGGTTTTGTTTTTAATATGTAAATAGAATTGTAGGAATTTTTTTCATTCTCAGAAAAACATGACTGTACCTTTTTCTCTCCAGAGGCTCAAAAACTGCTATTTTGGTAGACAGAAGCTAAATATTGACTCTTTTGCAATCCTGCTGTAATAATCTGTAATAATCCTATTCTTCCCTTAGGCCATCAGTTCTCAGTGTGTGGTTAGGGTAGTCCCCAACGTCCCAAAGGCCCTTTCAGAGGGGCTGTGAGGTCAAAATGATTTTCATAAAAACCATAAGGCAATATTAGTCTTTTTCACTCTTATTCTCTCAAGTTTACAGTGGAGTTTTCCAGATACTTCATAACATTTAATGACTATATTGCTGTGACTTCTTATGTGTTTATGTATTCTTGTGTTGTAGAATGTTTCAGTTTTAATTTGTAATATGATAAAATCAGTAGGTATAGCTCACATAAATAAAATCTCTTTGGGGTCCTCAGTAATTTCTAAGAGTATAAAGAGGTCCTGAGACCTAAAAGCTTGAGAACTCCTGCCCTAGGCCAATAGATGCCTCTGGCTGACTGGCGTCACTGTACAAAGTGATGAGAAAGAATAGTATAATATCCTTGGTACATACATATGTCAAGCCAAATAAGATCTTAGCTGTGACAAGTGAGATAGATTATAACCATCTCTCGGAGAACCGCCCCTGTTCCCTGTTTGTTTCTGCCAAATAGTTTTCATGGTTCTGACATCTAGCCCTGATACGTAGCCAAATAAAAGAACTTAGAGGCTGTTCTATTGGTGAGATGATATAAAATATATAGCCCTTGACCCAGGGACTCTGTACCATTTTCTTTATTAAGTCATTTGTCTGCTTATTACAAAACTGGAAAGATACCACTTTATATGGCCTTTAGCCATGTATTTATTGGTCAGGCCAAGCATGTGTTTCACTTTTAGAATGTTAAAGCTTACACTCAGAATGCCTCCTTAGTCACTTTGTGCTGAGTGGATGAGGCCTGTTAGGCATTTAAAAGGCAAGTGGTGTATCATGGGTCAAGGGAAACATAACCTGAAAATTTATTTAATATCATAAATACTTTTCATTCATTCATCAAATTCAAAATTATTTACGAAGCTTCTACTCTACGGAGCATCGTGCTATGGACCAAGGTTTCAAAGATGAAAAAGAAGATCACTAAAGTATTAGTGTATCGTGAACCTCAGGGATGGCATTATAGCAAGGCATCACTCTATCCACTATGTATTTAGAAGTGTGGATTTTTCAATACATTGATGTCTTAATTTAAAATGCAGCAGAATTTCAGACCCAGGTGCACATTAATACTCAGAAACATTTGTTTGTAGTGTGTTTAGTGGAGCTATACAGTATCTGATCTTTCTTTCCTTACACACCCTTGGTAATCTAATTGCTTTAAGCAACCATCTACTTTCTAACAACTCTATGTACTAATAACAAATGTATCTATCTCTGGACTGGACCTTCCTCCAAGCTCCAAGTCACATATTCAACTGCCTACTAGCCATCTCCACTTCTGTGTCTATGTCTGATAGACATTTCAGAGCATCTTTCTCAAACCGAATCCCTGATCTTTCCTCCTGAATCACCTCAGCCCATAATCTTCCCATCTCACTAAATGGCAGCCATCCTTCTATTTCCTCTCTAAAAATATTTGAGTCATCTTTGCTGCCTCTTTCTGTCATACGCAGCATGAAATCCTATTCATTCTTCCTTTGAAATATATCAACAACCTGATCACTTCTTACTACCTCTACTAAACTCATCTTGATCCAAGACACCATCATTTCTCACCTGGATTATTACAGTTACTGGTTGCCTTGGTCCCACCCTCGTCCCCCTACAGTCTGTTTTTAACATGTGAGCTGCTGTGATCCTTTAAAAATGTAAATCACTTTTCTTAAAATGTTCCAGCATCTTTTTCACTACACTTAAAGAATTAGCCAAAGTCCTTAAAAAGGCCTATTAGGCTCCACATACTTTGGCCCACCATTACCTCTTCGACCTTTTATTCTACTGTTTTCCCACTTGGTGCCTTGCACTAGCCACTCCAGCATCCTTGCTATTCTTACACAAGATGAGGCCAATCTTGCGGCTTGGGTTGAGAAGCTATTTTCTCTGCCTAGGATAGCCTCCAGATATCCATATCACCTCCTTCAAGTTAGTCCTCCAAATATATTATACCTCCTTCACATTTTTACTTAAATGTTATCTTATTTCTCAGTGAAGGCTGCTATATTCAAAATTGCAACTTCCAAGCACTCCTTTTTGCTGTTGCTTTTCTTTAGTTTTTCTTCAAAGTCCTTTCAACTGCTAAAATACTGTATGCTTACTTATTTTTTTAATTACATCTTCCCCTACTAGAACATAAACTCCACGAGGGCAGAGATTTTTGTTTGTTCTGTTCATTGTCATTTCTCTAGTGCCTGGTACCAAATGGGGACTAGATGCATTTCTGTTGAATAATAGTCACATTTTGGCAGGAGAACAGAACCTAAGGGCAGCTAGCATATTTTAAGTACTTAAACTGCTCTTGGTTGGTAGACCTCTTACAGTTAAAGATTTAACAGCTAGCAAAGGGAACTTTTGGTGAAATTGGTTTTTGTTTGTGTAAGTTCAAACATACATTACTGAATGGGCTTTCTTTTAAAAACTCTACAGGGAGTTTCTCAGAAACATATACAGAGCTTAGAAACTTTGGCTATGGGAATTTTATCTAAGCAGATGTAGAAAATAATGGACACATTCTTCAAGAATTTTATTCAGTTTTCTAAAAATACAAATTAAACCACTCCAACTTTAAGAAATCATAAGGTTATCTTATGAATTGCTTCTAAATGCATTCAGTTTGAACTGATTCAAATTCAGTTCTAAAAAATAGTTGATCTTTATCAGCAAAGATGAAGAGACCTGTTTACTAAAAACTGCAGTTGTTTCTGATGTTATCATGTTCTCTGATAAGGAAGTGGCACTAGAGAGACAAAGTAATAAAAAATGTTTTATTGTAAGTATGCTATAACTTCTCTGATACTTGCACATGTTTATTCCTACAGCAAAGACTTCTGAGAGAAACTTTACAAAGATATTATTCTGTTGTAGCAATATTACACTTGATTATTTCATAGCCATGAGTACCTATTATTAGTACCAGGGCTTAATCCAGGGAAGTCCCTCCCTTCCGTATACCCTCCAAAGAAAAGTATATCAAAACATCAAATCTGCCATAATTTTTTTTAGTCTTTATCTGAAATACAGTCAGGAATAAATAAGAACTACCATTTATTGAGCAGTTAGAACTTATTCCATAAGGTTGTTGTGAGGATTAAATAAGCAAATACTTATAAAGTACTTAGAATAGGGCCAGGCTCATCTATTATTAACCCATTGCACATATTGTGAAACTGACATACAGAGGTTAAATAAGTTCCCCATGGAACCCAAGAGCCTTTCTGCCTCTGAACGTTCATTTAATATACATTTTACATAATTGCTTGGCGCTGTATTCTTAACATTCTCAAATCTCCTTCAGAATCTGGAGAAAGTTATGGAACCTCTTCCAAGAAAAATGCTCATAAAAATAAAATTGTATGCTCAGGAATACCCTAAAGCTTAAACATAAGCTCTCTAGAAGGTCACTTGGTTAACAAGGAAGTAATACATACTCACTTTAAATATTCAAACATTACAGATATGTGTTGCAGAAAGCAAAAGTCCCACATGACCTGAAATGCTATTAACATAGTTATTAATATAGTTAATAACTTAGGCATTAACATAGTTATTGGTTTGGTCTGTGTTCACCAGATTGTTTTTGTAGGCACATTCTCTGCACACAAGAAAATGTATGTGATTTTGGTTTTATATTTTATGTTTTTAATGACATAAGGATTATATCAAAATGTAAAACCTCTATTAATCGGAAGATACTATTGTAGTAAAACGAAAGACAAACCATAAATTAGGAGAAGATAATTTGTGACATATATAATCAACTTTGAATTGAGTTTCAAAATAACTCCTATAAATCAAGAAAAAATACAAACTAAAAAAAATGGGCAAAAAATATGAACAGACATATCACAAAGGAACAAATAGGAAAGACCAATAAACATACTTGTTCAACATCTATAGAAATCAGAGAAATTAGGTTAAAACCATAAGATAACATTTTATAATCATAACATTTACAGTAATTATTAATTGAAAAAACTAATCACACAGTAAAAAAATTAAAGAACTAAAGTTTATACACATTAACATGGATGAATCTCAAAAACAATGCTGAGCTTTAAAAAAAGTCTCAAAAGAGTGATAGCACTTAGGTAGAGTTCAAAACCATGCCAAACTAAATGATACATATTGTGTATGTGCGGATATGTGTGTATATAGTAAACTACAATGAAGGGTAGGGAATAACAAACAGAAAGTAAGCTCTGTAAAGGAGGGATAGAAGATTCGTCAGAGCCATACTGGATTTGAGTGGCAGAGGGGGTGATCTCTTTGTTAAGGGAGCAGAGAGTATTTCTGTATTTATTATTCCTTATATCTTTGATAGATTGTTTTCTTTGTATGATTTTATAGTTATGAAAAAGATTACCAAAAAAGATGGCCCTCTGTACTATTTTATAACTTCCTTTTTTCACTTAATTTCTTAGAAGTAATTCTATATCAGTACTTTGGTCTACCTTATTTATATCATAGCTGAATTATGTTCTCTTATTTGGCTGTGCATTTCTTTTAGTATGTTAAATCTTACCATTAAAGGCAGATTCAAAAGGCCCCCAGTAATAAATGCTACTTTTCATAATTTGCTTTGTGAAGGGACTCTGTGTTCATGAGAATTTTGCATATTGTCTCTATAATTACCATCTAATTGTGTGTGTGTGTGTGTTTACAGCGATAGAGAGAGAGAGAGAGATCAAAATCAATTTTTTTTCCCCTGAACTGTTTGAAACTGAATTGTGGACATCTTGACACTTCACCTCTGAACACTTGAACCTGCATCTCTGAAGAATAAAGATGTCTCCTACACAACCACAATACAATTAGCACATGTGAAAAAATGAATAGTAATTCCATAGTGCCATCTGATAGCCAACACATATTCACATTTTCCCAATTGGTCTAAAAAATCTTTCATAACTTTTTCTTCCCTGCTTAGGATCCAATCAACACTTACATATGCATTTAGTAGTTAGTTCTCCACAGTCTTTCTTAATCTAGCTTTGCCTTTCTTTGTTTTTTAAAAGGTTATTGACTTTTTGATAAGTCAAGGGCACTTATATTATAGAATGTCTGGATTTATCTGGTTGTTTCCAAGTTAAACATGTTCTTTAACTTATGAGTGCTAACTTCTTATGGTAAAAAAAAGATACTCCTGTTTTTAAAGCTTGGTATTATTGGTGTATTTTGACACACTAGATGAATCAATTTTTTTTGTTATGAAGAAAGGGAAGGAGCAAGTTCTATAAATACTGTAAATATGACATTTTGAAAGAACAATTGAGGTATCAAGTATAATGAATGCTGATTATATTATTATAGTTCTACAGAGAGCAGTATGTTGACCATAAACAGTTATAGAACCTCTCTGTGATCTTTTTAAAAGCATCATATATTATTTTGTTGCTTTTTTATTATTATCATAGTATAATATGTTAATTATTGCATGGAAATGACACCATGGAATTTCTTGCTTTGGTTCACATGACTTGTGGTATTTTTTACATGGAGTATGATACTTTCCTGTGTATTTAAAATACAGCTATATTTCAGCATGCAAAATAATAATATATTGTAATTTGTTTGATTCTATGCAAAATATTTGACACACATTTACATTTTATGGTTTTAGAAGTAAAAAACATAGTCTCCTTAAAGCATGATTAATTTGGCCATGTAAGTCACTAGCTGTTAAATTCAGTCTATGAAAGTTGTTGAGATCAGACAAAATAGCTGTAGTCAATTGGCCATTTGGTACCAGATGGAAATATTTTTCAGGTATTTATAATCACAGAAGTATAAGTGAACATTGTGTAACAACCACACACAGTGATTTGGGCAGGGCCCTGTGGGAAGTGATGGTCATGGCATCCAAACAGGTCAGGCTTTGGGTTCTGCCTCTCACAGCCTAGGTTTTGGACAAGTCCCTCTTGTTCTTTGAGACTCTGTCTCATTTGTAAAAATGGGGATAACATCATATAGCTTGCTGCAAAGGCTTTAGAATGTTTCTGAGAGAACTATAATATATTTTATATCACAGCTATTTTATATCACAACCTGTACACACACAGTTACACCATATATGTTTATAGATATATACACATACAAACATTTTTACGTAGCAAGGCTTATTCATGCTATGTGGTATACTTTATTTTAAAATGTTGATGAAATTGATTTCATGACCTATAAAGTAATGACACTCAGTTTGAAAACCCTATATAAAAATTTAATTAATTTCAGATTCTGCTACAAAAATGATTCTGCCATTTGGTCATTGAGTCATCAGATATTTATTGAACAGTTATTATGTGCATATGTGAACAAAACTAGCCATCCCTACCCTTGTGGAATTTGCATCTCCTTTGGGAAGAGAGCAAATAAACAAGAAAAGGTGCCATTGTGAAGAGCCATCTGAGTCATGGAGAAACACATAGGCAAGGTGCTATGTCAAAGAACAGCAGAGGGGACCAGCATGAGAATAGGGGTGGACAGTTGGGGACTGAGAATTCAGCTGACACTGAAATGAAAAGCACCAAGGCAACCAGAGCAAGAACGGGGCAAAGATTCAGTGGGGCTCTTGTGAGCAGACAAGTTTGAAAACTGTGCTATAAGTCATGCCTCCAGGGGTCGCTGATTATTTTTTAATGAACTAATTGTAATCAACCACATAAAGAATGCTTTGCACAGATCATTTTCCAAAATAGTTTTAGTTGTTAACTCTGGGTTCCATTTAAGTTATCTTTACATCTGTCACCCCCACCTCATTTCAGGCCCCCAGTCCCATGGGCAGCCCTCGTCCTTATCTCCCAGAACTCTCCGCAACCTTCTGCCCTTCTGGCTCTTATTTAATCTCTAGACAGCATCTGATGCTTACTACTTTTGTGTCCTCATAATACTTGCTTGGGGGTTTTCTTTCTTTTCAGAACCCTCTGTGGGCTCCTTTTCTTCTTGGTATCCCATTGGTGTGGGTAAAGCTCAGGATTATGTACAGTTCCCTTTTTACACTAAACACCCTTCTTAAGCACTTCACTGACTTCTGTACCTTACATCAGTTATTAATACATTGGTTATGCCACCAGCTCCCAAATTTATATCTCCTATCCTAGATCCCTCTTAGGGATTTCACCACTCCTGTAACCCACAGGCATTTCAAAGTCAACATATTGAGAATAGAACATGTTATTTTTCCCTTAAAACCTCCTCATCCTCCTTTGTTTCCCATCTCAGTGGGTGACAACACCATCTCCCCTGGTGTCAAGTCCCTTCCAAGAGTCATTCTTAATCCCCCTCTTTTTCACTCCTCATACCCAGTCAGTTCCTAAATTTTCATGATTCCACCTCCTAAAAGCCTTTGAAACTGTGGACTTCTGTGCATCACATTGCAACTACCCAGGTTTAGACTGCAGTTACCTCTTGCTAACTTTATTGTGACAGTCTCCAGACTGGTCTCATAGCCATTAGTCTCCTTCCCTTCTAGTCCAGTCTCCAAATAGCATCCTAGCATCTAAATTAGAGATCTGATCTTATCATATCCTTGCTTAAAATCTCTGTATGGTAACTCATTACCAACAAATAATTCCATACTCCTTATCGTTGTACACAAGGCCCTTTGGCACACAAGGCTCTTCCTGGTCTGGTCCCTACCCAGTGCTCCAGCCTTAGCTTTCTCTGATCCCCATCTCTTTCTCTGTGCTCCTGCCACATGGAGCTTCGTGCTCTTTCCTCTGCCCCAGACACTCTTAGCTCCCCTACCTCCTTTCATCTGACTGACTGTTACATATCCCTCAGGTCTCAACTGTGACTTCTCTCTTCTGGGAAGCCTACTTTAACCCCCAATAGTGGCCTACTTCGGCCACTATTCTGTTATACCTGTTTGTTTACTTGTCTTTGTCCCCTAATAGAATGTCAGCTCTTGAGAAGAATGACTCTATCTGCCCCGTTCACCAATTTTACTCTAGCTCCTGACACAATGCTGGTGCCTGGTGATGCATATTGGAAGGGAGGAAGGGAGGGTGTCCTAGCAAGCCAGTTGCAAAGGAAGATGGTGGACCACTGTGGTTAGGAATGTTGGCTCCAGAGTCCAGTGGATCCAGGTTCCACTACCACTGACAAGCTAAGCCAATTGTTTAGCCTAAGCTTCAAATGCCTCATTTGTAAAAATGGGGATGTTAATAGTTCCTGCCACGCAGGGTGAGGAATCGAATGAGAGAAGTATACAGCACAGTGCCCGGAGTATAAGTATATAGTAAAGATTAGCTATTATTTCATTCCATTCTGATATATGAACAAATAGAACAAAAAAGCCATCTGATTACCACTGTATTCTTTTTGACACTATGTAGAGAAATAAATGCCTTCACTGACAGAGATTGCTTAAGGCATGAGGCATGTTATTCTATGTGGTCTTCAACCCCTGAAAATACTAGAAGAAGGTGCTGACTTCCCAGTTGGATAAAAATACAATTATCAATCTTTACTTATTGTAGGGAACCATCAGGCTAACGACACTATATTAAAAATGTACTTTCTAAATGTATGCTGCATGAAATGGAAGGGAGACTTTATTGCAGCTGACAACAGATGGAAGAGAATGTGAGGTTTCTGAACTTTCTGTAGCAGAAACTGCTGTCTACACAGGTATATCTCTTAAAGTGTTCTCTTTTAAAGAAGGAATATAAAATGTAGCTCTCTGTTAAAATTCACTTAGTAGTATTGCCCCATTTACTTTTTATCTTATTTTCACTGAAATTATTATCTATTAATAGAGAATGCCAGTTAATTTATTTGCGCCTTGGTAACATTTCTTATATGCTCTGCAATCAGTCTCAGTACCCCTAGCCCCCAAAATTTAATCTGTGAAGAGAGGAAACACTTCTTTGAGCTGATTAAAAGTACAGGGAGAGGCACGAGCTCTCTCTTTCCTGGTGTAGAAGATTCTTCCCATTTTAAGTTTTATCTGGCCTGATTCATGCATGTGGTTTGAAGAATTGGGCTCCACTTTCTGATAAATGTTCCTTGGAGCATTGTCTGGTGCACAAGCTTTCCCAGAGCATAAACAAAGTACCGTTGAAAATAGTATTAGCTCTTTAATGTCGCTAGGGCTCCATTTGCTATACTGGAGAAGGAATAAGTGACTCTTTGGCATTGTGGTATCATTCTGAACAAAATGCCTGCCAGCAGATAAAATTCCTTACCTGTCAGAAAGGATCTGATTCATTTGGGGCCATTATTGCCTTTCTGACCTTGTTTGATGTCTAATTTATTTTCAGGGAGAAGAACAGGGAAGGCAACTTAAATCAAGTTTAATATTTTCTTCTTAGAAACAGATTGCCTTGGCTATATTCAGGCTTTTATAAATTACCATCCACACAGAAGGTAACTGCTGACTGAAGTGAGCCAAGCAAACTTACGGAATAGCTAGAGAACCAGTTCAAATTCAGAAGCTTAAATTGTTAATAGTGATTTTCTTCTTGAAGAGGAAGGGTTAAAATGATTGGAGAAGTTTAGTGACCCATGTTTTAGGTTTTTAAAATATTATTTCCAAAATCTAGCAGTGCTGTCTACTCTCACTTTTTCAGGAGGAGTTTAGATACCTCTTACATTGATTCTAGTCTTTCTTTTTCTTTCTCTGCCTCATGCTTCCTGCTATTTCTTTGTTCCTCGGCACCTCTAAATAGACACTGCAAATGAAAACAGAGGAAATTAAAGTTTTTCATATTTTCTGTATTTTTAGTAGTTGAAGGAGGTGTGTGACAGGCTGTTAGAAGTGGTATAGCTTAAAGTGTGAATTTCAGGCCAGCCTCCTGTACGTGCCAGGTCAGGGTTACAGGACATCATGTCTCTTATCTAGGGCCTCGCTGTTCTCTTAAGGAGATGAGACATCAGTAAAGCAATGAAGAGTGATTATAGTCATGCTGAAAAGTGCTTATAAACAAAAAAGAATTTTTTTCTTTTTTCAGACAAAGTCTTGCTCTGTTGCCCTGGCCAGAGAGCAGTGGCGCTATCATTGCTCACTGCAGCCTCCAACTCCTGGACTCACGAGATTCTCCTGCCTCAGCCTCCTAAATAACTGGGACTACAGGTGCACACCACCATGCCCAGCTAATTTTTCTACTTTTTGTAGTGTTGGGGTCTTGCTCTTCCTCTGGCTGGTCTCAAATTCCTGACCTCAAGTGATCCTCCCACCTCGGCCTCCCAGAGTGCAAGGATCACAGGTGTGAGCCAGCATGCCAGGCCAAGACAAATTATTGATAAGACTCCAATCATATATAAAGCCTGCCAACTCAGTGACATTTATTTACTCAAAGGTGGCTCCTCTCTATCCTCTAAATTAGGTGCCAGTTCCTTTGCCTGCAAATATGTGATCCTAGCCTCCTTTCCAACTTTATCTGCTGTTCCTCTGCCACTATCCTGCGCTTCAGCTGAACTAAACTATGCCTTTGCTACTGCTTCTGCCTCAGGGTTTCTCACCCATGGCACTGTTAACATTTTGAGCTGGATGATTCTTCGTTTGGGGAACTGCCCTGTGCATTGTAGGATGTTTAGCAGCATCCCTGGCCTCTACTGTCTAAATACCAGTAGCAACAAAAATGTCCTCACACATTATCACGTGTCTCCTAAAAGGCAAAATAACTCCTGATTGAAAACCATTGCTCTACTTTGTGAACTATCATGCCACATCATACTAGTCTACGTTTCAAGCTTTATCTCAAATGCTGTTTCCTGTAATGCTTGTTCCTGTTTTCTCTTTGCTTATCTGTCTTGTTAACAACTCTCTTTCCTGTGCCCAGTAAGGGAAACCATGCCCTTGATCTCTACAAATCCCCCGTCTTACCCATCTCTGACCCCAGGGTCCCTCCCCGACACTTCTAACTCTGTCTTTTGGAACACCAGCACCACAGTCAACACTCTTACCTATATTCTTGTTTCTTTTCACAATGTTCCCTTAACAATTAATGGAAGCAGTCTCATAGCTGTCTTAATAGAAAATGCCACATGCCCCATATTTTGATGTTTGAAGAGCAGCATCTTTAATCCCCAGTACCACTTACAAATTATTCCTGTCCTGTATTTCTGCAAATCTCTTCCTCCTTGGAGGGCTCTGCCAGCTAGCCATACCAGCCATCGTCTTCCTTTTTTTATTACTAGCCTCCACCAATTTCCTAGTTCACTGGAGACATAACACCTCCTGGATATTTGTCTGTCTCCTGCCATCAGAGATGACCAGCCCAGCATCATGACCTCCCCAATTCAGTTCCTTCCCTATATCTTGCAGGTACCAGAAAATGTACTGTTTCTAAAATCACTAATCAAATATCCCGCTCCGCTCTCCTACCACCACCTCCTGTCCGTCTAAGCTGCCTGTTCAGATGTCTTCCCTGCAACACTTTCGGGACCTCATCGGGAGCTCCAGTGTACTGATTGTTCCTACGCCTTCGTATCCACCCATCCCCCCTCCAGCTTCCCTTTCCCTCCCTATTAGTTAAATACATTTATCTAATCTCATTCTGTCACATTGATGCCCTAATTCTAGGTAAACTCAGACACCTACAGTCTTTCTCCAAGAAAAACACATTATAATCATTGAGTTGAAAGGCTGTCCTTCATCTCAATCTCACATTCTAAATTCAAGCCCTTATTTTGTTCTTTCTCACAGTTATGAGCTTTTTCTTCACTTCTATCACAGTTTGAATTTGAAATCTCTTTTCTCATCTGATATATGGCAGGTGGTCTGTCTTGCTGTCTTCCTCCCTCCCTCCCTCTTGTTACCCTTGTGGAAGAAAGCAGTGCACGTATTTTAGCAACAGCTAACTGTTGCACTTGCTCCATTTTGGCATAGAAGAATGTATTTGTTCTGAGCAGCAGCAGATTAACTTTTCTTCAGAGGTAAATATAGACTTTTCCCTCCTTTCTTTGACCTCCCCCTACGCAATATACTTATAAAAATGAAAAGGAACAGTTGAGTGTTTTCTGCTGTTACCAAGTAGAATAAAGAATTACCCTTTGGGCTGGGCGTGGTGGCTCACGCCTGTAATCTTAGCACTCTGGGAGGCCCAGGTGGGAGGTTCTTGAGCTCATGGGTTGGAGACCAGCCTGAGCAACAGCAAGACCCTGTCTCTCCTAAAAATAGAAAAATTAGCCAGGCGCAGTGGCCTGTGCCTGTAGTCCTAGCTATTTGGGAGGCTGAGGCAAGAGGATGGCATGAGCCCAAGAGTGTGAGGTTGCAGTGAGCTATGATCACATCACTGCACTCTATCCCCGGCAACAGAGCAAGACCCTGTCTCAAAAACAAACAAACAAACAACCTCCCCCACACACACTTTGGATAACAGAGTAGATATAAATTGGGTCACCAGATATCTAAAAACTTAGGCAATCTTTTACCAAGAGACTGATATGACATTTAGTACCAGATTGTGTTGCATGGTTTGATATTTCTTCACACCTGCTTTCTGAATATAGATGTGTTCTTAATCTGATATCTAGGATTGCATACTGCTGACGATAGACACACGGCAATATTATTGTATTTTCTGCATAAATGGATGGAAGTTTTTGAAATTTAGCTTTTTTGACATTTTGAAGTTGAATATTTTCATTATTAATAGAACTGTAGAATAGAAACTCCACTTTGAAACATTTGGTGACCTTAGATATTCAGCTCTTACTGACTATAAAGTAATGAGAAATTTTCCTTTTTTTAATGTCAAAATAGAATTACATGTTTTGTTTCCATTATAATGTGTTTTCCCTGTACTAATGTACCCCAAACAGTGATTCTTAATCACTGATGTTATAGCCTAAGATGCGAGAAATGACCACCTAAAGACCGAATTGAGGCAAATTAGGAGTCTTTATTAGCTGGCCAGCGACCACCCCCTGTTCTGGGAAAGTCCAGAGACAGAGAATGGCCCCGAGCTTAAAGTGAGCAGGGGTTATATACCTTCACCATTAACAACACTAACAATACACATATGGCTAAAAAAACATGTTGATTACATAAGCAAGCAGACTTACAGAAGCAAAGAGCATCCATCAAATTAAGGAACATTTCCTTGTGGAACATCCAAGGAACATGTTCCCAAGGAACTGCCAAGTGTAGTACAATGTAACTATACACCTAATGATTTTAAACAATCACTTACAAATTAATCACTGTATAAATTTTTTTAACTTTTCACAACAGTGAGTCCGTACACAAGATGGCTGCACTAGCCTGCATACAAGATGGCCTCACTGTGGCTCACAGAGCTATACTGATTACTGTGCCTCATCACAACTGAAGGATTGTTTTCAATCATAATTAACAGATTTGTGCTGACATTTAACTTTTACTAGTTACTTTTTCATGGGTTTAGACCATGCTATGGACTTTTGAATCAAGCTTTTTGCCTGGGCACTTCACCTGTGTTAGAAAGTGTGACCTGCCACATCTTTTAACCAGAATGACAACTTACGGCATCCCCAAGCAGCACATACTATGCCAGTGAACATAAATGGTTATAATGGCTTATCATATTTTTGTTTTTCATTTTTTATATCTAATCAAACTGTTCAATCAACTAGATACAGTGGAGCAGAATGTCATCATATTTTTAACACCCAGTACAATGAATGTATGATAAGTAGCTTAAATTGTTTGAATTGTTATCTAGTCAAGTTCAAGATGAACTAAGTCCATTTCTATCCAATATAGTTGGTTTTCTATGAACGAAAACCTATTAAAACTAAATTTTCTAGACCTTGATCATCATTACATTGATGTGGTTAAGAATAATATAAAATTAGCATTCAATTCAAATAAGCTATTAAAAATGTTTTATCCAAGATGTTCACATTTCTCCCAGTAGAAATTGTCCATAACCATAATGAACTCTTCATGTTGTATATTGGCATGAAAAACAAAATGTCTAAAAAGAAATATTTAGCTACACCATTCCTACCTATCCCCTAACACCGTGAGAGCTAATTTTTTCATTAATGCTTTTTTGAAAACTGGCTGAAATCATGTAGTAACATGAAACTTTAGTTTTTAATTACTGAAGATCTTATTTTACTGTCTTAGCACCCAGGATCTCAAAAATCATTCACAGGAGTTAGGTGCTTATATTTGAGAATGCTTTTAGTATCCATTTTTTAGAAATACAAGTTAATTAAAATATGGAATAAAATGAGCTAAAAATCATACAGGATGACTTACTACAATTTGAGAGACCAGCTTTTTTTTTCAATTTGGATTTTGAAAAGAATTATAATTACAGTGCTTCTGGCAAATAATGAAACTTTAACCTTTCTACTCGAAGAAAACACATAGTCCCTATGACACAGTAATCCTGTCAGAATTCCCAAAAACAATGTGTGTTTGTAATTTTTGTGCCCTTTGCCTAAAACGAAATAGAATTTTGCTTCTGAAATAAACTTTTTAAAAGTCGGATAGTATCAATGAGCCATGACAGATTATAAAACAAAATCTATCAGAAGAGCAGAGCAAGGTAAGGTAAAAGGTACTTTCTGACTCCCTAGAGTTGCATGCTACCAGCTGACTTAAAAGTACGTAATATTTTTCCATTTTTTTAAAATAATGCTGAATGCACGTGCACACACACACACACACACTTTCCTTAAAAGCAGCACAGAGTGTATCTTCAAGATGATTTAGTTAGATCTAGTTTTAAATTTCCCTGTCCTCTTAGGCCAGAGTTAATTTTTATGAGCATTAAAAACATAATGTAGATGAAAGAAACAAATGGGTTCTCTTATAAAAAAACCATTCAAAGTATAAACTACTGAACATAAAATAATGGGTTCTTAAAGCCTGCTGCTGTAGAGTAAGTCCTTTCCCATGGCTCACAGAGCATTTCTAGTATTACCCTAAAATAAATGGTAATTCCAATGTGCAGACTAAAGTATTTAAAATATTTAATATCCCATAGGATAACTCTTAATCTATTCTGTTGATCAAGAATTTACCTTACCTAGAGACTGAAATGAAAGCCTATATATTTTAAATGACATGTGATGTGTTAATGTGTTATGTCTGCCTATAGTTTTACTTAATCCCCGAAACATAAAACAGCCACATGTTTGCTGAAGTCTATTATAATCATGTACTCTTGTACTGAATAACTAACTTTGCATTTAAGGTGACATAAAGTCACTCTTAACTATGGAAAAACCAGAAGAGAACAATCCTGTAATCAGTATAGAAACCCAAATTTGCCTATCGTCTATTTACTGTTAATGTATTAAAGATCTCCCCAATCTATCAGGGACCTCGCCCTAACTGTCAAGATGGTTCAACACAGGCATGGCCCCTTGGATAGTGTATCGTGTACTGCCTCATAGCTTTACACTGCTGCTTATCTCATTACGCTGGAGGAATTATGCTCAGGCACCCTTGAGTATGATATAGTCATAAAAGGAGTAGACACATTAGTGGGTGTGTCCTCGACTGTTGTTAAGAGATCCAGGAAGCTCTGGAGACCATGTGAACTTCCTTATCTCTTCCTAAACATCTAAGCTCCAGTTGCCCTAAAATGGCAGCGCCACCTCTTTTCTGGCTCTTCTTTTCTCTGTTTCTCCTCCCTCTGCTAGCCAGCTGAATTTGTCTGTATTTCCCCATTCAGAATTCTGGCCCAGCGAATCATTATTATCCATCCTGGTTATAGCTTTTCACACTTGGTCTCTTCTTGAATTACCTGCCAGTTGTGCATGGGTTGCCTTGGATTAAGGTACCTGTGAACTAGTCCGTAGCTACTTTTCTGAGCAGGGACCTGTATGGCTGGGTGATTTTTTTCGTTACTTAGGTTTGAGTTGTTGGATGTTTTCTCCCAGAGGGCCCTGTAAATTTTGTGGGACCAGGGTCAGGTATTGTTCATCACTGTACCTATGACAGCACCTTAAGGAAACTAAGATTTGTTAAACACCTGAGTACAAAGCACTGTGTTAGACACTCTCCATACATTATTTCATTTCATTTTTTTCCTTTTCTTATTCATGCATGAAATTGACTTACTATAAATGGTTGTATTATACCCATTTTATGGATTATGAAGTAGAGAAAGCAAAGGCCCATAAATCACACAGCTAATAATTGGCAGCGCTGACTTTCTGATCCAAACCTGTTTTACCTGCACTTTGTACCACAGTGTGTAAAACTCAAGTCCTTACAACGGACTGCAGGATTCTACATGACTTGACCCCTGTCACCTCTCAGATCTGATTGCCTCTTCTGCTCCATTACCCTGCCCCAGCCACACAGACCTCCATGGCGTGTGTTCCTCAGACACGCTCTCACCTGTGACGTTTACCCCGCTGAGCCCTCCACAGTGATGCTCTGCCCCTGGTTATCTACATGACTCACTCCCCCGTCTCCTCCAGATGTTTACTCAATATCACTTTCTAAATGAGCTTTTATGAAATCTAAACACCCCTCCCAGACTGATACTTCTTATCCATTTCTCCTGCTGTATTTTTCTGTTAGCATGACACATTTTACTTATTTATACGTAAAAATAAAGGAGCAAATGTTGCTGCCTGGAAATACTGTTTCCAGTTAGAACTATGTCTGGCATATATTAGGCACTTAATAAATATTCTTTCAAAAATGATGAGGGATGGATGGATATATATATATATACATATATGTCCCAATAGTGAAATAATTCTAGCATATTAATGAGTCAGAGGTAACTGACTCAGTCAGAGTTACCTCTGACTCATTAATATATCTCAGTTCTAATTCCCACGTGAGAGTGTCAGAGTGTACAGAAAATAATTTCATAATCGAATCCTTCAGCAGTCTAACAAGGTGCATGCACATGTACATTGCTAATATTTATCCTTATTTTCAAAAGGATCTTCAGAAGCCCTTCACACAGGTAGGTCTTTGATAAACATGTACTGGCTGAGCAGAATTACACCTAGTGTTTATAGTACTACTTCTGAAAGAATTTGAAGGAGCTTTAAAAGCTATATATGCTGTAAAATGTGGACAAAAATTAAGACATCTCAAAGATAATGTAAAAGACCCAAGCAAGGTATTACTGTTTGACCCAGGGCATTGAATATGACCTAAACATTTAAGCAAATGTAAAACATTTGTACACTAAGTTTTTCTTCTGAATTTCCTAGTAGCTAAGACTAAAAGGAAAGTTAAAGCACCCACATTCATCTACAAAGATATATTTACTTGGAACTCCAATTTTGTGAAAATGTATCATAGCTGTCCCTATATAGACTGTCTTCAACAGTAGCATCTTAAAACATTCAGAAACTGCTCAAATGTACACTTTATATAAATGCCTTTTATAATGGTTGACAGCATAATATTAAATTGTAGCTAAGTCAATTGTAGTTACCTTGAGTAACCTAATCTGAGGTTCTCTGTCATCTCCGTTTTCCCACCTTGTGCCTCTGCTTGTGGGCTCTTCTTGCACCTGTGTGTGCCCAGTTATTCCTATGCTTTGAGGCCTGATGAAACTTTCTCAGTGCCCCAGCCACTAAGAATCTCCACCGACTCAGGATTCCCAGGTACTTTGTGTCTATCTTCCTTCATGATATTTTTCACTCCTACTTTATATAAAAATTATTTACATACTTGTCTAATCTCATAAACTTGATTCATTTTAAACTATAATATATGTAATTATATTCATATCTGTTAAGAGAACAAATGAACATTAATATCTAGTATCTATTAGTACTAGATATTTAGAGTAACACCTTGTAGTGTCCTCAGGCACAATTTTTCTACTAATAAGCATTACTATTATATACCCTGTTTTCTTTCATCCTGAAATTATTTCAGTTAATTTAAGGCTATTTACAGCACTCATCTATCTTTCCTCTGCCTTTGATTGCACGTACAGAACTCATCTCCAAATAAAGAGCAAAGACTTAAAACCTCACAAACCTTCAAGTACTGATGCTTCTTTAGGACTTTTGTCAGAGTGACTCTGTTAATGTCAGCCATGCCATGCCTAGGTCTGATTCAATCCTAATCTTCAGTGATTGCCACCTTTATCTAAATGTGTGTGACTGACTGGTAAGCAGAATGGATGACCTCCAGCCGCAGCAAACTGTAAAGGTGTGCTCCTCTGTGTACATCTCGTGCTGCTCTTCTTTCCGTGTGCAGGTGCATGGGCCTGAGACCTGCGTATTTCAAAGAGAGCAGCAGCTGGGCATGCCTCTCACCAAAACTAAAATCTTTGGGTTTGATAGGCATTTTTTATCCAGTCTGACAAGCTCTGCCTCTTGGTTGAATGTTTAATCCATTGACATGTTACTATCAATGTTATTATTGAGACAGTTGAATTTACGTCTGCCATTTTCCTTTTGTTTTCTATGTCTCATATCTTTTTGGTTCCTCTATTCCTACTTCACTGCTTTCTTTTGCATTTAGTGAATATTTTCTAGTGTAACATCTTAATTTCTTTAATGATCTTTTCACCTTCTTTTTTTTTTGTTAGTATTTGCTCTAGGGCTTACCATGTGTATCTTAACTCATCAGAATCTACTTAAGATAGGTACTAATTTAAATCCAATGAAATATGGAAATGTTACTCTTATTTAGTTCTATTCCTTTTACCCCCCTGTTGGATTATATAGTACATCTATAAATGTTACCTATCCCTACCGTATGTTGTTATAATTACTGTATATAATTTAGTATCTCTTAAAGAAGCTTAGAGAAGAAAGGAAAGCAGCTATATATGTACAGTGTTTGTTATATAAACTTCTTGGTTACTGTTCCTGGTGCTCTTCATTTACTCCTGTGAATTCAAGTTAGCTTCTGGTGTCATTTCCCTAGTCTAATACAGCTTTTCTCCCACTCATCTTCTTAGTGCTGTTATTGGCAAATATATTACATTTCTATATATTGTGGGCCTAGCAATATAATTATATACATATTGTTGTATACAATTACATTTTTAAATGTGTTAAGAAAGGAGAAGAAATATGCATTTATACTATCTTTTATAATTATGTAATTACCTTTACCGTTACACTGTTTTTTTCATGTGGATTTGAATTACTGTCTGGGATCACTTGCTTTCAACCTGAACAACTTTAGTATTTCTTAAAAGTGGGTCTGTTAGTAATGAATTCTTTCAGTTTCTGAGTTATCCAGAAATGTCTTTATTTTACCTTAATTTTTAAAAATTAGTTTTCCTGAATATAGGATTCTTGGTTGACAGGGGTTTTTTTCCTGTATTACTTGGAGTATGTGATCCCACTGCCTTCTGGCCTCCATTGTTTCTGATGAGAAGTCACCCATTAAACTTATTAGGACTCCCTTATACATGATAGTTTTTCTCTTGCTTTTTTCAAGGTTTTTCTCTTTTTCTTTAGTTTTTAGCATTTTTACTGTGATTATCTCTGCATTCTACTTGGCATTTGTTGAGCTTCTTAGATGTGTAGATTAATGCCTTCATCTAATTTGGAAAGTTCTTAACCATTATTTCTTCAAAGATTTTTTTCTTTTTTTTTCTTTCTCTCTCCTGTAGATCTTTATATATATATATATATATATATATGTATATCTTGGTGTACTTAATGGTGTCCCACATTTCTCTGAGGCTCTGTTCATTTTTCTTCATTCTTTTTTTCTATTTTTCAGATTGCATCATCTCTATTGATCTATTATGAAGTTTGCAAACTCTTCTGCCTATTCAAATCTAATGTTGAGCTTCTCTAATGAATTCTTTATTTCAGCATTTTTACTTTCAAGTCTATAATTTCTATTTTTTAAAATCATTTCTGTCTTTTTACTGGTATTCTCTATTTGAATAACATAGTTTCCTTTAATTTTTTTAATGTATTTATAATGGCTACTTTGAAGTTTTTGTCTATTAAGTCTCTCATCCATCTTGTCCCTCCCACAGCTGTTTGTATTGCTAGGTGTTTGGTCTTCTGTTTTCTTGTATAGGGACCATATTTCCTGGTTCTTTACATGTCTTACAATTTTTTGTTAAAAATTGGACATTTCACATAATTGGGGCCATCTCACAGAAAAGATATGCATACTTCCCTCTCCAAAATTTGGTTCAGAAGTTGAGACTGATAATGATCCCACATATATACCAAGAGGGGGTGGAAAAGTTTATTAATCACATAATGAGGTTTTCTGGGAATGGTAGGGCAGGCTTTCCAAGCTGGTCTGAAAATGGTTTGAGAGAGCAAGAAAAGGAGGCAAGATTAGCGTGGAGGGTTTTTGGTATGTTTTGGGAGTGAGGCCTGGGTGAGGCCTGGGAGTGTGCCTGGGCGGGGATTATGTGGTGTGAACTTCCTGCCAGCATCAAATGAAGGTGCATGCAGGCTTTCCTATCAGATTTCCTAGTGTGGGGCACAAGGGGAAGAGGGAGGGGTAAAATTTAAAACTGTCAACAGTTAAATATCAAAAAATGGAGCCTGATTCTTCATTACAATAGTATATCGTAGCAACTCTGGATACTGCCCCACCCTTCAAAGCTTATTATTGTTGTTTGCTTGTTTATTTCTTTAGTGAGCAGCTGAACTATTTTAGTGATGTAGTCTGAAGCCTTTGATGTTGCTCCTGAGAGGCTACAGCTTTGGAGATGTCCCCAGTCGACCTGGGATGACAGTGGTTTTAGCAGGGCTCATTGTCTCTTTCCCAGATCACACTTAGCTATTAGGCTCCACAAATTGCCAACTGATTGCTCTGTTTTTGCAATACCTTAGGGATATAAATTCTTCCATGATCTGATGGAAGAAACTTTGGACTCCTTTGCAGATTAGTTTTTTAGTTCAGTGTTGTAGGTTTGTTCAGACCTCAGGAAAGTTCTTTGTATTAATAGTTCCTCTTTCCCGGGTTCTCTCTGGTAAGCTAGCTGGGCTACGGCTTCCGTTTTTTCTTTCCTGAAGCTGACAGCCTCCTCTTTATTGCTTTCCATCAAACTTCCATTTGTTTTGAGTATACCCTTAGGCTTAAACTTCTACACACTCTGTTTTAAATAAAGTGAGTTCCTTAGGGGAAAGCTTTGTGGCTATGTTACAGTCTACCCTTGCTCATGGGCAAAATCTCTGAGCCAGGGCTCCCGAGCTAAGAGCCAAGACAATGATGCACTTCTCTCTGAGAGACACCCTGGCTTTGGGAGCAGAGCAGTGTGTGGCAGTGGTAGTTTCTGATCTTCTTTGCTTGCCTTTCTCGCATGGAACCAAAGGCCTACAAAAGGGCTGGTGTACAGGTGATTTGGGACCCACTATTCTAGGTGTGCTGCACCTAAGGTAGATCCTTCATCTTACGAGTGGGGGCTGGGTTGGCCACACTCTCTTGGAATTTTAGCCTCTGCAAAAACTAGCAGGGGGAGATGAGAAATGCTGATGGCCTGACCCCCAGGAAGATACCATGGTCCTTGACTAGTAGCTGGGGAGACAGGGAGCCCTGTGTTTCTGTCTGCACCTTCCCAGAGCAGAGTTTCCATCACACTGAGCTAGGAGGGGAAAGGAGAGAGCAGACCATGGTTCAGATGTCACAGACTCTCTCTCTTCTTGCCTTGTTTTAGAATATTTTCCTGAATAACTGTATCTTCATTTGCTGTGTGCTCTCAGAGCAATTTCCAGGGACTTTTAATAATTTCCCCCCATTATGTTTGTTTTGCTGGGGGAGCAGGTCTGCAGAGTTCCTCGCACTGTCATTCGAGAAGGGAACTTTCGCAATTGGTAGGCATTTGCTGACCTAAAAGTAGTCCTAATGCCGGGTAACAGTGGTTTTGTTTAAGTTTTGGGCCTTGAATTTTGTTGTTCACTCTTTCTGATGTGCCTTTTTCAGGAGGAAGTTTTCATAATGGATGTTCCGTGGGATTTTTCTGCCTAGTTACAGATTATTCTGTAAATTAACTATGATCAGTTTACAAAATAGCATTAGAGCGTTCCTGTCTGGCTTAACAAGCCATTCCATGTTACTGGTGTAGTACTTTAATTAAGTCTTCAGTTTTAAATGCTAAAAGTTCCAGTTCTCACGTAAGGCCCTTTGACATTAAAAAAGAAAGGTTAAATCTCTTCTTACTGAAGTGAGCACTCTTCACATGACCTATAAATAGCATTCTGCTATTACAACAGGCAGAGACCACTGAGGAAAGAAAGTTAATGAGAAGTTTATTAGTTACTATAAGGTTTACTCTTTGCATTACAGCTGTCTATTTTCCATATCATTAAAGATATGCTTTTAGAGTTAACATTGTTTCTTAAATTATTTCATGTAGCTACTTGAAAAAATGCTTTAATACGTTTAATATACATTTAATTTTCATGTTTAATCACTGTTATACTTATTTCTGCTTCAAGAGAAATCTCTTTATAATTTCACATGTGACATTTAGGGGCTACCTTAATCAAATGCTGTAATGATGAGGAAATTATTAACTTATCAGAATTATCTTTAAATTCAAATTGTGTACAGCTGAAATGCATATAAGAACAGTTTTGTTATTGTCAAGTGCTGCGGTCCCCAACCCCGGTACCCGTCTGAGGCCTGTTAGAGACGCACTCCTCCCCACCCCCATGGAAAAATTGTCTTCCAGGAAACTTAGGAAACAGGCAGGGGCGGGGAGGCAGCAGGAGGTGAGTGGTGGGAGAGCAAGCAAAGCTTCGTCTGTGTTTACAGCCACTTCCCGTCACTCCATCACCTCCTGAGCTCTGCATTCCCCCACCCATCTGTGCAAAAATTGTCTTCCATGAAACCGGTCCCGGTGCCGCAAAGTTTGGGGACCACTGGTCAAGTGTATTTAGTGTGTATATTACATTAAAAAGATAAACTTTATTTAATTTTTTTGAAACAACTTAGAGGCCATAAGTATGTTTCATTATTTTAATAGTTGCTTTAACCTGAGGTTCCTTAATGATCTGATTGTTTGATTTTAACTTATTTCATGTATAAAAAACCTTTATAAACTATAAAATGTCATGTGTTGGTAGCGTTAGCATTTCACTGATGTGAGTATAATAACGTCTAAAACTAATTACCAGTGCAAATATCACTTCCTCAATGAAGCCCTCCCCAAATGTGTACCACTGCTAACTCTGTTCCCAAAGTCCACGTTCATAATTCTGGCAGAGCCGTTAACACAGCCATTAACACATTCCACATCTGTCTCCTCAAAGACAAGGAGCACACTTCATTTGTGTTTATCTGTCTGATTCCTAATCAAGTGCCAAGTGCTAGGAGGTACTTAAAGTATGTTTGAATGGGTGGGTGTATATAATGTGAAAAAAAATTGAAAGATTGTTTAGTCCAACCACATCATTGTATAGGCAAGGAAATGAAGGCCAGAGAGGTTAATACTTTACTTTTTCAAAGTTATTGGAATTTATTACTTCAAGCATTTTATCACTACACTGCTCTAGATTCAGCAAAAATATTCCTTTCTAGTAAGTATATTCCAGAAATGATGCCTGGAAACCATATAGACAGATTATCTCAGTAAGGCCACTGTTATTCTAATCTGCAGAAAGTTCCTCTCTGGTGTGTAGAAAGGGAACTGAGGAACAGTTAAAAAGAGAAGACAGTATACAAATCAAGTTTCTAGACTGGATAAAACATAACTGTCTACATTTAGAGGTTTGCTTTTGACTGACTATGAGTTTAAATCATTTTAAACAACTTATTTTGTATTTTTAACTATCCTGCCCTTGGATTTCCAAGAGGAATAAACTGCCAAACTCAGGGACCATCTATATCGTGTTTTGCAGTTGTGTCTGACATAGCAGTTATTAGAGAGACCAACAGCTTCTACTCATAAACTTTAGAGCATTCATCACCTTGATTGAATTGTGCCACTTAAGAAATAAATTACTTTCAGTTTGAATTTTTTTTTAAATGTCTGGCCACTATTTTTGTGAGCAAAACTGAGATTTCTTTTCTAAAACCCAAACCCCATGGATAGGAACACATCATGTAGTGAAAATTTAGAAATCTATTACAAATGAAACAACTCAGGAGACAGAAATGCATTAAAAAAAAATGCATTTGTGGAAGTCGTTTAACATCAGCATAAACTGACATACAATCTTTTCATTTAAAGGAAATAAATACTCAGAAATCCAATTTGCCATGTTGTACCTGCCACAAAAATTATTTTTGGATAGTAGTGCTTGTGTAGGCAGCTATTGAGCAATTAGCAAGTGTAATATCCTTATAAATTTGTAAATGATGCAAGGTAGACTTGATAAGAAAGGATCAGGGTTTTGGAAGAAAAGGAACTAAGGGAAGTAGGTGACCTTAATGCATAAACCAAATGGATGTACTTTATTGCCCTAAGAAAAAACATCAGGCCAAGTGCAATTCCAAAATTTGTATTTTAAAAAAAAAAAAATATCCCTTCAAGTAAATTTACATAAATGAGAGTTGATGGAAAATCAGAAAATCTTAGCAATGGTTGATGCCACTTTCATGTTCTCTAGTTTTTTCCATAATTAAGCATTATCACTGTTGAGTTCTTTATCTTCTGGAACATAGAGGACTTTTCTAGAAGGTGGAGGGTCTTATATTGGAACATTCCAAGATTGAAAATCTTAAAACTGCAAAAACTTACCCAAATTCCTGAAGGCCCTGACCTCACAGGAGTAGAGGAAATATATGACTTCACTTGAGATAAACACATACTGCTAGAATTCAAAATATTGCTAAGCCTTTGAAGATCGTTAACTTACCATAATTACCTTGATTACATTTCTCGTAACAACTCAAATACAAGTTATAAAAAATAAATCACCTATGATAAAAATGTAGTAATTAGAATATATACATTCCTTGTTTGTTAATAACCCTCAACAAGTGAAAATTATAACCCCTTAGACATTCCATTTCAGGGCAGTTAACAGACTCCTGTCATTATTTGCCACTGGCAAACTCATAATTGGAGTTTATTGTTTTTCCTAAGATTTTCGTGTTTATATATAATCTGCAGTCAATAAATCCAACCTTTTTTTCCCTTTAGAACAAAGGTACTTCCGATCATGATTTGACTAATGAGGGGAAGACAGGGCAGCAGTATGTTTATTGATTACCCAGTATTAGTGACTTTTAGTCTTGTAATAATGTGTGCCTGTATTTCGGAGTTTGGTATCTGAGTCTCTCTGTATCTTGTGCATACGTTCTTAAGTTAGATATAGTCAAAGGTGTCTGCGAGGGATGGTGAATCTCCATTTGGGTCCCCATGTTTCAGGAAATAAAGAGAAAGGAAATCTAGATAGAAGGTTATGAACTTAAGTACAATTTTAAAATGATTCCTAGAAATTTAGTCTTGTGAGTAGAGACCTATTCAACAGATTCTTCATATTATTTTACTAAATTAGTACATCTATACAGACTATTATCTGGCAGAATTACTTAATATAGGAAAATATAGGAAGTAGGGCAGATTCTTAGCAAACTAATATGTAACTAAAGCATTAATCTCCATCAGAGTTTCAAACTAGTATCTGTGACCAAAATCAGACATGTTTTTTTTTTTTTTCATTTATTTTGGCCCATGCTGTGTTTAAAATATTTTGAATTAAGTTTCAATGTTTTAAAAGTATGATTTTTGTTATTTTAAAAATCGTATTTCTACAACAATTGGCTGGAGTTAATTAGTTGCAATCCTCTCTGGTCAGTGATGGACTTCTTTGGTTCATCCAGTTCCTCTACTTCCTACTGTCTCTCTCATCCTGAGACCCTTAGGCAGTTTGTGTATACTGTGTCTTTCTATTATTTGATCATCTTGTTTGTGTTAGGCCCTCTTAACTTATTTAAGACCTCATGCCTCTGATCTATAGAATGCAATTAAACTGCTACTTCAAAGAGTGAGTGGTTGGCATTACCTGGTTTTTCTTAGTGATGTCAGCAGTCATACGGCCTTCGGTGTACTTTTTTATAAACAAGTGGAATAAAGGTATTTTATTTTAAAGGTATTTTTATTCTTTCCTGTTACGCTGCCTAAGATAAACTCGATTTTACTATAGAATAGACATAAACATGAGCTTGTCATGTCCTGCTATCTTGAGCATAGAAACAGTAGAAACAGGTTTATGATATACTGCTTTAAACCATTCTTTGTAGAAATGCCTGAAGCTTCCAGGAAATAATACAATGTTTTATTAACTATATTTTTTCAAAATCAGCCATAGTATTTCTCCTTTGTGAATATAGTGACCATTCTTATCCAAGCAGAATTTCTTCATGCAGTAACTCTAAATAATATTATGAATACTTTAAAAATTTCCATCGGAATATTTTTCATAAAACCTTGAGACGTCACATTAGAAGGGTATAGTGCTAGAAATCACAATTTTTAATGTCTTCCTTTAGACCTGCAGTCCCCAATCTCCAGGGCTGCAGCCATACCAGTCCATGGCGTACATCAGTGGCCCCCATAAGCCCCCCTTATCCCCTATCCCCCTGCCCCCGCACCTGGTCTGTAGAAAAATCGTCTTCCATGAAACGTGGGAACCGGGCCGCACAGCAGGAGGTGAGTGGTGGGCGAACAAAGCTTCGTCTCTATTTAGAGCTGCTCCCCATCGCGTGCGTCACCGCCTGAGCTCCACCTCCCCCACCGCACCCCCAGTCCGTGGGAAAATTGTCTTCCACGAAATTGGTCCCTGGTGGCAAAAAGGTTGGGGACTGCTGCTTTATACCATAGTGTTTCAAAAGGGTATCATGTATATCATGCTCATTTTTAATCATTAAGTTTTGTTTGGGTTTTCCTTACATAATTTAGTTCACATAATCAAGCTTCAACTTTAGGTTTCTGAAACTCCTAGGGCTTCCTTTTAATGCCAGCTCTAACTAGAGGGCTCTTGCTCTGAAGGGAAGGCTGTGCTGCACTTGACAAATACGAAAATGCAGTAGCTTACTCCTTTCAAGCTATGAGAGGAGATAACTGAAGCATAAACCATTTAATGTTTTTGTGCACACTTGACTATGTATCTGTAGTTTCTGGGGAAGACACTGCATGTGCATTGAATATTTTCACTGTTTTACTTGTTAGATGAATCTAATGAAAAATGACTTAATTGGGTTTGGGGTTTATAACTTGAATTTTTCACTAAATCATGATGTAGCCTTTGTTATGGGATATTTCTTCAAGTGAATACCAGTAATGCTAGCTATGATCATGGTGGTTTCTATTAGCATTTTAAAAGTTAGTTTTCAAGACAGGAAAGGCAATCCCATATCTAGAATATGTGTTCGTTCCTGTGAAATGAATTGCTGCCACTGCCAGAGTGGAAGGACTCCCATGTAATCACCGTGCCGCCAGCTCTTTATTTTGCGCCGTTCTTCAACCCGTTCTCCCTGTACCACCCCTGTCCTCCCAACCTCCCGCTCACACCTAGATCAAGCACTCGCAGCATATGATCTGCTACATCCTCTCCTGGCTCCTTCCAGTACGTGTTGACTAGGTCTTGAACTTAATTCAAGGTATAGTCCCCTTTTTCCCCACCTGTCCATCACATTCCTGGCCAGGTTACCCTGTAACTTAACCCCACTTTTTGGCCTAGTGGCCAGGAGGAAAGGTGGGCAGCCCATGGGAAGGGGGCATGTCACCTAATGAGGGCATAAACTTCTCCATCATTTTCAAACAGGAGTGAACACTAGCCTTTAATAATGGGCTGCTTCTGCAGACTCTGAAGTTTTATGTGAATCTGGGGATTCAAGAGTTTCAGGTTCATCAGCCCAGATGTTCCCATTTCATTGGTCAAGTATTTTCTTTCCCAACTAGAGCCCTAACCTTACCATAGTGTACCTGCTTAGATCGAGCATGTAGCCTTCTTGGGAGCTCTTCTACTCTTACTGGTCAAAGTCCTCCTTGCCTCCTGCTACCGTACATGAGAACCTCTTTATATGCTAGCGAAAAGACCCTCTGCCACTCACATTTAGCTTTTAATTTCTGATCAATCGTGTTCAGCCTTTGTGTCTTTCATGTATTTCCTCAACTGAGCTTAGCAATATCCATCTGATTCCCCTGTCCTTAGAGTTAGTGTTCACCCCATATTTCTCAAAAAGCCTGAAATATCACATACCCAGTAGTGCATTCCCTTCTACTGGAATACTGTCCCAAGACAGCACCAGTAAAGACAGTGCTGTTTGTGGGGCTGTCTGTGCTTGGCTTGTCCCCACTGAAGGAGTCCTTCCTGCCAGCTCTGTGACAGGGGATCCAACTCTAAAATCTCATCTTAGTGTCTCCTTTCTCAGATCATTTTTGCCATCAGCTGTTGTTGGTTGAGTTCCCCTAGGAAGCAGACTGTGAGACTGAGATTCACGACGTGCAGGGTGCTTCGTTTTAGAGGGTGTTCTTGTACTTAGTGCTATGGAAGTGGGAGGAAAAGAAGCAGAGCTGGGCGGCACTTTGTTGTCAGTAAAAGCCTCAACTGACCCCTGGGGAGCTCTGACTGTGTGATGGCCCTGCAGAGCTGTCCTGAGTGTGGTCTAGCCTTTATACCTCTAAAGTGACCACTTACTGGAGGCAGGCTAGCCCAGAGGCAGCTGTGACCTTCCGTAAGGTAGCTCTTTGCCAGCCAAAGCTGTTCCAAAGGGCTGACTACTTAGGGCTGTCTCCCAGCAGCTGAGGGAGTAAGTCCTTTATTCCTAAAAGGGGTCTGGGTAGCATGTCAGTATCCATTATGGTACATTTCCTTTAATTTTATTTTGTGAATTACCCTTACCTATGTGGGAAGATGAGAACTTTATTGCTTTGTTGACTAAAAATTTTTTCTAGCAATTTTTTCATGCTCATTTCCTTCAAAGTCTAAGACATTTCTTCATATTATATTGTTAATAATGGATGTTCTCTATTTTTATTTCTCCATGTAATGAATCATTTATTCTTGGATGTGAAATGAGATTTTTTAAACCTATTTTACAAGATACTTTTCATCCCCTCATCTAGCTTTGCTAATTTTCAAAGTTTTAATAAATAGCTAGTGAAAATACAAAAATAAAATCACCACTGTGTGTTATAGATCTTAAATTTTCTAAATATGCAGAAAATAATAGGAATCTCATTTGTCACCTTTTCTACAAATATATATATATTGAGACTAATACACCACCAATAGAAAACAAATTTTAAATTGTTTTCTGGGAGTGGCAATAGATTTCTGGTAGCCATCTACCAGTACCTCCAACCTTCCCCGTTTAGCTATATGTGGTAACAGAATAGTTCTTCTAAATGCCAACTTCCTTATGGAGGCTCTGAGCCTCTGATCCCTTGTTGTAAAGATACCTCCTCGTTTACTCTATATTCACATGGGTTAAGAGTTTCACCAGTTGGATGTTTTCAGTTTGAACAATTCACCTGTGTTATATAATAACATGATTGCTCCTTTTCTTTCAGATAGCTCAGAACTTGCACGGACATGCCTCTCTTAGTGATTCTTAGAAGTCTCTGTGGCTACTAATCCCTAATCACGCTCTTATGCTGATTATACATATTTTCAGATAATAGCTTTTAAACATGCTTTTAGTGCAGTAGTCACTATGACCAGTAATACTTACTTTTAATGAAATGTTTTAACATAAACCCTTCATTACCTAAGACTTTCCATTTAAAGATGAAATAGAGTAATTATTTTTAGGCAGTCCAAGCAAATTTGCAAGAACCACAACATACATATAGCATGATGTCCCTTAGTTATCCAACAGTCATTTGAACACATAATATTTCCATGCTTATAGGAAGGACAGAGATATAAAAATCAATTAGGCATGATTCCTACCCTCGAGAAGCTTTGGAAAGATAGATGTGAAACCGTAATATCATGGTATAATATACTGTAATAACCACTGTAATAGAGATATCATAGAAGAATAATAATGGAGGGAAATCTATACGTAGGGAAAAGGAAGGACCTCAGGAAAGAAAGCAACATTTGAGCCAATTTTGAAGAATTAATTCTCCAGGTGGCTGTGAAGTGGAAGGGTACTGCAGAGAGAAGGAATGGCATGTACAGAGACAAAAAGATGTCAAAGCTATTGATAAAAGCTATTGATTACTTTGCTCTGTGTGGAGCACAACCTTCTTGTGAGGGGGTAACACAAAATGAGCCTGGAAAGGTAGGTTAGTTGGCCTTCACATAACAGATGAAGGGTTTGTCCTACATGCTGGAAGAAAAGGAATGAGATGAAATTTGCACTTTTGTTCTTTAATCATGCTGAGGACAGTGGGAGATACATGGGAGAATGACAAGGAGGATGGACAGTAGATGTCATATGTTATCACACAAACCGCAGATATTGTGTGGAATTTTCCTAGATGAGTATAGAAGTAAACACTTCATTGGAAGTGCATGTGTAACTGTAAAAAAAAAATCATTTTCATAGAAGACTACAGTTAGTTAAAGAAATCATATTTGTAGACTAAAGTTTTATATCCGTAGAGAAAGCATCTTCAGTGTGGTGGAAATAAATGCAGAGCTATTTCATACATGGACATGAAAATGATTCTACTTGGAACCAGGATTTTTGAGTTCAACCAATTATAAAAGTAAACATATTACTTAGCTTTCTGGGGATTCTTTGAAAATCTTTATTATTGTAATTATTACATAAATTAGCTTCATTAAATTTATATGAAACCCTGACAGAAAACACATTAAAATGTGAATGATAGTTTTCTAAACATATTTAATGTGGGGGAGAAAATCTTTTATTTAAAATAGTTATGGTCTTCACATCACTCTGAATAATTTCCATTTCTTAAACCTTAAAAGAGTAATGTTGTTTTAGTATTCCTGAGTCACCTCATTGTTTTAAAACCTTATATATATTCACTAAGTAAAATTGCCATTATGCAAACATTATAATAAACACCACTACTAGAATAGATTTGCAGTTTGGCCTTTGCATTAACAGGATATTTGATTTAAATGTTAACCTATTGTTTTTCAAAGAAATTTTATTAAAATAAATAAATAAAACAAACTTTCTTTAGCTGTAATTTATGAAAACAATTCTTCTGTTACTCAAAATTTGAAACATAATTAGTTGCTCATTTAACGTGAGTGCTAAAAATGTTGGGTGCCGAAATACTGTGATTTAAAATAATGCTGAAACCTGATTATGAAATATAGATAAGTGTTCCTTCTAGGGTGAGAAAGCAGAATGTGATTATAATCAGAATATCTTTTTTAAAAATATAATGCACTTTGGAATAAAAAAGTATAAAATTAAAAAGTGCTATATATAATTGTTCTTGAAAATAAAGCTTGCTTTTGATAGACTGATACCAAATATGCCCTATAAATACATTTTCCTTAATTGTACTAATACAAGATCATCTGCTTTCTTTTTTCTTTGTTTTTTGTTTTTTGTTTTGTTTTGAGACAGAGTCATATTCTGTCACCCTGGCTAGAGTACAGTGGCATCATCTTAGCTCACTGCAACCCCAACTACTGGGTTGAAGGGATCCTCCTGCCCCAGCCTCCAAAGTAGCTGGGACTGTAAGTGCGTGCCACCATGCCCAGCTAATGTTTCCTATTTTTAGTAGAGACAGGGTCTCGCACTTACTCAGGCTGGTCTCAAACTCCTGACCTCAAGTGATCTCCCCTCCTTTGGCCTCCCAAAGTGCTAGGATTAGGATTACAGACATGAGCCTGAGCCACCATGCCTGGACTTTTTTTTTTTTTTTTTTTTTTTTTGAGATAGAGTCTCTCTGTGTCACACTGGCTAGAGTACAGTCATACAGTGGCATCATCATAGCTCACTGCAGCCTCAAACTTCTGGGCTCAAGCAATCCTCCTGCCTCAGCCTTCTGAGTAGCTGGGACTACAGGTGCGCACCAACACGCCAGGCTAATTTTTCTGTTTTTTATAGAGATGGGGTCTCTGTCTTGCTCAGGCTGGTCTCAAACTCCTGGCCTCAAGCAATCCTCCTGCCTCAGCCTCCCAAAGTGTAGGATTTCAGGAGTGAGCCACCTCACCCAGCTATTTTTTTTCCTTTTTTTCTTTTGTTTTTTCAATAGGATCAAACTTGTTGAAATATAATTTAAAATATGTTTAAGCAGAATTGTATTCATGATTATTTCATGTATTGCATTTTTTTCTGTTTTTAAATGTACATGTCAGTATGACTGCAGAACTTACATTGCTATTATTTTCCTTCTAGATTTATTCCTCACGACATTGTCTGCCTCTAGTACCTTCCAGTTTGAGATATGGGAAAATTTGGTAAGAAATCTTTTCTTTGTAGCGTTTTTAAATGATGGCTTTCAGTAAAAGCATACTTTTTTAGAAAATAAAATGAAAGTAATGACTTGGTCGGTTGGTTTCAACAATAAATAGAACAACTTTAAGAGGCTTTGGTTGCATCGCTGCATTCAAACTGCTGAATGTTGCTGAAGGAAATGATTCATTCAACATCGGTTCCTCTGCAGGTTTTTAGGCAGGGCTGCCAGTTAAAACAATCAGTCTGCCCTAATGCACATGTTAACAGGACCCCTGCTAAGGTGTCAGCTGTTAAGAGAGGTTACTGCCATTTAATTTGTCAGCATGATGGTTTATGAAGACAGCCCTTTTTAGGACTAATTTTTCCCCTTTGCCTTCAGGCTCATATAAAGAAATAAGAACAACAAACATTAAACTTACTGCCAAGATGACTAGGATTAAGGAAACTTTCCCCGTATGGGTTTTTGTGGGGGGTTTTTATTGTAAGTAGACAATTCCCAAATTGATGTCATGATTTTATTTTGTTTTTAGCTTTATGTGGGCTGTATGAAACATTGATTAATGGATAATAAACCACCTGAAATCTTAAAGTTGAATTTCAGGCTGCATAGTAGAAGATAGGATTTGAGACCAGGCAAAACTGGCCAATTCAGTGACATTCATCAAGTGTTGGTCAAGTATTAAACCTCACTTTCCTCTTATAGAAAATGGGTGTAAGAGTGTCTGCTTAACAGAATGTTTGTGAACAAACACATGGGAGGGGGAAGGAGGGGATGGGTAAACTCACACCTAACGGGTTCGATGTACAGTATCTGGGGGATGGGCACAATTTAACCTTGACAAAAGCAATTTATGTAACTAAAATATTTGTACCCCCGTAATATTCTGAAATTTAAAAAAAAGAATGTGAAGATTAAATGAAACAATGTGTGTAAAGTGCCTGGCATATGCTAGATACTTACTAGATTTTAATTTTAGATCTGTTGATTTACCATCTATTTACTTCTGATTAGCTTTTATTCAATCCAAATTAAACCCATAACTTTTTATAAATTTTATTAAAATACTGATGAAAAATAGCAGATTTTAAAAATATAAAGCACAGACTTGTGGAGGGAGATTCATTAGCAGCCATCTCTTACAGCATGGTCAGTGATTAGTCATGACTCAACAGTCTTCCTGGAAGGAAACTAAGACGTGGGAGCAGCTTTGTTTAGACAAGATCACAGCCTCTTACTACTTCTAAGCTAAGCAGTCTGATCCTTTTTTGGTTTTTTGAACCAAAAAAGACTTTGTTTAATGTACTACTTTTTTTAAAAAAAGTAATTATATTTGATTTTCTGATGATAGAAATATGGGTTTGGGGGAGCTTTTTGGGAGGGGGTTGTTGTTGTTGACACAGAGTTTCACTCTTTTGCCCGGGCTAGAGTGCAGTGGCATGATCATAGTTCATTGTAACCTCAAACTCCTGGGCTCAAGTGATCCTCCTTGCTCAGCCTCCGGAGTAGCTAGACTGCAGGTGTGCACTGCCACGCCTAGCTAATTTTTCATTTTTTGTAGCCACAGGGTCTAGCTGTGTTGCCCAGGCTGGCCTCAAACTCCTGGCCTCAAGCGATCCTCCTGCTTTAGCCTCCCAAAATGCTAGGATTACAGGCATGAGCCACCGCACCTGGTGATTTGTTATATTGTTTATGACTTTCATGCATTAAGTCTCCCCCTGTTGGACGATATTTGCAGACTGCCTTGCATTCCTTCTTGAAGTCTGAAGGTATTAGAAAATGAGAGATATATTTGATTAACTTGTTTCTCGAGGTGGGGGGCTTGGCAGGGAAGGAAGCCTCATTACAAATAATAGAATCTATATAGAATATTATAAAACATGGTTAAGTGTGTGATATCCTCTCAGCCTAGGCTGATTTAAAGGTAATAAAGTGAAGCAACTTCATAGGAGAAAAATCTTCATGAAGAGAATGGATTTGATTAGGATCTTTTTTCTTTTATTGTTTTCATTAAAGAAAATTAATAAATTATCTATTGCATCAGTCCCCAACCTTTTTGGCACCAGGGACCGGTTTGGTGGAAGGCAATTTTTCCACAGACCAGTGGGTGGGGGAGTGTGGGCGGGGGGATGGTTTCTGGATGATTCAAGCACATTACATTTATTGTGCAGTCAAACCTCTCTGCTAATGATAATCTGTATTTCAGCTGCTCCCCAGAGCTAGCATCACCGCCTCAGCTCCACTTCAGCGCTCAATTCTCATGAGGAGCCTCAACCTAGACCCCTGGCACCTGCAGTTTACAGTAGGGTACAGGATATAGTAGGGTTCTCGCTCCTGTGAGAAGCTAATGCCGCTGCTGACCTGACAGGAGGCGGAGCTCAGGCGGCGATGCAAGGGATGGGGAGCTGCTGTGAGTACAGATGCAGCTTCACGTGCTCTCCTGCCACTCGCCTCCTGCTGTGCCGCCAGCGTCCCAGCAGGCTACGGGCCAGTAATGGTCTACAGCCGGGCAGTTAGGGACTGCAGGTCTGTTGGACGGTAGGGACTAAGGGGTGTTCTTGCAATAACGTAGGTCAGTGAGTGACTGTTAATGAAAAAATTATTCAAACACTTGTTAAGGATGACCAGGCAGATTTTGTTCAAGGGTACTGCTACAGTGAGTTTTGCAGTAGGGGAGAGATTGGGCTCAACTCCAAATACAAGGAAAATTGGGACTTTATAGCCAAGGAGCAGCGTGGTAGTCGGTGGACAGGAAATTACTAAAAGGGTATAGTAATGATTGATCTTAGTGAAGCAGAGGTCTCAGAGGAGCCTAAGGAAAGTTTGGTCAAAGATACAATCTTTGTCAGGACCCATGTTAACAGTAAGTTAGTCATTTGTACAAATTAAGGAAATATAGATTCAAAGGTAATTAGCACACTCCAGCCTGGGCAACAGAGGAAAACCCTGTCTCAAGAAAAAAACAAATTTTAACTATTGCAGATAAAGTGTGGCTTTCATAAAGTGGATGATCATTTTCATTTAGAGATTGGGCAGATACTTTGCAGTAACATACTAATTAACCAAAAAGAACTCAAAACCTACAAAACCATATTAGCTAGTGGAAGAATAAGAGCTGCAACAAACCTTTTTAGAGTATCAGTTATGTGCACAGCCGCATGGTAGTTCTCTGGGAGATACCGAAGTGAACAGAGCTTGGAGGCCGGGAGGAGGGCCAAGACGGGCGTGTGGGTGACTGGCTGGTATGATGAGAGATGCAAACCTCAGGCTACAGGAGTTAAAAGGCAGAGCAGTTACTTCTGTCCATTTGCAGGATCATCAATGAAGGCTTCAAGAAAGTTACAACTTTTGAAATGGATAGTACGGATGAGCAGGATTTTAGTGACTGGAAGTGAGAAGGAAAGGGAAAAACACAGGCAAGGACGAGCACAGGAAACAGGGGACACATTGAGAGAGTAGAAAGTGGCTGGTTTAGACCAGAACATGAAATAGATATTGGAATGTAAGATTAGAAAAATTAGTTTAGACAAGATCAACAAAGACCTTGACTTCTCAATCAAGTAATTTAATCTTTTAAAAATCTACTGAGAAGCTATTAAGTGTTTTAGGACTGAGAGTAAGATGAATAGAGATTTCATTATTGCAGTTAATCTAGCTGCTGTTTATCAGATAGGTTGGCGTGGAAAATCTGGAGGTGGGGAGATAAATCAGGTAGAATTTATAATAACCTGGGAAAGAGGTGAATGATTAAAGAAGTAAAATGTTGGGAAGGGACAAGAAGGAGTAGATAGGAGAAGACAAGATGACCATTAACACTGTGCTACTTGTGTTTTATTGTGGTGTCCAATAAAAGAAATAGAAAAGACAAAAGAAATACCTAATTTTAGGCAGGAAAAAAATTATTTTAAAATAGAGACATGCAAAGAGAAGTGGTTGGAAACATAGAAGAGAATAGGTAGATGTTATGAAGAAAAAGAGTTAAGAATGACAAAACCAGACCCTTGGACACCCTTTCTGTCAGAATCTTTCAAGTGTCGTGCTGTCGCCACTTTGGGCAAGAGAATTCTTCCTGTGGAGAGCTGTCCTGTGCATTGTAGCGGTTCAGCAGTGTCCCTGGCCTCTACTCACTAGATGCTAGTGACCACCCCTCAGTTGTGACTGTCAAAAATATCTCTAGACATTGCCAGATGTTCCCTAGGGGATAAAATTATCCCATTTGAGAAACACAGCTTTACGTGAATAAAGATATGGGCATATAATACTCATTATATATTGTTTCCTGATCATTTTTTAATGTTACAAATATGGCAGTTTTAACATTCAGGATTAAGACTTGCAGGCTGAAGCGTGGACAGTCATCCATGATAAACTACTTGCCACAACATGGCACTGTGGGTGGACTTCGGGCAGAAAAGGGCAGGTTTCCGTGTCAGTGGCGGCAGGTTAGCTGCTTCGGCAGTGGTGGTAGCTGTGCTAGCAGAATTATAATAGTAGCATTCCTGCCAGTGTCCCTACTACTAATAATAAGTAACGTTCACTACATGCATACTGTGTGCTAGGCACTGTACTTAGCACATTGTGGGATTATCTCATTAATCCTCACAAAAACCTTGTGCAAACACATTTTAGAGATGATTCAATTGATGTTCAGAGAAGAACTAACTTATTCAGTTCTCAAGGCTAGCAAAAAGTAGAGCTGGGAGTTGAACTAGGAAATCTGCTTATAAACTTCTACCCTTAAGTCAGTGAAGTCATTGCACTGTAATTCCAGAAACCAAGTAGAAAAAGAATAGGTGAAGACACAGCTGCAGCAGGATCTCTGTTAGTTGGTCCAGTTTTGGATTGCAGGGAAGCAGTGACCAGGGCCCTTGGCGCCTAAAGGTTCACTGAAAAATCACTGACATGAGGCCCGATTGATGAATAGGAGAAAAGGGCATACAAATTTATTTAACATGTGTACACAGGAGCCTTCAGATGAAAACTCAACCTCCCAGTGAAGTACAGAAGTTTTAAAGAATGGGGACTTGCATTGTGGCAAAACAGGTTTAGTGGCAAGAAGGTTATGGGAAGAAGAAAGGAAGAGGCTTGGCTAGCAAAGGTGGTCTTGCTATGTAAATGAAAGGTAGCAGCCCTCAGAGAGCATTGATGGTAATTGTTTCCTTGCAGACCTTTAAAGGTATCAGACTCTCAGTTAATCTTTCCTAGATCAGGTAAGGAAAGACCTGGCTGCGTTAATGGAGATGCTCTATGTATGCAGATTTTTCCCCACAAAAGATAGATTTGCAGCTTTACTTCTAGCTGCTGGACCTGTGGTAGCCATCTCAAAATAGGTCAAAGAAATATATTTTGGAGCAAAGTATTCTGATTTCCTTCAATACCGCTGAAGGTTGACTAAGTTAACAATAATACATAGTTTCAAATAACTAGAAGGAGGATATTGAATGTTCTCATGTAGGGGAAAGGAAAACTTCCCTTCACCCCTGGAAGTTTCACTGAAAGAGCAACTCACAATAAGGCAGAGTAATAAGAGAAAAAGAATGCAAAAATGTATTTACCATGCACATGGGGAGAATCACAGCGTGATTACCCAATATCCCTGTGGGGTCCAGAAATTTACATACTCTCATTTTAGAGCAACAGGGGAGATGAGGAATATAAGTAATTCTGTTGAGTGTCAATAAATAATGACAAGGGAGGATAGAGACTTGGGATAATGAATGGGTGGGGGAAACAAATTTGTAAATGATTCTCTTTGGAAATTAAATTAACCTGAGAGAATGGTATTATCTTTAAGATGGGTTGGGCTAGGTCTGGTTGCATTCTTGATCTTCTTTCCAGCAATATATTGGGATAACAGGGAGGGTAAGGAAAGAAAATTGTTCTTTTCAGTGGGTCTGGTTTTTATGAAGATAGATGGAAAGCCCTTTCCAACACCTGTTGATCTCTAAGGGCCTTTAATTCAAAATACTTTTTATACCAAGGAGTCATATTTTGGGGTGAAATTTCTTTAGCTCCTTCATTCAACACAAAGAAACGATAAATGTTTGCGATAATGGATGTGCTAATTACTCTGATCTGATCACCATATATGATATGTATAGAAACATCAGTATGTGCCCCACAAATATGTATAACTATTACTTGTCAATTTAAAAAAAAGTGCAGTATGAAAAAAGTATTATTTGTTCCATAGCAAAAAATAATATATAAGAAGAATATAAATATGTAAATATTAAGTATTCCAATCCAAAAAAAGTATGGGGGTCAGGCCATGGCGTGGATGGGTCCAAAATAGAAGCCTGTACAAAAAGTATTAATACTTGCAGATCGTAAGCACAGGACTGCCATTATGAAAATACCTTAGGGGTGCCTGTTATATTACATTTTACAGAGCACTTTCTTTTATATCATTCCGTTTGATCCTCTCTAGAACCCTGCAGGTAGACAATGCATTTAACTCCTTCTGACAACTGAGACTGAGACCCAGAGCGGGTAGATGGATGTCCCAAAGTGACGTTGCCGCCCACCCAGGTTCATTTGCCCACTGCCCAGTATGTGGAGACCAGCAGGGTTTACCGTAGAGAAAGAGTTTATTCTGCATAGTGCTGAGATTGGGAGACAGGAGAAATTTCTCAAATCTGCCTCCCCCAGAATTTGGGAGACAGGGTTTTTAAAAACAGTTTGTCATAGACAATTGAGTCTGCTAATTGGCTGGGTTCAGGTGGAACCATAGGGTTGTAGAAATTGTTTTCTTTGCTGATCAGGTTCTTGAGTGGGGGTCACAAAGCCAGTCGAGTCAGTTCCTTGGTATAGTCCACTTGCCTGGGTGGGTCGGCCATTCCACGGCAATGTGGGACCTGGACAATATCTCAGAAACTACCCCTAGGTTTCAAAAGGGTGGTGTTATCTATGGAGAAAGCTAAGAATCTTTATGACCGCCAGCTCCAGAGTGGCAATCAGAGAAGCAAACTGGGGGACAGTGGCTGATTATTACCATTATTTTTATCTGGGCCTTTCCCACAGTTCTCGCCTTCCACCCCTTTATCAATTTGTAAAGGTGGTTGCAGTGACACAGGTTATCAGTGAAACAATGGAACCCATGTGTTAACAGGAATAAAACCCAAACTCTATAAAATAATTTAAAGAGGTTTATTCTGAGCCAAATGTGTGTGATCAGAGCATATGGCCTCACGAGGTGCTGAGAAAATGTGCCAGCAACAGCTGGGTCACAGTTCCGTTTTTTACATTCATGCAGACAGGAATGACACGTAGGATCTTACGTCAGTATGTGGAGGGCATACACCGGTTTGGCCTGAAAAGCTGGGACATCTCCAGGGGGAAGCGGGGGGGAGGGGACACCACAGGTTACAGGTGCGTTTAAAGAGTCTTTGATTTGTAACTGGTTAAAGAAACGAAGCTTTGTCTTAAGGGCTTGAAATGTTTTAACTTAAAATAAGGATGTCTGTTAATCAAAGACAAACCAGGGGACATTTATGGAAACTCTAGCAGTCTGTTAAGTAAATTGATGGCCTGCAGGTGTGATGTAAGCTTTGCCTTGCATAGCCTTAGGTCTGTTAATGATTTCCTATCTTATTGTTACAAAGACTATTTCCAAAGGGGGGGCAGACATGACAGGGTGTGTCTGACTTCCCTTCTCATGGCTGGCAACTCAGCTGTAGGGTTTTTCTGGGGTCCCCTTGGCCAAGAAGGGGTCCATTCAGTTAGCTGGAATGCTTACGATTTTATTTTAGTTCACACATGTCATCTAACTCCAAGTCTGGGACTCTTTCCACCAGACCATTCTCTCAGTATGTGTTCAGAATGAAAAAGAGTATTGATAACATGTTTGTCTTCCTACATTAACAGCTGCATAGCGGCTTCGTCTTTGAAATTAAGCAAGTCATGCTCTACTTTAATATGTGTTATCTAATGAGGATAAAAACATATTTGATGTAGTTTATTACATCATTTTCATCAAATACTAAATATGTAAGTGACATTAATCTGAATGGAAATTAAGTTATAGAGTTTTGTAATGATAATGATGGGAAATTTTTCTAACTGAAGTATTGTCTTTTCCCCCAACGATTCATAGGTATGTATTCTGCATGCTTTCACTATGGCAAGCGTATATTCGCCTTCTCCAGCAAATTTTAGAAGAGGGTATTGTACTTCTGTTGACCCTGACTGTGAATGTGGCATTTTAAACACTGGAGGCTGTTACCTGAGAAGTACTTAATAGGTCTTGATGGAGATAACTCATGAAGTTATATCTATGTATTTCTAGATACATTTACCAAAATTCACAGACCTTCAGTGGGATAATTTGTTCGCTTAAATCAGTATGAGTTGATAATCAGCTTTATCTCATATGAGGCTGATGTGTTTTAAGAGAGACTTTCCATTCATTAAAGAATCATTGTATCCACTCTGTATGCAATGCTGAGATCTTTCTATAATGCAAAAACACTTGATACTTCAGTTAGGAATTTGGCAATTTGATACATCTCTAATGCAATTTCAGGTTCTAGGTAGGACTAGAGGGGAACATAAGGTGTAATACACTTATGTGAATAAGATGTCTGTAGAAAAATCATTTGAAAAGTATATCAGATACTTTAATAATGGGAGAGAAGCTGTGTTTCTGCATGTGGATAATGGAGTGTTAAAATGGCTAGGAGAGCACCTGTCGCAAGTGTCTTACTCACTTACGGTCCTTTATGTTTGGTTTTTGAGCTTTTTTTGTAGCAGTGCCTTTGTGAAAGTCAGCAATGATTTCTTTTTTTTTTTTTTAATTTCAGAATATTATGGGGGACAAACATTTTGGTTATATGTAATGCCTTTGCCTCACTCAAGCCAGGGCTACAAGTATGCCCTTCCCCCACACAGTGTGCCTCGCCTCTGTTAGTTGTGAGTTTACCCATCCCCACCACCCCCCCACCTGACAGGCACCCAATGAATATTATTACTACCATGGAGCACCTTAGTGTTGATCAGTTAGTACCAATTTGATGGCGAGTACACGTGGTGCTTGTTTTTCCATTCTTGTGTTACCTTACTTCAAAGGATAGGCTCAAGCTCTATCCAGGATAATACAAGAGGTACTAGTTGACCATTATTTTTTGTAGTTGAATAGTATTCTGTGGTATACATATATATCACATTTTATTAATCCACTGATGTATTTATGGACACTTGGGTTGTTTCCACATCTTTGCAATTGTGAATTGTGCTGTCATAAACATTTGAATGCAGATGTCTTTATTATAGAATGTCTTTTTTTCCTTTGGGTAGATAGATGCCTAGCAGTGGGATTGCTGGATCAAATGGTATTTCTATTTTTAGCTCTTTGAGCTATCTCCAAATTACTTTCCACAGGGGTTGTACTAATTTGCAGTCCCACCAGTGTTATGGACCAGAGCGAGAATGTCAACAACGAAAGACTGATTGAAATTTAGTGAGTCTTTATCAGCTGGCCAGCAGCACGCTCTCCGGCAGGGAATCCCACCAAGCTCGGAGTGCGGCCCTGAGCACCAGTTTTGTGACAACTTATATACCCTCCACCATTGTACCATATGGAACATTAAACATATACACCTTGGGACATCTTAGGCAACAGTTTCCAGCTTCAAGGTTATGAGATCATCCAAAGACCCTCCGGTCCTATCTGATTAACTATTTTAAACAATCGAGTAAAAAGCAAGCAGGTTCACAGAAGCAGATAGCATCAGTTACAACAAAGTACAATTTCCTACAACCTAAATAAGCATTGTAAAATTTAACTTCATATAGCTGGGCATATTTGTTAAATCGACTCCCCCTTCCCTTGGACCTAGGACCTGCCTTAGGTCACTTTGATTATTCACCCATTGTACTATGCTAGTAGATAATCATCAACACAGTCAATAATCCTGAGACCTTCTTTCTTTTCTCTGCATCTGGGGTGGACTCTGGCCTTCCATTTACGTCTTCTTATCACAACCAGCAGTTAAGAGTAGTCCAATCTCTCCACATCCATGCCAGCATTTGTTGTTTTGGGACTTTTTGATAAAGGCTATTCTCACTGGAGTTAGGAAATATCTCATTGTGGTTTTGATTTGCATTTCCTTAATGATTAGAGATGTTGACCACTTTTGCATATGTTTGCTGGCAATTTGTCTTCTTTGGAAAAGTTTCTGTTCATGTCCTTTGCCCATTTGTTGATGGGGTTGTTTGATTTTTTTTCTTGTTGATTTTTTTAAGTTCTATACAGCTTCTTTTTTTTTTTATTATTTCTTGTACAATGATATGAAATAATATGGGAAATATTCATGATAAATTATTAAGTGAACAATGCAAGTTAAAAACAACAGTTTCATATTTTTTCCCCACCCCCCCTTTCCCGAGTCAGCACCTTCAAGTGTTACCACTCCCCAAAGGGTGCATAATGCACTCATTGTGTAGGCATACCCCCATCCCCTCCCCCACCCCCCACCTCAGTCTGATGTCCAATTGGTGTCGTTCCCAGATTTGTATTTAGGTGATGTTCAGGGAAACCAATTTTCTGGTGAGTACATGTGATGCTTGTTTTTCCATTCTTGGGATACTTCACTTAATATAATGGGTTCCAACTCTCTCTAGGAGAACCATAGAGATGTCGTATCTTCATCATTCCTTATAGCTGAGTAATATTCCATGGTATACATATACCACAGTTTACTAATCCAATCATGTATTGATGGGCATTTGGGTTGTTTCCACATCTTTGCTATTGTGAATTGTGCTGCTATAAACATTCGGGTACATGTGTCTTTGTTACAGAATGACCTTTTTTCCTTTGGGTATATGCCCAGTAATGGGATTGCTGGGTCAAATGGCAGGTCTACTTGAATCTGTTTAGGATACCTCCATAATGCTTTCCACAGGGGTTGCACTAGTTTGCAGTCCCACCAGCAGTGTATGAGTGTTCCTGTCTCTCCACACCCACGCCAACATGTGTTGTTTTGGGTTTTTTTGATAAAGGCCATTCTCACTGGGGTTAAGTGATATCTCATTGTGGTTTTGATTTGCATTTCCCTGATGATTAGAGATGTTGAACACTTTTTCATATGTTTGTTAGCCATTTTTATATCTTCTTTTGAAAAATTTCTATTCATGTCCTTTGCTCACTTTTTGATAGGGTTGCTTGATTTTTTCTTGCTGATTTTCCTGAGTTCTAAATAGATTCTTGTTATCAGTCCTTTATCTGATGTGTAGTATGCAAAAATTTTTTCCCATTCTGTAGGTGGTCTGTTTATTCTCTGGACTGTTTCTTTGGCTGTGCAGAAGCTTTTTAATTTAATCATGTCCCATTCATTTATTTTTGTTGCTGCTGCGATTGCCTTGGGGGTCTTCTTCATAAATTCTTTGCCTAGGCCAATGTCTGTAAGAGTCTTTCCTACATTTTCTTCTAGAATTCTGATTGTATCACGCCTAAGGTTTAAGTCTGTTATCCACCGTGATTTGATTTTTGTGAGAGGTGAAAGCTGTGGGTCCTGTTTCAGTCTTCTACAAGTGGCTAACCAATTCTCCCAGCACCATTTATTGAATAGGGATTCTTGTCCCCAGAGTATATTCTTTCCCGCTTTGTCAAAAATTAGGTGACTATATGAGGATGGTTCTATATTTGGATTTTCTGTTGTGTTCCACTGGTCTGTGTCCCTGCACTTGTGCCAATACCAGGCTGTTTTAAGAACCACGGCCTTGTAGTATTGTTTGAGGTCTGGCAAATTAATACCTCCCATTTTGTTTTTGTTGCTTAAAATTGCTTTTGCTATACGGGGTCTTCTTTGATTCCATACAAAGTGTATAATTATTTTCTCTATGTCTGTAAAGAATGATGTTGGTAATTTAATAGGGATTGCATTGAATCTGTAGATCACTTTGGGTAGTATAGACATTTTAACAATGTTGATTCTTCCGATCCACGAGCATGGTATATTTTTCCATCTATTTGCAAGTTCTGCTATTTCTTTTCTCAGTGTTTCATAGTTTTCCTTATAGAGGTCCTTTACCTCTTTAGTTAGATATATACCTAGATATTTTATTTTCTTTGTTGCTATTTTGAAGGGTATTGAGTCTTTAATTTGGTTTTCCGATTGACTGTTATTGGCATATATAAATGCCTCTGATTTGTGTATATTAATTTTGTAGCCTGAGACTTTGCTGTATTCGTTAATCAATTCCAGGAGTCTCATGGTTGAATCCTGGGGGTTTTCCAGATATAACATCATATCATCAGCAAAAAGTGAGAGTTTGATCTCTTCCTTCCCTATTTGGACTCCCTTGATTCTGCTCTTTTGCCTGATAGCTCTCGCAAGGACTTCCAATACTATGTTGAAAAGTAATGGAGACAATGGGCAGCCCTGTCTGGTTCCAGTTCTAAGTGGGAGTGCTTTCAGTTTTTCCCCATTCACTGTGATGTTGGCTGTGGGTTTGTCATATATGGCTTGTATCAATTTTAGGTAGGTTCCATCAATGCCTATTTTGTTAAGCGTTTTTATCATAAAAGGGTGTTGAATTTTGTCAAATGCTTTTTCTGCATCTAATGAGAGTATCATATGGTTTTTGTTTTTGCTTTTATTTATGTGGTGAATTACATTTATAGATTTACGTATGTTGAACCACCCCTGCATCTCGGGGATGAAGCCCACTTGGTCGTGGTGGATTACTTTTTTGATAAGTACTTGGATTCGATTTGCTAGTATTTTATTGAAAATTTTTGCATCTATATTCATGAGGGAAATTGGTCTGTAGTTCTCTATTTTTGTTGCGTCCTTTCCTGGTTTTGGTATCAATGTTATATTGGCTTGGTAGAACGTGTTGGGGAGAATTCCATCCTTCTCAATATTGGAGAATAGTTTATGTAGGATGGGCACCAGTTCTTCTTTGTATGTATGGTAGAATTCAGATGTGAACCCATCTGGACCAGGGCTTTTCTTTTTGGGAAGGTTTTTTATTGCTGTTTCAATTTCAGTTCTTGATATTGGTCTGTTCAGGTACTCTATTTCTTCCTGGTTGAGCCTGGGAAGACTATGTGTTTCTAAGAATTTGTCCATTTCCTCCACGTTCTCCAGTTTGTGTGCATAAAGATTTTTGTAGAATTCATAGATGATATCTTGTATCTCTGTAGCATCGGTTGTGATTTCTCCTTTCATGTTCCTAATGGAGGTTATTAGAGATTTTAGTTTTGTGCTCTTGGTTAGTCTAGCCAGGGGTGTGTCTATTTTGTTTATCTTTTCAAAGAACCAACTTTTTGTTTTATTAATTTCCCGTATAGTTTCTTTGTTGTCCTTTTCATTTAGTTCTGATTTGATCTTAGTAATTTCTCGCCTTCTGCTGGGTTTGGGATCGTTCTGTTCTTCTTTCTCCAGCTCTTTGAGTCTATTCGTTAGGTTGTCTATTTGCATGTTTTCTGTCTTTTTGATATAGGCATTTATGGATATGAATTTTCCTCTCAGGACTGCTTTAGCTGCATCCCATAGATTTTGATAAGTTGTATCTCCATTGTCATTTAATTCAAAGAAATTTTTGATTTCCATCTTGATTTCTTCTTTTATAGAATAATTATTCAGGAGAAGGTTATTTAGCTTCCATGACTTTGAGTAAGAGTGAGGGTTTCTGTTTGTGATCATTGTTACTTTTATTCCGCTGTGATCTGAGAAGATGCATGGTATAATTTCTATTTTTTTGAATTTTTTAAGACATGATTTATGTCCTAGGACATGGTCAATCTTAGAGAATGTCCCGTGAGCTGATGAGAAGAATGTATATTCTGTGGACTTTGGGTAGAATGTCCTATAGATGTCAGCCATGCCCATTTGTTCTAGCATTCTATTTAGGTCCATTATGTCTTTGTTTATTTTCTGTTTAGAGGATCTGTCCTGTACTGTCAGTGGGGTGTTAAAGTCTCCAGCTATTACAGTATTGTTATCTATCATTTGGTTGAGATCTAGTAGGGTTTGCTTTATGAATCTAGGTGCACCTAGGTTGGGTGCATATATATTGAGTATAGTCATGGCTTCTTGATGAATTGTGCCTTTAATCAGTATGTAGTAGCCATCTTTGTCTTTTATTATTTTTGTTGGTTTGAAAGCTAAGTTATTGGAAATTAAGATTGCCACACCAGCTTTCTTTTGGTTACCATTTGCTTGAAATATCAATTTCCATCCTTTTATTTTCAGTCTAAATGCATCTTTGCAGGTTAGGTGAGTTTCTTGAAGACAGAGATACTTGGATTGTGTTTTTTTATCCGTTGGGCCAGTCTATGTCTCTTGAGCGGGGAGTTCAAGCCATTCACATTTATTGAGAAAACTGATAAGTGAGACAGTTTTTTGTTCAGCTTGTTGGGTAGATCTTCATTGTGATGTTTTCTCTCCTGGGCCATTGTGGTATCTGGAATTTGATCTTTAGCTCTTGAGTAGTTTTACATTCGTGGATCTTTCTTGTGCTGATCCGTGTGTAATTCTCTTTTGAGTACTTCTTGGAGGGCTGGTCTTGTCTTGAATTCCCTCAACCTTTGTTTATCTGAGAATGTCTTGATTTCTCCTTCGTATAGAAAACTTAGCTGGGTACAAGATTCTAGGCTGGGCATTATTCTGTTTCAGAAGCGTGAAAATGGGGCCCCAACCTCTTCTTGCTTGTAAGGTTTCAGCTGAGAAATCTGGCGTAATTCTGATGGGTTTTCCTTTGTAAGTTACTTGTTTCTTTCTCCTTACAGCTCGGAGAAGTGACTCTTTAGTGGATATTTTGGTCAGCCTGATGACTACGTGGCGTGGTGTTTTCCTATTTGCTATGAATCTCCCAGGGGTCCTTTTAGCTTCTTGGATCTGTATGTCTAGAGTATTGGCAAGGCCTGGAAAATTTTCCTCGATTATGTCTTCAAATAGCTTGTCCAACCCTTGCTTATTATCTTCTTCACCCTCAGGAATGCCAATAACTCTCAAGTTAGGTTTCTTCACATAATCCCACATTTCTTGAAGACTCAGATCATTTCTCTTACTTTTTCGATCTATCTCTGTGACTGACTTATTTAGTTGGAAGGAGTTATCTTCAATTTCTGAGATTCTCTCCTCTGTTTGATCTACCCTGCTCTTGAGACTTTCCACAGTGTTTTGTAGCTCTCTGAGTGAATTCTTCACTTCTAGGAGTTCAGTTTGGTTTTTCTTCAATATTTCAATTTCTTTAGTGAATTTTTCCTCCAAATCCTGCATTTTTTTTGTGTTTTCCTTATGTTGTTTATCCATTGATTCTTGTATATTATTCAGCTTGTTTATAATCCATAATTTGAATTCTTCCTGTGACATGTTGGTGTTTTGAGTCTGGTTTGTGTCAAATGGTTGGGAGCTGGTATTTCTCTTTGGGGATGAGCTTTCCATTTGATTCCTTTTGCTCTCCGTGTTTTTTCGCTGGGCCCTTCCCATCTAGATTTATCGTTGGATCTTTACTTATAGATTTAGTCTGGTTAACAGAACTCTTTGTGCTCTATTCTTAGGCTGTGAAACAGTCTAGGTATGTTGCTTCTTTTGGCAAGAGGGGGAGACTGTTGTGTATTGTTTAGAGATTTTTCTGTTTCCGTTGGGGGACTGCTTCCGATGGGTCCAATCCTAGAGGATTGGAGTGATCCAAGACCGCTTTGGCGAGTTAGGACACTGTGTTGTGGTCTTTCAGAAGGCAGGCAGGGTCCACACTAATAGTAGACCGAAATTCTCTTTGTTTGTTTGTTTGTTTGTTTCCCTTTGGTTCTTCCTCTATAGGGGAGGTTTCTGTCTCTATCTGCAGGCAAGATACTAGCTATGGGGAGAGGACAGTGACCTCGCTTGCTCAGCGCCCCAGTTGCTGTAGCTCCCACGGGCAAAAGTCTGTCTTGGCCCAATGTCCCCAGGGATCAGGTTCCACACTCTCGCTTCTGGAGAAGTATTCAGTGTTTACACTTGGGCAGGGACCCTATATAAGGTCCGTGGACCAGGGGAGAGGGCCGTCCAGGGAGCCTCTTGGTACCCTATTGCTCCGCAGTGACTTGGCTGTGGGCCCTAGAATGGCGATTGCGTGCCCACAGATCGCCGGCCCTGGGGGTGACTGCTCAGGATCCGGTATGTACTAGAGCCAGGGACCTGGCCCGTTCCGAAGCTCACCGTGGGTCCCCAGTTAGAAGGCGAAAAGAGAGGAGAATGAGAAAAAAAAAAAAAGAAAAAAGAAAAGGAAAGAAAGAAAAGAAAGAGGAGAAAACGAAAGAGAAAAGAAAAAAAAAAAAAGAAGAAAAAGAAAGAAAAAAAAAGAAAAGAAACGCAAAAAGCCAAACCAAAAAACACCAAAAACGCCAACAAAAATGAACAAAAACAAACTACATAGCACCTCACCACACCGCAAGGCAGAAAGATACACCAATCTGAAGTATATAATTCAGCGACTCAATGTTTTTTTGTTTGTTTGTTTGTTTTACGCCTTAGCACAGCTCTGCCCCTTCACTTCCGCTTGGCTGGGTCCGGAGCGGCCATTAGATGTTTTTGTTTTTACGCCTTAGCACAGCTCCGCCCCTTCACGCTCGCCCGGCTGGGTCCCGGGCGGTTTCGCAGTGGATTTCAAGATGGCATCTGCGCGCCCGCACAGCTCCGAGGGTGGTGGGGATCCAACCTCCGCGCTCAAAAAGGCGCGGCAGCCAGAGGCCCAGAGGGCAAAGGTGCCCGCTGAGGCTGTCCGGCTCGTGAGCCGCCGGAAAAAAAAAAAAAAGAAAAAAGAAAAAGAAAAGAAAAAAAAAAAAAAACAAACACAAACACAAACAAACAAAACCCAGAAGAAATTTACCAAGAATAAAATATACAGTTCGGCGAGCCTATTCTTCTTGTTTTTTTTTTTTTTTTATGCCTTAGCGCAGCTCTGCCCCTTCACCCCGAGCGCGGCCCCGGCATATCCCGCACTCCTGGCGTTGGTTCAGAGACCAGCGGAGGGCGCCGGGCAGAGAGAGCCGTTCAGCACTCCATGGCTCCCGAGCGGCCTCACCCCCGCCCTCAAGATGGCGCCTGCAGAGCCTCGGGGCTGGAGGAGACCGGCTCCCCGGCAGGCAGAGACCGCCACTGCCCGGGGGCTGGCGAGCAAGGACGCACACCGGGGGTCACCGGCTGGAGAACCGTCGAAAAAGGCAGCGCGGGCAGAAAGAGCTTCTGGGCACCCCCTGGCCCCCGAGCCGTTTCGCCCTCGCTTTCAAGATGGCGCCCGCCGAGCTCCGGGGCTGGAGGGGACCGGCTCCCCGGCAGGCAGAGACCGCCACTGCCCGGCGGCTGGCCAGCAAGGACACGCACCAGGGGTGACTGGCTGGAGAACTGCCAAAAAAGGCAGCACGGGGTACGACGCTATTTGCTGTCCGGGAGTCTTTTGTGTTTTTCCGCCCTGGGGCAGATCCGTCCCTCCTCGCCAAGCGCCGTCCTAGCTGAGATCCCCCAGGTTCCAAGGTAATTTCGCAAAAAAGCCTCCTGTCTGCAATGCGCCACGTATCCCTCAGCGATTCTGCGCTGGCCTGGGCCAGGGCTCCATTCAATTGGGAGCGGAGGGCAAGCTTCTTTCCCGAGAGGCTGCACCCATCCCGGCTGGGGGCGGGTGTATCCGACCCGCGCTCCACTGGCTAGTGTCTGTCCCGCGTTCCTAATATTCGTTCACCTCAGACCCCACTCGCCCTGCCCGCCCCACGCCGACTCTCCGCGGACCCACACCACCGTTCCTGCATGGGAGCGGTCCTCCAGCGCCGCGGCAGGTCCGGACCGATGCCCTCCCTCCCGGGAGCGCAGATCCAGGCCGCCACCACCATTCCGCCATCTTTATACAGCTTCTTGTTATCAGCCCTTTACTGGATATGTACAATGCAAATATTTTCTCCCATTCTGTAGGTTGTCTATTTGCTCTAATGATAGTTTCCTTGTCAGCAGTGATTTCTTAAGAAACTGACTTGCAGATTGTGATATTACGAAATACATATTTGATCTTTGTCCCCATTTCCTGGCATATAACTCCTAAAATCCTTGGAATCTTTAAAGTAATGTCTTTTTATATGCTAAATGTAAGATTTTTTGGATTGGCTGGTGCCAGAGAAAGAAAGACAAGCAGAGTTGAAAGGGACAAGTAAAGAGGCTTTATTGTAGCGCTCCCAGGTGAGGGTGACGAGTCCCAAGAGAGGGATCCAGGCAAGATTTTCTGGTCCCGGGAGAGAGAAAGAGAGAGACCCGAAAAGTCACCCCACCCAGAAGTCTGAGTGGGTTTATATATGTTTTTTGGGCTGGGGGACGGGGGGTTCTTCCTGCGCGAAGAGTGAAGAATTTCTTTGTTGCAGTTTTAGGGCCAGTATTGAGGAATGGGAGGGGCTTCTTCTTTTTTTCATTAAGGAAGGGAGGGGTGCCTGCCACCAGCCTTACACTAAAGAGTTGGCTGATAGCTGGGAGCCCCTAGATAGATTCAGGATGGAGGGTGGTCACCAGAAAGACCAAAGCATGATTAAAGGGTTGGGACTTTCAGCCCCAGCCCCCAACCTCCTGGGAGGGAGAAGGGCTGAAGGTTAAGTTAATCACCAATGGCCAGTGGTTTAATCATTCATATCTACATAAGGAAGCCTCCATAAATCCCCAAAAGATCGCGGTTCTGGAGGCTTCCTGGTAGTTGAACATGTGGAGGTTCCTGGAGGGTGGTGAGCCAGAAGGCATGGAAGCTTCATGCCCTTTCCCCCATACCTCTCCCTGTGCATCTCTTCAGCTGTGTCTTTTGCAATAGCCTTTATAATAAACTGTATATATAAGTGTTTCCCTGAGTTCTGTGAGCTGCTCCAGCAAATTAATTATTAATAAACCCAAAGAGGGAGGCATGGGAACCCCAACTTGAAGCTGGTCAGTCAGAAGTTCTAGAAGCCCAAACTTGTGACTGGTTTCTGAAAGGGCATTTTCGGGGACTGAGCCCTCAACTTGTGGGATCTGACACTATCCTCAGGTAGGTAGTGCTGGAATTGAATTGGAGGACACCCGGCCGGTGTCTGCCGCAGAAGTGACTGCGTGTTGCTGGTGGGGAGAAACCCTGGGGGTGGTGTCCAGGCTGTAGAAACAGATGCCAAAAGGCAGAGTTAGTCAATAGGTCTAGCAACTGTAAAAAAAAATTACATTTCCTTTTTGGGCTTTTTTCAGGTGTTTGTGAAAACAGAGTCCCAGCAGGTTGCCTGTTAGCTAGGAGGAGAAGGAGCAGAGCTGATTTATTTTGCTCACAAGACCCACCTTCCTTTCAGAAATCCCCAACATTTGGTCACAGAAGTCGTCTTTCTATATTGATCGTTGTGGTGTGAGAGCAGAGATAAAAAACAGTTCTTATTTTTCCACGCAGATCTCCAGTATCCTTAAAGGAACAAAGATGCAAAAACTCGTTTTAAAGTGTATAGATACCCTGTATAGAGTGTTGTGGAAACCACAAGGGGATTTTGGCCCACATCCAGTTGCTCAAGGCATAAAGATCCAATTATTGAGAAAATGAGGATTGCCAAGAAGAAAGGAATTTTTAGGACATCTTGTCAGGAGAACTGGGAGAAGCTGCCTCAAATCCCTCTCCCTGACAAATGGAGATCAGGGGCTTTTAAAGGAGGGGCCCCAAGCCTTGGGGCAGTCCTGTAACTAACAGGGGCTGCATGCATTGGGGCAGGTTGTGGGGGATGGTGAGTCATCCTGGCAGGAAGTGTGCTTAGCAACCTTCAGAATCTCAGCTCCTTTGTCTTGTAGAAATCCACCATTTCTGGGAAACAACTCAAAAGGTCAAGTAGTTAGTATTAATGAAAAAAAGCCAAACTCTGTAAAATAATTTTAAAGAGATTTATTCTGAGACAAATTTGAGGATCCTGACCCAGAGCCACACCCAAGAAGCCTCGAGCAAGTGGACTCGCTGTGGCTGGGTTACAGTTTGGTTTTATACATTTCAGGGAGACAGGGGTTACAGGTAAAGTCATAAATCAATACGTGGGAGGCTTACATTGGTTTGGCCCAAAAATGTGGGCCATCTCAAAGCAGGGACTTACAGGTTATAGGTGGGTTTAAAGATTCTTTGACTTGTAATTGGTTAAAGACATGAAGCTTTGTCTAAAGGCTTGGAATGGCCGGGCGCGGTGGCTCACGCCTGTAATCCTAGCACTCTGGGAGGCCGAGGCGGGTGGATCGCTCAAGGTCAGGAGTTCGAGACCAGCCTGAGCGAGACCCCGTCTCTACTAAAAATAGAAAGACATTATATGGACAACTAAAAATCTATATAGAAAAAATTAGCCGGGCATGGTGGCGCATGCCTGTAGTCCCAGCTACTCGGGAGGCTGAGGCAGTAGGATCGCTTAAGCCGAGGAGTCTGAGGTTGCTGTGAGCTAAGCTGATGCCACGGCACTCACTCTAGCCTGGGCAACAAAGTGAGACTCTGTCTCAACAAAAAAAAAAAAAAAAAATAAAGGCTTGGAATATTCTAACAGAAGGAGCTGTTTATCAGAGATAAGCCAAGGGACATGTATTTGTGGTGTAAATTGAGGACCTGTAGGTTTGTCTTACATACTCTTAGGCCTGTTAATGGGTTACAAAGGGTGTCCCCAAGAAGGGAGGGGGGCATGATAAGGCATGTCTGATCTCCCTGCTCTGGCAGGTAATTTAGTTCTAGGATATTCCTTTGGCCAAGAGGGGGTCCATTCAGTCAGCCGGTGGGGGGTGAGCCTTAAGATTTTATTTTAGTTCACATTAGTTAAGGGAGAGGATTATAAAAACATAGGGGTCATTGAAATTTGTTCATAGAACTGGTTACGAGAGTATATAGAAATCAGAGTCAGTAGATCAAACAGTGAATAGATGTCAGTGATAAGAAAAGAACTGTGTATAAAATTGAGAGCTCAAAATTCTAAATTCATTGTTTTGATTTCCTTTTCTTGTGTAGCAATCTAAAATCATAGAAAGGAAAGGCAATCATTGAAAGAAATGCATATTATTTTTGGAAGTCAGGTGTGCACTGTTTTATTTTGGAAAGAGTAACTGAAACACAGGATCTCTAATGAGTTCTTGCCTGTTTAGTGTAGCTGCCTCTGCCTCGTACATGGCAGCTGTTGTAATCCTTTGCTTCCCTTCTCATTAGTACATGAACTTGACTTGATGATAAATCGGTCCTTTAAGGATCAGTGGAATTCTTGTCTCATTTTAGTTCTTTTCTTAGTTGTTCAGAACAGAATCTTTGTAAGGTCTTTTGGATTGGCCGGCACCAAAGAAAGACGAGCAGAGTTGAAAGAGATAAGTAAAGAGGCCATATTGGAGTGCTCCAGGGTGAGGGTAACAAGTCCCAAGAGAGGGACCCGGGCAGGCTTCAGGGGTCTAACGAGTAGAACCAGAGAAGTCGCCCCGCCCAGAAGTCTGAGTGGGCTTGTATATGTTTTTAGGGCTGGGGAACAGGGGTTTCTTCAGGGGGAAGATTTTGGCGTGAAGAGTGAGGAATTTCTTTGTTGCAGTTTTAGGGCAGGTATTGAGGAATAGGAGGGGCTTCTTTTTTTTTTTTTTCATTAGGCAAGGGGGGGGTGCCTGCCGCCAGCCTTATAATCTTCTTCCCTTGAAATCTGTAAAACATAGCACCTTTGCTACTTACCTGTACCACTTATGTGTTATGATAAAAAATTCTATCTTTTTGATTTATATCCTATCTCCCAACTGGACTTGTTGCTCTTGGAAGGTGGGAACTAGTTTTTGTCCACAGTACTTGAAATTATTACTGTCTGAAATTATGATGATGATTTGGTAAAAGATATTATACCAGAATTGACAGCAAGAAAGGCACTCCAAATTCACATCTTCTTCAACTCACAGCAGTTCCTTTTGTTTCATAATAAAAGTGAAACAGGAGATTGGAATAATTTTTCTGCAATACAACAAAAGCCTTAAATTATTTATTTCCCTGGTTCAGTTAAAATGCTTTGTTTTATTCACATTTGACAAAGAAGTGGATTATAATGGTCTAATTCAGAGTCTTCTGCATTTAACAGGATGGAAACTTCTCTGTCAGTAGTGTATTGGAAAAACCTCAAAATATGTTGGTGGTTGGACAGTCAGCGTTTGCAGACTTTGGTAAGATTGCTTTTGCTTTCAAATTCTTCCCCTTTCTGACTTAGTCATGCTAATTCCTTATAGCAGAAAATAACTTTGGTGTCTTCAGAACTATTATAGCTTCAAAGGATGCCTATTTTGGTATTATACATGGCATGTGGTCAATTCCTTAATAACATAAGGAGGAACTTATGGCATGTGTGTTTAAAAATAGTTTGAACTTAATCCTGTTTGCAGGAGTAACATGCAAAACCAAGGACGTCTACTGAGGCTTTTCTAAAGAATACCAAGTACTAGTTACTGTGAATTCTTCATGTCTGTCCAACAAATGGAACAAATAGAATTGAAAGAGTTAGTCTGACCTCTTGAAACAATATTAAAAAAAAAATTTTATTTATGTTTTAATTCCAAAGAGGAGTAACATTTATTATGAATTCCCCAAAGAAGACTTGTGAATTTCTGTTTTCCATAGGATTCTACACAGTTAAGTTCACATTGGTTAAGAACTTCCAAAGCATATATGGCTCTTTTCATCATTTGTCAGGGTTACTGTTGAAAGGATTTTTATATTAGATGAGAAAGTAGTCTAGGTGACCACTGCCTAAAAGATGTCCAAAGTTCACTCTCATCCTGCTGTTCCTTCATTCTGCCAGCAAACAGTTCAGTCTTTCCTCAAAATGTAGATAAGCTGTCACCATGTCCAGAGACTTCAGTTTCCTCATGTATAAAATGGAAATGACAGTAATATCCACCTCACAAGACGGCTGTGAATAGCACAGAGAGTAAAGCACAGTGTCGGGCTTACCGCAACAGCACAAGAAATTAGAGTTTGAACCAGGTGCAGTGGCGCATGCCTGTGGTCCCAGCTACTCAGGAGGCTGAGGCACAAGGACCACTTGATCCCAGAAGTTCAAGTCCAGCCTGGGCAACATAGCGAGACCCGTACGTTAAAAAAAAAAAAGAAAAATTATAGTTTGAATCTTTTTATTCTACTTACCTGTTTTTTGTTGTTTTTGCTGCTGCTGCAGTTTACTCAGTTGACTAAATCAACTCACTGTTCAGTGTCACAGAGATGTATCCCAAGGCAGCTAAAACAGAAGTTTTGGTAGTATTATACAATAGAAATTTTAACATTAATCTCTATGTTGTATTGTATTTTAGCTTTACTACACTGAATATTACTTTAGTTTTGAGTAAATTTCTTGTGCTTGGTTTACAGTTTTTGATATAAATAGTCAAGTGATAGAATACATGAAATTAGTTTCTGAAATTTGACTTGGTCAGCTAGATTAATAATGGATTCCTTTGTGAGTCTCTCTTTAGGAAAAAAGAATGTATATCTAATATATAATTCTCAGGGGGTTCACAGACCTCCCTCACCCCATTAACACTTGATTAAGAACCTCCAAATTAAAGTTATTTATTTTATGATTGTGTTTATGTCATAAAATACCTTGTTTTTAACAAAATTATTAATGGCTTTACATTAAAATTTTTTAAGATTTTGCTGAACATAGACATGTAATGTTAGTGTTTTTAAGATATGCAGAATATAAGAAGGATATAGTCAATTTAAGAAACATAACTATTTTTCCCATTTTTAATAACTTTGGGTAGTTTATCAAACTTTTTTTAATGTACAAGTAAACTTTTAATAAATATTTCACAATGCCTTTTTAAGTGTTCATCTATTTTTAGTTGGATATTGTCAAAAAAATAAGACTGTGAATGAGTCCAAAGATGTGCATATTAGTATATCCAAAATATGCATTTTCCTGTGAAAAATGTACATTTGAATACATCAGTGAATTGTGCCCTTCCCTCCATCTTCTATTCCACCCAGTTCCTTTTCACCAAGGCCAGGGACGTGACTGAGAGCCAGGAAGTCAGCATGATTTCAGAGATTTACCATTCAACTAGCTGGTAAAGAAAGCACAGGCTTGAATACGTGATATAGGTGACAAGAAGAAGCCTGTACCGAAGAGGAGTGTTTAAGGGGCTTCCATCTCACATAAGTTGTCTAACAAAAAAAGACCAGAAAGAAACATATCAAAAGGATAATAGCTGTGTTAAAGTCAGATGATGAGTTATCTTATTCCCCATTTTCTAAATTTTTATTTGGTTAAATTAATTTAATATGTTAATTTAATGATCAAAAAATAAAGTAGAGAAAGTTAATAGTCAACAATGGTGAGAAAGAAACCAAACTATGTATGCCCATTACATTTTTTTAAAGTGTTAGAATTTTTGTCATAGAACTTCTAAGTTCATGTATCAATATAATCAGTCCTGTCTTCTGAGTGGCATGAAAAACTCCTTTAGAGAAGATCATGCAGCTGGTTCTCTTCTGCAGGGAGAACTTGCCTGAGCTCTGTCTGTGGAGCAGACTTTCTAACTTTTATGGTTTCTGAACAAATCTCACTTTCACTCTAAAAAAAAAGAAAAGATCATGTAGTTTCACAGGTTCTTTAACTGCTGCAAATAAAATGCAAAAATTAGACCTCTATTATGCTTAAAATATTGTGCTTAACACCACATAAGAAAGCAGAGATTTTAAAGGTAAGGTCCTTGCCTTTAAGAAATTTGGAGGCTAGTTGGGAAGACAAAAGAAAAATATGTAAAAAATAAATGCAAGAATAAAGCAACAGATACCTGCCACAATATAAGATAAACCAAAATGTATTTCATTGTTAATTATTTAATGCATAGAAAAAGTGCTAAGTCTTGTGGCAGTACACATGATTCTAAGCTGAGAAAGAGCAGGAAAGCATCCTAGAAGAGGTGGGATTTCGGACTGGACTTGAAAACAACTTCAAGGTTTGGCTAAAAATAATGTGAAGGTATGAAAATGGCATGGTTAGTGACTAAATAAACCAGTTTGGCTGGAGTTTCTGTAAAATTGTGGAAACATAAATGGTCTGTGAACACATTGGATTATCAAATGAATAACAAATGAACCAATGTTGATTTTATTATGTAGAAGTGATGTGAGGTAGTAGAACAATTTTAAACATCTCTTTAATTCCATTTTTATTAACTTCAGAAAGTAAAGTTGAACAAAATCTTCTGGTCTGGTGGGATATGCATAAGGTAACGTTTCTTGAGCATGAAATAGGAATTCAGGGGAGGATTATTAGAATCTCTGAGGTACCTGAGATTTCGATATCAAAAGAGGCAGATTTTTAAAGTTTTGGAATACTATATTTTCTAGGGATGGAAACCACTCAGGAGATAGATCAGGGCCTGAGGTGGTGAGAGCTGGAGCTAGAACTACATTAATAAATGGAGGAAGAGGTGTGAGAAAATTTGCAAAGAAAAAAATCAGTAAATTTGCTGATTGGTTTGACACTAGAGAGTATAAAAAAATAAAATAAAAAATTGACTCTAACTGACCTAGATAATGATGATACTATTCCTAAAAATAGGTAAATCAGGAGAACAAGCTGGATTGAATTCTAAGATACTTTAGAGTCATTATGTTAATCATGCTGGTAAGAAAACAAAGCTGGAACATTTCACAGACCTCAGCTGAGGAATAAAACCAAAACAGGTTTGAGAGTCCTCCAAGAACAAAGAGGTCAAGACCTGAATGAGCCCTCCAAAGAAGAAGGTGTAAAAAAGAGATTCACAGAGGGCTAAGGAGAGAGAAAAAGGAGTGCTTAAAAGATGCTCAGAAACTACTGACAGATATTAAAATGTGATGCAAAAGGGTGACCAAGAAAAGACCTTTAGATTTACAGTTTAACAGGGCACTAGTGGCCCAACCAGTTACCATTTTCAGAATTCTCAGAGCAGTCCCCGAGCCATAGAAATCACCTAATGAGTAGTGGCTCCTATTGGTAAATGTCAGATGAGGTGCTGGGCCCTACCCTCATGCTTGTAAGATCTGCGACCCATAAATGCTTCTACTAGTTAAGCAATCATCAAGGAATGTTTACCTACTAGAACAGCAGTTCCCAGCCTTTTTGGCACCAGGGACCAGTTTCATGGAAGACAATTTTTCCACACACCAGGGGGTGGAGGAATGGTTTGGGGATGATTCAAGCACATTACATTTATTGTACACTTCATTTCTGTTTTCTTACATTGTAATATATGATGAAATAGTTATACAACTCACCATAATGCAGAATCTAATGCCACCACTGATCTGACAGAAGGCAGAGCTCAGGCGGGGATGCGAGCGGTGGGGAGCGGCTGTAAACACAGAAAAAGCTTTGCTTGCTCGCCTACCGCTCACCGCTCACCTCCTGCTGCGCGGCCCAGTTTCTAACAGGCCACGGACCAGTACCAGTCCACAGCCTGGGGATTGACAGCGCAGTTCTAGAAGATGTGTTTTGTGTCTTGCCCTACTACTTACTATATCATCCTTTTATATATGTTAGAGTTGAGTCTTTTTCTACGTAGACTCCAAAGATTAAATTCTAGAGTTTCCATAAATAAGGTGGTATCTCTTTATTAAAATTACATAGAACAAAGAAGTCAATAGAAATAAAGTATTTTTTCTATCAAAAAACGTTACATAGGACCAGACTTAGAGAAAACATGTATTAATTTTGTGTGTGATATCAGATGTAGTGGAAATAAATAAATACATAAACTACAAAACTGAAGGGAAAACAGAAAACTTGTACAGAATGTCAGCATTTTCTTTAGATTGAATCATTTTGAATCTCATATAAATTTATATAGCCAAATCTAATGCCAACTCTTGTGTATCAAATCATCACAAGGAAATCACACTTTATTCTTCAAGTGGAGAAAGAATACTGTGTGTGATGGTGAACCTTGGAAATGTCAGTCAGGTCTCCCTGATAAACCTATAATAAATGGAGCTAATTAAAGTGGAAAAGTTTGTCATCCATGAAAGTTATTAACATGTTAGGAAATCCTGAACAACATAAAGATCTTGTCATTGATGGTCGACACTAAATCTAATTCAATTGAATATGCCCAGTGCCTAGCACAGTAGATAATCAACGACTTTATTAAAGTGAAGGAGAATGGGGCCAGGTATAGTGACTAACACCTGTAATTCTAGCACTCTGGGTGGCCCAGGCAGGAGGTTTGCTTGAGGTCACAAGTTCGAGACCAGCCTGAGCAAGAGCAAAAAAATAGAAAAATCAGCCAGGCATGCTGGTGCTCGCCTGTGGTCCCAGCTACTCAGGAGACTGAGGCAGGAGGATCGCTTAAGCCCAGGAGTTTGAGGTTGCTGTGAGCTGTAATGACACCGCTGCATTCTAGCTGGGACCATAGGGCAAGACTCTGTCTCAAAAAAAAAAAAAAAAAGCGAAGGGGAAATGGCAGGGAAACTCCACAATAAAGTTGTTTCAGGAAGTCTTTATAATGATCAGTAAAAATTCAGGTGTTAATGCCAAATTAACCATGGTAAAGCTGAAATGCTTAGTTTGAAACATTTATAGCAATTGTACTCCCCTTGTTTTACAATTAGGTGTATTCAATAACAAATTATTCTGACAAATTAAAATCGGTTATTGTTACGTGCTTGCTCTTTAAATAAAAGTAAATCAGGTGAGCATGATCTGGAAATAAAAGTAAATCAGCTGAGCCATGTATGGCAATTTAAACTTTATATTTAGTCTGAATGCTAATTGGTAATTGAATGTTCATATTCTCTTTTATAAAAGAATTTCAAAAGTCAAATGCCCTCTAATAGGTAATGTTTATACTATAAAAGAGGCTGACTAGGAGAAAGCTTGGATGTTATGCTTTCTGGACTCGGTCTTATATGAGTCATTTAAGGTTGCCTTTTCTTCCAGAGTCTTAAATTAATAATATATTTTTTTGTTAATTTGTTTCTTACAGTTGAAAATTGGCACTCTTTTGTTAAGTAGCCTTATTATTTTCATTAAAAAGGGACACTGACTCCAATTGAGAGTCGTCAATAAGAAACAAAATGTTTGCGGTTTCAGATATTCTCTGTTAAATTTACTATAATATCACTGTCATCTCCAGTCAAAATTTATCCAGTAAATACAAATTTATAGTACCTCAATTTGTGTAATATGGACAAATTAGATTTAAGTTCTGGGTTTAAAGAACTTGAAATACAATACTTTTTTTTCTTTGAATGAATTGTGTGGTATAGACATATCAGTTCAAATAGTTCAATCTATTTATTCTTTAAAATTGTGTAGCAGTCACGTTTTCTTCCATTTAGTCTCCTTCCTGTTTTATAGTAAAAAGATTTGTACTGTATACAAGGTGTTGATTAATATATTCAAAAAATAATTTTTAAGTGCCTACTGTTTAGACTGGCTCTGTTTAAGATGCTTGGCATGTAGCCAAGCATGACGCATACAACACCCTGCTCTCGTGGAGTTTAAATTCTACTCAGGGAAGAAAAGCAAAAACAAGTAAATTAGTAAGGAATTTTTAGAAAGTGGTAAGAGCTTTGAGGAAATTAAACATAGTGCTGTAATAGGAGGTGAGAAAGCTATTTTAGGTAGCTGGGTAGAGGTCACATTTTATCTGCAACTTGAATAAAGTCGTAGGAGATCTTGGGGGAGAGTGCTCCGTGCAGAGGGAATATCTGAGTGACGGAACAAAATGAAGGCAGGCACTTGGCCAGGTCTTGTAGGGCTTTGTGGAACAAGGTAAGGAGTTTGAATTTTATTCTAAATGCAATTGGAAGCTTCAAGGAGATTAGTTAAGAGGATATGCAATTAACCAGGCTAAAGCTATGATGATTTAGACCAGGGCAATCACCAGGAAATGGAGAGAAGTAGTCTTATTTAGGATATATTCCAGAGAAAGTTGACAGGACATGCTGATGGGTTAGATGTTGGAGGGAAGAGAAAAAGAAGAATAACTTCTGGGTTTTTGATTTGAACAACTGTCTTGATGGAAGTGCCATTAAATGAGATAGGAAAGGAGTGAAAAGAGGAACTTCAGGATTCTGGTAATTAATAGTTCTGTAGGGGCATGTTAAGTTTGAGATGTCTGTTAGAAGCCAAAACAAAATACAAATTGGAGATACAAGCTCTAGACAGACAGAGTTGGATATAAGCATACCCTTATTTAACTGCCTTCTAGAAGATGGATAATGGATAAATGAAAGAATACATGTCAAGAGCGTCCTCCCCTTCTTCCTAACACAATAAATGTAAATGTCCTCCAGCCACACTGGCCTCCTTGGTGTTCTTCAAACTGTTCCTCCTGAGGGCCTCTGCCCTTGCTCATCTCTCTGCATGGAATTCTCTTCCTCCAGATACACCTCATGGCTTACTCCCTGTCCACCTTATGGTTTTGCTAAAATGTCACCCTCTTCTGGAGGCTTTCCCTGACCACTCTATTTAAAAGTATAAACCGAGCATCCCTGACCCCGCTTTCCCACTTTAATTTTCTCTGTAGCATTTATAACTGTCTGATGTAGTATACATTCTACCCTGTACACTCACTAGAATATATTCCATTGGTGTATTTTGTTCACTGTTAACAATCCTCAAGCCCATAGCAGTGCCAGTCACATTATAAATACTAATGAATAATTTTGAATGAATTATTTAATTAAATGAAAAATACTCTAATGGATTTAATTGAATATTAAATATTCAGTATTAACATTGAATACTTAATTTAAATATATTATAATTGGTTGTTGAGTCCAAATTTAGGACATCTTAAGTACCTTCAACCATAATCCCAACTCAAAACTTCGGTGCATCATTCATGTGATGAAGACTGATACATCATTACTTTTGCTTATTTTGATTAAAGTTAAGTGATAGAACTAAAAATTGTTCTGAATCTCTAAAATAGATGGGTGCTGATTTTAGTAGGAGATATCCTAGATTCTCATAAATTATAATTTTTAGTATTTCATATTTCCATTTTTATAATTAATGAATTATGACCAGTGGACAGAACGTGCATAATCCAGTGTTTATTACTATTTAACATTTAAATAGAAAACTGTATTTGCATAGCTTCTTAGTATCCTCTTGTATTTTTATAGTACCAATTTTGTTTTCATATGATCAAAGTCATAGTAATCAGTTTAAATAGTTCTCCCTCTAACCTGCTGGACCCATATCTCCCTCAGCCTGTCTTGCCCCTGTCCCACCAAAAACAGACAATACTATTATAAACTTTTGGTAAAATAGAAATCTTTTATGTGCACACATTGCCGTACAACATCTAAAGTGGTTAGATGTTCTTACAGTATTCTAATATTTGCAGGACTCTTTCAAACAAGTAATAAATCCAGTTCTTTACTATTTCCGTTTCATTCCATGTCACTGTGGTGATGCAGTGCAGTAGTTGTTGCCATAGCAAAAGTGATTAGTCCCTAAGTTTCTACTGTGTAGCAAAAACTTCTGTCAGGCATCTATCTTGGTGAGTCATGGATGCCAGATGTATTCCTGATAAATATTTTGAATGCTTTTTGATTGGAAATGAAAATTTAAAATATAAAAATCATAAAATTGCTTCTTCATATGCTTGATTTTATACATACTCAGCATTTAAAGCACACTAGGTTATATTAGTTTCTTTTAAGGTATACAAATATGAGGAAAAACTAGGACCCTATATCCCTGAAACCATTTTGTACAGGTTTACATTTAATAAACTGTTACCTTTCTAGGTAAAAATGTTTATTCATAAAGCTGTACCTCTAATCATAATCCTAACTCAAAACTTCTGTGTGTTTAATGTTTTTAATGATGCAAAGTATTATGAATATATGTTTAGCCCTTTTAATATTAAATTTAAATACTTAAAAATTCTACAGAGTAATGTTATATTTTATATTATTACATTGCTGTTTTGTAATTTAATGTATGATATTTTTAATACTTTCTAATATGACCCACAACTTAATTAGAACATTTGTCACTATAAGCCTACCCTAATTAATAGGATGGCCTATGATAAGTGGAACAAACCATAAAACTGTCCTGTGAACTTAACCATGCATATCTCCTTGTTATTTGATTGCAACAGTGCAATAAAAATGATTATTGCAGACAACTTGACTATTGTTAGACCTTACAGATGTATAATATCTTGGAAGGATCAAAATATTTATTCCTCATTACACCAGAGGGGAGTTCCCTGCCATCAGTTAGAGTGGCATAGAAGCCTGCTAATTTATGAAGAGCCTAGTGCCATCCTTTTTCTAAATATCCTGCCCTGTTTTCAAACAACTCTGACGCTCATTTCAACTTCATTTTTTTTCCATCTTGAACACAATTTTCTTTCTATATAAATGTCCCATCTATGGATAAGCAAAATCAGTTGTGCTTCTTGGATGTAGGTGGGTACACAGCTTCTGTGTTTAACTTTAACCCACTAAAGAGTTGAGTGATTGATTGATGGATTGGATGGATGGGTGGTGGATGAATTCATGAAAGTGCCCTTTACTGCTTGTCTCTTATTCAGTGCAATTCATCCCCTTAGCAGCTCTCACGAAGCAATCCCATTTCCTGTTCTCTTCCACAATAGCAAGACAGTTCCCTTTTATTTCTTGTTACAGATAGAGACAAATGGACAAATCTCTGGACTTAATCTGCCCCTACTTTTCATCACATTACTTCTTATAACTATATATATAGTTTATATTTATATGTGTGTGTGTATAAATTTAATCAAGAGTAAGATTTTGAGTTTTTGTTAATTGGTAACATTGAAAGGATTTAGGAGTTTCATATATTGCAAATGTTTGCTGCTTTTTCATAATACATAATGTTATTTTTTTGGCAGAAACTATTTCATAGGAAGCGTTTTACATATTTCTAAAGAAATCCTTCCAAACCTCTCTGAGGTGAATAATATTATTATACTTATCCTCGTTATACAATGTGGTAATAGGGGTTTGGAGAAGTTAAGAAACTTGATGAAGGGCACAGAGCTAGGAAGGAAGTGGCAGAGCTGGGACATGATCCTTGGCTCCGTCTCACACTCTGTGTCCGGAAACACTGGGCACCCCTCCTTCTTCAGCAGTAGCTCTTCCAATATGTGATCACCCTCATTGATGGTCACCAACAGTTACCCACTGGTATACGCTATTTGTTTTTTTAACCATGTATTGTAATAATGAATCTTTTCCTTCTCCTCCTTGCATTTTCCGATATAAATTTCTTTTAAATTTTTTTAAACTTTTAATTAATATATAGTAATTATACATATTAAGGGGGTATAATGTCATGTCATGTTTTCAATACATGTATACATTGTGTCATGACCAAATCAGGGTAATTAGAAAACCTATCACCTCAAGCATTTATTATTTCTTTGCAGTGAGAACAATCAAAATTCTTTTAGCTACTTTGGAATATCCGATACATTATTGTTAACTGTAGTCACCTGACTGTGCAGTAGAACACAAAAACTTATTCCACCCATCTAACTGTAACTTTGTACCATTTGACCAAGTTCATCTAACTGTAACTTTGTGCCATTTGACCAAGTGCTTCCCCATCTATCGTCCTTGCTACCCTTCCTAGCCTCTGAGAACCACTATTCTACTTTGCATCTATGAGGTCAACTTTTCTAGATTCCACATGTGAGTGAGATCATGCAGTGTTTGTCTTTCATTGTCTAGTTCATTTCACTTAACATAATGCCCTTTACATTCATCTTTGTTGCTGTAAATAACAGGATTTAATTCCTTTTCATGGCTGAATGACGGTCCATTGTATATAGATACCACATTTTCATTATCCATTTGTATATCAGTGGACACTTAGGTTGTTTCCATATCTTTGCTATTATGAATAGTGCTGAATAAACATGGGGGGTGCAGATATGTCTTGAAATACTGATTTCATTTACTTTGGCTATACAGCTAGCAGTGAGATTGCTGGATCATATGGTAATTTTCTTGGTAATTTTTTGAGGAACTTCCATATTTTTTTTCATAATGGCCATACTAATTTACTTTCAACCAACATTTTGTAAGGGTTCCTTATTCTTCACATCCTCACCAACACTTGTTATCATTTGTCTTTTTCCTAATGGCTGGTTCTAACTGGAGTGAGATGATATCTCATTGTAACTTTGCCTTATATTTTCTTGATGATTAGTGATGTTGAGCTTTTTTTTAAATATATTTATTGGCCATTTATATGTCTTCCTTTGAGAAATGTCTGTTCAGGGGTTTTGCCCATTTTTTTTTGTCTGCTTCATTCCAATTTATGTTATTTCATTTTTTTATTTTATTATTATTTTCTTAATTTCAGAGTATTAAAGGGAACAAATACTTTGGTTACATAAATTGCCTTTACACCGCCCAAGTCAGAGGTACAAGTGTGTCCATCCCCCAGACAGCATACACTGCACGCATTAGGTGTGAATTTACCGATCCCCTCCTCCCCCCCCCAACCTTACACCTGCCTGACACCCTATAAATGTTATTTCCCATATGTGAACATTAGTGTTGATCGATTAGTATGAATTTAACAGTGAGTACATGCGGTGTTTGTTTTTCCATTCTTGTGATACTTCACTTAGAAGAGGGGACTCCAGTTCTATCCAGGATCATACAATAGGTAGTTCACCAGTGTTATTTACTAGCTTAGTGGTACTTCATGGTATACATATACCACATTTTATTAAGCCACTCATGTATTGATGGGCACTTGGTTTCCCACATCTTTGCAATTTGGAAGTGTGCTGCTAAAAACATTCGAATGCAGATGTCTTTTTTATGTAATGTCTTTTTTTTCCTTTGGGCAGATACCCAGTAGTGGGATTGCTGGATCAAATGGTAGTTATACTTTTAGTTCTTTGAGGTATCTCCATACTCCATTCCATAGAAGTTGCACCAGTTTGCAGTCCCACCAGCAGTGTATGAGTATTCCTCTCTCTCTGGATCCATGCCAACATTTGTTGTTTGGGGACTTTTTGATAAAAGCCATCCTCACTAGGTTAAGTGATGTCTTATTTTAGTTTTGATTTTGCATATCCCTGATGATTAGAGATGTTGAGTATTTTTTCTTATATTTGTTGGCTGTTAGTCCATCTTACTTTGAAAAGTTTCTGTTCATGTTCTTTGCCCACTTTTTAATTGGGTTGTTTGATTTTTTTCCTTGCTGATTTTCCTGAGTTCTATGTAGATTATACTTATCAGCTCTTTATCAGAGGTATACCATAAAAATATTTGCTCCCATTCTGTAGGTTGTCTGTTTGCTCTAATGATAGTTTCCATGGCTGTACAGAAGCTTTTTAATTTGATCAGGAACCATTTATTTTTGTTGTTGTTGTGATTGCTTTTGGGGTATTCATAAATTCTTTGCCTAGGCCAATATCTACAAGAGTTTTTCCAACATTTTCTTCTAGAATTCTTACAGTTTCATGCCCTTAGGTTTAAGTCTGTTATCCATTGTGAGTTGATTTTTGTGAGAGGTTCAGATCCTGTTTCAGTCTTCTACATGTACTTATACAATTTTACCAGCAGCATTTATTAAATAGGGATTCTTTTCCCCAGTGTATGTTTTTGTCTGCTTTGTCAAAGATCAGATGGCTATATGAAGATGGTTTTATATCTGGGTTCTCAGTCCTGTTCCATTGGCCGATGTCTCTGTTCTTGTGCCAGTACCATACTGTTTTGGTTACTATAGCCTTGTAGGATAGCTTGAAGTCTGGCAAATTGATGCCTCCCAATTTGAACTTTTTGCTTAAGTTTGCTTTGGCTAGACGGGGTCTTCTCTGGTTCCTTACAAAGGATAGAATTCTTTTTTCTAGATCTGTGAAAAATGATGTTGGTATTTTAATATTAGGAGATATTGCATTGAATCTGTAGATCACTTTGGGTAGTATAGACATTTTAACAATGTTGATTCTGCTAATCCATGAGCATGGAATGGTTTTCCATCTGTTTACATCCTCTATTATTTCCTTGCTCAGTGTTTTGTAGTTCTCCTGTAGAGGTCTTTCATCACCTTAGTTAAATATATTCCTAGGTATTTTATTTTCTCTTTTGCTATTGTGAAAGATATTAAGTCTTTGATTTGGTTCTCAGTTTCACTGTCGTTAGTGTATTATGAATGCTACAGATTTGTGTACATAGATTTTGTAACCTGAGATTTTGCTAGATTTATTTATTCATTCCAGTAGTCTCTTGGAAGAATCTTTGGGGTTTTCTAGATGTAAGATCATATCATCAGCAGAGTGCGATAGTTTGACCTCTTCTGCCCCCTTTTGGATGTCCTTGATTTCCTTGTCTTGTCTGATTGCTCTGGATAGAACTTACAGCACTATGTTGGATAGAAGTGATGATAGAAGGCAACCTTGTCAGGTTCCGGTTCGAAATGAGAATGCTTTCAATTTTTACCCATTCAGCATGATGTTGCCTACGGGTTTCTCGTATATGGCTTTTATCATTCTAAGGTAAGTCCTATCTATGCCTATTTTGTTAAGCATTCTTACCATAAAAGGGTGCTGAATTTTGTCGAGTGCTTTTTCTGAATCTATTGAGATGATCATATAGTCTCTGTTTTTATTTCTGTTCACGTGGTGAATTACATTTATAGATTTGTGTATGTTGAACAATCTCTGTATCTATGGGTTGAAGCCATTTGGTCATGATAGATTATTTTTTTCAGGAGCAGCTGAATTTGATTTGCTAGGATTTTATTGAGAATTTTTGCATGTATATTCACTAGGAATATTGGTCTGTAGTTTTCTTTTTTTACTGAGTCCTTTCCTGGCTTGGGTATGAGGGTGATGTTAGCTTTGTAAAACGTGTTGGAGAGGATTCCTTCTTCTTGATGTTGTGGAATAATTTCTGCAGGATAGGAACCAGTTCTTCTTTGTAGGTCTGGTAAAATTAGAGTGTGAAACCACCTGGTCCAGGACTTTTTTTTTTTACAGGAAGTTTTTTTTTATTGCTGTTTTGACTTCGGTACTTGAGGGAAGCTGTGTTTCTAAGAATTTGTCCATTTCCTCCACGTTTTCAAGTTTATGTACATAGAGATTTTTATAGTATTCAGAGATGATCTTCTGTATTTCTGTGGTATCAGTTGTAATTTCTCCTTTTTCATTCCTGGTTGAGTTTATTAGAGTCCTTTCTTTTCTACTTCTAGTTATTCTATTAAAAGGCATGTCAATTTTGTTTACCTTTTCAAAGGACCAACTTTTTGTTTCATTAATCTTCCATATAGTTCTTTTATTATCAATTTCAGGTAGTTCTGCTCTGATCTTGGTTATTTCTTTTCTTCTGCTAGGGTTGGGATTAGTTTGCTCATCCTTCTCCAGTTCTTTGAGACAATTAATTAGATTGTTGATTGGTGATCTTTCTTTCTTTTGGATGTAGGCATTTATGGCTTTGAATTTTCCTCTCAGGACTGCTTTAGCTATGTCCCACAGATTTTGATAACTGTGTCTCGTTTAACATTTAGTTCAAAGAATCTTTTGATTTTCATCTTAATTTCCTCCTTAATCCAATAATCATTCAGCAGAAGGTTGTTTAGTTTCCATGACTTTGTGTAGAGATGAGAGTTTCTATTGAAGTTGATTTCTAATTTTATTCCACTGTGGTCTGAGAGGATACATGGTGAAGTTTCATTTTTAAAAATTTGTTGAGACATGTTTTGTGGCCTAGGATATGGTCAATCTTAGAGAATGTCCCATGAACTGATGAGAACATATATTCAGTGGTATTTGGGTAGAATGTTCTGTAAATATCTGTTAGGCCTATTTCTTCTAGAGTTCTGTTTAAGTCCATTGTTTCTTTTGTTTATTTTCTGTTTGGAGGATCTGTCCTGTTGTGTCAGAGGGTTGTTGAAATCCTGGTTATTATGGTGCTGCTGTTTATCATTTTGTTTAGATCAAGTAGGATTTGCTTTATGAATCTGGGTGCATACACATTTAGGATTGTAATGTGTTTTTGTTGAATTGTTCCCTTTGCCATTATATAATGACCATCTTTGTCATTCATTATTTTTGTTGATTTGAAGACTAAGTTATCTGATATAAGAACTGCTACACCAGCTTTCACATTTACTGAACGAATTGATAAGTGGGGTAGATTTCTGTTCTTCCGATTGAGTAGAAGTTTGTTGCTTTGTTTTATTTCTTCAACCATTGTGATATCTGGCCTTTGACCTTTAGCTTTTGGATGATTTTACATTGGTGTCTATTGTGCTGATCTGTGTATAATGCAGTTCTGAGTACTTCCTGCAGGGCAGATCTTGTCTTAGCAGATTCTCTCATTGTTGGCTTATCTGAGAAACATTTATTTCCCTTCATATACAAAATTTAGTTTTGCAGGATACAGAATCCTAGGTTGGTCATTATTCTGTTTGAGAAGACTGAGAATCGGGCCCCAATCCCTTCTTGCTTGTAAGCTCTCAGTCGAGAAGTCTGCAGTTTGTCTGATAGTTTTCCTTTGTACGTTACCTGCTGTTTTCACCTTATGGCTCATAGGAGGGCCTCCTTGGTGTTTATTTTGGCCAGTCTATGACTATGTGTCATGTGGTTTGTCTTTCTGTGATGAATCTCCCATGACTCCTTTAAGCTTCTTGTCCCTGGATATCTAGATTTCTAGGAAGGCCAGGGAAATTTTTCTTAATTATTCCCTCAACTAAATTATCCAACCCTTGTGCATTTTCTTCTTCATCCTCAGGAATGCCTATGATTCTTATGTTAGGCCTCTTCACATAATCCCACATTTCTTGTAGGCTTTGTTCATTCTTCTTCTTTCTCTTCTCTATCTCTGTGACTAACTTATGTAATTGAAAGGTGTTGTCTTCAATCTCTGAGAGTCTTTATTCTGCCTGACCTAACCTATTCTTAAGGCTTTACACTGTGTTTTGTCATTCCTTGTATGAATTTTTCATTTCCAGTAGTTCCTTTTGATTATTCTTTAATATTTCCTTTTCTTCAGTGAATGTTTTAGTTATTTCCTGCATTGTTTTAGTGGTTTCTTTGTGTTAGGTTTCCATTTGATCTTGCATTTCTTTGAGCTTCCTTACAATCTATGTTCAAAATTCTTCATCTGTCATTTCAATATTCTGATTTGGGTTTGTATCCTTTGCTAGGGCACTAGTATTCCCTTTTGTTGGTGTCCTTTTGCTTTGCTTCTTCATACTTCCAGAGTTCTTTTGCTGATTTCTTCTCATCTGGAGCAGCTGTTGCTTCTTAGTTTTGGATTTTCTTTTGTTTAAATAATGACATGCCCCAGTTTAATCTCTGAGCCGGTAAGTGTTCCTTGTGGGCAAGAATCGTCCACCCCTTGTATGATCAGTCAGTAAAGGCAGCAAAAGGGCATACAAATTGACCTCCTTGTCATTAGGTGGCACTTGCTAGAAGGAACAAACTATAATGTTGTTTTTGGGTCCTGTGACCAGCTCTAGTTCCTAGGGAGAAGCTCTCTAATGCCACAGGTGGTGGGTGGGGCCCTGGACCTTCCAGGTATGTTCTTATTCTCTACCTCAGCAACGGCAGGTAGGAACATGAGGCTGGGTGGGGCTGGGTTGGGTGCACCTGCCCTCAAGCTCCTCAAATGCTTTTAGCAGGGGTCAAAGGTCTTCTTGCCTCTGGGCAAAGCTGTCAGAGGGGCTGAATGGCCCTGGTCAACCAGAAAGTTCTGCATATGAAAGTGGGGCTGTCTGACACTGGCAGTCAGGCTGGGTGGAGCACGCCTCGCTCCTTTCCACCCTCCCCTATTCCACAGCTTCTCCTGGACCTCAGCCAGCAGGCAGAACCTCAGGCCAGCCGAACTCCCCCATGATTGTGATGCAGGCCAGGAGATTCCCTTCGCAGGATCCCGGCCTGAGCTAGGAGCATGACCCTCCCATGGGAGGCAGGGTGCCCTATGAGCAGACCGCAGCTGGCACCCACACTGCACTCTCCCCCCATCTGCCTCTGCAGACACCCACACCTGTGAGACTAAATTATAAATATCCCCTTTGTCCCTCTGCGCAGTACGATCAAGACTTGGGTGTATGGGTTCTGGCCCCATCCCCCAGGTCCCAGAGTTCAAACCCTGACCATGCCTGGGAGAAGGATGCTGCTCCCAAGTCACCCACAGAATGCCCAAGCTGGTTCAGTGGCCCTCCACCTCGGGGTGTGCCCCATTTTGCTGGTGTCACCAGGCAAATAGCACCAGGAAAGCCTGGCAGGCAGGGAGCTCACTGTCTAAGCTCCCCTCATTCCACAGCAGGACCCCAGAAGGATAGGTCTGAGCCCTGTTTCCTGTGGAAGCTTCCATGAGGTGGCTCAATTGTCTCTCTCAGCAGCCGTGGGTGGGGAAAGGGTAGGGGAAAATAAGAGTCTAGGTGGCAAAAAGTCCACACTCTGGTCATTTCCAGCCCTCTCTCCAGGAAGCAGTCCACCCAGAATGACCAACCTCTGAAGTCATGCAGATCACCTGGGACCTGCTGTACCCTTGCACAGTCTTGGCCGGAGTTGGGAAATGTCTGTATGGGGATAAGCAAGACGGGATCTGAGGTATTTAGAGTCCCTGGGGAAGACAAAACCTCCTGGTGAGGAGAGAAGCAATATGGCGTCTGCCATCCAGGTCAGGTCTGTGGGGCAGGAGGCACCCTGCGGGGAGCTAGAGCCTGGTCCCCTGTCCACAAGAAGCTCTCCACTCAATGGCGGCAGCAGTCTCTGGGCTCGAGTCAGTAGATCTCTGTAGCAGCTCAGGAGCCCACCAACAGTTCAAGATGTGAGGTAGCGGGAAGTTAACCGCTCCACCTACCTACCCTTCTTGCTGGCCTCCAAGCCTCTCCAGGCTTAACCCTCACTGATGCCTTTCTTCTTCCTGTTTTTCTCCACAACCTCTTCCTATGGAATCTCCTGTAGGTTCAGGCACACTTCCTTCAGACCTTCATCTGATCTATGTTTGTCTGTCTGTCTGTTTTTTCTCTTTCATCTAAAACTTCTCCTTCTTACAGAGATGCTCTGGCTGGTGGTGTCCCTGGTTCGCCATCTTGCTCCCAGAATCCCCATTTTTTAATTGAACTATTTTTTTGCTCTTGAGTTGTCAGTCCCTTGTGAACTCGGGATATTAACCTTTTGTCAGATATATAGTTAGAAAATATTTTTTCCCGTTCTGTAAGTTGCCCCTTCACCTTTTGATTCTTTTCTTTGCTGTACAGAAGCTGTTTGATGTTATCCTGTGATCCCATTTGTCTATCTTTGCTTTTGTTGTCTGTTCTTTTAAGGTCTTATCCAAAAAAATCCTTGCCCAAACCAATGTCATGAAGTATCCTCTGTATATTCGTTAGTAGTTTCATAGTTCTAGGTCTTAAATTTAAGCCTTTAATCTATTTTGAGTTGATTTTTATATATGATGAGAGATACAGGTCTAGTTCTATTCTTCTACATGTGAATATCCAATTTTCCCAGCACCATTTATTGAAGAGACTGTCCTTTCCCCAGTGTGTATTCTTGTCACCTTTTTTTGAAAATCAGTTGGCAATTGGGGTGTGCATTTATATCTGGGACCTCTGTTCTGTTTCGTTGGTCTCTGTGTCTGTTCTTAGGCCAATATCATGCTATATTGGTTACAATAGCTTTGTAGTATAATTTGAAGTCAGATAGTGTGATTCTTCCAGCTTTATTCTTTTTGTTCATGATGGTTTTGGCTATTCAGGTTCTTCTGTTGTTCCATTGAGTTTTAGGATTTTTTTTTTCTATTTCTATTGAAGGATGTAATTGGTATTTTGATAAGGATTATGTTGAATCTGTAGATCATTTTGAGTAGTATGGACATTTAACTTTATTCTTCTAATCCATGAACTCAGGATATCTTTCTTTTTATTTTTGTCCTCTTCAATTTCTTTCATACTTTCAATGTTTCATACTTTTTTTTAATAAACATCTTTCACTTCCCTGGTTAAATTTATTCCTAGATTCCTAGCTTGTTTTTGTTTTTGGTTTTTTTTGTTTGTTTGTTTGTTTTGTTTTTTTGTAGCTGTTGTAAATGGCATTGTTTTCTTTCTTTTTCAGATAGTTTACTGTTAGAGTATAGAAATGCTACTGATTTTTATATCATGATTTTGTATCCTGCACCTTCACTGACTTTGTTCATTAGTTCTCACGGGTTTGTTGGTGGAGTCTTTAAGGTTATTTGTATATAAGATTACGTCATTTGCAAACAAGGACAATTTGACTTCTTCCTTTCCAATTTGGATGCCTTTTTTTTTTTTTTTTTTTTTTATCTTTTTCTTGATTGCTCTGGCTAGGACTTCCAGTACTGTGTTGAATAGAAGTGTTGAAAATGGGCATCCTTGTCTTATTTCAGATCATAGAGGAAAAGCTTTCTGCTTCTCCCTGTTCAATATGCTAGCTGTGGTTTAGTCATGTTACTTTTATTGTGTTTAGGTACATACCTTCTATGCCTAATTTGTTGAGAGTTTTTAGCATGAAAGGATGTTGAAGTCTGTCAAATACGTTTTGTCTATTGAAATGGTTATATGGTTTTAGTCCTTCATTCTGTTGTGATGAGTCACATATGACTTGTGCATGTTGAACCATTCCTGTATTCCTGGGATAAATCCCACTTTATCATGGTGAATGATCTTTTTAATGTGCTGTTGAATTTGGTTTGGCAGTATTTCATTGAGGATTTTTGCATCTATGTTCATCAGGGGCATTGGCCTATAGTTTTCTTTTCTTGTTCTGTCTTTATCTGGTTTTTATATCAGGGTAATTCTCTCTTTGTAGAATTAATTTAGAAGCATTCCCTCTTCATTTTTCTTTAATAGTTTAAAAAGAATTAGTATTAGTTCTTCTTTAAATGTTGGTAGAATTCAGCAGTGAAGCCATTAAGACTTTTCCTTTGAAATGGGAGGTTTTTTATTACTGATTTAATGTCATACTCATTACTGGTCTGTTCAGATTATCTGTTTCTTCTTGAGTTGATCTTGGTAGGTTGTATGTATCCAGGAATTTATCCATTTCTTCTAGATTTTCCAATTTGTTAGCATGTAGTTGTCCATAATAATCTCTTATGATCCTTTGTATTTCTGTGCCATCAGTGGTAATAGCTACTTTTTGACCTCTGATTTTGTCTTTTCTCTTAGTCTAACTAAAGGTCTGTTGATTATCTTTTTTAAAAAAAAACCCAACCCTTGTTTTCATTGATCTTTTGTACTTTTTTATTTTAATAGATTTATGGGGTACAGAATTTATTTGTTGCATGGATGAATTATATAGTGATGCAGTCTAGGCTTTTAGTGTACCCGTCACCTGAATAGTGTACATTGTACCCAATAGGTAATTTTTCATCCGATTTGTATTTTTTTTTTAGTCTCTATTTCATTTACTTCTACTGTGATCTTTATTATTCTTTTTTTCTACTAATTTTGGGATTAATTTGTTCTTATTTTTCTAGTTCGTTAAGGTAAAACATTAGGTTTTTTATTTGAGATCTTTCTTTTTTGATGTAGATATTTATTGTTATAAATGTCCCTCTGAGTGCTACTATTACTGTGACCCATAGGTTTTATGTTGTGTTACCACTTTCATTTGTCTCTAGAAATTTTTTAATGTCTTTTTTAATTTTTTCATTTACTATTTCTTCTTGAGGAGCATATTGCTTAATTTCCAGGTATTTATATAGTTTTCCAATTTCCTCCTGTTATTAATTTACAGTTTTGTATCATTGTGGTCAAAAGCAATACTTGATATGATTTTGACTATTTAAAATTTGTTAAAACTTATTTTTTAGCCTGCCATGTGATCTATCCTGGAGAATGCTCTGTATGCACTAGAGAAGAATGCTACATTTGGATAGAAAGTTCTGTACGTGTCTGTTAGGTCCATTTTGTCTAAAATGCAGTTCACTTCCAGTATTTCCTTGTTAATTTTCTGTCTTGTTGATTGATCCATCGTTGGAAGCAAAGTATGGAAGTCTCCTACTATAATTGAATTGCTATCTATTTATTCCCACATGTCCATTAATATTTTCTTTATGTATTTAGGTTCTCTGATGTTGGGTGCATGTGCAGTCATACACTGCATAGTGCCATTTCAGTTACAATGGCCCATGTACACAGTGGTGCTCCCATAAGATTATAAAACCCTATTTTTACTGTACCTTTTCTATGTTTAGATACATAGATACTTGCCATTATGTTACAGTTGCCTACAGCATTTAGTACAGTAACATGCTGCACCGATTTGTAGCTTAGGAGCAATAAGCTATACCACATAGCCTAGATATGTACTAGGCTATACAGTCTAGGTTTGTGTAAAGACACTCTATGATGTTCTCACAACAATGAAATTGCCTAACATGTTTCTCAGAATATATGCCTGTCATTAAGCGATGCATGACTATATATTTACAATGATTGTGTCTTCTTAATGAATTGAACCTTTGTCATTAAATAATGACCTTCTTGTCTCTTTTGACAGTTTTTGTCTTCAAGTGTATTTTATCTGATATTAGTGTAAAGTCATTCCACTGTAAAATTACATGTAATAGGGCATTTCCTACAAATAAGCTTGATCTCCCTTTGATTTTCACTTTTCCCCCTACTCCTGTTATATACAATTTTACGGCCACATGTCAATATTTTATAGTCCATTCTGAGGTTCTAACTTCTAAATTGTGATTCATTTTGTGGGACCTGTATCTCTCTTGTCCAAACAGATTCTTTCTTAAACATTTAGTAATAAATATTTAATATTTCTTTATGTCCTCTCCCAGTTTATATTTTTTAATCAAGAATTTTGTTTGCTTCATAGTGAGTTCTTTTTGTATTTTCTTTTGTGATTTAGTAGTCTGCTTTTGAAGTATCTGATTATATCTATCATGTATGTCAGTTAATTGTCCTGCTTCTCAGATTTCTTATAGTCTTTCAAAATAAGCTCCTGGTATTAAAACAATGGCATAATTTATAATGATAAGTGAAGTTAACTGAGAATAGAAATTTTACATTAAATATAGTATATATTTCATTTTAAATTTATTACCATCACCTATAACAATTAGTACTATTTTGCTAAGGTAAGATTTATCCTAGGCTTTAGATTCACATAGATCCAAATTCCAGCTCTGGGTAATTATTCAAATTCCCTAACAAACTATTTCCTCATGTATAATATGAAGTTATAACTAGTGGTTTGTGGTAAATATAAAATAAAAGTGTATCTTAGGATGTTTAGTACCTTGTACATAGAACATGCTGAATAAATGTGAGCTGCAATAATAATAGAATATTTCAGATCATTTACTTATAGTTTAATATCCTCCTTTTTCAATATATTCTTCAAAAGATACAAGAGAGGGAAGGAGTTCCTACTACAAAATTCTTTCATCATAGCCTTTCTCCTTTCTCTCTGCTACTCCAAGAACATCTACTTTAAATTTTTCATCCTTGTTGCTACTGCCTGACCCTGAAGCTACGAAGTCCCATTGAGTCTTGCCTCCTTCATATCTCTTAAAACTGTCCTTCCCCATGCATACTTCTTTAATTCATCCCTCTCCTGGCTACTGAAAGATTATTGGTCTCCCTGACTCTAATTATGTGATTCTCCAATCTATTCTCCATGCTGTAGTACTATGTCTACACAAAATAAATCTGAAATCCTCAAAATCCTTTAATAGCTCCTTGTGCACTTAGGTTAAAATTCAAAGTCCTCATTCTGGCATATCTTTTAGATCTGTCATCTCTTTACTTACAAGACTTTATAGACATGCTGATCTATGTGAAGTTCTCCAAATATATCATACTCCTTTTTCTATTTTACTTCCAGGCCTTTATGTGTGTTATTTTCTTTGACTGCAATTCTCTTCCTCCTCTTTCACCTGCTTAGTCCTTATTCATCTTTCAGATCTTCAATAGTAGTTGTTTTTACCAACACTGAGCATAGTACCTGAGATATTTTAGGCTCTCTGGAAGTGTTTGCTGATTGGATGAATGAACTGTTTAGTTGATTGCTTAGATAATTATGTCTGCTTGAATTTGAAATTCAAGTGACTTGCTGATTCCTTTTGACTCCTGCTGTACATTTCTCTCTTTTTTTTTTTTGTCAGTCTTAGTAAAGGTTCATCAATTATTTTCAATGTTTGCAAATTGTTTTTCTATCCTGTATTTTCTTTATCTCTATGTAGTTTTATTTATTTTTTTCTTTTTCTTTTTTTGGACTTGGTTTGTTTCTCATGGTGTAAACAGGTTCTTGATTTGAGATTGTCGTTCTTTTTTAATGCAGGCATTTATAACTATAAATTCCCCTCAGAGTACTGCCTTTGCTGCATCTCATAATTCTGGGTATGTTTGTTGTATTTTCATTTTCATTTGTCTCTTAATTATGTTCTAACTTCCTTAATGATTCTTCTTTAACCCATTGGTTGTTTAAAATGTGTTACTTAATGTTTATGTATTTGTGAATATTCCTGTTTTTCTTCTGGTATTGCTTTCTGGCTTCATTCCACTGTGATCAGAGAATGTGCTCTGTTTTTAGGTGCATGCAGGATTACAATTGTTGTATCTTCTTGGTCAATTGTCCCTTTAATCAATATATCATTTCCTTTTTTGTCTGTCATTACAGTCTTTGACTTAAACTTTATTTTGTCTAATATTAATATACCCTCTCCAGCTCATGTTAGTTACCATTTGCGTAGAACATCTTTTTCCATTCTTTCAACTTACTTGTGTTTTTGAATGTAGAATCTCTTGTAGACAACATACAGTTGGACCTTTTTTTAAAAAAGCCATCCTGCCAATCTCTGCCTTTGGTTTGGGGAGTTTAAGCTATGTACATTTTAAATGGTTACTGATAAGGAAGGGTTTTCTTCTGCCATTTTGCTATTTGTTTTCTATATGTCTTTTAGCTTTTTTGGTCCCTCATTTCTTCCTCCCTTTATGTTTAGTTGATTGGTAGTGAATGGTTTTGGTTCTTTTCTCATTTCCTTTTGTGTATATGCTGTATATATTTTTTGTGTGTGGTTGCCATGGGTATTACACTTTACAACCTAAAGTTATAGCCTTCTAATTTGAATTGAAACCAACTTAACATTATAGCATACAAAAGCTCTGCTACTGTATAGCTCTGTTCCCCACTTTATGTTATTGTTGTCCCAAAGTACTTCCTTATATAATTTGTGCCCAGTATCATACATGTATAATTTTATACATTTGTTCTTTAAATAATATAGGAAATAAAAAGTGGTGTTATAAACAAATAATACAATAATCCTGGTTTTTATATTTACCCAGGTATATACGTTCACTAATAATCATTTTCCTTCATATGGCTTCAGGTTACTATATAGTGTCCCTTCATTTCCTGAAGGATTCCCTTTAGCATTTCTCATAGGGCAGGTCTATGAAATCACGTAGTAACAAACTCCTTCAACCTTTGTTTATCTGGGGATGTCCTAATTTCACCCTTATTTTTGAAGGAGAGTTTTGCTGGAAATAAAATTTCTCTTTGAATGTGTTTTTCTTTGAGTGCTCTAAATATGTCATTCCACTGACTTCTGGCCTCTCTGATTTCTGATGAGAAATTATCTATTAATCTTTTTAAGTACCCTTCTAACAAATTGCTTTTCTCTTGCTTCTGTCAAGATTTTCTCTTTCTCTTTGACTTTCAGCAGTTTTAATATTAATATAATTTGTCTTGGTATGGGTCTCTTTAAGAGCATCCTATATAGAGTTTGTTGAGCTTCTTGGATTTAAAGATTCATGTCTTTCCTCAGATTTGGCTATTATTCCTTCAAATGTTCCTTCTGTATCTCATTCTCTTCTGTCACCTGCATAATGCATATGGGGTCCACTTAATGGGGTCCCATGTGTCCCTTATGCTCTGTTTACTTTTCTGTATCCTTTTTTTTTCCTCACACTTGATAATGTCAATTATCCTATCTTCAAGTTCACTGATTGTGAACTTCTTCCTGTTCAAATATGCTATTGAACCTCAACCTTTCTAGTGAACTTTTCATTTCAGTTATTGTAGTTTTCAGCTCCCAAATATCTTGTTTGGTTTCTTTTTATAATCTCATTATTGACAGTCTCATTTTGTTCATATATCATTTTCTTGATTTCCATTAGTTCCTTATCCATGTTTTCTTTAGTCCTTTGAACATATCTCAGCTAGTTGTTTTAAAGTCTTAGTCTAGTAAATCTAATGTCTGGGCTTCCTCCAGGACTTTCTGTCAATTAATTTTTTCTTTGAATGGGCTATACTTGTTTTCTTCTTTTTATGCCTTATGATTTTTGTTGCTGTAAACTTGACACTTGAATTTTATTTTGTGATAATTCTGAAAATCAGATTTTCACCCTTTCTCAGGGTTTGGTAGTTTATTCATTGTTTGCAGTAGTCCATTTGTTTAGTAATTTTCCAAACTGTCTTAAGAAAGACTGTATTCCTTATTATGTATGGTCACTGAAATCTCTGTTCCTTTAGTTTGTGTTCAGCTTATGTTTGAGGGAGATTTCCTTGAATACCAGGAGCTAAAAACAAGAAATACAAACAATAACCATCTCTCCCAGTCTTTGGAGATTGGCTCTGTGCTAGGGCACTCCTTCGACACTGTGCTAAGGCTTGCACTGAGTCTAGGGAGCCACCCAAGGTGAAAACTCAGGGTCCTCTCAGCTCATTTCTGAGCATGCATCTTTCCCTGGGCACGCATTTGGCTTTCTAAATCTCTCTCACAACCTACCATACATGAATATTTCTTTCTTCCTTCAGATATACACAATAATTGGTAAATACAGTCTGCTCTATTTCATCAAAATCCAGGGACTGGGTCGGGTGTGATGGCTCACACCTGTAATCCTAGCACTCTGGGAGGCCTAGGCAGGTGGATCAGTCGAGGTCAGGAGTTCGAGACCAGCCTGAGCAAGAGCGAGACCCCCGTCTCTACTAAAAATAGAAAGAAATTATCTGGACAAATAAAAATATACATAGAAAAAAAATTAGCTGGGCATGGTGACGCATGCCTGTAGTCCCAGCTACTCGGGAAGCTGAGGCAGAAGAATTGCTTGAGCCCAGGAGTTTGAGGTTGCTGTGAGCTAGGCTGACGCCACGGCACTCATTGTAGCCCAGGCAACAAAGTGAGACCCTGTCTCAAAAAAAAAAAAAAAAGAAAAGAAAAAAATCCAGGGACTGCTTTCACTGCTTCAGCACTGCCACCATGCCAGAGAAGGGTAAGACAAGGGCAATTAAAAATGTTATAAAGTTGTCCTACCATTTTCAAGTTGCCTTTTTTTTTTTTTTTTTTTTTTCTTGATTCAGCATTTGGTTGATTTCTGGCCATGCACAGTGGCTCACACCTGTAATCCTAGCACTTTGGGAGGCTGAGGCCGGAGGATTACTTGAGGCAAGGAGTTTGAGACCAACCTGGGCAACATAGTGAGATATCCGTCTCTACAAAAAATAGAAAAATTAGCCAGGGACAGTGGCACACACCTGTAGTCCCAGGTACTCAGGAGGCTGAGGCAGGAGGATCACTTTAGCCTACGAATTTGAAGTTACGGTAAGCTATGATGACACAACTGCACTCTTGCCCAGGCAACAGAAGGAGACCCTGTCTTAAAAAAAAAAAAAAAGCATTTGCTTGATTTTTGTCAACCTTTGACTGTTTTTCAGAGTTCTCACTAAGTGGTTTATGACAATTTTGGTTTGTTTTTTTTCTGTGTATCTATGAGGGAACCAGAGCCTAAAGCTGCCTACTCTACCATTTTGCTGACATCACTTGATCTACTTGTTGTCTCTGTAGTTTTGCCTATTCTATAAATTTTATATAAATGGAATCTATATAATATTTCTGGCTTCTTTAATTAGTATCATGTTTCTAAGGTTCATTCATATTGTAATATGTATTAGTAATTTATTTCTTTATATTGATGAGTGGTATTCCATCATGTGAGTATACAATATTTTATTTATCTATGACTCATTGATGGACATATTAGATTATTTCCAGTTTGGGGCTATTATAAATAACACTGCTTTGAACACTTGCTGAAAGACTTTGTGTAGATGTATGATTTCATTTTTCTTCGGTAATAACTAGTACTGGAATTATGAGATCTGTGTGGTAAGTGTATGCTTAACTTTTTATGAAGCTGTTAAACTGTTTTCTAAAGTGGCTATACCATGTTATTACTAATATCAGTATATGAGGGTTTTACTTTCTGTACATCCTTGTCAACAGTTAGTATTGTCTTTTTTTTATTGTAACCATTCTTTTGGGTGCATAGTGGTAGCTTATGCCTTTTATTTGCATTCCCTTATGACTAATGATACTGAGCATCTTTTTATATGTTTATTTGCCATTTGTAGATTTTCTGTAGTGAAATTTCTATTTTAATTCTTTGCCCGTGTTTAAATAATTCATTGTGTGTCATTTTATTAACTTTTGGGACTTCTTTGTATGTTCTCAATACAAAGCCTATATCAAAGGTATAATTTGCAAATCTTTTCTCTCAGTCTATGGCTTACCTTTTGATTTTCCTAATAGTTTCTTTTTAACAGCAGAAATGTTTAATTTTCATGAAGTCAGCTTATCAAATTTTGCTTTTATTCATCATGTTTTTGGTATCATATCTAAGAAATTTTTACCTAATAACCCAGGGACAGAAAGATTTTTTTCTTGTTTTCTTCTTTAAGTTTTCTGATTTTAGCTCTTTAAGTCTATAATCTATTTTGCATTAATTTTAAGTAAGTTTTTAATAGTTATGTGTTATCAAAACCTTAATCTGGATTAAAATAAAAATATTTTTCTCAATTTAAAACACTATGTTATTTAGAGTATTTTCTAAGCATATTATTTGCAGATATGGAGAATAATATTATAAAATGGGACCTCTCTGAGAAATTAGAATAATATTAATTGATGATTATTTGCTGTATCTTAGAGTGAGGAAGAAGCAGCAGGAATTTCTTGAATGTCAAAAGTTGAAATTACATAGACCCAAGTGTCAGCATTATAATCCAGCTGACACTTCTTTGTCCTTATAAAGATGTGTATTTTGCCCAGATGCAGGACTTCAACCAAGCCATGAGTTATAGACCAAAACAAAAAATCTCAGAAAGTACTGCTCTAAGATTTTTTTTAAGATTCATTACTCATAGATTTAAGTGTTTGTTTAATATAGAATGAAATGCATTTTTTGTAACCATAACTCATCAAACAAAGAAATAACATCATTTATCAAGGAACTAAGAAAGAATATATTCTCTTTAATATATTTAAGACAGGTTTTTTGAATGGGAGTAATATTAGTGGACTTTATTGTACTTGGCAAAAATCAATAATTAACCAAATCAACGGGAACGTGATTAAAAGCTTTTAAGGTGTGTGTCAAATAGTATTGTGGATGTCTAAATTAATAAGACACTATTTCATGTACAGAGAAGTCATGCAGATATGGATATTACAAACTTGTTGAATTTTGAAATCTCAGCTCAATCCATTGTACTTTTCAAGGCTTAATATTGTTTAGTAAATACTTAGTGATGAAGATATTTGCTTTCCTATTTGAAGACCAATCCCTTAAAGCAAGAAGGGGGTCTCTTGCCCACTCTGTTTGTTTTGTGGACTAGAAAACCAACCATAGGGAACTACATCAACTCGCCTGTGGTCCTAAAGCCAGATAATTCTCGGGATGAATCCCTTACTGACTTTATGAACTTATGAAAGTTACTTGACCATTTATATTGTGGTTAATACTGTGCTAATATACTTCACGAAATGAAAAATTTTAGAACGAATATTCAGTTTTCTTATTCTTAAACTGATCAACTCAAAATAAGATAAAAAGTCATATGTAAGGCTGTATTCTCCAGTACTGGCCATTCCTTTCAATCCAGAGAAAAGCCATATTTTTCAGCTGTTTGCTAGGTCTCTGGTTCTGGATGAACCCTCAGAAATACTTGTCAGTTTTAGGAAGGAAAGGAGACAGCCTTGGATAATGAACTTAGACAGACTTGAGTTATAATTCCACTTTTGTCTGCTGCTTGTTGACTTTTTGCCTAAGTGATTAATATCACAAAGCATCAATGTCCTCCTCTATAAAATGAGAATGATACTATTTGCTTCGTGGGTTATATCAGAATTAAATATGATAGTACATATAAAAGAACCTCTACTAGGACTTAATAGATGCTCAGGTATTATCAGTTCCCTTCCTCCACCCCAGGATATACCATACCCATCATGTGTATTGGAATAGAAAAAAATTTAGAACCACAGCCTTAGGCCCTGTACATTTATTGAAATTGAGACAAATGCATATCTAGATGTCTTCTCCCCTTTTTTTCCTTCTGTAATTAATTCGGTGCTTATGAACACAATTAAAGTTCGTTTATAAGTGTGATAATAAATGATGTTTAAATTATTTCATAGATGACTAACCCCTTAAATTACTTTGGTACCTTTGAATAAACTGCCACTCTAATGCAGAAGGTATTTGGAAAGCCTGTCATTAATATCCTGATGTTGTGCAATGACTTAATACCTAACAAATTGAATAATTACCTGATTCTGGCCATTCCTAAATAGAGCTTGCATGGTTGAAGGAACATGTGACTGGAGTCAAGTCTTGGCTGTTCCTTTCTGTGTGATCCCAGACAAACCATTTACCCTTTCTGGGCCTCAATTTTCTCATCTGTAAAATGATGGTGGTAAAGGACATAATTTCCATGGCCTTTATAGTTTTAACATGTATAATTTGAAATCAGTGACAAATTAATTTAGTCAAAGCTGACTATTATATTCTCTTGGCTGATTATTTAAAGGGATTGATAATTAGGAAAATATGAATAAAATATGTGTGAACAAAACACCAGTGTTAGAAAGGATCTTTATACTTCTTATTAGGTAGAACATTTTACTTTTAATGGCCATGAAATGCTTGCAGAGGTCACAGCTGCCATAAAATTATTTGTGCACTTGCTTTTGAACTTAGCAACTTTATAATGTTTGGTTCCCTGTTTGTCCTTTGAAAAGGATGTATAATAAAGATTTTAACCTTGAAAATGTATATCTTGTGAAACCCATGGAATATCATTGTTAACAGCTGTTTATTTCACCAACCACCACCCTTCTGAAATAAAGTTCACAGGCACCAGTAAAATAAGAATTTAGCCAGAGTGAGAAAAAGGCAACACTGGTTCAGACATTCCATACATAAAAATCTTTCATTAATATTATAAGGGAAGAAACAAACTTCTTAAGGATGAGGCGCTTTGACCTGAGAGTTTGATATCCTAATAACTTTTAGGTATTTGGAAAGATTACATGTTTGGTTGTTTCATAGCTGACCTAAAATATCTGTAAGTGGAAAGTATAATTACAAATTTGAAGGGAATTAAAGATGTTTATCTTCTGAGTAAAGGTACTAATTAGTTCATTGATTGTACAACCAAATGACTAAAAACATCCAAAATACTTTTCTCATAGAAATTTCAAAATTAGCATGACCAGAGTGTTCTTTTAGTATTCAAAAGCATATTTCAAATTAGTCTATATATTTCTGAAATTTGTCCTTTTTTTGATACCTTTAAGCTAGCCTATGTTTATTTAGAATATTACCAGTTATAAATGGATTTTGAAGATGAATCTCCCAAAGATAGATATTTCAAGGAAAGATGAGTATAGGCAGAAGTTTTAGAATAACCTTTATTAGCAATTATTATTGTCCATTTTAATGGGAGCCATTTTCATCCATCACTGGAGGCCACACTCTTATGCTCTCCAGAAGAAACTAAAAGTCTATAGCCCAGCCCTGCTTCAGAGAGTGCTGACTCTTGGCTCATGTAAAACCAACTATCTTTGACATTGTGGTGTCAGCATTTGACATCTTTGAATATTCATCATCCTAACACTTACTCCCATTTATTAAGCTCTTATATGCCGAGGACTGTGCAGAGGGCAGTGGCTGAGAGTATAGGCTCTTGAGACAGGCTGCGTGAGTTTGTGTTCTGGCTCTGCCTCTAACTCTATGGTCATGGACAAGGTACCTCTTGGTACCTCTGTTACTTCTTGTGTTAAATGGAGGTTATAGTATAGGATAATAATATAATGGGAGTTATGAAGAGTAAAGGAGTTAATGCATGTATGAAACATAACGGTGTTTCGCACATAGAAAACACTCAATGCTTACTAGTGTCATCATTATCATCATCATTTAATCTTTTTTTTTTTGTCTGCTATCGTCTTCCTTCAGAATCATTTAATCTTTATCAGAAAATATTATAAAGAAAATGAGGCTAAGAAATGATAAATAACCTGCCTAAGGTCACACTGCTAGCGAATGTTAGCTGAGATTTGAACTCAGGTCCTTGTGATGCACCTAAGCCCATGCTCATAAATTAGATTGTGGTTTTAGTGGAAGTGGACTGCCAGTACCATTTTAGAATGTTATGTATGGAATCTGACCTTCTCATTTGGGGATGAAAAAACTGAGCACAGTAGTAACAGAACAATCCTAAAAGCAAAATCTTTCCCATTGTCCTTTCTACTACTCCCAGGCATATCTGCATTTCTTAAGAATTCTTTGGAATAGCTTTAATCATAGGAATTTTGATTCTCATCTTCTTCCCAAATATAAAATACTAGATTGTTGGCATTTAATTAAAGGTTTTGAGTGTAAAGATTTCATTTTTAAATGAACTAATTTTACTTATACTGTCATTTTATGCTTGCTCATGCTTATCAAAACAAGAGTTTGAACGATTCTGCTACCCTTTTGCTTAACTGTGGACTTTTATGTTTAAATACATTTCTGTCCTTTTGATCTTAGGCCTTATTTTGGATGCAAGATTGTATTGATGGAAAGAGACTAGCAGCCACCTTTCCCTACCCTGTGCGGTGATTGTGAATAAATGTATAAAGCAAAAACTAGGATTTTGTTTCAGCTTTATATTTGTTTATTTTTAGAATTCAGATTATGTATTTGAGCCAGCTGGTAATTTGTCATAATAGGTTACTGTATTAGTAGGATTAGAGATCATTGAAAGAAAAAATATAATCTCTTTCATTTAAATGAGCCAGTCTTAAAATGACCCCCTCACCCTCACACACAGCATTTCCTTCCTCTTATATTGAGAGAACTCAGAAATAAATAGACCAAGTAATACTCTTTAAGGATCACTTTGCTCAGTGAAAAATAAGGACGTTTAAAGTAAGCTAATCAGTTATCCAACAATAGAATACACTTAAGTCTTTTTCTACTATTTTACCAACATGGTAAATGTATGTAGGAAATTTAACACATGTAAATCCTTCTTCTCAGCTATCACATTTACTCCAAATTTTAAACAATATATGATTTGATTTTTAAAGATATACTCAAAAATTTTAAAGCAAAAAAGTTGATAGGAATATTTCTCTTCATTTTATATGATACATGAACGTTATAGAAAAAAATTTCCTCTATATATATGTGCATAGTTAAATAAACGTGTTTGTTTTTGGTAAGAAACGCTAAAAGATTGAAATTTCATGGCACATTTTATAATTCATATAAAATAATAACCATAGAGTTTTAGATTTAATTGTAAGAATCTTAAGAATAATCTAATCCAACCCTCCACTCCCTATTCTCTCCTAAACTTCACAAACTAAAATAAATAAGGTTACTGCTATTTAGAATGGTTAGGAGATATTTCCATTATCGTGTACTGTGGTGGCTGAAGTGGAACTGGGTCTCAGTCCACCCCCAGTACTACCCCACTCACCGAGATAATCAGCTTTTACCTCTGTTCACATATTGGAGAGAACAGAGGAAGCTCAGAACAGAAGTAGAATAGGTCATGACTTTGCTTTTTAAAATTCTGAGTTACGAAAAATATCATCAGGGCATAGTAGTTGTCTTAGTCCATTTTGTGTCGCTTATAGCAGAATACCTGAAATTGGGTAATTTATGAAGAAAAGAAATTTATTTCTTACAGTTATGGAGGCTGAGAAGTCTAAGATTGAGCAGCTGCATCTGATAAGAGCCTTCTTACTCTTGTGGTTTCTACAGAGTCCTGAGGTGACACGGGAGATCACATGGCCGGGGGCTGAGTATGCTAATGCGCTGGGTCTGGTCTCTTGCTTTTCTTATAAACCCACAAGTTCCTCTCCCATGAAAACCCATTAATTTGTTAACCCATTAATTGATTAATCCATGACTAATTGATTAAAGCCCTCATGAATGGATTAATCTTCATATGGGTAAGTTTCAGCACGAGTTTTGGAGGGAACAAATATTCAAGCAATAACAGTAGTCAAAGAATCAGTATATTCAACAACACAGAAAAGAATCAGCAAATTATATCCATGAGACATTGCTGAAGCATGACAGGGGATTTAAATGACAAGGAAAAATATTTTAGCATTTCAATCAGAACAATAAACAGAATGGTTTATCTCAGACCTTGACAAGAGAAAAACATCATCATGAAAGGCCTGTCTCATGGCCAAGTATTCGCAAAGCCTAAACTTATATTAAATACAACATGATGACTATAGTTAATAGTAATGTATAGTATTCTTGAAAATTAGTAAGAGAGTAAGTAGACTTTGTGTTCTCAACACACACAAAAATGTTAAGTATGTGAGGTAATGCATATGCTAATTAGCGTGATTTAGCATTTCACTATGTATACATATTTCAAAATATGTCATAGACCATAAATATATAAATTTTTATTTATCAGTTAATAAATAATAGTTCTTTTTAAAAAAACTTACATTAAGTAAATTTAGTTAACTTTCTGTATCTTTAGTCCAACTTCACACTTTCTAGCATTACCATGTTCGATAGTGACCAATAGCATCTTAAAGAAGTAGCTTTTCTGTTCTGATCCTGTTAATATTCTTTGACAGTATGTATTTCTTATCGCTGAAATTCTATGAAGGCCCAGGCACTTTGTACACTTGTCTTCAGTCACTTAGGTACATTAATGGTATATTTAGGCCAGGAACGGTGGCTCACCCCTGTAAATCCCAGCACTTTGGAAGGCCAAGGTGGGAGGATCACTTGAGGCCAGAAGTTTGAGGCCAGCCTGGGCAACATTCTAAGATACCATCTACACACACGCGCGCGCGCACACACACACACACACACACACACATAGAAATTAGCCAGGTGTGGTGGTGTGTGCCTGTAGTCCTAGCTATTTGGGAGGCTGAGGTGGAAGGATCACTTGAGCCTAGGAGTTCAAGGTTGTAGTGAGTTATGATCACGCTACCACATTCCAGCCTAGGTGACAGAGTGAGACCCTATCTTTAAAAATAACTTTTTAATGCTATATTTATGTGAGCATACCTTAAAAATCACTGTGTATGCTATTTAACATTTGAAACAGAGTAGGTAAACACATGTACATATTCATAATTCTGTCATTTATATTATTTAAAAATTAATATTTTTAAGAAATTATGTTTATTCCTTCCATATAATGTTGGTTAATAGGATCCTCTTTTTTTTTGCTCATTGATATAGAACTTGTTTAACACTGTTATAGTTTGGTTTATGCACACATAAAAAATAAATGTAAATATTTTTATGCATGCCATCTATTTTTTATGGTATTTGTCAATTATTTAAATGTTCTAAAAAATATCTAATATCTAAGCTGGTTAATATAATAATTTTTGTATCATATTTGGTATATTTTTTTTAAGAGATGGGATCTCACTATGTTGTCCAGGTTGGAATGCACTGACTATTCACAGGTACAATCATCACACACTGCAGCCTCAAACTCCTGGGCTTAAGGGGCCCTCCTGCCTCAACCTCACAAGTAACTGGGACTACAGGTGTGCACCACTGTACGCAGCTCAGTGTATTTTTATGTGAATAATTTCTCTTATGTTAATGATGTGCTCTTCTGAAAAATATAAAGTGATATCCCATATATTAAGATATTTCAGTGGAAGTAAAATGGAAATGGATTTTTGGTAATTGTTTTAATGTCAGTATTGTATTGCTAGCTTTATATTAATAATGAATCACATAAAATGTAGTTTTATGTGAATAAATTATCTGTCATATCTCTCTTGAGAAAGCTACTATTTCTACCTATATTCTGGGTCTATTTGAGCAAGAGGTACAGTTTTAGAAACCCTGTATAAAAATCTTTCAGCCCTGAGTCCCAATATAAAAGTTAAAGCCATGAATTTTATTTAAACCTTCTACCATTGGTCATGTCACTTATAGTATTTATATCTCATGTATGCTACCGTCATCCATGAGTAAATTTTCCAGATGGTGGAAGGAGACATTTTCACTTATTCCCCATTTGAGCTGTTGTACCGTGTTCTAATCTGTAATCAAAAATCACTGATTTATTGTTGTTATTGAACTTAGCATTCCAAATTATAGATTGAAGTATTTAGCCATCTACCTACAATTTTTTCTCCATCTATGGAGTAACATTTGTCAAATTCTAAATTATTACTTTCATTTTTTATGACTGTTTTCATGACCATAACTGGAAGCATTACAGTGAGTCCTTGAAGTCCTGAGGAAAAAAACTCTTCTGTCCTTCCAAGAGTTACACACTTTTTTACTCTATTGCCTACCTACTAAGCACAGTATATTACTGTCCAAAATACAAATACACAGTATCCTACAGTGATAGGGGGGATGTGTAGGGATAACGTATTCCTTTATGTTTGCTTACTGCTTTACAATTTTTCCCAAATTCTTTCTTCCACAGTTAATACTCACAGTGACCCCATGTGGTTACCAACTTATGTTCCTGTCAATTATTTTTCAGATAAAGAGAAATAATACAAAAGAGACTGAGTTTCTTTGCTAAAAACTATATATCATTCAGTAATTGGTGTGGAACAAATGGATATCCATGTGTAAAAATTACAGGAGAATGATAATTCACATTTTATACCAAAATAAATTTCAGGTGAATCTAAGACTTAACAGTAAAAATAATACCCAAAAGTACTGGAAGAAAACAGAATGGGAGTCAGAAAACAGGAAGTTATAACTGTGGAGTGGAAAGGCCTTTATAAATTATAAGCAAAGCTTAGAAGCCATGAAAGAAAACCTTAATAAATCACAGGCAAAGAATATTTTTTTTCGTATGGAAAGGACTCCTACAGATTAGCAGGTAAAAGACGAAGAACACCATTCATAAGAAAAATTTAAGCCACAGTGAGATACCATTTTCACTTGTCAGATTGGCAAAAATTAAAACATTGGTTAATTCAGGTACCAGTGCAACCTCTCTAGCAGTAATGCTCAAAGTTTAGTCCAAAGTAAGAACCTCTATGGGGGGGTCGGTGTCTTCAACTCTTTCTGGGGGTATACAAAGTGAAAACTATTTTTACAATAATACTAAGGTATTATTTGCCTTTTCACGGTGTTGACATTTATACTGATGAGGCAGAAGCAATGGTGGATAAAGCTCCTTGCAGTTTAGAACAAATCAAAGCAGTGGCATCAACCTTATTAGCATTCATTGTGTTCTTCACCACCATACATTCACAATATTAAAATGGAGGAGGAGGAGAAGGAGGAGGAGGAGGAGAAAGGAAATAAGAAACGATCAGTTTCACTTAATAGTAATATATTTGTTGAAGCAGCAAAAATAATAATTTTACTAAATCTCAACTCTTTATAGTATTCTTTGTTTGGAAATAAGAACTATGTAGAAGAAGAAACTTCTGCACACCAAGTATTATGATTGTGTTGATGAAATGCACTGGTGCAATTGAGTTGCAAGCTAAACTAGCCACTTTTATTTTATACCATTTTTTTACTTGAAAGAACAGCTGACAAACTATGGTTAGTCAGATTTGTGTGTTTGATAGATGTTTCCCCTAAAATGAACAAGGCAAGTTTGTCACCTCAAGAAAACAACTAACAAGATTTGGTGCCAATGACACAATTTGAGCTTTCAAACAAAACTTAAAATTTTGGAAAACTTCTGTCTGCTAATGAGCTGATAGTTTCCCAATAACTAAAGACTCTTATGATAAGATTGTAGTGATATTAACAAATGTGAATTTTTGATATTGTGTAATGAAGTATATCAACATTTGGAAGAGCCACATAACTCAGTAAACCAGTATTTTCCAAATGATCATGTGTGATTTTACAAAGTCATGCATTTTACACGAATTTCATGTATGGTTTTAAAGCATCCCTTCAAAGTGCAAGATAAACCAATGGATTTTAATGAACAGGGTGTGGAAAGTTCATTGATAGAGCTTTAGATTACTCGTTGCAAGTAACCTTTAAGAAATTATTACTTGCTAAGTTTCTTGGTAGTATGGAAGAATAGCTAGAGTTATCTGAAAAGGCTATTAAAATAATTCTTCTAACTACATATTTTTATATTTGTTAACCAAAACAACATATCACAACAAATTGCATATAAAATCTGTATAAAAATTTGATACTATTTTCTGTTAAGCCAGATAGTGAAGGCTGACAATTATATTCTTTTTTCAAAAACCTTTTTGTTTTGAAAAATAATTACTTGTCATGAAAACGTGTTCATATGTAATATATTTATGGTTGTTATTCTAACTTAATAAATATTTAACTATTTTTCAGTCTTAATTTTTAATACCATAAATAGCCATTGATAAAACCTACAGAAAGCTTTTTGGGGTCATCAGTTTGTGTGTGTGTGTGTTTTGTTTGTTTGTTTGTTTTTTTATCATTTGCTGAAGATACACTTGAGCAGATAAAGACTAGGGTTGGAATTCTGGCCCAACTACTAACTTGCTTCTGGCCATGAACAAATTACTTAACCTCTAACCTTCAGTTTCCTCATTTCTTTTTTTTTTTTTTTTTTTTTATTTCAGCTCATTATGGGGGTACAAATGTTCAGGTTATATATATTGCCCGTGCCCCCTCCATCCCCCCAAGTCTGAGCTTCAAGCGTGTGCATTCCCTAGACAGTGCACATCGCACTCATCATGTAGGTATGCACCCATCCCCTCCCCCCACCCCCATCCCCTCCAGTCAGAACTCAAGCATGTCCATTCCCCAGGCAGTGCGCATCCACTCATCAAGTAGGTATACACCCATCCCTTCCCCCCAGCCCCCACCTCTGTCCAATACCCAATTGGTATTATTCCCAAATGTGCACTTAGGTGATGATCACAACTGAAGTAGTAATTTCCATTTTAAGAGTCTATACTATATAGTTTCACAAAGGTGAGATTATACAGTTATTCATTGTTGGATTGTTTGGATTACCAAAAGATTGAGAACAACACAGTGTTTGCACATCAACAGAGACTCCATTATATTGAGATACATCTACACAATGCAATATTATATTATATATGAGGCAGATACAAATTCACCATTATGAAACCATCTCAGAGATATATTAAATCAGAAATTGAGGGTGCCCAAAAGCATGTAGAGGACACTACTAGTGGCGCAAAATTATATGTAGCGTATGTCTGTGCAAAGACTGTCTTGTGAAAGAATACTCCAGAAACTGCTACAGTGCTTGCCTCTGGAGGAGAGGAGGGGACAAGAGTAGGAGGAAGACATTTTTTACAAACTGAATACCTCTTGAATAGTTTTGGGGGAAAAAAAGGCTGTTCCTGTTCCCCAAAAAAGGTAATGTTTTTTAAAAATTATGTTTTAGTTTCTCCCTTAAGATGGCATGGCTAATTATTCATTATTGGGAGCTAAACCAGCTTAAAAATCCATATCTAACTGATCCTGATTTTACCTTCTTTCCATTACATTAAAATCTCCACACACTCTTACAGAGTTGCAAGACATTTGCTATGTATAGCTATATGTGTGTTTTGTTGCCATAGTGAGTTGACCTGCCTAAGAGACTCAAGAATATGCAGAAGATATCCTGGAGTTCCAAGAGGCTGGAGCAGAGTTCCTAAGGAAGGGATACAGACTGAGTCCTAAAGGGTAGTGAATTTGGTTAACAAAAAAAGAATTTATTATAAATGGAAAAACATGATCAAGACGTTAGAAGTAGGGATACACATCGCACCTTCTGGCATCGTTGGGAGACCAGTGTAGATACCTTAGCGTCTGTGTTCCCAAACCTTACTGTGTATCCAAACCAGCTGGAGGACCTATGAAAACATAGGTTGCTGGGCCTCCCAGCTCAGAAGTTCTGACTGATTAGGTATGGGCAGGAGCCTAAGGATTTACGGTTTTAACAAGTTCCCAGGTGGTTCAGAGGTTGCAAGACCACATTTTAAGAACCACTACATTATTGGAACAGTAACCTGGGGCCAGAACAATGAGTTGTAATTTGCTTAAGCAATACCACAGGTTAGTTAACTTCATTAGGCTGAAAATATTAAGAGGATAAAAGGTGTTTAAGAGGATAAGTGATATATTATGACCTTTTTTTTTATGTGTACCTTTTTTCCCTACTTAATTAAAAGCAGAAAAATTATTATATAAAAATTGATATAATCCATTTTTATAAGAACAGTAACATTAATTTACCGTGCTCTTGATTTTAAAGTTAAAATTTTTCTGTAAATCAGTTTTGAATTGTTAAATCTATCTCCATAAAATTATTTGTATGTTTTAGAGAAGAATTTCATTTGAAGTTTGGCTAAGGTTAGCATCAAAGGAAGTTAGCATGTGTTTGCTCTTTAGTCCTGGGTGATCAGTCATACAAAAGGTCAGTTTTTTACACTGGATTTTATAAATATAAGTAAATCAAAATGCCATTCCTTCTGTTACCATTTCTAGTGAGTCTTTGAGAAAGGACTTTAGCCTTCAAGAAAAGGAGATACATTCTTCACCGAAGTTCTGAGGAGAAGGCAGTCAGAGTTACAAATCTGGGGACGTCTGTAAGGACTGTGTGCCAGGCTCACAGACTGCTTCTCCTTCAGCAGGACTTGCTTCATAGTCTGCTCACAAGGGACATTGTTTCTCTGAGAATTTGCTTAAACTAACTCTCGTTCCTAGCCTTGTGACTCTGATTTTTCCCATGTGAAAGCTGTTTTCTGAAAGGAGGCATAATAAGATATTAAAATACAGAAGATTCCTGTAGTGGGAGATAAAAAAGATATATAGATTAGAAAAGACAAAAAAGACTATGGAAAGATTCTAAATTAAAGGAGGCTCATAAGTAATAACTGAGTGTAATTTCTATTCCTAACCTGGATCCTGTGCCGCAGGGACAAAAATGTTATACAGGGCATCTTTAGCTCAATGGACAAAATTGGAGTATAGATAATACATTAGATAAAGGCATTATATTTGTGTGAATTGTGAATTAACTCTATTGAGGATACATAATATCTCTATTCCTAGGGAATACACACTGACATATTTAAGGGAAAAGAGCCATAACGTATGTACTTACATACATAGTTTAGAAAAAAATTTATTTCATAGAGAGAAAGGGCATAGATGAAAAAACAAATGGGGTAAAATGTTAACAAGAGGCAAATCTGGTTAAAGGCTTCACAGGTCCTCCTTGTACTGTTTCTGTTACTGCAGCTTCTGTTATTGTAAGTTACTACCAAATAAAAAGCTTTTTAAAAAGCAGGAAAGTGAAATATGTAAAATTTTAAAATTTGTTTCCTTTAAGACAGCAAATTTCCTTTGGGCTCAAAATTGAACTCTCAGAAAGCATTTCTGTTGCTTCTCTTGTGCGCTTACAGTTAGCACAGGGAGCATATTCCATGAATATTCTGTGAGTTCTAGATTTCTGTGAACATGTCTATAAAATATTGCTGATAATTTATACTAAAATGCGTAATTGTGCTGTCATCACATTAGATATATGCTTATTAGATAGTTATTTGCCAGAACATTTCATAAAATATTGGCTAGTTCATGGTCAAAATACACATAGGAAATTTGAAACTACTGGGAAGAGAGAGGAAGTATGGGAAAAGAAGAGTGGAAATAAAATTCTAATCTGAGTATTTTCCCATTGGGGTAAATATGAAGGGCAAAGACTTAGTACTGTTCTTCTAATTGGTCCCCATTAACTTACAGTAGAATGGTTTGGTTTTTAATGAAGTTTGTGGTATTATTTAATATTACAACCAGTTTATAAATAACATTTTTTATTTAGTTCTTTCTTACTTGGCTAGCTCTCTTTTATTTATTTTTTTTTAACCATGATGTATGTTTATCTAATCAGAAAGGCTTCTCTTTTCTAAGTATTCCTGCTGAAGTTGTATCCCTATCTCTAAACTTCTTTAATTCCAAGCAGTTCAAATCTATATATTGTCAAATCACAGATGTTCTCTATACTTTTTATTTTTAATTCAACTGTTTTATTTAATGTTGTGCTCATCTAAGTAAGGATTTATTATCACAAATAGTAATCATGGTCATAAGTAATTAAATCATGAAATTAAATGAGAGTAATCAATTTTTCCGTTTGCTGTGCCTTTTTACTTTTCCCTGCAGAGGTCAGCTTCCATTGGCTAGATTTTCACCCCACTCAGCCTTAAAATTCATTGTTCCTTTGGAATACGCTATTGGAGACTTGATGAGCTTGTTATAGTAATATAGCTCTCATAATATGTAAACCCATACAATAAAGGATATTTCTTTAATAATTACTTTTTATTTTTTTAGACAGTATCTCACTCTATTGCCCAGGCTACAGTACAGTGGTGTCATCATAGCTCATTGCAACCTCAAACTCCTAGGCTCCAGCCCAGCCTGCCTTAGCCTCCCAACTAGCCGGGAGTACAGGCACATGCCACCAAGCCCAAGAGATGGAATCTCTCTATGTTGCTTAGGCTGGTCTCAAACGCCTGGCTTCAAGCAATCTTCCCACTTCGGCCTCCCAAAGTATTAAGATTACAGGCGTAAGCCACTGTTCCCAGCCTAATGATAATTTTTTTTTGAATTTCCTTCTAAGTGTAAAATTAAATTATCTAATAAACCATAGCAAATAAATCAGTAATTAAAGCAACACAAAATCAGGCTCCAAATTTAAAAGCTAAGTAATTACTCTCTTGTGAATGTCCACGTAAAGAGATTTAGCTTGGGGACGCCAGAATCTGTAAACCCCAGAAGGTGGGGGAGACACCAGACAGGAAGGAGCACTGGAAGAGCAACCTCCAGGTCCCTCAGTAACCTCCCTCCACAGGTGTTTGCAGAATGGTGGGCAGCTCTGTAAAAACCAGTCAGTTGTAAAGGACATCTGTATTCCCTTCATTTGCCTTTTTATGGATAAAAATTTATTGGTACTTTTTAGAAGCCAGAGTACTAAGAGGTTTATAACTCTTGGATAAAGTTCATACTGAATAAAAGGTACTTAAAACCATGTATAATGATAAGAGTCTCACATTTAAAAGATGCTGTATAATAATGGATTGCTATTGACATACTTTATTTTTCTCTTGTGGCAGCAATGATAATTATGTGAATAAGTCAAAGCTACATTTTTTTAAATTGATGATTTTTAACATTAAGGCCTGAAATTGGGTCTTTTTCCAACAATGGATAAATGTTTAACGACAGAAAAATCTGCAGTTTAAAATAAGACACAGTTCAGATAACAGGTAGCAAGGGCCAGAGCGATTTTTAATTGAATCATATTCATTATAAACCCATGTGTCAAATTCTTCAGTTTTATCTAGATTGATGTAGACTTTGAACAAATAGAAAATTGAATCTGCCATACAAGAACACTTTATTTTGTGGCTATTAATGGACTCTTGAAGTTTCTTTTGACAGATGGAGATGGACACATGGACCACTTACTACCAGGGTGTGAAGATAAAAACTGCCAGAAAAGCACCATCTACTTAGTGAGATCTGGGACAAAGCAGGTATATCAGCTTGTTTTTTAATGTAAACAGAGTTATTTGCTTGAAAGAAATCTTCAAGGGTTAGAAAAGATATCTGAAAAATCAGAGAGAAGCCCAAATTAAGTTATTGACATCTTCATTTTAACATCATAAAATACATTTAAATCTATTTTGTGTTGTTTATTGAGAGGAAGGGTACTATTTTTAATCATAGCTGGTAAAGAAAATCCATTCTGGATACTATTATTAAATGACCTGTTAGCTTTTCATATGGCAAAACACACTATAATAAAGGGTTATATAGAACAACATTTTATATATTTTCAAAGCTAATGTTGTATTTATTTATGATATCTAGATCTATTTCATTCTCTCATGCTGAGTTTTTACCTGTAGCTTATGGGTAGGCAATTTAGAATATGATAGTCACAGTGGAGGATTGATATGAACATGATAAATTATAACAATAGTATTTGAATTAACCAATTTTCTTTTCTTTCTGGAGGGGTAATAAATGATAGAGTAACACTTGGACTTTTATAGCCTTTATGGGTAGGGAACATCACATTTTATATGAAAACACTAAAGCAAACAAATCTTCAAACAGCATTCTAATGGCATTTACCTGGTTGGTCTGAGTATGGTGATATTTACAACTAATTGATCACAACCAGTTACAGATTTCTTTATTCCTTCTCCACTCCCAATGCTTCACATGACTAGCCTTAAAAACAAAAATATTAAAATAAGTAAATAAAAGCAATTAACTTTCACACTTTTATCTTGAACTTTTTTTTAAGTTTTGAATCACTCTAAACATTAGTTCAAGTAACTCTTCATTACTGAGTCATAAGTAGCAGTAAACCTATGATTCAATCTATCCTTTCAAGTGACACAGTACTGTAAGAATATTTTCAAATTATACAGACATCTCTCTCTGGGAAGATAAATGTCACAGTCCTTTGGTGACTATTTTGGGAGTCACATTAAGTGAAAAATCTATTTACTTTTTAGACCTTATTACATTTACCTTAACAGGAATACTTTATCAGATATAGCTTATCCTCATTAATAAACTGTCAGCCTCTTTGGAAATTTCTCATAACTTGGCATTTTGTGGAATTTCCCATCTTCTTCTAAAACTAAACCAACAATTTTTTTCAAAGTCAAGTGAAACAAACATTTTGATGATATATAAAGTAATACTTTTTTTCTTGAAGAAAGATTGAAAAATTATTAAAACTCATTTTCTATATGTCTTTATCAAGTTTTTTTTTCTTTTCTCATGGAAAAATGTTCTTAACATATGAAAATGTTGAAAATACCCTGTTTTTACCTTTTCAAGAAGCCATTTTTAATACAGTCTGGCTTGCAGCTATAAAAATAAGTCACCTGCTTATAAGGAAAAAAAGAGAATCTGTAGGCATATTTGGCCTCCTGCCATTTCAAGTCAGCTGTGCCCGCTTCTGTTCGGACATCTTTGGACTCTTAGCTAATTGTGGGCACATCTATCATTTTAATGGGATGATTTCCACTCTTCAGATTTTTAGTTATTAGAAGTGAAGATTTGTGCAATGAGAAGAAAAAAAGGAGTTTGCAAAAGCTCATTTTTAAAAAAGCCTCTTCTCTCCGTTCTCTTCACTGCAATCAAAACAGAAATAAGGAATTTACTAAAACTGTAGCTTCTAGCTGTTTTAATGACAGAGCTCATTCTCCTTGGCTGAAAAGTACCTGTCAGTTGCAGACAAAGCTTGTTGGGCCTGGTGTTATTTGGAAAGCCTCATGAGCTGCTTGGTTGGAGGGTGATGACTAAAGTCATCTTAATGTACAAGGGGCACAGCAGGAGGACAAGGGAGACTGGTAGTGTTCTAACTTTCTTCCTAAGTTGGTTCTCCTGAAAGGACATCAGTATTAGATGATATTACAATTTGCTTTAACTAAAGCTTGAAATATTCATTTAAAGCTATATCCCCACTTGACACAAATTTTAAATTGGGTAGTTCAACCACATGAGTATTTATATCAGTTCATTGCTAAAATTTGTGTTACAAGCCAGGCATGTTCTAGAACTTAAAGAGAAAAAAAAAACAGAACAGGAAAAAAAAAAAAAAAAAAAGCCAGGCATGGTGGCTCATGCCTATAATCCCAGCACTTTGGGAGGCCAAGGCAGGAGGATCGCTTGTGGCCAGGAGTTCAAGACCAGCCTGGGCAACTTAGTGAGATCCCATCTCTACAAAAAAATTTAAAAATCAGTCAAGTGTGGTGGCGCATGCCTGTAGTCCCAGCTACTCAGGAGGCTACGGCAGGAGCATCACTTCAGCATAGGAGTTCGAGGTTGCAATGAGCTATGATCACCCCACTGCACTCCAGCCTTGGCGACAGAGCAAGACCCTGTCTCAAAAAAAAAAAAAAAATATGTGTGTGATACTGTGAAGAAACTTTCTAAGGCTTTATATGCCAGTTCAGAGATGACTGGTGATAAATTCTAAGGGAGACTACTTTTTTTTTTCCCCATAGTGTCAGTTACCTATTCATTAAAGTAAATTAAAATACTTTACCATATTTTACAGAAAGAGAAGTTAAATAAAATAATGCTTATCTTGAGAACTTTAATTAATCATTTGTTTTGCAAATGGTGAATTTTTTTCTAAAATAAAGTCTAATCTTTTTCTCTTATTCCATAGTGGGTTCCAGTCCTGCAGGATTTCAGCAATAAGGGCACACTCTGGGGCTTTGTGCCATTTGTGCATGAGCAACGACCACTTGAAATACCGATTCCAATTACCCTTCATATTGGAGACTACAACATGGATGGCTATCCAGATGCTCTTGCCATACTGAAGAATACATCTGGAAGGTAAGGAAATTAAATCAAGTGAGAAATATTTGTAAAGTATCTTCAGTATGACACTTTGTAACTGAATAGCGCCTGAATATATTATAGTCCCTAAATAAGGAACATGATAAACTCGGTTCCTATTTCTTTACATGCTCCCTGAACTTCTCCCAAGTGCTTAGAATGCCTGTTCCTGGAGAGATAAGTTCAACATGGCTGACTATATGCAGAGGAACCAAAATGGCAAGTAGATGTTCATACTTGAAATAGATTTTCTAAGCGAGAACACTGGACTTCAACAGAAATGATGGGAAGCACCAAAAGCAAGTAAGCAGAGGGAACCAAGGCAGCTTACTTAACTGGAACCAGCTGGAAGCCAGGAGAAGCTCCCTAATGCAGGGAAACGGTAAGAGAGAAATCCCCAGGGCTCCACAGTCTCTCCATGATCTTTTACAATCTTAGCTATAGGAGAATCCCTCGACCCACATGGGCCTTGAGACTAACATAGGTAGCTGTCTAGAGATTGCAAAGAAACATTGCCCCAGAGAGAGACCTCATGCGGAGTCCCACAGGCATCCAAGTCCAGAGCAAGTGTGGCCTGATGCCATTCTGATCCTAGCCTCCAAAGGTCTGTGTCCTCCCCTGAAGCTGGGCTGAAGCTGCCACTGCTACTGCCAGGGCGAGGAGGAAGGGGGGAAGTCTGACCCTGCCATGAACCCTGAGGACAAATCCTACCACCGCTGCCACAGGCTACTGTGAGACCAAGGTGTGAGCACACCACACTCTCTACAGCTACCTGCCCATGCTACTCCAGCTGAGAGGGGCCCCGCCCTCCCTGGTGGCAAGCTCATAGCCAATACCGTTTTGACAGCCTGGCCTATGAGGGTTGTGTCTTGCCTTTGGGTTGGGCTGAAGTGGCTGCCACCTCCAGGTCATGGAGAATGAAGGAAGACTGGTAACTTTCCTGTACTTTGAGGACAAATCCCACCCCTGCTGCTGCTGCAGGCTGTTGTGGGAACAAGGCATGAGCAAACCACACACCTCACACCTTTCTGCCTATGCCACTCCAGCTGAGAGGGGGTCTCCACCCTCCCTATTGGCAGCCCTACAGCACAGCCACCACTGTCCATACCTGAGCATTCTGCCTATAGCCTGAGGACCACTCCTGCCTATCACAGCCAGCGCCTGAACGCTCTACCAGGAGAACTGAGGACAAGTCTGCTAGCCCAGTCCCATCCCCACAGTAATCCACCATGCCATACAATTGTCTGGAAATCAGACAGCCCAGTCCACCTTGGCTGGCACCTGATCCTTCCCGCCTGGGTCTGAAGTTGGGCCAACCTAAACTGCCAGTACAACCACAGCTAGCACCTACCTACATGTGCCACCACTGGGCCTGAGGACTGGCTACCCCAGCCTATTGCAGTTACTGCCAACACCAACATGGACCATTTGGGTTCCAGTGGGTTGCTCTGCCACTATTACTGCCATCATGTACATTATACCAGCTACCCAGGGACTCAAGAATGTGCCCACATACACAGCCTACCATTGCCACTACCGGCATTGGAGCAAGCCTCTTGGAGGCCCAAGAATTGGCCTTCCTGGACCCACTAAAACCAGTAACAGCATAAGCTGCTCTGGGGGCCAAGAACAGGAATGCTTAGCCCACCAATGGGGCCAAAGTCTGGCTGTTCTGGCACCCTAGTCCCCAGCAAAACTTTACCACAGCCTCCACTAATAACTGCACCCTAAGCCACTGAGGAAATCACAGATACAACTGACACTGCATATAGCAAAAGAAGTCATACAGAAATCACACTACTGCAGGCACCCAAAATCAAACCCAAAGCATCCTACCCAACCAATGGCATATATACATCTTCAGGAAAAAGTTCTCCCCTATGAAAGCAATTTCAAAAAATTGGAAGAAACAACTATTACATCAGATGTACAGATAGGTATCAATGTAAGGACACAGAAAACATGAAAAAGCAAGTAAATATGATGCCATCAAAGGTGGTGCAACAGATCGTAATTAAAAAGAAATTTATGAAATCCCAGATGAAAAATTTGAAATACTACTTTAGAAGAATCTCACTGAGATACAAGAGAAATCAGAAAAACAATTCAGTATATGACTGATAAATTTATCAAACAGATATTTTTAGAAAGAGCCAATAAAATATTCTGGAATTGAGGAACTCATTGAATGAAATACAAAATAACATTGGAATCTTCAACAGTAGACTAGATCAAGGAGAAAAAAGAATCTCAGAACCTGCAGACAAGTCTTTGGAAATAATCCAGTCAGACAAAAATTTTTAAAAAACCAAAATAAGAAAAAGGAATGAGCAAAGCCTGTGTGACATTTGGACAACTTAAAGCAACCAAATATTGAAAATATTGGTGTCCTTGGGTGCGAAGAGACAACAAAAGGATTAGAAAACCTACCTAACAAAATAATATTTGGGGTTTGTTGTTGTTGTTGTTTAATGAAAGAGGTGGGGGTCTCACTCTTACTCAGGCTGGTCCCAAACTCCTGACCTCAAGCCATCCTCCCACTTCGGCATCCCAGAGTGCTAGGATTATAGGCATGAGCCACCACACTTGCCCACAAAATAATATTAGTGGATGAAAACTTCCTAAATCTAGCAGCAGATTTAGACATCCACATAGAGAAGGCTCACTGATTTCCCAGGAGATAAAATGCAAACACGTCTTCTCCACAGCACGTTATATTCAGCTTGTCTAAGCTCAAATAGGGAATCCTAAAAACAACAAGAGAAAAGCACCTAGTCACCTATAAAGGAAATGCCATCAGACTAACAGGGATTTCTCAGCAGAAACCTTATAGGCCAGAAGAGAATGGTATGATATATTCAAAGAACTGGGGGCAGTGGGGGAAGACCCTTCAGACAAGAATTACTAAATCCAGCAAAATTATACTTCAAGTAATGGAGAAATAAAGTCTTTTCCAGAGAAGCAAATTCTGAGGGAATTTGTTCCCACTACACAGGCCCTTCAAGAAATGGTCAAGGGTGTCCTAAACCTGGAAGCTGTAGGATGACAATTACCATCATGAAAACACACAAAAGTATAACATTCACTGATAAAGTAATCACATAAAGGAGGAAGAGAAAGGAATCAAATCGTAACACTATGGAAATCCAACGAACCACAATGACAAACAGTAACAGAAAAAGAAGGGAACGAAGAATATATTAAACAACCAGAAAACAACAATATGACAGGAACAAAGCCTCACATAGTAATAATCACCTTGATTATAAATGGATGAAAGCCTTTTAAAAATGTGATCCAAACATATTCTACTTAGAAGAAACTCACCTTACCAGTAGTGACACATGCAGACTAAAGTAAAAGGATGGAATCAGTTATTCCACACAAATGGAAATCAAAAGCAAGTAGGACTACTTATACTTACATCAGATAAATAGAGTTGACATCGGAAACATTAATAAAAAGACATATAGGCCGGGCGCGGTGGCTCACGCCTGTAATCCTAGCACTCTGGGAGGCCGAGGCGGGTGGATCGCTCGAGGTCAGGAGTTCAAGACCAGCCTGAGCAAGAGTGAGACCCCGTCTCTACTAAAAATAGAAAGAAATTATCTGGACAACTAAAATATATATATACAAAAAATTAGCCGGGCATGGTGGCGCATGCCTGTAGTCCCAGCTACTCGGGAGGCTGAGGCAGTAGGATCGCTTAAGCCCAGGAGTTTGAGGTTGCTGTGAGCTAGGATGATGCCACGGCACTCACTCTAGCCCGGGCAACAGAGTGAGACTCTGTCTCAAAAAAAAAAAAAAAAAGAAAAGTAAAAAAAAAAAAAGAAAAAGACATATAATGGTAAAAGGACCAAACAAGCAAGAAAATTCACAACAGTTTTTAAAAAATTGAAATAATATCAGGTATTTTCTCTGACCACAGTGGAATAAAACTAGAAATCAATACCAAGAGAAACTCTGGAAACTCTACAAAGATGTGAAAATTAAAAAGCATGCTCCTGAATGATCACTGAGTCAAAGGAGAAATTAATATGGAAATCAAACAATGTCTTGAAACAGATGAAAATGGAAAAACAATATCCAAAAACCTTTGGGATACTGCAAAAGCAGTACTAAGGGGGAAGTTTACAGCTATAAATGCCTACATCAAAAAAAACAGATTACAAATTAACAGTCTAATGATGCACGTCAGGAAAATAGAAAAATAAGAACAAATCAAACCCAAAATTAGCAGAAGAGAAATAATAAAGATCAAAGCAGAACTAAATGAAATAGAGAATAAAAAATCAATACAAGGAATCAACAAAATAAAAAGTTGTTTATTTGAATAGGTAAGTAAAATTGATAAACCACTACCTAGACTAACCAAGAAAAGTGAAGATACAGATAAACCAAATCAGAAATGAAGAAGGAGACATTACAACTGATACCACAGAAATACAACAGGTCATCATAAACTATTATGAACAACTATATGCTCACAAACTGAAAATCCTAAAGATAATGTATAAATTCCTGGAAACAAACAACCTCCCAAGTTGAACCAGGAAGGAATGGAAAACCTGAACAGACTAATTAAGAAGTAGCAGGATTAAATCAGTAATAAAAAGTCTCTCAACAAATAAAATCCCAGGACTGGATGGATTCACAATTGTATTCTACCAAACTTACAAAGAAGAACTGATACCACTCCTCCTGAAACTATTCCAAACAATCAGAGAGGAGGGAATACTCCCTAACTCATTCTATGTGGCCAGCATCACCCAGATACCAAAACCAGACAAGGACACTGCAAAAAAAGAAAACCACAGACCAATATCCCTGATGAACATAGATGCAAAAATCCATAACAAAGTACTATACAATCAAATCCAACAGCATATTGAAAAGATAATACACCATGATCAAGTGTTATTTTTCCCACATATGCAGGGATGGTTCAACATACACGAATCAATTAATGTGATGCATATCAAAAAAATAAAAGACAAAAACTATGTAACCATCTCAATAGAGACAGAAAAAGGATGTGATAAAACTCAATATCCCTTCATGATATAAAAATCTTAACAAAGTAGGCATAGAAGGAACATACTTCACAGAAATACAAGCCATAGATTACAAACCCACAGTTAATGTCATACTGAATGGGGAAAATTAGAAAGCATCTCCTCTAAGAACAGAAAAAAGACAAGGATACCCACTTTTGCCACTCCTATTCATCATAGTACTTGAAGTCCTACCAGAGCAATCAAGCAAGAGAAAGAAATAAAAGACATCCAAATTGGAAAAGTAGAAGTCAAGTTGTCCCTTTTTGTTGATAATATGATCTACCTAAAGACCCCACCAAAATATTCTTAGGTTTGAGGAATTAATTCAATAAAGTTTCAGTAAAATTCAGTAAAATATAACATCAATGTACAAAAATTAGTAGCATTTCTATACACCATTAGTTATCTAGCCAAGAAATCAAAAAGGCAATCCCATTTATAATAGCTACCAAAAATAAAAATAAAATGAAATACCTAGGAATAAATTTAACCAAGGAGGTGAAAGATCTCTACAAGGAAAACTACAAAACATTGGTAAAAGATATTAAAGATGACACAAACAAATGGGAAAACATCCCATGCTCATGGATCAGAAGAATTAATATTAATAATGTAATAAAACATAACTGTATGACCTAAAGCAATTTGCAGATTTAATTCAATCTCTATCAAATTATCAGTGTCATTTTTCCCAGAATTAGAAAAAACAATCCTAAAATTCATACGGAACTCAAAAGGAGCCTGAGTAGCCGAAGCAATCCTGAGTAAAAAGATCAAAGCTGGAGGCATCACATTACCTGACTTCAAAATATATAATAAGTCTGTAGTAACCAAAACATCATGGTACTGGTATAAAAACAGACACTCAGACCAATGGAACAGAATAGAGAGCACAGAAATAAAACCACTTATTTAAGCCAACTGATCTTTGACAATGCAGACAAAAACTTACATTAGGAAAAGATACCCTCTTCAATAAATGTTGCTGGGAAAATTGTATAGCCACATGCAGAAGAATGAAACTGGACCTCTATCTCTCACCGTACACAAAAATCAACTCAAGATGGATAAAAGACTTAAATGTGAGACCCAAAACTATAAAAATACTAGAAGAAAGCCTACGAAAGACTCTCTGGGACATTGACTTCATCACTAAGACCTGAAAAGCACAGACCACAAAAACAGAACTCAATAAATTGGGTTTAATTAAACCAAAGTCTTTTGCACATCAAAAGAAATAATCAATAGGGTGACAAGACAACCTGTTATATGGGAGAAAATATTTTTTTTTATCATTAATAACAATTTAATTTTACAGAATCAAAGAGTCTAACAGTATATCTTGTTAGATACAGTATGTCCTCATAATGTATACATTATTTCTTGTACAATGATATGAAATAATATGGGAAATATTCATGATAAATTATTAAGTGAACAATGCAAGTTAAAAACAACAGTTTCATATTTTTTTCCCCACCCCCGCTTTCCCGAGTCAGCACCTTCAAGTGTTACCACTCCCCAAACGGTGCGCAATGCACTCATTGTGTAGGCATACCCCCATCCCCTCCCCCACCCCCCACCTCAGTCTGATGTCCAATTGGTGTCGTTCCCAGATTTGTATTTAGGTGATTATCAGGGAAACCAATTTTCTGGTGAGTACATGTGTTGCTTGTTTTTCCATTCTTGGGATACTTCACTTAATATAATGGGTTCCAACTCTGTCCAGGAGAACCATAGAGATGTCGTATCTTCATCATTCCTTATAGCTGAGTAATATTCCATGGTATACATATACCACAGTTTACTAATCCAATCATGTATTGATGGGCATTTGGGTTGTTTCCACATCTTTGCTATTGTGAATTGTGCTGCTATAAACATTCGGGTACAAGTGTCTTTGTTACAGAATGACCTTTTTTCCTTTGGGTATATGCCCAGTAATGGGATTGCTGGGTCAAATGGCAGGTCTACTTGAATCTGTTTAAGATACCTCCATAATGCTTTCCACAGGGGTTGCACTAGTTTGCAGTCCCACCAGCAGTGTATGAGTGTTCCTGTCTCTCCACACCCACGCCAACATGTGTTGTTTTGGGTTTTTTTGATAAAGGCCATTCTCACTGGGGTTAAGTGATATCTCATTGTGGTTTTGATTTGCATTTCCCTGATGATTAGAGATGTTGAACACTTTTTCATATGTTTGTTAGCCATTTTTATATCTTCTTTTGAAAAATTTCTATTCATGTCCTTTGCCCACTTTTTGATGGGGTTGCTTGATTGTTTGTTGCTGATTTTCCTGAGTTCTAAATAGATTCTTGTTATCAGTCCTTTATCTGATGTGTAGTATGCAAAAATTTTTTCCCATTCTGTAGGTGGTCTGTTTATTCTCTGGACTGTTTCTTTGGCTGTGCAGAAGCTTTTTAATTTAATCATGTCCCATTCATTTATTTTTGTTGCTGCTGTGATTGCCTTGGGGGTCTTCTTCATAAATTCTTTGCCCAGGCCAATGTCTGTAAGAGTCTTTCCTACATTTTCTTCTAGAATTCTGATTGTATCACGCCTAAGGTTTAAGTCTGTTATCCACCGTGATTTGATTTTTGTGAGAGGTGAAAGCTGTGGGTCCTGTTTCAGTCTTCTACAAGTGGCTAACCAATTCTCCCAGCACCATTTATTGAATAGGGATTCTTGTCCCCAGAGTATATTCTTTCCCGCTTTGTCAAAAATTAGGTGACTGTATGAGGATGGTTCTATATTTGGATTTTCTGTTGTGTTCCACTGGTCTGTGTCCCTGCACTTGTGCCAATACCAGGCTGTTTTAAGAACCACGGCCTTGTAGTATTGTTTGAGGTCTGGCAAATTAATACCTCCCATTTTGTTTTTGTTGCTTAAAATTGCTTTTGCTATACGGGGTCTTCTTTGATTCCATACAAAGTGTATAATTATTTTCTCTATGTCTGTAAAGAATGATGTTGGTAATTTAATAGGGATTGCATTGAATCTGTAGATCACTTTGGGTAGTATAGACATTTTAACAATGTTGATTCTTCCGATCCACGAGCGTGGTATATTTTTCCATCTATTTGCAAGTTCTGCTATTTCTTTTCTCAGTGTTTCATAGTTTTCCTTATAGAGGTCCTTTACCTCTTTAGTTCGATATATACCTAGATATTTTATTTTCTTTGTTGCTATTTTGAAGGGTATTGAGTCTTTAATTTGGTTTTCTGATTGACTGTTATTGGCATATATAAATGCCTCTGATTTGTGTATATTAATTTTGTAGCCTGAGACTTTGCTGTATTCGTTAATCAATTCCAGGAGTCTCATGGTTGAATCCTGGGGGTTTTCCAGATATAACATCATATCATCAGCAAAAAGTGAGAGTTTGATCTCTTCCTTCCCTATTTGGACTCCCTTGATTCTGCTCTCTTGCCTGATAGCTCTCGCAAGGACTTCCAATACTATGTTGAAAAGTAATGGAGACAATGGGCAGCCCTGTCTGGTTCCAGTTCTAAGTGGGAGTGCTTTCAGTTTTTCCCCATTCAGTATGATGTTGGCTGTGGGTTTGTCATATATGGCTTGTATCATTTTTAGGTAGGTTCCATCAATGCCTATTTTGTTAAGCGTTTTTATCATAAAAGAGTGTTGAATTTTGTCAAATGCTTTTTCTGCATCTAATGAGAGTATCATATGGTTTTTGTTTTTGCTTCTATTTATGTGGTGAATTACATTTATAGATTTACGTATGTTGAACCACCCCTGCATCTCGGGGATGAAGCCCACTTGGTCGTGGTGGATTACTTTTTTGATAAGTACTTGGATTCGATTTGCTAGTATTTTATTGAAAATTTTTGCATCTATATTCATGAGGGAAATTGGTCTGTAGTTCTCTATTTTTGTTGTGTCCTTTCCAGGTTTTGGTATCAATGTTATATTGGCTTGGTAGAACATGTTGGGGAGAATTCCGTCCTTCTCAATATTGGAGAATAGTTTATGTAGGATGGGCACCAGTTCTTCTTTGTATGTATGGTAAAATTCAGGTGTGAACCCATCTGGACCAGGGCTTTTCTTTTTGGGAAGGTTTTTTATTGCTGTTTCGATTTCAGTTCTTGATATTGGTCTGTTCAGGTACTCTATTTCTTCCTGGTTGAGCCTGGGAAGACTATGTGTTTCTAAAAATTTGTCCATTTCCTCCACGTTCTCCAGTTTGTGTGCATAAAGATTTTTGTAGAATTCATAGATGATATCTTGTATCTCTGTAGCGTCGGTTGTGATTTCTCCTTTCATGTTCCTAATGGAGGTTATTAGAGATTTTAGTTTTGTGCTCTTGGTTAGTCTAGCCAGGGGTGTGTCTATTTTGTTTATCTTTTCAAAGAACCAACTTTTTGTTATATTAATTTCCCTTATAGTTTCTTTGTTGTCCTTTTCATTTAGTTCTGATTTGATCTTAGTAATTTCTTGCCTTCTGCTGGGTTTGGGATCGTTCTGTTCTTCTTTCTCCAGCTCTTTGAGTCTATTCGTTAGGTTGTCTATTTGCATGTTTTCTGTCTTTTGGATATAGGCATTTATGGATATGAATTTTCCTCTCAGGACTGCTTTAGCTGCATCCCATAGATTTTGATAAGTTGTATCTCCATTGTCATTTAATTCAAAGAAATTTTTGATTTCCATCTTGATTTCTTCTTTTATAGAATAATTATTCAGGAGAAGGTTATTTAGCTTCCATGACTTTGAGTAAGAGTGAGGGTTTCTGTTTGTGATCATTGTTACTTTTATTCCGCTGTGATCTGAGAAGATGCATGGTATAATTTCTATTTTTTTGAATTTTTGAACACATGATTTATGTCCTAGGACATGGTCAATCTTAGAGAATGTCCCGTGAGCTGATGAGAAGAATGTATATTCTGTGGACTTTGGGTAGAATGTCCTATAGATGTCAGCCATGCCCATTTGTTCTAGCATTCTATTTAGGTCCATTATGTCTTTGTTTATTTTCTGTTTAGAGGATCTGTCCTGTACTGTCAGTGGGGTGTTAAAGTCTCCAGCTATTACAGTATTGTTATCTATCATTTGGTTGAGATCTAGTAGGGTTTGCTTTATGAATCTGGGTGCACCTAGGTTGGGTGCATATATATTGAGTATAGTCATGGCTTCTTGATGAATTGTGCCTTTAATCAGTATGTAGTAGCCATCTTTGTCTTTTATTATTTTTGTTGGTTTGAAAGCTAAGTTATTGGAAATTAAGATTGCCACACCAGCTTTCTTTTGGTTACCATTTGCTTGAAATATCGATTTCCATCCTTTTATTTTCAGTCTAAATGCATCTTTGCAGGTTAGGTGAGTTTCTTGAAGACAGCAGATACTTGGATTGTGTTTTTTTATCCATTGGGCCAGTCTATGCCTGTTGAGCGGGGAGTTCAAGCCATTCACATTTATTGAGAAAACTGATAAGTGAGACAGTTTTTTGTTCAGCTTGTTGGGTAGAACTTCATTGTGATGTTTTCTCTCCTGGGCCATTGTGGTATCTGGAATTTGATCTTTAGCTTTTGAGTAGTTTTACATTCGTGGATCTTTCTTGTGCTGATCCGTGTGTAATTCTCTTTTGAGTACTTCTTGGAGGGCTGGTCTTGTCTTGGTGAATTCCCTCAACCTTTGTTTATCTGAGAATGTCTTGATTTCTCCTTCGTATAGAAAACTTAGCTTAGCTGGGTACAAGATTCTAGGCTGGACATTATTCTGTTTCAGAAGCGTGAAAATGGGGCCCCAACCTCTTCTTGCATGTAAGGTTTCAGCTGAGAAATCTGGCGTAATTCTGATGGGTTTTCCTTTGTAAGTTACTTGTTTCTTTCTCCTTACAGCTCGGAGAAGTGACTCTTTAGTGGATATTTTGGTCAGCCTGATGACTACGTGGCGTGGTGTTTTCCTGTTTGCTATGAATCTCCCAGGGGTCCTTTGAGCTTCTTGAATCTTTATGTCTAGAGTATTGGCAAGGCCTGGAAAATTTTCCTCGATTATGTCTTCAAATAGCTTGTCCAACCCTTGCTTATTATCTTCTTCACCCTCAGGAATGCCAATAACTCTCAAGTTAGGTTTCTTCACATAATCCCACATTTTTTGAAGACTCAGATCATTTCTCTTACTTTTTCGATCTATCTCTGTGACTGACTTATTTAGTTGGAAGGAGTTATCTTCAATTTCTGAGATTCTTTCCTCTGTTTGATCTACCCTGCTCTTGAGACTTTCCACAGTGTTTTGTAGCTCTTTGAGTGAATTCTTCACTTCTAGGAGTTCAGTTTGGTTTTTCTTCAATATTTCAATTTCTTTGGTGAATTTTTCCTCCAGATCCTGTATTTTTTTTGTGTTTTCCTTGTGTTGTTTATCCATTGATTCTTGTATATTATTCAGCTTGTTTATAATCCATAATTGGAATTCTTCCTGTGACATGTTGGTGTTTTGAGTCTGGTTTGTGTCAGATGGTTGGGAGCTGGTATTTCTCTTTGGGGATGAGCTTTCCATTTGATTCTTTGTGCTCTCCATGTTTTTTCGCTGGGCCCTTACCATCTAGATTTATCGTTGGATTTTTACTTATAGATTTAGTCTGGTTAACAGGAGTCTTTGTGCTCTATTCTTAGGTTGTGAAACAGTCTAGGTATGTTGCTTCTTTTGGCAAGAGGGGGAGACTGTTGTGTGTTGTTTAGAGATTTTTCTGTTTCCGTTGGGGGACTGCTTCCGATGGGTCCAATCCTAGAGGATTGGAGTGATCCAAGACCGCTTTGGTGAGTTAGGACACTGTATTGTGGTCTTTCAGAAGGCAGGCAGGGTCCACACTAATAGTAGACCGAAATTCTGTTTGTTTGTTTGTTTGTTTCCCTTTGGTTCTTCCTCTATAGGGGAGGTTTCTGACTCTATCTGCAGGCAAGATACTAGCTATGGGGAGAGGACGGTGACCTCGCTTGCTCAGCGCCCCAGTTGCTGTAGCTCCCACGGGCAAAAGTCTGTCTTGGCCCAATGTCCCCAGGGATCAGGTTCCACACTCTCGCTTCTGGAGAAGTATTCAGTGTTTACACTTGGGCGGGGACCCTATATAAGGTCCGTGGACCAGGGGACAGGGCCGTCCAGGGAGCCTCTTGGTACCCTATTGCTCCGCAGTGACTTGGCTGTGGGCCCTAGAATGGCGATTGCGTGCCCGCAGATCGCCGGCCCTGGGGGTGACTGCTAAGGATCCGGTATGTACCAGAGCCAGGGACCTAGCCCGTTCCGAAGCTCACCGTGGGTCCCCAGTTAGAAGGTGAAAAGAGAGGAGAAAGAAAAAAAAAAAAAGAAAGAAAGAAAAGGAAAGAAAGGAAAGAAGAGAAAACGAAAGAGAAAAGAAAAAAGAAAAAAAAAAGAAGAAAAAGAAAGAAAAAAAAAAAGAAAAGAAACGCAAAGAGCCAAACCAAAAAACACCAAAAACGCCAACAAAAATGAACAAAAACAAACTACATAGCACCTCACCACACCGCAAGGCAGAAAGATACACAAATCTGAAGTATATAATTCAGCGACTCAATGTTTTTTTGTTTGTTTGTTTTTACGCCTTAGCACAGCTCCGCCCCTTCACTTCCACTCGGCTGGGTCCGGAGCGGCCATTAGATGTTTTTGTTTTTACGCCTTAGCACAGCTCCGCCCCTTCACGCCCGCCCGGCTGGGTCCTGGGCGGTTTCGCAGTGGATTTCAAGATGGCGTCTGCGTGCCCGCACAGCTCCGAGGGTGGTGGGGATCCAACCTCCGCGCTCAAAAAGGCGCGGCAGCCAGAGGCCCAGAGGGCAAGGGTGCCCGCCGAGGCTGTCCGGCTCGTGAGCCTCCGGAAAAAAAAAGAAAAAGAAAAGAAAAGAAAAGGAAAAAAAAAAAAAAACCAAAAAAACCAAAAACAAACACAAACACAAACAAACAAAACCCAGAAGAAATTTACCAAGAATAAAATATACAGTTCGGCGAGCCTATTCTTCTTGGTTTTTTTTTTTTTTTTTATGCCTTAGCCCAGCTCTGCCCCTTCACCCCGAGTGTGGCCCCGGCATACCCTGCACTCCTGGCGTTGGTTCAGAGACCAGTGGAGGGCACCGGGCAGAGAGAGCCGCTCGGCACTTTATGGCTCCCGAGCGGTTTCGCCCTCGCTTTCAAGATGGCGCCTGCCGAGCTCCGGGGCTGGAGGGGACCGGCTCCCCGGCAGGCAGAGACTGCCACTGCCCGGGGGCTGGCGAGCAAGGACATGCACTGGGGGTGACCGGCTGAAGAACCGCCAAAAAAGGCAGCATGGGCAGAAAGAGCTGCTGGGCACTTTTTGGCTCCCGAGCCGTTTCGCCTTCGCTTTCAAGATGGCGCCTGCCAAGCTCCGGGGCTGGAGGGGACCGGCTCCCCGGCAGGCAGAGACCGCCACTGCCCAGGGGCTGGCCAGCAAGGACACACACAGAGGGTGACCGGCTGGAGAACTGCCGAAAAAGGCAGCACGGGGTACAACGCTATTTGCTGTCCGGGAGTCTTTTGTGTTTTTCTGCCCTGGTGCAAATCCGTCCCTCCTCGCCAAGCGCTGTCTCAGCTGAGATCCCCCAGGTTCTAAGGTAATTTCGCAAAAAAGCCTCCTGTCTGCAATGCGCCACGTATCCCTCAGTGATTCTGCGCTGGCCTGGGTCAGGGCTCTGTTCAATTGGGAGCGGAGGGCAAGGCGCTTTCCCGAGAGGCTGTACCCACCCCGGCTGGGGGCGGGTGTATCCGACCCGCGCTCCGCTGGCTAGTGTCTGTCCCGCGTTCCTAATATTCGTTCACCTCAGACCTCACTCGCTCTGTTTGTCCCACGCTGATTCTCCGTGGATTCACACCGCTGTTCCTGTGTGGGAGCGGTCCTCTAGCGTTTTGGCAGGTCCGGATCGATGCCTTCCTTCCCGGGAGCGCAGATTCAGGCCGTCACCACCACTCCGCCATCTTTGATTCCGGAGAAAATATTTTTAAACTATTCATCCAACATGGAACTAACATCTGCAATATAGAAAATACTCAAACCACTCAACAGGAGAAAAATAATTCCATTAAAAAGTACGCAAGGGACACAAGTAGATATTTCTCAAAAGAAGACATACAAATGGCCAACAGGTATTATGAAAAAATGCTCAACATCACTAATCATCAGAGAAATGCAAATCAAAACCACAATGAGACGTCATCTTACCCCAGTCACAATGGCTATTGTTAAAAAGACAAAAAATAACAGATTTTGGCGAGGAGCCAGAGAAAAGGGATTTCTTATACACTGTTGATGGGAATATTGGATGTTCATTTTTGTAATGAAAACATGGCTAGTATAGCCACTATGGAAAACAATATGGAGATTTCTGAAAAAACTAATAATATGATCCAGCAATCCCACTACTGGGTATCTGCCCAAAGGAAAAGGAATCAGTATATCAAAAGGATATTTGTACTTGCATGTTTATTGCAGCACTGTTCACAATGTCAAAGATAATGTGAATAAACCTAAGTGTCCATCAATGGATGAATGGATGAAGAAAATGCGGTGTACATACACAAGGGAATACTATTTGACCATCAAACAGAAATTGTTTTTTAATTTCATTTATAAGATAAAACTGAAAAGATGTTTTATTTCCTAAATCTTTAGTATATTACTGAAAAATGTTTTTTAAAAGGAACTGAAGGATAAATTATAATAAAGAATATTCGGGTACCATTTATGTAAATAAAATTTTTATGAATTTCTAATCACTATTATTTTTTAATGACAGTTACTAGAGAAATTAATATAATAAAATGAAAGATTTGAATTTAAATAACTTTTGCCCACTATTTAGAACATTGGAGCTTGCATTTTCCACATTTATTATCAAGAATTTTCCCCTAAATGCTCTCCTCAGTGTCCTAATGTCATAGGTGTGTTAGGTCTGAATTATAATTTAGAATTGCTGTGAGAATTCTATAGGAAAATTTGACGAACCATATTTCAATTAATGTTCTAGACCTTGTTAGGTCATTTTCTGAAATTCAGAAACAGAAAATAGATTGTGATTTGCTTATAATAAACAATTGTTTGACACTGGTACTATAATCTAGAAGTTGTGTTAATGATTTATCATCTTGTCAAGCATATACAGATATATTTCTTGCTTGTTTTAAGAATTTAACTGAGTGGCTGTGTGTAAGATTGTGACTCCTCGTCTTTATTCTGACTATTCCATATCACCTTCATCTGCTATAACCAGAGTATTTATATAGTTGAGAAGAGTTGTATTGTTATGAATTTATTGCAAGTCAGTGGATGAAACTGTGTAGCAAAATCTCACCTTCCAATAGGTTTATTTTAAAGGAGATCCAAACGTAGAAGCAACTTAAAAAAAAAACAATTGGGGGCAGCAAGGAAGCAGAGTCTTGAGTATCAGCCATAAGAACATCCAAAACCTGTTAAATGGCAAGTAAATCAATAAATGGTCAAATGCAATATATTGCCTGGTAGTTAATGCCAGGAAGAAAATGACTTTAATTTATGAAGTAATTTTAATTTATATTACTTCACCATAACTTTTTATAGATTGGTTATTTTTATTTTATAAACATGAAAATAGTCTCAAATAAATCAGACAACTTGTCCAATATCACACAACTAGTAAGTTGCAGTCAGGATTTTAAATTCTGAGAATTCAAATCCTTTGCTTTCCCTGTAAGAAAAAAAAATTAGTAGGAAGGAAGGAAGCAATAGATAGGCAAAAATAACAGGTTTTTGGCAGAGGTTGTAAGTAATGATTTGGGCAAAGAGTAAAATTCAGTCTGATGAGAGAGAAAAGGAGCAAGCTAAAGACAAATAAAATCCAGAATTTCTCTGAGTCCTGGAGAAGAAAAAACAATGACCTATCAGTACATTGTATATCAACAGTTTCTCACAAAACTACTTGATGTCAAAAGAGAAGAGATTATATACAAGCCTGAGGTCTCTTGTATTACTAATTCAGAAACCAGAGGTAATATTTGAATGTGTTAGTGGTTATGCGTTCAGGGTACCACTATGAGAAAGTGGAAAATGACCAGAAGCAGATTGGAATCTGAGACTTTGTCAAGAATATACAGTGCTGGGACTTCTACAGAAAGTATTAGCTAATTACCCATTCAATTGTAATCTGCATTTTTACCTGCATTCTCAACTTTATAGAATAATTTAACTTGATATTGATGACCCAAAGTCATCAAGAAAAGATTACACTGTATTCCAGATGTTCTACTTTAGAAGGCAAGGAAGTTGACAGTACAGGGGTCTACATCTATATGAACATTTCCAGACACATTTGTCTTTCGTTTTCTCTATGAAGTATACCAAAGAGTTTCATCATCTTCTTAAATTAGATCAAATCTTCTCTCACTAATTTTATAATTTGCTTTCTTCAAAGTTTTATTTTTTAGTTTTTAGTTTATTTCATCAAATATTAACAGATTTTTACCCTTTTATTGCTTTCTAAGATGCGTTTTTAAGACCATTAATTATGTGCTTGGCTTTAAACCACATATTTTCATAACTGGTGCTTTCATTGTTCTTTCTATTTTTAATTTTTTTTAACCACAGAGTTATTTAGAAAGGTGTTTTAAAATGTTCATGTAAATGCAATTGGGGAGTTGTTTTTTATTATTGTTTTAGGGTCTGGGTCTTTTTATTGTTTATTATAATTATTGCATTATAAATATAAATGTAGCTTGCACAGTAATTTTAGAAATTTGTTCAGGTTTTTTTCTGATAGTTTAATAGTTCAATGAATGGTTATTTGAAGTATCATTTATGTTAAATATGTTGTTTAAATCTTCTATATACATACCTTCTCTATTGTGTACTTTTTAAAGTATAATAATCCTCTACCATAAAAGGATACACTTGTCAGCTTCTCTTCTATCAATTTTTCATTTATATACTTGCAATCTTGATTGTTAGGTGCATAAGGTTTTATAACTGATTTGTCCTCCTTATCCTTGTATCAATTATGAAATATCCATTTTTTCCATTTAAGCCTTGATCTCTTGTTTTACTAATAATTCCTATACTATTTCTTTTCTCAGCATTTACCAGGCAATTTTTTCTGTTGTTTTATTTTCAGCTGTTTTTGTGGCATTTTATTAAGTAAAAGTTTACATTCAGTGAAATCCAAAGATCTTCTCTCACACCTCCCTTCTGGTTTGTCTCCAGCCTCATAAGGAGCCAATGTTTTGATTTCTATCACCATACATTGGTTTTACCTGTTTTTGAAACTTGGAACACTGCTTAGAGTAATAAAACAATACCTAAAAGAAATGGAAAGATATGCATGCTTATGCATCAAAATATTCAATATCTCTAAAATGTCAGTTCTCTCCAACTTGATCTGTAATTGAATGCAATTGCGATCAAAATCCTCAGAAGATTTCTTGTAGAAATTGATGTGCTCATTCTTGTATTTATATGAAAAAGTAGAGGAGGACCTACATTAGCAAATTTATGGTGAAGAAAACAACAAAGATGGAAGACTCATGCTACCTGAGTTTAAGACTTACTATGAAGCTATAATAATCAAGACACTAGTATTTGCATGAGGACACTCATGAAGAACAATGGAGCAGAGCAGTCAGTCAGTCCAGAAATAGAGCTGTATGTATATGATGAAGTGATTTTTTTCCCCCAGAGGTACCAGAGCAATTTGATGAGGAAGGTATATGAATGGTCAATAAATATATGAAAAGATGTCCAACATCATTGATAATTACAGAAATGTCATTAAAGCCTTTATAATACTTTTTCACACCCACTAGAATGGTTGCATTTAAAACCAGCAACACCAATGTAAGTAATTAAGACCGTAACACCAAAAATTGGTAAGAATGTGGAACTACTGGAACTCTCAAACATTTTTTGCTAGGAATATAAAATGGTACATTTTGGAAAACTCTTCTAGTTTCTTATGAGGTTAAACACATACCTTCCATGTGATTCGGCAGTTCTACTCCTAGGCATTTATGCAAGAGAAATGAAAACTTAAGTTCACAAAAAAAAAAAAAAAACTTATAAAAGAATGTTCATAGTAGCTTTATTCATAATATCCACAAATTGGAAACAAATATCCATCAATAGGAAAATAGATCAACAAATTAGGTGTATTCATATGATACTACACAGCAATTTAAAGAAAGAATAAATTACTGAAGAAAAGGTAGTCAGCAATGTGGATGAATCTCAAAAACCGTAGGTTAAGTGAAAAAAGAAGTACATGATGGGAATTTTTAAAAACTGAATATCTGAGCCTCTGTCTCTTAATACTAGAGTTTAACCCATTCAAAGAGGTTTAGTGTTTCAGAGCTTGGATTGTGAAGCCTAGATGCAAATTCTGGCTCTACACTTTATTACCTGTCTGATAATGGCAAGTAACTTAAGCTGTCTGTGTCTGAGTTTTAATGTGTGTTAATGAGAATAACCACATAAAGTTTTTATGAGGATCAAATGAATTAATATATGCAATGGACTTAATAGCACTACTTGGCAAAGCATAGGTGCTATGCAACTGTTTAGTATTTCTTTAGTTATTTAATAATATAATTATTATGTGGTCAGACATGATTTGATTTATTCTTACCATTTTGTTTTGTATTTATTATGCTTTTTCTGCTTTCTTTTTTCCTTTTCTGCTTCCTCTTGGATCATTCAAATTTTTCTTCCCTTTATAGTTTCTAAGGTAGTTTATATATTATAAATTTCATTTTTTTTTGTATTTAGAGTTAAATGTTTAATGCATTTACTTAAATTAACTTTTTTTTTTTTTTTTTGAGACAGAGTCTCGCTTTGTTGCCGGGACTAGAGTGAGTGCCGTGGCATCAGCCTAGCTCACAGCAACCTCAAGCTCCTGGGCTTAAGCGATCCTACTGCCTCAGCCTCCGGAGTAGCTGGGACTACAGGCATGTGCCAACATGCCCGGCTAATTTTTTGTATATATATATTTTAGTTGGCCAGATAATTTCTTTCTATTTTTAGTAGAGACGGGGGGTCTCACTCTTGCTCAGGCTGGTCTCGAACTCCTGACCTCGAGAGATCCACCCGCCTCGGCCTCCCAGAGTGCTAGGATTACAGGCATGAGCCACCACGCCTGGCCTTAAATTAACTTTTGATGAACTACTGGAGTTAGTATGTAAGACAAGAATTTTAGGAAACTCATTTCTCTCTTTCTCTACCCCAATTACTCCCCATTTGGTGATATCAATTGATTGTTGAATTTCACATTTTATTTTTATAATTATTTACATGTACCTACAAGGTTTGCTAGTTTCTTTGACTACCAATGAACACTATGTCTTTCATTCTTTCTTCAGTTTGTATATTATTTTTCTGGATCCCTTATCAACTAATTCTATCAGAGAGAGTTTGCATATTCTTTCTGAAACCTTGCATGTCTGCAGATTTCTTTATTTTCCTCTAGCCTGAATGCTGAAGTAGTGAATATAGAATTCTTGGTTCGAAGTTGTTTTATTTCATTAATTTAAAGATACTTCACCGTTAAATTCTAATCACTTTTCCTAGTGAAAAGACTGGTGCTAATCTGATTGTTCATTTCAGATAATCTCTTTATGTTGTCTCTGAGATGCAAAATTTGTACTTTATTCATAGTATTCTGAAGTGCACTGTGTTGAGTCTGATAGTGATTCCTGACAATTTCCTTTTGTTATTTAGTCTTTTATTCCATTCCCTTTTTTGTTTTCTGTTTGTTTGTTAATTTTTATAAAGCTCACATTAGAATAAATGAAGGAACTTCTAGATCAGTCCTCCTTGTCTCTCCCCTCACATCCTCACATTTTTCCTTTTTCCTTCTGTTCTGGGTTCTGGAAAAATATCTTTGCTCAACTCACTAAATACCCTGAATATATAAGTAAACAAAATAGAGTTGGGATTTAATCACTGCAAGGTACTAATCACCACTGTGAAAACAACTGAAAAAAATACGACCTACTGACCGTGGGTCAGGAGCGTCATTTTTATAAGGCAGTTTATATGTTTAAGGCAGCACATCATTAATTACAGAGAGAGAGTAATGATGATATATGATTGTATATACTAGTCTTTCGAGACAAATTATGTTGGTATATTTTATTACTTATACCAAGATAAATCCCATCGACCATTTTCTCTATAACTGATTAGTGCATTACTAAATTTGTTTTTCCATAAAATTATACTCTAATAAAGTTTTTAGCTGTTGAATCATCTGCATGCACAGTAAACTTTTATATTTGGTAGGGCAATGCTGGGAAAGGAGAAAGGCATTCTGGGATAGCATACTATTTTATTTCATTTTAATCAGCTTCCTTCTAAGAAAAGTAGCCACAGAGTTTTCTAGCTACTAAGGAATAGTTACAGCCCTGTTTCACAGAGCAGTGGCATGGAAGATTTTATGAGTCAGAATAGTGATGGTGCTACATGGAATCCGTTTCCCAGGATGATGGAATGGGAAATGCTTCTCCTAATAGTCCATGAATAGGGCAAGACTCAGATTCAGACCTCTCTATCATATAAATACTTGTAGTCAGATATATTAACTAACAAAAGGAGAAATAAAATGTAAATGTTGATTTTTTTTTAATTTATGGACAAAATTTATCCTGAAAGGAATTGAATTGAGAATGCGTTATGAAACACATGCACTATTCTTTCTACTGCATTATATCTCACATAAGGTTATATGAAAAGTTATTTCTAAATTAACTTAGAATAGGAAAAAAAAAAAAAAAGAACATGGACTTTGAACCTCCCTTTAAATGCCAGTGCTGCCACATGGTAGCTCTGTTTCCTTCAACAACTTATTTATCCTATGTTATATCTATGAATCTATACAATGAAGGTGGTTATACCTACCCTGTAAGTTTCTTGTGAATACTGAGTGAAATATCATTCCTTCCTCTTCCCTGTCAAGCTAAACGTATTAAGAAACCTATATTTAGGCCGGGCGCGGTAGCTCACGCCTGTAATCCTAGCACTCTGGGAGGCCGAGGTGGGCGGATCGTTGGAGCTCAGGAGTTCGAGACCACCCTGAGCAAGAGCGAGACCCCATCTCTACTAAAAATAGAAAGAAATTATATGGACAGCTAAAAATATATATAGAAAAAATTAGCCGGGCATGGTGGTGCATGCCTGTAGTCCCAGCTACTCGGGAGGCTGAGGCAGGAGGATCGCTTGAGCTCAGGAGTTTGAGGTTGCTGTGAGCTAGGCTGACGCCACGGCACTCACTCTAGCCTGGGCAACAGAGTGAGACTCTGTCTCAAAAAAAAAAAGAAAAGAAACCTATATTTAAGCTAGACTGGCAGAATGTGAATGGTGACTAGAGTTCCAAGAGATCTGTGGCAGCTAGGTAACCTCCTACCAGCTATGGACTATGCAGATTATTGATACAGAAAGGACTGATGACTATTGCATTTCTATTCTTTTTGTACCATACTCTTCTTAATCCCACAGAGCAGTTTATTTACATGTTAGAAAATTTAAAACATAAAACATATCAATCTAAGTATTTTATTCAAACCTAAGTGGTTTAGTCAGATCAGAATATTTTAAGTTAAGGTGGAATTGGTTGAAAGTTTGCAAAGGAAAATAAGTAACACTAAAAGGAAGAGTTAAAAGGTTGCTAGTGTTTTGGGGAAGTAACTTAAAATTTCTAAATCTTTCCAGATCTTCAGTTTGAAACCTTTTCCCTCTAAGGCTGATTGATTAAATGCTATAGTGGGAAACTGTTTTCAGTGTTGTGTACATGAACTTTAAAAAACCATAATAGGTCTTTAATATCAAGATTTATCTTTTTACATAAGTCCATCATCTTTTCTCACTTTTTTCATGAACAAAGGGAAAGATACAGTAATAAAAAATATATGTAAAGAATATATAATGAAAATATAAGTCGGCATTATTATCCATTTTTATTCATATCTTTTTCACTAAATCTACATAAAAATTTTAAGAGCTAGACTCTCTGTTTATGCAGAGGGGTGGCTTGATTCAGACTAATCTAAGTATTTTCTTCATCCCAATGTGCAGACATAACAAATGTAAGCCAGGAAGCAAGGCAGCAGGGCACAGTGGCATGAGAATTGGATTTATTATGAAAAGATTTGCCTTAAAATCCTGATTTGGAGTCATTATTTCCTCATCTGTGAAATGAAGCATGTACTCCTGCTGCATTACAGAGACGCTGTCAAAATAAAATAGGATAATGGATATGAAGGAGGAAACTACAAAGTGCTATATTAAATTAAGGCTTTATTTATCTTTAATTTCTTAAGAACAGTTTTTCATCCTGCAAAGTATGTTTTTACAGTTTTTAAATTGCCTGCTTTTAGAGATTACAGTATTAAGATCTTGGACATAGTATAATCTCCTTTAAATATACTATATATTAGGCATTAACATTGCTAAAAAGAAACAAGACCAAAAAGTTCATAGCCAAAAAAGAGTTGTCTTCCTTAGCAGGACTTCTTGTGACTGAATTATTTGGAAGCAGTACTCATGACTTTTTCTAAAAGACAAATTTCTCTTTTCTTGTAAATATGAGCATAAATTTTGACTATTAAAAGTGACTGATCCTCTCTGTTTTAACAGGGGTTATGTTTTATTTTATTTGCTTTTGTGCTTCTTTTTAAATTTACTACACCACATCATTACTTTGTGATCAGAAATGTAAGGGTTTTTTTTTTCTTTTGAAGAGTCAATTGGGGAAACTAGACAGGGTCACATCCATATGGTTGACTCCCTCTTCAGCATCTGGCATCCATGTGCAAATGCATAATGAAGTTAGAGGATGAGTCTGAGTTTACCAACTGCTATAGTCTAATAATAAAGCATCCAGCTGATTTTGATCAATAAAGTGAGACCTGTTAAACAAAATTTAACTGGGGCCTTTGAATACTTAGTTGGAAATTTGCACCAGATGAAGATAAAATAGTTGGCCAGGCGCAGTGACTCACATCTGTAATCCCACCACTTTGCAAGGCTGAAGTGGGAGGAGAGTTTGAGGCCAGGAGTTCGAGACCAGCCTGGGCAACATAGCAAAACCTCATCTCCACAGAAAAAAAAAAAAATTAGCCAAGCGTGATAGCGTATACCTGTAGTCCCAGCTACTCAGGAGGCTGAGGCTGGAGCATCACTTGAGTCACTTAAGCCCAGGAGTTTGAGGCTACAGTGAGCTATGATTGTGCCACTGTACACCAGCCTGGACGACAGAGCAAGAATCTGTCTAAAGAAACCCAAAAAAGATGAAATTGTTTTCTAATTGATATTCTGTCAGATCAGACATTCCCTATATTATTACAATTTATCATTTGCCAGTCACATGAAATATAATAGCTAGAAAAATTGGTAATATTACTAGTTCAAAGAAAATTAATTATTTTTACTTTAAATCAACACAAACTAAGGCATTTACAGATTTGACCTTATTGTATCATAATATATTAATCTCTGCTTTGTTCAGTTTTTATTCCATTGTCTCTCAGTGAAAATCTGCACCAAGAATGACCTCAGACTCTTTGTTGATATAGAAAGAAGATTTGTCTAATGTGTATTGTTTTGTTTTGCATAGTGGTCTGAGTGTTTTGTTCTCACATGTCTTTTAGTAAGTGTCTCTAATCATGAATTTTATTTACTTTTATAAAGGCACATAGAGTTCTGTGTTTCAATAGTTTTTTTTTTTTAAGTTAGATTCATAGGCTTTTAGGGATGAAAGGAAATTTAAAATTACTTTCTACTTCCCTTGTTTATGAATTAATTAGGGCTCCAAAACTTAAGTGACTTATCTAAGATCACTAAATTAGTGCTAGAATTGAGTGGATCACTCAATTAGTAGTGGATTCAGTTCATTGCACATTCCATTTTATTGTACTATTTATTTATTCAACAAATTGCCCGCACTTGGAAAGGAACATTATCCTAGGAATTGAAAACACGAGGAAATCTGGAGTGACGTCAGCAAGATAGCCAACAAGAAGCTCCAAGCACTAATCACCCTCCTAAAAGACAGCCAGAACAACAAACAAACAGCTGCATTTTAACCAAAATAACTATGGGAGAGCACTGGAGTGTATCAGAGGAGTAACAGAAAACTTATTGAATGCAGGAACTCAGGAGGGCCACAGAGAGAACAAAAGGCAACAATGAGCCTCCAGCACCTCATCCCCCAACAGGGATCAGCTGAGAACCAGGGGGAAATTCTCCCTACAGTGATGAGGTAAGTAAGAGCATCCCAGCAACCCCCATCAACACCTTGAACACCTACAGACCTCACCACTGGGGTCCCTCGCCATCCTGACAGGCACTGAGCCCAGCCAATGGAGCAGGATGGAGTCCTCTAGAAAATTTGGAAGATGTGATTATTCACCAGATGCACAGACAGTAGTGCAGGGGCACCAAAAACATGAAAAAGCAAAAAAATATGACACCACCAAAGGAACATAACTGTCTAGTGATAGACCTCAATGAAAACGAAATCAACAATTATGAGAAAAGGAACTTAATGACTTTAAGGAAATTCAGTGAGAAAAAAGAAAATACATATAGACAATTCAATGAAATCTGGTAAACAATTCACAATATGCATGAGAAATTTAGCCAATAGATAGAAATCATTAAAAAGACCAAACAGAAATTCTGCAGCTGAAGAACTCAGTGAATGAAATTAAAAATATAATAGCTTCAACAGCAGCCTTCATCAAGCTGAGGAAAATAATCTCTGAACTTGAAGAGAGGTTATTTGAAATGACCCAATCAAGAAAAAACACAAATAAATAACAATGTAAAAGAGTGAAGGAAGCCTCCAAGATTTATGGGACACTATAAGGCAAACAAATATTGTGTTATGGGAATTCCAGAAAGGGAAGAGAAGGGAAAAGGCATAGAAAACCTATTTAATAAAATAATAGATGAAAGCTCCACCTAGATGTAAGAAGTTCAAATGTCTCCAAATAGATTTAACTGCAAAAGTTCCTCTCCTAAGCACATTATATTTAAATTATCGAAAGGCAAAGACATGCAGAATTCTACAAACAGCAAGAGAAAAGCATCGATTCACATATAAGGGAACCTTCATTAGTATAACAACAGATTTCTCTGAAGAATGCTTATAGGCCAGGAAAGAATGAATTGATCTATTCAAAATGCTAAAAGAAATAACCACCAAACCTATCCTTCAGAAAAGAGGAAAGAAAGTTTTTCTCAGGCAGGCAAAATCTGAGGGAATTCATCACCACTATACCAGCCTTATAAGAAATGCTCAAGGGATTTCTACATCTGGAAGTGAAAAGACAAATCACCGTCATGAAAATCAGGTAAATAATTCACAATATGAATGAGAAATTTAACAAATAAGTAGAAATCATAAAAAAGAACCAAACAGAAATCCTGCAGCTGAGGAATTAAATGAATGAAAAAAATACATAATAGCAAAAGAGTAAAACTAATAGCACAGATATAAAATATAATAGCAAATATGTAAAACTCTCTGATAGGGAAGATATAAAAGGAGAAAGAGAAAAGAATCAAACCGTATCACTACTGAAAACCACCAAACTGCAATGATGAACAATATGAGAGGAATAAAGATACAAAGGCTATACGGAACAAGCAACAATTACCAAATGACAGGAGTACATAGTCGCCTATCAATAAGAACCTTGAATGTACCTGGACTAATTTCCTACTTAAAAGATGTAGACTGGCTAGGTAAATTGAAAAAAATAACAATAATAACCTAACTATATGTTGCCTATAAGAAACTCACTCCACCTGTAAAGACACATATGGATTGAAAATGAAGGGCTGGAAAAAGATATTCCACACAAATGGAAACCAAAAATGAGCAGGAATAGCTATAGTTCTGTCCAATAAAAGAGACTTTAAGTCAAAACTGTAAAAATAGACAGATAATGATTATACAATGATAAAGCAATCAATTCAGCAACAAGATATAACAAGTGTAAATATATATACACCTAATGGCGGAGCACGCTGCTATATAAAGCATATGTTAGATCTAGAGTGAGAGGTACACTCCATTACAATAACTTCAACACTCCATTGTCAGCATTGGACATTTCATCCAGACAGAAAATCAACAAAGAAACATTGGATTTGAACTATACTTTAGACCAAATGTACCTACATACATTTACATCCAATAGCTGCAGAATACACACTCTTTTTATCAGAACATAGTACACTCTCCAGGGTAGGCCACATTGTTAGGCCACAAAACAAGTCTTGATGAATTTAAAGGAACTGAAATCATATCAAATATCTTTTCTGACCACAATGGGATAAAACTAGAATTCAGTAACAAGAAGAACCTTTGAAATTGTACAAATACATGGAAATTAAACAATATGTTCCTGAATGACCAATGGGTCAATGAAGAAATTAAGAAGGAACTTTAAAAGTTTCTTGAAACAAATGAACACAGAAAAACAGCATACTAAAACCTATGGAATAAAGGAAAAGCAGTTCTAAGAGGAAAGTTTATAGCATTAAACTCCCTACATCAAAAAATAGAAAGATTTTAAGTAAACAAATGAATGCATCTTAAAGAAATAGAAAATCAAGAATAAACCAAACCCAAAGTTAGTAAGAGTAAAGAAATAATAAAGATCAGAACAAAAATAAAATTGAGACTAAAAAAATAGAAAATATCAATGAAGCAAAAAGTTGGTTTTTTTGAAAAAATAAACACAAATTGACAAACTATTAGCTAGACTAACCAAGAAAAAGAGAAGACCCAAATAAATGAAAAAGGAGACATTAAAACTGATATTACGGAAATACAGGGATCATTGGAGACTATTATGAACACTTATACACCAACAAATTAGAAAACCTAGTGGAAATAGATGAATTCCTGGACTTATACAACCCATCAAGATTGAACTAAGAAGAAATAATAAACCTCAACAGACCAATTATGAGTAAACACCATTGAATCAGTAATAAAAAGTCTCCCATAAAAGAAAAGCCCAGGACCCAGTGGCTTTATTGCTGAATTCTACCAAACAGTCGAACATTTACAGAAGAGGTAATACCAGTTTTACTCAAACTATTCCAGAAAATTGAGGAGAGTAATTCTTACAAACTCATTCTCCAAGGCCAGCATTACCCTGCCCTTGAGTGAGTTTGCCAGCCTCACACATGGATGTATTTACCAACTAAGAAACTCCCCAAACCCTTTCATTTAGAAGGTTTGGGGGAGGCTTCATTACATAGGCATAATTGATTAAATCATTGACCGTAGGTCATTGAACTCAACCTTCTGACCCCTCTCCCTTGCAAAAATATTGGAGGGTGGGTCTGAAAGTTCCAACCCTCTGGCCAAGGCTTAGTCTTTCTGGAAACTAGTCCCCATCCTGTAGCTATCTAAGGGCCTGCCAGGAGTTATCTCATTAGCATAAACTCAGATATGATTGAAAGGGTCTTGTTATGAATAAAAACAGGTACTCCTTTCACTAAGGTAATTCCATGGATTTTAATAACTTTATGCTAGGAACTGTGGGCAAAAACCAAATATATATTTCCTGTTATGCCACAGAATCCTAGCAATGTATCAAAATAATGTACTACAACCAAGTGGGCTTTATTGCAGAAATACAAGGTTATTTAATATTCACAAATCAGTGTATTCTTCCATATAATACTGGGAATGAGGAACAAAGCATATCAATTAATGTAGAAAAGTCATTCAACAAAATTCAAAACTCATTCATGATAAAAATCTCTCAAATATAGGAACACAAGGGAACACTGTCAACTTGTTAAAAGAACAAAAAAATCTACAACTAAACCTTATGCTTAATGATACAAGAAAAACTAATGCTTTTCCCTTAAGATTGGGAACAAAGTAAGTATATGTACTCTCACAACTCCCATTAAACATAATATTAGAAGTCTTACCCAGTGCAGTAAGGCAAGAAAAGGATATAAAAGACATAAATTAGAAAGGAAGAAACCAAACATCCCCCTGTTGCAGATGACATGATTGTCTATGTAGAAAAGTTCAAAGAATCTAGAGGAAGAAAACCTCATGGAACTATTAAATGTATTTAAAAATGTTGCAGGATACAAGGTCAATAAACAGTAATCACTCTTTATTTCTATATACTGGCAATGAACAATTGGAAATGGAAATTAACACAATGCAGTTTAAAAATATTAATAGCTTTAAAAAATAATATTTAAGTTTAAATAAAATATGTAAGGTATCTATATGCCATTAATTCCAAAATACTGATGAAAGAAATCAAAGACGACCAAATGATGAGACATATATTCAGGCAAAGATAGCAAAGATATCATTTCTCCTAATATATACAGTTAACTGTCACTCCTATTAAAATCCCAGTAGAATTTTTTGTGGATATAGACAAACTGATTCTATATTTTATGTGGAAAGACAAAGGAATAAAAATATTAATAGCTAAATCAGTTTTGGAAAAGAAGAATGAAATTACGCACCCTAGGAATTTTACTGTATAGCTACAATAGTCAAGTCAATATGGTATTGACAATGCAGTAGACACACCGATCAATGGAACAAAGTAGACAATCACACAAGAACAGCTGATTTTTGAGAGAACCATTGTAGTGATACAATGGAGAAAATATAGTCTTTTTTAACAAATGGTATTGGAAACATTGGCTATCCCTGGGGGGAACAAAAAGAATCTTGACCTGAAATTCACATTTTGTACAAAAATTAATTCAAAATTTATTACAAACTTAAATGTAAGACATAAAACTATAAAACTTTTAGAAGAAAACAGAAAATCTTTGTGACTCAGGGTTAGTTGAAAGATCTCTTAGTCATGACACCAAAAACAGTCAATAAAAGAAAAAAGTTGGTAAGCTGGTCTTTATACAGAAATCATTATTAAGAAGATTAAAAGGCCGGGCACGGTGGCTCACGCCTGTAATCCTAGCACTCTGGGAGGCCGAGGCAGGTGGATCCCTCGAGGTCTAGAGTTCGAGACCAGCCTGAGCAAGAGCAAGACCCCATCTCTACTAAAAATAAAAAGAAATTATCTGGCCAACTAAAAATATATATAGAAAAAATTAGCCGGGCATGGTGTAGCATGCCTGTAGTCCCAGCTACTCGGGAGGCTGAGGCAGTAGGATCGCTTAAGCACAGGAGTTTGAGGTTGCTGTGAGCTAGGCTGACGCCACAGCACTCTAGCCCGGGCAACAAAGCGAGACTCTGTCTCAAAAAAGAAAAAAAAAAAAGAAGATTAAAAAACAAGCCACAGGCTAGGAGAAAGTATTTGCAAATGTCATATTCAAAAAAGATTTGTGACTGTAATATGTAAAGAACTCTAAACTCGAGAAGATTCAGAATATCGCTTGGTTCCTAATATTTCATGAGTGTTAAACTTGGAATGAACAAGAAATATAAGAATTTCAAGGCTTTCATAAATATTCACCATTCCTTAAGTTATCCTCTTATCATAGATTGTACACAGTTACAATGTCGATGAGTAATATTGAGTGTGGCATAATTCCTATTAGCTGATAATAATCAATATTTCTGCTCCACTTACTGGACTATTTTCCCCTCACATACGGTACCTCTCTGCCTTCCTCCCATTGTCACTACTGGCTTTTCCATTCAGTAATAGCATCAGCAATTAAAAAATATCAATTTCACAACTTTTTTTCTATGCAGAAATATTTCCTATCTAAGCTTGTTTATGATCATTCTGTAACAGACTAGCAGTGAAATTGCTAGTCCGGGCAGAAATAGAAAGAACAAGTCTTTTTGTTTCTTATCCCTTTTCTCTCAGTCTCTCTCCCATTACACCTAGACTGTGGGCACTTGTGCATAGCACTCTGCCATCTGAAATGCAGAGCAAGGTAGCAGTACCTACCCTTTCTGTTCCTGCACCAGAATGACTAAGTCCCACTCCTCATGTGGAAAGCACCTGCATTTGTAATTGACGTCTTCCAATCACCAGTGGTGGTAAATCACCACCACTCTGAGAAATCCTAACTTTTTGTCACATTTGCTTCAGATTATTCAGATACGACTAAGACCCCTGTGAATCTTGTGTACCCCCACCCTTCTTTGTGTCTCTTTACATTAAAACATGTATTAAACACTGACACTTTTGTACACAGAATCTCCATTTGTAATCTCTGTGATTAAGACTGCTTTAAGTGAAAACTGGAAGCAGACCTCAGACCTATAAATGGATATATACTTTAGCTCCCCCTTAGAGAGTAAGAGTATCAGAGAACACAGAGAGGAAGGTATTTGAATAAATATTTGTTTTAAAGTTGAAACAAATTTCTTCTGCCTTCTTTATCAAATGTAATTTTTTGCTATACTTTAAAAGTGGTCTGTTTGTCCAAGATATTCTTCCTAATTGTGGGCAATTCTGAGCTTGAGCTGGACATATAAGCTTATCTATCACAAGTATATAGCCATCTGATTTTTACGCTGGGGAAAAGAATCCCCATTCAGTAAATGGTGCTGGGAAAATTGGATAGCCACAGTAGAAGACTGAAACAGAAACTGCACCTTTCACCTCTCACAAAAAACTCACAGTGGGTAAGAGACTTAAACCTAAGACATGAAACCGTTAGAATTCTAGAAGAAAATGTTGGAAAAACTCTTCTAGATATCAGCCTGGACAAAGAATTTATGAAGAAGACCCCAAGGGCAATCACAGCAACAACAAAAATAAATAACTGGGTCTTGATTAAATTAAAAAGCTTGTGCACAGCCAAGGAAACCATCATTAGAGCAAATAGACAACCTACAGAATGGGAGAAAATATTCATATGATATATACCTGATAAAGAACTAACAACCAGAGTCTACAAAGAGCTCAAGCAAATCAGCAAGGAAAATAATCAAACAACCCCATTAAAAAGTGGGCAAAAGACATGAACAGAAACTTTGCAAAAGAAGACAGACTAATGGCCAGTAAACATATGAAAAAATGCTCATCCTCACTAATCATCAGAGAAATGTAAATCAAAACCACAATGAGATATCCACCTAACCTAGTGAGAATGGCTTTTATCAAAAAGTTCCAAAATAATAGATGCTGGCGTGGATACGGAAAGAAAGGAACACTTACACACTCTTGTTGGCACTGCAACCGCTAGTGTAACCGCTGTGGAAAATAGTATAGAGGTTCCTCAAAGAACTAAAAGTAAACTTACCATTTGATCCAGCAATCCCACTACAGGGTATTTACCCAAAGGAAAAAAGGCCAGTTTATCAAAAAGACACTTGCATTCAAATGTTTCTTGCAGCACAATTCACAATCGCAGAGATGTGAAATTAACCCAAGTGCCCATCAATTCATGAATGGTATGTGTACACCATGGAGTACCACTCAGCCATAAAAAAAAAAATGAATTAATACCTTTTGTAACAATCTGAATGGAACTGGAGACCCTCTTCCTAAGTGAAGTATCACAAGAATGGAAAAACAAACACCACATGTACTCACTATTAAATTGGAACTAACCAGTCAGCACTCATGTGCACAGATAGATGTAAAATTCAATGGAAATGATGCAGGTGGAGGGGAGGAGGAGGAGGAGGGGGTGGGTGAAATACCTAACGAGTACAATGTACACTATGTGGGTGATGGACACACATAACTTTGACTCAAGCAGTATAAAAGCAATTCCTGTAACCAAAACATTTGTACCCCTATAATATTCTGAAATAAAAATAATAAATGCTAAAACAAATGAATATGCTTGTACATCACACACAGCCAACTCCTTACAGAACAAGAATTTAGTTAACATATTCTTCAAAACACAGGTTTGTTATTGTAATGTGTGTACGTACTAATGCTTCAAAATCCACTGTTTTACACTAAAACACATCTGAATTCAGACCAGCCATATTTCAGTTGCTTGGTGGCCACATGTATTGGATAGCACAAGTTTGGACTGTTATCTCCTTCTTTACAGCCTCAAAATTCAAATCCCTGATTGTAAATCCAGTTTTATTTGTTACTACCATTTATTATTGCCTGTTAAAATGGCCATATGTAATTTTCCCTTTAACTTTCAAAGTACTGTATTCATTACAGTATTGTAAATATATTTGTATACAGTTGACCATTGAACAACGTGGTTTTGAGCTGTGCCATCAACTTACATGTGGATTTTTTTTCAACATACACAGTCAGCCCTCCATATTCACAGGCTCTGCATCGGCAACCAAACGCAGTTGGAAAATACAGCATCCATGGGATGTGAAGCCACGTATATGTTTTGTGTGGGGGGGGTTTGCAGGGCAGACTGTGGATTTGAGTACGTGAGAATTTTGCTGGGGGATAGAGAGTGGTCCTGGACCCAGTTCCCCAAGTATACCAAGGGATGACTATTTGCTTTTTATAATTAGGGAAATAAAGATGTGTAGATTATATTTCTAATAAAGTAAACAAACTGATAATTTATGTCTTTATCTGTATAGCTCAATTGAATATATAATCTAGTATATTTTTGTACATTTTTATGTGTAAGCTACCACAGTATTAATGATAAACAGCAGCACTCAGTAAACTCTTCTCATGTGACAAAAACATGACCAGAGAATAGGGATAATTATATCTAGTGTAGTGTTAGAAATGTGCACAGAATGAACAGAGATTAATATGTATGCAATCTAAGTTTTCTTGATCTTGTTTAGGTAATAATGTTAAATCCTGTGGTCATAAAGATATTTTACTATATTATATCATGAAAGTTTAGAAATATTGCCTTTCACATTGTAGGCTTTTAACCTACCTAAGATTTATTTTTTGTATTGCATCAAGAGGATCTAATTTTATTCATTTTCTCGGCTAATCAACTGTCCTCATGTGTAATGAGTAGTCTCTTTTTTTTCCCCTGACTTGTAATGCCACGTTTGTCATGTATCAAGTTTCTCTATGCGTGTGGTTCTGCTTCTATGCCTTCCGTCCTGGTGACCTACTCTGTTTATCAGGCTGTGCACTGATTCCACATTGTATTGATTATTGTAGCTTTAAAATAATTTTTGATGTCTGATAGGGAAAAATCTTCCCATGTAATTTTATCATGAAAATTGTCTTGACTGTTCTTGTTCCTTTGTTCTTTCACGTAAATTTAGAATTATTTTTTTTATTTGACCCAGAAAACTCCGTTGGATTTTTCAGTGATTTGATTAATTTTATTTAGAGATTGATTGGTGAGGAACTGGCATATTTGGGATATTGAATCTTCCATTCTATAACATTTATTCACATTTTCTTCATATGTCCTTTAGTAATGTATTGTCATTGTCTTTATAAAGTCCTATTCAGCTTTTGTTAGATTCCTTCCTTTTTTTTTTTTTTTTTTTTTTTTTTTTTTGAGACAGAGTCTCGCTTTGTTGCCCGGGCTAGAAGTGAGTGCCGTGGCGTCAGCCTAGCTCACAGCAACCTCAAACTCCTGGGCTTAAGCGATCCTCCTGCCTCAGCCTCCGGAGTAGCTGGGACTACAGGCATGTGCCACCATGCCCGGCTAATTTTTTGCATATATATATTTTAGTTGTCCAGATAATTTCTTTCTATTTTTAGTAGAGACGGGGTCTCACTCTTGCTCAGGCTGGTCTCAAACTCCTGACCTCGAGAGATCCACCTGCCTTGGCCTCCCAGAGTGCTAGGATTACAGGCATGAGCCACCGCGCCCGGCCTAGATTCCGTCTTGATAACTTTGATTGTTATTGTGAATGACTTTTTTTTTATTAATATTCTAATGATTATTTCTGGTATGTAAGTAGGCTATTGATTTCGGTACATGGATCTTAAATTCATCAATCTTACTTTATTCTCTTATTCTAATAATTGGTATTTTCTCTTTGATTTCCTAAAGTGATAATCATTTCATTTGAAAATAAGGATAGTTAGATCTCTTGCTATATAATTATTATTTCTCTTGTTTCTTTTTCTAGTCTTATTGCATTGGCTAGGATCTTCATCACAGTGTTGGGTAGTACTGGTGTTATGTGGTATCACTGACTTTTTCATGACCATACATTATGTTTTTATTCAGAAAAAGAGTTTATTTTTTAATATGTAACAGAGCCACACATAATTTAATAGAATATAATACAGTATTTTTCATTTTATATATTTTTCTAATAAGCACAAATTATAGCAATTTAGGGAGTACAAATAAAAAAAAATTAAAATCACCCATAATCATATCACCCAGAAATGATCACTGTTTGCATTTTGTTATGTGACAGAATCACAAATTAGGTTTTAAAGTCAGTTTAAATATGGCAAAATTACTCTTAAAGATTCAGTACATCATTCGCAAGTTAAAATATGCATATATGGACTTCTGTAATCTTTCCTATACATGTACAGTAATGTATGCTATGGGATCATATAGAGAAAACTACATATGAAAATGCAATTCTCAGCCGGGCGCGGTGGCTCACGCCTGTAATCCTAGCACTCTGGGAGGCCGAGGCGGGTGGATCGCTCGAGGTCAGGAGTTCGAGACCAGCCTGAGCAAGAGCGAGACCCCGTCTCTACTAAAAATAGAAAGAAATTATATGGACAACTAAAATATATATAGAAAAAAATTAGCCGGGCATGGTGGCGCATGCCTGTAGTCCCAGCTACTTGGGAGGCTGAGGCAGTGGGATCGCTTAAGCACAGGAGTTTGAGGTTGCTGTGAGCTAGGCTGACGCCACGGCACTCACTCTAGCCTGGGCAACAAAGCAAGACTCTGTCTCAAAACAAAAAAAAAAAATGCAATTCTCTAGCCCTTTTACTATATTCTGCAGTTATTAAACAACAGATTAAATATTGATCTATAATATGCCAAACCTATAGTTAAATTCAGGATGTTAAATGTATGTATATTAACTCCAGTATATACATGATTTTCATCTTACTGATTTGAAAACCTGTGCTTGTGTAAGATGCAACTCCCTCATATGAAATGTACTGTATTTTATACAACTATATTTTATAAATGCATATTATTATGTATTTACTTGCTAGCATTTTTGTCTAGGCCCATAAATGGCATTTCAAAAAAATACTCTTTATAAAAGCAGTTGGAGAAATATAATAGCAAGGGAGAAGGCTGGGATTCTCAACTTCCAAGAAAATATTTATTCTAAGAGCTTTCAGGAAGTGGATAATCAATGTCAACTAAATGGAGTAACACATTCATAAATGATCAGGTACATGTGGGAATTTAGGAAAGGATTTACGAACAGGAATCCAAGCAGAGGAAACTATTAACATAACAGAAATTTCATATGTAAAATTCACCAGATAAAACCTCTGGTTATATTAGCCAAGCTTTTATAATGCTGCTGTTCTTAACTCGTAGAAATTCCCTGAAACTCCTTTCCTCCCTTTCTTTCCATAAATGAACATCAGAAACCAAGCAGATGACAAAAGTGAGAGTGGTACGTAAGTTGTCACTGTTTACATACTGTAGAATGGAATTCTAAGGAGGAATCATGGACTGCCTGAAAACCCCTTTTGCATTATAGCTAAGGGTATTTAAACACTTATTCAGGTTTTGTTCCACAGAACGTAAGTAGGACTCATGACCTTTTCCACTGTAGCTCTATCTTTCTACATCTTCAACAACTTACTTTTTAACATGAGTATTCTAGAAATTGTCATTACTGTAGGTATGCCATTACTTGGCAGTTTTAAAGCCATCATTATCACAAGAAGGGAGAATTTTATCTCATCTTTGAGTAATGGTAAAAACTAACTTAGCATGCTGAGCTTAAATCTTAAATTGGGTCACTTGGGGTCGCCCAAGGCCAAGAAGGACCAGAAGAGGAAAAGATTTTAGTTTCTTAGAAGGGCTAATTGTGTTACATCTGCTTTTCCTTTCAGCCCAAGTTTTAGTTAATTATCTAAATGTTTTGTCCTCTGCTTAATAAAGGGTTTGATAGGCGATTATGTTTACATTCCTGGTTTAATCTTATCTTAACGCATTTTCATTCATGGGATAATGCCCCTTTTTAGGGTACATAATTATGTTAGCTCAGCATGTCATCAAGCTTTTTTCCCAATGAAGTAAGATTGAATCTTAAATTTGTTTAGTTCTTGTATCTCACAGGTTTTAAGATACGTACATATCTTACCTTTCAGGTGCTAATGACTATTTCATAGCAGTTGGTGTGGTGTGAATACAAAATATGACTGGTGACAGGGTAACAGTTTGGTTTCCTTGATCAAATTTTATTGGTATCCCCATCTATAAATGAATATGACTTATTTTTATCTAAAAATATTAATAAATACAGATGAATTTGTTGTCCTTTCAAAGAGTCATCTTGGTAGAATACACTCTTCTTTAATAATGTGTAAAATAGTTTAGAAATTCCTCTGTAAGAGCTGCTTATATGGAGAGCTAGTGGGTATGGGATTTCGTATGGGGGTGATGAAACGTTCTGGATTTAACTAGTAGTGGTCATTGTACAACCTTGTGAATATACCCCAAACTGCTAACTTCTGTACTTTAAAATGGTGATAATTGTGGTAAATGGATTGTATCTCAATTAAAAAAAAAAGGTTAAAGATTCAGACTCAGATAAATCTCACTACTTTTTATGTACTGTGATTTTCTACAAATATTGTACTAACCAACTGTTAAAAGACAAACTTAGTCACATTAAAATTTTAAAGAGTTTATTTGAGCAAATAGCAATTCATGAATTTAGCAGCTGTAGACCACATGTGGTTCTGGGCCCCACGGAAAGGGCACCAGGGGAAGGCTTTAGAGGGGGAACTTGGAAGCAAGGGATAGGTTAAAATGGAGCAATAGCCTTATTTGAATTATTCCCATGGAAAGTCCCTAGTTAGAGGTTATTTGGCAGTTTCTGGTTGGGTAAGCTTAAGTTTTGTTTTACGGTTTATACTGACCTGAGTTTCTATTTACTTAAGGGCACTAGAGCCACCTCAGTCTAATGGTTTCCCAATTAATTATTTTAACATGACCTATTTACTGACCTTAACCATAACACTTAAATCCAAATTTACTGCTCACATACAAAAGGATTACCTGTTTACTTTTACTTTTAAGATGTTTATTGAATGTCTATTCTATTGAAAAAAAGCTTCTAGATACAAGGGAGGCAAGTTTGAATAAGACATTTGGAGAAGGTAGACAGTAAATAGAAAATCACAAGTAAGGAAAATATATGATAGTTCTGAGACTATGCAATGAATTAAAATAGATGATGTGAGAAGAGGTGGCTGGTGGCTACAGGAAAATACAATTTTCTGCTTAGTATAGAAAAATATATAAAAATGAACATAAAGAAAATAAAATGTACCTAAAATTCTACCCACTGAGAGACAACCATCATTAATCTTGGATGTGTATTCCTGCTTTATTTCTGTGTGCTCATGAGTGTGAATTTAAGTAGGTGTTTGATGTTTTGTTTGTATTGCAAAATAAGATCATACCATTAATATTGTGACCTGTTTTTTTCACTTGACATATTATGAACAATTTTACATGTCAGTAATATTACTTTTAAAATATTTTAATAATTTCAAAATATTCCCTTGGGTTAATTTATTTAACCAGTCTTCAGTTACTGAATGCTTGGTTTGTCTTATAGCATAACTCTTTAAAAATCACATGAGAAGGCCGGGCGCGGTGGCTCACGCCTGTAATCCTAGCACTCTGGGAGGCCGAGGCGGGTGGATCGCTCAAGGTCAGGAGTTCGAGACCAGCCTGAGCAAGAGCGAGACCCCGTCTCTACTAAAAATAGAAAGAAATTATATGGACAACTAAAAATATATATAGAAAAAATTAGCCGGGCATGGTGGCGCGTGCCTGTAGTCCCAGCTACTCGGGAGGCTGAGGCAGTAGGATCACTTGAGCCCAGGAGTTTGAGGTTGCTGTGAGCTACGCTGACGCCATGGCACTCACTCTAGCCCGGGCAACAAAGTGAGACTCTGTCTCAAAAAAAAAAAAAAAAAAAAAAAAAAAAAAAAAAAAAAAATCACATGAGAAGATTTCATATTTAGCTGAAGTTCACATGTTCAAACTAATCATTCATTTCCAGTGTTCAATGATACAAGTTTCTCTTCATCACTGTAAGATATGTTTCTCATACTTCTGGGTTATTTTGTTTTGTTTTATTTTTAAATCTTTGCCTGCCCCTGAGGACATTACAAAAGGTAGAATCTTCAGCCTATTGACTTTTTCTTTCTGTGTAACTTCCCTCAGCTATTACATTCAAATTTACAGTACAAGCTCTCTTGGCTTCTGGGTTAATGACTCCTAGAACCTTCCCTTATACCTTGGCTTCTCTGCCATGTGGTTTTCCAGCCATCTCCTCAAACTTACCTTGTCTAAAACCAAACATGATGATACATCCCCTTCTCTTTAAATCCAGTGTTTCCTAATTTTCCTGATTATCATAGGGTGTCATGGCACCAGTCATTTTAGCCTAGAAAAGTTAAATTACATTTGACTCTCTTCCACCAAGCAGGCACAATCTTCTTTTATAATGTGATTTTCAGGCTTCTCTTCTTTTCCATTTTTTGCTGCTACCTCCTTAATTCAAATCACTTCTTTTTACCTTGAATTATTTTAACAATATCCTCATTGATTTCTCTTTCTCTATTTGATACCTTCTTCATTTCAATCCTGAATGTTCCCTCTGGATCTTGCTGCATCAATTATCCCCTCCACTCTGTCTTAAAAACCTTCTCTTTCCACTCTCTTTTTCCCTAGTCTTTATTTAAATATGTAAAAGTCTCTCCCAACTTAAAAAAAAATGGGGAGGTGAGGGGACTCTGAATTTACCTCTGTTAAATTAACTAAATTTTGCCTGAGGCTGCCTCCGTAACTTGAGTCCCTACATAACAAACATCAATCTTAGTACATAAGCAAACTGAAAGCCCTAATTTAGTAGTATCCTTTTGTAAGAACTAGGCGAGTCTCAGTCAATCACAGCAGCCATACTTCAGCCAATCACAGACTGAAAACTGAGCAGACTATGCCCATACAAGGCAAATGTCCACCTGTAACCAATCAAACTATTGCTGTACCTCACTTCCATTTCTTTCTATAAATGTTGCCTGCCCAAGTTGTGGAGCAGAGCTCTCTGAACCACCACTGATTCCCAGGGCTGCCCAATTTGTGAATCGTTCTGTGCTTAACTAAACTCTATCAAATTTAATTCATCTAAAGTTTTTCTTTTAACGCCTCAAATTTACCCTTAACCTGCCACAGTCATGCTTCAGCCAGCTTCACTCTACCTGAGATCTAATTCAATCCCAGTGACTTCTGATTGACAAATCCAGTTGACACTTCGTAGTCTTTCTGTTGCCAGATTCTTGTCTACATTGAGCTGTGGATGACTTACTCCTGAAACTTGTGGTTCTCTGTGTCCTCTCTACCTGTTCCTACTGTCTCTTCTGAGGACTTTTCATCTTGGCCACCTTAAACAGTGATGTTTCTAGGGTTCCATTCTTAGCCTTTTGTTCTCACTCTGCATGTTCTTTATCCACTTTGGCTATTTTAATTACCAGTTATAGGCCGGGCGCGGTGGCTCACGCCTGTAATCCTAGCACTCTGGGAGGCCGAGGTGGGCGGATCGTTTGAGCTCAGGAGTTCGAGACCAGCCTGAGCAAGAGCGAGACCCCACCTCTACTAAAAATAGAAAGAAATTATATGGACAGCTAAAAATATATATAGAAAAAATTAGCCGGGCATGGTGGCGCATGCCTGTAGTCCCAGCTACTCGGGAGGCTGAGACAGGAGGATCGCTTGAGCTCAGGAGTTTGAGGTTGCTGTGAGCTAGGCTGACGCCACGGCACTCACTCTAGCCTGGGCAACAGAGTGAGACTCTGTCTCAAAAAAAAAAAAATAATAATAATTACCAGTTATAAGCTTAGGACTTTTAAATCCCTGTACCTGTGCCTAATACTTGTATACAGGTCTCCTCAACTTCCGATGGGGCTAAGTGCTGATAAATCCATCATAGGTGGAAAATGTAATCAATTGAAAATGCATTTAATATCCCAATAAAACCATCATAAAGTTGAAAAATTGTAAGTCAAACCATCATAAGTCGTGGACTGTCTGTACATAACTGCCTGATGGCCTGTGCCCCTGGATGTTCCAGCCCTGGTATCCCAAACCCAAAATATCTTTTCTCCCTAAACCTATTCTTGGTACACTGTTTATCTTAGAAATGTGGAAGTTATCATCCGACAAACAAATAAAATGACCATAACATTTCATTTTATATAATAAACACAATTTCAATACCTAGAAAGAATATGTTGTAGTGACCACCAAATTAGCCAATATAAGGAACAGCTTTCAATAAAGATAAATTAAAACATGACAAAATATTTTCTAACCACTTACTTGATAAGAACTTTCAGCATTCACAGTCTTACATCCCAGTAGGTTTTCCCTTTTGATTGACCTTGTTCTACAAAAGATAATAGCTCCCTTCCTTCTTTCATTCGGGAAACATTTACTGTCTGCCCTCTGAATCACTTATTAACCGTCTTGGGAATAACTGTGTTGCTTCTGACCACAACTCAGGTGAACTTTGTTCTGTATATCAGGTTAATCACTTTATGTGAATATTTCTAATTGTCACTAGTCTGTATTACAAAATACATCAATGGATTTTAGTTTTTCAGAGTAAAACGTTTATATTAGCTTAGCTGAGCATTCCACATTTACCAATAGCTGGCAGCCTGGGTTTCAGAGCAGCAGTTCAAAATAAAATTGTTTCATTTTTAAAGAAAATTCCTCACAGGTTTGTGTGTTTCTTCTTAATTTGTTTTTCTTCCCCATGTAGAGCTGCCTTTCTGAAGGTTTATACAGTAAGATAGGCATATCCCCAGACTAAAGCTCTTTTCTTTATATGTGAGCCTTGGCTGATAATGAAATTGGGGAATTAAGAGGAAGACAGTTAAGAACAATCTAGAAGAACAGAACTCACTGGATACAGAAAAGACTAAAGTGGACACACAAGCTCTAAAGGCAGCCAAGAAGAAAATCAAACTTCAAGTTAAATGATCCGTCTGCCACCTCTCTTAATGAGAAATAAGACAGATGTTCACAGCAAATTAACAACCTAGAGTAACCTAAACTTTGTCAAGTAATAGTATATTGAGAAACAACATCAACTTTACGGCCTTCGAGGAGAAATTAAAACCAGCACCAAAAGACTGCAGACTAGACAGATAAATATTGGCCTATTCAGATAAGTGACATTTGATATGTGCATTTTACGTGTGATTAAACATTCCCTTTTTTTTTATGGGTTAAAATTTTTGGCAATTCTTTTTTTATTAACAGCTTTTTTTTTTTTTTTTTTTTTTTAAGAGACAGAGTTTTGCTCTGTTGCCTGGGCTAGAGTGCTGTGGCATCAGCCTAACTCACAGCAACCTCAAACTCCTGGGCTCAAGCGATCCTCCTGCCTCAGCCTCCTGAGTAGCTGGGACTGCAGGTGTATGCCACCACACCCAGCTAATTTTTTGGTTTGTTTGTTTCAGTTGTCCTGCTAATTTCTTTCTATTTTTAGTAGAGACAATCTCGCTCTTGCTGAGGCTGGTCACGAACTCCTGGCCTCAAGCAATCCTCTTGCCTCGGCCTTAGAAAGTACTAAGACTACAGGCATGAGCCACCACGCCCAGCCTTCATTTCTTTCTCTTGTCAAATAATATTGCATTGTATGGATATACAACACTTTATTAAATATCAGTTGATGGACACTTAGGTTGTTTCCACTTTGTGGCTGTTATGAATAATACTGCTATTACCATTCATATACAAGTTTTTGTGTGGATGTGTTTTCATTTCTCTTGAGATATACCTAGGAGTAGAATATCCTTTAGGAATGGAACTCTTATTTTTGTTTAGTAACTGTTTAAGGAGCTACCAGACTGTTTTCCAAAGCAGCTGTAGCATTTTACATTACCATCCTCATTGTACACGGGTTCTGATTTTTCTATATCCTCACTAGCATTTGTTACCTGTCTTTTTTATTATAGCCATCTAGTAGGTGTGAAGCATTATGTCATTGTATTTATTTCTATTTTTATTTTGTATTATTATGAGTACATAATAGTTGTATATCTTTATAGAGCACATGTGATGTTTTGATGTAGGCAAACAATTTGAATTAATCAAATGGGGTAACTGAGGTGTCCATCACCTCAGGCATTTAACATTTCTTTGTGTTAGGAACATTCTAATTCCACCCTTTTAGTTATTTTAAAGTATACCCTAACATATTGTTGATTGTAGTCATTTTGTTGTGCCATCAAATATTGTTCATCCTATCTAACTATATGACTGTATTGTTGCACCCATTAACCACCCCCACTTTATCCCTCCCTCCCCACTACCCTTCCCATTCTCTGCTAACTGTCATTCTTCTCTGTGTCTCCATGAGATCAATCATTTTTAATATTTGGCTCCCACATATGAATGAGGACATGCAAGATTTATCTTTCTGTGCTTGGCTTCTTTGACTTAATATAATGCTTGCCAGTTCCACCCATGTTGTTGCAAATGGCAGGATTTCATTCTTTTTTGTGTCTATATAATATTCCATGATGTATATGTACCACTATTTCTTTATCCATTTATCCATTGATGGATACTTAGGTTGATTTCATATCTTGGCTATTGTGAATAGTGCTACAATAAACATGGGAGTACAGATATCTTTTCGATATACTACTGAATTCCCATCCTTTGATATATGCCCAGCAATGGGATTGCTGGGTCATATGATAGTTCTAGTTTTAATTTTTTGAGGAACCTCCATACTGTTCTCCATAGTGGTTGGACTAATTTACATTCCCACCAGCAGTGTACGAGGGTTCCCCTTTCTCCACATCCTCACCAACATTGATTATTACCTGTCTTTTTGATAAAAGCCATTTTAACTGGGGTAAGATTGTAGTTTTGATTTGCATTTTTCTGATAACTAATGAGGTTGAGAATTTTTTCATATGTCTATTAGCCATTTGTATGTCTTCTTTAGAGAAATGTCTATTCAGATTCTTTGCCCATTTTTTAATCGGATTATTTTATTTTTTTCTATTGAGTTGTTGGAGTTCTTTATGTATTCTAGATACTAATTCCTTATCAGATGGGTGGTTTGCAAATACTTTCTCCCATTCTGTGGGTTTTCTCTTCACTTTGTTCATTGTTTCCTTGCTGTGCAGAAATTTTTTAGCTTGATATGATCCCATTTGTCCAGTATTGCTTTTGTTGCCTGTGCTTTGGGAGTATTACTCAAGAAATCATTGCCCAGACCAGTATCCTGAAGTGTTTCCCCAGTGTTTTCTTTTAGTAGTTTCATAGTTTCAGGTCTTAGATTTAAGTTTTTAATCCATTTTTATTTGATTTTTGTATATGGTGAGAGACAAGGGTCTAGTTTCATTCTTCTGCATATAGATACTCAGTTTTCCCAGCACCATCTATTGAAGAGACCGTTGTTTCCCCACCATATGTTCTGGGCAACTTTGTCAAAGATAAGTTCTTTATAGATGTGTGGATTTATTTCTCAGTTCTCTATTCTGTTGCATTGGTCTATGTGTCTGTTTTTATGCCACTACCATGCTGTTTTGATTATTATATAGCTCTGTAGTATGAATTGAAGTCAGGTAATGTGATTCCTTCAGTTTTATTCTTTTTGCTCAGGGTGGCTTTGGTTCTTCTGGATCTTTTGTGGTTCCATGTAAATTTTAGGATTATTTTTTCTATGTGAAGAATGTCATTGGTATTTTGATAGGGATTGCATTGAATCTGTAGATTGCTTTGGGTAGTATGAACATTTTAACAATATTGATTCTTCCAATCCGTGAGCATGGAATATCTTTCCATTTTTTTTGTGTCACCTTCAACTTCTTTCATCAATGCTTTATAGTTTTCATTATAGAGATCTTTCACATTTTTGCTTAAGTTTATTCCTAGGTATTTTATTTTATTTGTTGCTATCACAAATGGGATTACTTTCTTGGTTTCTTTTTCAGATTTTTTACTATTGGCATATGGAAATGCTACTGATTTTTGTACGTTGATTTTGTATCCTGCAACTTCCCTGAATTTGGAAAGTTGATTAGAATCCATTCTAATATTAGTAGTTTTTGAGTGAAATCTTTAGGTTTCTCTAGATATAAGATCATATCATCTTTAAACAAGAATAATTTGACTTCTTTCTTTCTAATTTGGAGGCCTTTTGTTCCTTTCTCTTGTCTAATTGTTCTAGCTAGAACTTCCAGTGTTGTGTTGAAAAACAGTGATGAAAGTGGGCATCCTTTTCTTGTTCTAGATCTTAGAAGAAAGGCTTTCAGTTTTTTTCCATTCAGTATACTTGCTGTGAGTCTGTCATATATGACTTTTATTGTATTAAATTCCACCTATACACGTTTTTTTAAGAGATTTTATCATGAAGCGATGTTGAATTTTATTGAATGCTTTTTCAGCATCAACTGAAATGATCATATGTTTTTTGTCCTTCATTCTTTTGATATGATGTATTACATTGATTGATTTGCATGTGTTGAACCATCCTTGCATGCCTGAGATGAATCCGACTTGATCATGTTGAATAATATTTTTGATGCGTTGTTGAATTCGGTTTCCTAGTATTTTGTTGAGGGTGTTTGCCTCTGTATCCATCCGAATATCTCATTGTATTTTTGATGGTTAATGACATTGAGCTTGTATATCTTCATTGGAAAACCATGTATTCAGATCCTTTGCCCATTTTTAAAATGGGTTGTTTTTTTGTTATTGACTTGTAAGAATTCTTTATGTATTCTAGATATAAGTCTCATATCAAATATATGATTTCAAAATTTTTCTCCCATTCGATGGGTAGTCTTTTAACTTTCTTGATATTAACAGTATCTTTTGAAGCACAAATGGTTTGCATTTCAGTGATGTCAGATTTATTTTTGTATTCTTTTTTTTTCCAGACAGTGTCACTCTGTCACCCCAGGTTAGAGTGCAGTGGCATCATCATAGCTCACTGAACCTCAAACTCCAGGGCTCAAGTGATCTTCCTACCTCAGCCTCCCAAGTAGCTGGGACTACAGGCACACACCACCATGCCCAGCTAATATTTTCTATTGTTAATAGAGATAGGGTCTCGTTCTTACTCAGGCTGATCTCAGACTACTGAGCTCAAGCAATACCCCACATCGGCCTCCCAGAGTGCTAGGATTACAGGCATGAGCCATTGCACCCAGCCTATCTTCTCTTTTGTTACTTGTGCTTTGGATTTTTTTATCATAAAGTGTCCCATGTATTTTTAATAGCTGAATTAAGGTTTAATTGACATAGAGTAGACTGCATATCTTTAAAGTGTGTAATTTGATATGTTTTAGTATATATGCATACACCTATTAAAAATGTCACCACAATCAAGATAATGAATACATCCATCATCCACAAAGTTTTCTCTTAATATTTTGTCATCGACTCTTTCCCTATCCCACGTGTAACTGCTAATCTGCTTCCTACCACTATGGATTAGATTGCATTTTCTAATATTTTATATAAATGAAATATATAATATATACTCTTATGTCTGGGTTCTCTCACTCAGTATAATTATATTGAGATTCATCCATGTTTATAAATGTGTCATAGTTCATTGCTTATTATTAGTGGGCAGTAGTCCATTTTATGGATATGTCACAATTTGCTTATTATATACATTTACATATTGATGAACATTTAGATTTTTATCAGTTCTGTCCACTACAAATCGTCTGCTATAAATGGTCATGTAAAAGTCACTGTCTGGGCATATGCTTTCATTTGTCTTGGGTAAATACCAAGGAATGGAATAGCTGGGTCTCTAGGAAGGTAAATGTTTAACTTTTTAAGAAAATGCCAGCTGGGCCCCATGGTTTATGCCTGTAGTCCTAGCACTTCAGGAAGTGAAGGCAGGATTGGTTGAGGCCAGGAGTTCAAGACCACCTGGACAGCATAGGAAAACCTCATCTCTACAGAAAAATAAAAAATCAATTAGTGGGGCATGGTGGCGTGTGCCTGTAGTCCCAGCTACTTGGGAGGCTGAAGTGGTAGGATTGCTTGAGCCCAGGAGTTTAAGGTTGCAGTGAGCTATGGATCATGGCACTGCACTCCAGCTTGGGCAACAGAGCAAGACCCTGTCTTTTAAAAAAATAAAAAAGAAAGAAAATGCCAAACAGTTCCAGTTGCTCCATTATTATATCCAACATTGGTGTTGTCAGTCTTTTTAATTTTGTCTGTTCTGTTTCTAGTATTTCTGTTTGTAGTTTTAATTTCAATTTCTCTAATAAATGATTGTTGAGCATCTTTTCGTGTGCTTATATGTCTTTTGTAGATATCTTCTTTGCTGAGGTGCCTGTTCAAGTATTTTGCCCATATTTTAATTGGAGTATTTTTTTCTTATTATTGAATGTTGAAAGTTCTTTATATATTCTGAATACGAGACCTTTGTTATTAGATGTTATTTGCACATATTTTCTCTCAGTCTCTAGGTTATCTTTGCATTCCCTAAACATGTCATTCAAAGGGCAGAAGTACTTAATTTTGAAAAAGTACACTATTTCAATGTTTCTGTCATAAATTCTAATTTTAGTGTCATAATTAATGAATTTTTATGTAACTCTGAGTCACAAAGATTTCCTACTATGTTTTACCCTAGAAATTGTATCATTTTATAGGCATTACATTTAGGTCTATGATCCATTTTGAGTTAATATTTGTATATGGTGCAAGGAATGAATACAAGTTCATTTTTTTGTAAATTGTTCCAGCACCATTTTTCCTGCTAAATTGCCCTTGATCTTTGATGAAAATCAACAGACAATATGTGTGGGTGTATTTTCTCACTCTCTCTTCTGTTCCAGTGATTGACTGTATTGATCCAATACTCTGTCTTTGCAGCAGTACCACATTTGTTTGGATTACTGTTATTTAAAATGAGTAGTGAATTCAGATAGCGTAAGTCCTCCAAATTTAATCTTCTTTTCCAAGGTTATTGACTATTCTAGTTTCTTTACATTTTATATAAATTTGGGGGTCAGTTTGTCAATTTCTGCAAAGATATTTAAAACGTCTGCTGAGATTTCTGGGATTGCATTGAATCTATAGATCAATTTGGTGATAATTGACACCTTAACATATATAGCTCTTCTTTTATTTTAGATCTTTAATTTTCTTAGCAGTGTGTTCTATTTTTCATTGTATAGGTCTTCCACATCTCTTGTCAGATTTATAGGTGTGTTTTCTTTTTCTGTTTTGTTTTTTTTTTTTCCCCAGAGACGTAGTCTCACTATATTCACCAGGCTGGTCTCAAACTCCTGGCCTCAGGTGATCCTCCCACCTCAGCACCCCAACTAGCTTGGACTACAAGCATGAGTCACTGTGCCCAACTGATTCTTTTTACTTTTTTAGAGACAGAGTCTCACTATGTTGCACAGGCTAGTCTCAAACTACTGGCCTCAAGTGGTTGGGTAAGCTCAAGCCACTACACCCATCTTCTGTTTTACAGTTTTGATGTTATTATGACTGGTACTTTTTTATTTCAATTTCTGATTGTTCTTGACTTTTGTGTTTGCCATTTAGCTAAGCTTACTTACTAAATCTAGTAATATTTTTATAGATTTCATAGGATTTTCTAAATAAATGGTCAGATAATTTACAAATAAAGATAGTTTCACTTCTTTCTTCCAATCTGGATTCCTTTTTTTTTTTTTTCTTTCTTTCTTTCTTACTACAATGGCTAGAACTTGTAGTACATTGTTGAATAGAGGTGGTGAGAGCAGACATCCTTGCCTTGTAAGAGTAAGGATCTTAGGAGGACAGCATTTAGTCTTCCACCATTACTATGATGTTCACTGTAGGTTTTCTATAGATGCCCTTTATAATGTTGAGAAATTTCCACTATTCCTAATTTCCTGAGAGTTTGGGTCAGAATTGGATGTTGAATTTTGTCAAATGCTTTTTCTGCCTTAAATGAGATGATCATATGTTTTCCTTTTTTAGTTTGTTAAACCAGTGAATTATATTAATTTAATTTTGAATATTAAAGCAACTTTGCATTCCTGCAATAAACTCAACATGATTATGATTTTTGTCTTTTTTATATACCTATAGTCTTCACTTTGCAGTGTACTGTGTTCACTGAAACATGTCTGTTATCAGAACTGTGTCCTTTTTCTGCAAGTTTCACTGGTAATCACAAAGCAGAGATACGGTTCAAAAATGCCCAAGTTTCAAAGACTACTACTTACTGTGCAAAGCAAGATCTAACTATATTATTGAATTTGATTTACTAGAATTTTGTTTAGAAATTTTGCATCTGTCTTCCTGAATAATGTTGGTCTGTAGTTTTCTTGTAATTTCTTTGATTTTGGTGCATAATGCTGGCTTCATAGAATGAATTGAGAAGTATGTCTTCCTCTTCTATTTTCTGAAGAGTTCTGTAGAATTGGTATTATTTCTTTAAATATTTGGTAGAATTCTTCAATGAAGCCATCTGGGTCTGGCGTTTCCTTTTTGGAAAGTGTTAAACTGTGAGTTCAACTTCTTTATGTATTCTTGAGTAAGTTTTGATACTTCTGTCATTTCTAAGGAATTTTGTCCATTTCATCTAACTTGTTAATTGTATTGGCACAAAGTTTTTCATCGCATTCCCTTGTTTTCTTTATCTCTAAAATCTGTAGTGATGTCAACTCTTTCATTCCTGACATTGGTACTTTGTGTCTTTTCTCTTTTTTAGTTTTCAAATGGCCATTTTTGCAGGAGGTTTATCGATTTTATTGTTCTTGGCAAAGAACCAGCTTTAGTTTTCTTTGATTTGTCTCTGTCTTTTTCCTGTTTTCTAATTTATTGATTTCCCTTTATTTCCTTTCTTCTCCTTCACATTTTATTTGCTCTTCTGTTTCTAGTTTCTTACAGAAGAAACTGAGACTTCCATTTTTGATTTTAGACTTTTCTTCTTTCTTAATACAGGGATTTACTGCTATAAATATCTCTCCAAATACTACTTTAGTGGCATACCACATATCTTGATATGGTGTCTTCATTTTCATTAAGTTCAAAGTACTTTCTCATTTTACTTTTTATTCATGGTTTATTTAGTAGTATTTTATTTAATTTCCGAACATTTGGAAATTTTCCAGATATCCAGTTATTGATTTCTAATTTAATTCCATGATGGTCAGAAAACATACTTTATGTGACCTGAATTCTTTTATATATAATGAAGCTTATTTCATGATCCAGAATATGCTCTATCTTGATTAATATTTCCTGTGTACTTCAAAAGATTGTATATTTTGGGATTGTTGGGTTATATTCAGTAAATGTCAATCAGGTCAAATTGGTTAATATTGTTTGAATCTTCTTTATTCTCATTGATTTTATATATTTTTAGTCTATAAGTTATTAAAAGAAGTGTATCGGAATCTTTGACTATAGTTCTGAAATTGTCTGTTTCTCCTTGCAGTTTCCCAATTTTTGTTTTATATAATTTGATGCTGTGTTATTAGATGCATAAACTTTTTGGATTTTTATGTGTCTAGATGAAATGACTTCTTTTTATTATGAAATGACTGTCTTTATTCTGGTATTCTTTGTTCTGGAGTCTACCTTGTCTTTTATTAATATAACCACTCCAGTCTTCTTTTTAATTTGCCTTAGCCTGCTATAAGTTTTTTAACATTTGTAACAGCTTTACTGAGATATAATCACTTACCATACAGTTCACTCATTTAAAGTCTACAATTCAATGGTTTTTAATGTATGCACAGAGTTATTTAACCATCACCTTCAAGTTTAGAACATTTTTATTACCCCAAAATGAAACCAGTACCCATTAGCAGTCACTCCCCATTTGCTCCCGCTCCCCTTAGCCCTAGGCAACTACTCATCTACTTTCTATCACTGTAGATTCACCTATTCTGGACATTTTATATAAATGGAATCATACAATATATAGTCCTTTGTGACTGGCTTCTGTCACTTAGCATGTTTTTAAAGATTCCACTGTGTATAATACATTTCTTTGTATGGCCAAATAATATTCCATTATATAGATATACCACATTTTCTTTATCCATTCATCAGTTGATATTTGGATGGTTTCTACCTTTTGGCCCATATAGATAATGCTACTCTGAACATTTATCCACATGAGTTTTGTGTAGACATATGTTTTCATTTTTCTTGGGGTATACCTAGGAGAGCAATTCTGGGTCAAATGATAACTCTATGTTTAACCTTTTGAGTAACTGCCAGACTGTTTTCCAAAGCTGCCGTACCCTCCCAGCAATGTATGAGTTTCTAATTTCTCCATATTCTCTCCAACACTAGTTACTATCTATCTTTTTTTATTATAGCCATCCTACTGGGTATGAAGTGCTATCTCATTGTGATTTTGATTTGGACTTCTCTGATGGCTAATTTTGTTGAACATGTTTTCTTGTGCATGTTGGCTATTTGTATATCTTCTTGGGAAAATGTCTATTCAGATCCTTAGTTCATTTTTAAAATTGAGTTGTCTTATTGTTGAGTTGTGAGAGTTTTTATATGTATTCTAGATACAGGTCTTTTATCAGCTGTATGATTTGTTCTCCCGTTCTATGAATTGTCTTTTTGCTTTCCTCATGGTGACTTATCATCACTTTTACTTTTTCCTTATTTAAGGTAGATTTAAGGTAGTTTTTTTTAGGCAGTATATAGTTGAGTCTTAGTTTTTTAGTCCATTCCAACAGTCCATGCCTTTTAATTTGTGTGTATAAACTCTTTATGTATCAAGTCAACATTGACATGGTTAAAGTCTACCGTCTCCTTATTTGTTTTCTTTTTTGTTTTTTTCCTCTTTCTGCTTTTATTTGAATTAGTTGAATATTTTTTATGATTCTATTTCATCTTTTTTATTGACTTATTAACTATAAATCTTATTTTGGTGTATGCTTTAGGGTTTATACATCTTTTTTTTTTTTTTTTTTTTTTTTTTTGAGACATAGTCTCACTCTGTTGCCCGGGCTAGAGTGAGTGCCGTGGCGTCAGTCTAGCTCACAGCAACCTCAAACTCCTGGGCTTAAGCGATCCTACCGCCTCAGCCTCCCGAGTAGCTGGGACTACAGGCATGTGCCACCATGCCCGGCTAATTTTTTGTATATATATATTTTAGTTGTCCAGATAATTTCTTTCTATTTTTAGTAGAGACGGGGTCTCACTCTTGCTCAGGCTGGTCTCGAACTCCTGACCTCGAGCGATCCACCCGCCTCGGCCTCCCAGAGTGCTAGGATTACAGGTGTGAGCCACCGCACCCGGCCTATACATCTTTAACTTTATATCTTCAAACAATATTATACCTCTTTACACATAGTTTCAGAATTTTACAAAAGTGTATTTCTGTTTCTCCTACTCTTGGTACAATTTTATCACACATTTTACATCTACTACATTATTAACACCACACCATGTTGGGTTTTGTTTGTTTGATTGTTTTAAAAGTCAATTCTCTCTAAAGAAATTTAAATAATAAGAAAAACCTTTTGTACTTGCCTACATATTTGACACCTTTAATGCTATTTTTTGTGTAAGTCTAGATTGTCATCTGGTGTCATTTTCCATTTGCCTGATGGACTTCATTTATCATTTCTCATAGTGCCATAAAGAAAAATATGGACATAAACAACTACATACATATTAAAAACCCTTTAGTGAAGGATACCATAAATAAAATTTAAAAAATAAAAGACTGGGAAGAAATGTGTACAGAACATCAAAGTAACAATAACAACAATATATAATAATAATAACAGCATTTATTAAATGTGTACAGTGCTATACCAGGCACAATACTAAACACTTTGCCATGCATTTTCTCATTTAATCCTTACAACAGCCATTTGAAGTAATATATTATTATTACTCCCATTTTACAAATAAGAATATGAGAATAACAGATAAGGGGCTAATGTCCCTAACAATCAGAGATCTAAAAACTCAATAAGAAAAAAATTATTAATTGGTAATTTTCAGAAGAAACATAAATACCTGATAAACATAAAAGTAATACTCAGCTTCTCTTATAATCAGGAGAATGAGATCATTTTTAGGCTATTCAACTAGCAAGCTTAAGAAGTGATATTACTGATATTGGCAAGATATGAAAGACACACTCATACGCTATTGGAAATATAGGTTGGTACGTTTCTAGAGGGCCAGTTAGCTTTATCTGTTGACATATAAAATATGCATATCCTTTGGCCAGATGACTATCATCTGGAAATCTTTGTACAAGTTCCCAAATAAAAATAACTTATCCGTATCCGTGTGTGTGTGTGTGTGTGTGTGTGTGTGTAATATGGAGAACAGTTGGTGACAACCTGACCATCAGTGGCATAGCGTTAAGATGAACAATGGCTGAGCTATATGATGGGATAGCCAGTGGAAAGAAAGAGACTGTGAAGAAACAGGCAATTCATTGGAGTAACTAACAGGGGACTTAAGTTGTTACAACTTCTCAATGGGGAATTTTCAATAAAGTCCTCAGTCAAGCTATATTCCTTTCCCCTACTTGTAACTATATTATATAGTAGAAAGAAAATAGTTGCAGAAAAATATGTGTAGCAGCACCCAATCAAATTATTTTTAAGATATATGTACATATTTATATGTGGCCAGAAGGTTTGGAGCAATGCACACCAAAGTAACAATGATTATCCCTGGAAAGGAAGGATTTTGACTTTTTAAATGTTTCTGTTACTTGAATTTTATACTAACTTTTATAATCGTTTTTAAAAAAGAATTTTTTAAAAGATACATTAGTTGTAATTGCCAAGAACACATAGAGAAACTGACTCAAAAGAAGCAAGACCATTTCTTCCCAAAGGTTTCCAAACCAAATGGATCAAGGTTCTTCTCTCCTGGGTTTAAATAGAATTTTATTTTTAAAGGTAAGATTCTAGGTTCTCCCTGTAGAGCTCAGCAGAATTTAAAAGAGCTGAACTTTTATGGACCCTGAATTCCACAATGCAAGACCAGAGAAGCTAGTGAACTCCATTATAATCTTTACAAACTCGTATCAAAAATTAGGAATGATGTTTTAAATTGCAGTAAGGGTTTTGTTATAGGTTGTTGGTGTATATTTGAAATTGTGATCAGAGTTACAATAATGAAATCTGTGCAATAGTTTTGAACAGGGAAATGGAAGCACATACTTGCTCACAAGGTTGACCAATATGATGCATTGATTGTAGAATATTGCAGAAAGGCCGTTTCTGTCACATGTTCTCATGTTTTAATGCAATCTCCTAACAACAAAACAGTGTGTGGTGCATCTCTGTGAAATATCTAGTAAAAATTTTTAGCTAAAAGGTAGGATGGGTAAGTTACTTGAAAAAATATTATAAATTAGAATTTAAAAATTAGTTTTCGGACAGGAGACAAAGAAGAAGTCAGTTATTCTTTCTAGTGGAAGAATACTGTTACATGTTAGGTCTTCGGCAAAGTTTTCCAAGTAAATGTTATGATGTGAGAGATTTTTTTCATTTGTTAAAGAAATGGTCTGTCCTTGCCCATCCCTATCCATATGGAAGAAGAAAAAAAAAAGAAATGGTCTTGTAAACTATTTCTTTTGGAATTTTTTATCTAGAAAAAGAGTTTAAAGCCAATCATATATTTAGTATACATCATGCAAATTGAATATTTTGTACATGGGTTTCCATGCTGCGTTAAACACTTAGAAATTTTCCTTTCTTATAATTAAGTCTTTTTTTCCTTTTCCAAATCACCCAGACCCAAAGTAATATTTTTATATGAAAAAAAGAAATCTGCCTTTATGAATTTATTTAAAAGAATTATTAGAGAAAAATTGAGCAGTAATAGAATTTAAGCCCTATAGTCTGTTACTTTTTATGTGCATAGAGGAAGATGAAGGAATATTTAAATATATTGGAAAAATACCTATAAATAGAAGCCCTTACATAAAATCATACTTTACAAAGGTTGACTCTATATCTAAAGAAAATATTTTTTCCATGGCATTGTGTTGCACTCCATAATAAGAATGATGGTAATATAAACATTTTCACTGAGTACTAACTGGATGCCAGAAATTGTTCTAAGTATTTTCTATTCAGTATTTCATCTTAAGTGTGCTTCTAACACAGTTTACAAATGAGGATCTGAGAGATTAAATAACTCACTCAGGGTCACATAGCTGCTAAATGACAGAGCCAGGATTTGAATCTAGGTAATCGGGCTCCAGAATCTAAGCTCATAACCACTTTGCCTATAAGTAGGATTCAAGAGGGAGGACTTTGTGGCTATGCAAAGTATGATGCTTCTATTATGTGAAAGGTGTAATATCTACCCTACCGCTTATCATGGCAGCTGGAATTCTATCCTTACAGATTCACTGCTTTGGGTTTACAAGACTTGAGAATATCAGGGTTTTCCAGTTAAAATGCATATATTCATAGAGGAGTACTACACATGTAAATGGATAATGACAGTGTCCAGGAAGTCAGTAATGGAGCACAGTGTAGATGACTGTGGAGTAGCAAAGGAGGAAGGAGGGATGGACTTGAAAACTCCATGTAAAAGAAGAGAGGCCAGCAACTAACTAGCCTACAAAATCAGAGGATTTCTGCCAAACATTGAAGGATAACCAACAGTTTTTTTATGACAGTACAATAATCAATAAGATGTGGGGATTTTTTCGTACGCTTTCACTATATACCATTTACCATCTCCTTTGATTCTAGGAAACACACACAGCACAACTGACACTACACCATATGGATATGTTATGTTAACTAAATGCCTTTCCTTTGTCACACAGCAATCAACAGGCCTTTTTGCTGGAGAATGTCCCTTGTAATAATGCAAGCTGTGAGGAGGCACATCGTATGTTTAAAGTCTACTGGGAGCTGACGGACCTAAATCAAATCAAGGATGCTGTGGTTGCCACCTTCTTTGACATTTATGAAGATGTGAGTTCAGAGCTGCCCTGTGTGTTTGGAATTTAATTGCCATCTACTTCCTCTCGCTTTAGCTTCATCCTATTTGCCCAGAAAATGTATACAACAATAACAAAAGCAAATGAGTTGATTAAGGAAAGCTCCTTTTAATGTTAAATGTCAGAGGAGACAAACTCACTGACATTATTGGTTGATCAGTAGAGTCAAATATGAAAACTCCTCCCTTATCTCATTTTTGCTGATTTGGATTAAAGCACTAAAGAATCTTGCTGCAAGACTGGCAAATCTGCATGTTCAGCAGTAAACAACAGCACAGCCAGCAGATAACAGACCCTTGAATCTGCACAGGATCACAGAAGAATGAGTTCAGTACTCACTTTTATCTTTTTGAACTGGAAGTAGCATCTATTTCCACACATTCTTGTGACTTTGGTTGCTAGGTGACCTTGTGAAAGGCTTTCAGGGTTCTGTTTTTCCCCTTTCTAAAGTGAAAAGCCAGTTTTCCACTCAGAAAAATAATAAATTCTGAAAAAAAAAATGTTAAATTCTGGAGTTAATATATCACAGTAAATCCTTGTAAGATAATTTATTTTAAAAAGTTAAATGCCCAATAGGACATTTATGTCTCCATTTACCCCATTTTGGGTTCTGTTTTATTTTGTTTTTTATAAGAGGCTTATTCTCAATTATATGAATTATTCAGGCCCTTGTTTCCCTCTGTTTTCTCCTGCTATCAAATGTCGTGTTAATTTGGTTTTCAATAGCAATTTCCAAGCATGAAAGTAACTGGCAGAAATATCACAAGGAGAAAAATCAAGAGAATTGATTACAAGTCATTTTTTAATTTTTGTACATCAAAACATCATAAATGAAATTTATAATTTTTTAAATCTGGGAAATAAATTTGCTATGAAAGAGTCTGATAATTAATATCCTTTTATATAAAGGGGTTCATACAAAGTGATAAGTCACCAAAAACTCTCTGGAAAAATAGGAAACAGTCATTTTACAGGAAAAACCGAAGTTGCTAACATGTGAAAAAAATATGATAAATGACTAACCTCATGAAAAGAGTCAGAGGAATGTCACTTTAAATTAGCTGACCTTTTTTTCTTCAATAAAATGAGCAAAGCTTCCTCCTTTTTTAGGAAAAACAAATGGTAATGTGCAGTAGTGGCAAGGGCAGATAAAAAGGTACTCTCCCTGATAGTTGGAAAGGATCTGGTAGTCTGTAACATGAGCCTTTAAAAATTCATGCAAATTTGACTGGAAGGAGATATACCAAAATGCTAACAATTACCTCCAGAGACTAAAATTACAGTTTTTCATTTTATTTATATTTTATTATTCAAAGTTATATGCATGTACTATAAATATTTTAATAGTAATTTTATTTTAAAAAGGTTGAATAAATAAGGTTTACATTTACATGATAAATAACATACCATGCATTTTAGTGATCACTTTTTTAATTGGTCTAGTAGCTTGTTCTTACCATTTTTGTTTGTGTTTTTTCCAGGGAATCTTAGATATTGTAGTCCTAAGTAAAGGATATACAAAGAATGATTTTGTCATCCATACACTAAAAAATAACTTTGAAGCAGATGCTTATTTTGTTAAAGTCATTGGTGAGTATTTTAAGTATTAACATTTAATTTTGTTCTCTCTCTCTGTCTCTCTCTCTCTGTCTCTGTCTTTCTGTCTCTTCCTGTTCATATTCCAAAGAGCAAGGACACACTTCTGTCTGATCTACATTCAACCCTCCAAATCAGGAAATCAACTTCAGTACAATGCCATGCTATCTATATACATAGACCTCATTCAGATTTCACCAGCTGTCCCAACAATGACCTTTTTTTTCTTTCTGTTCCAGTATTCTGTCCAGAAATATCTATTGCATTTAATTGCATTTAATTTTCCCATCTTATCAGACTTCTTCAATCTAGATTTTTCTTCAATTCTGTTTTTCATGTTCCTATCAGTTTTAAAGAATGTGGGCTTTACATTATGTGAGGTAACCCTGTTTCCTCATGACACAACTCAGGTCATGAATTCTTTGCAGAAATCCCACTGCAAGGAATCGCAAGATTGATGCTGTGCGCTTCTCAGTCCATCATATCAGGAAGCACATGATGTTGCCTGTCCCACCACCGTGATGTTAGCCTTGCTCACCTGGTCCTGTTGATGATTGCCAAGTCTCTCCACCTTAAACTCACCGTTTTCTCCTTTGTAATTAATATTTTGTGGGGAGGTACTCTGGTATTACTTTAATATGCTTTTCCATATCAAACCTCTACCTTCCACTCTTAGAGTCCATTGACAACTCCTACCTGAATCAACCTTCTGTGTTTATCAAATAGAGATTTTCCATTCCCATTATTCCTTGTACATTTATAAGTTGGCATTCTGCTGTTCATCTTTTACCTCCCTTGCCCTAAGCCTGGAATCAGACATTCTTCAAGGACCCCTGGTTCCTTTTAGTAGAGGATGGTATTTGAAACCCAGTTCTGGATGTTCAGCATGCTTGTCGCTGCTGGGTTGTCATTTCTCCCAGGTTCTCTCAGTGCACAGAGCTGCGAAGATACAGGTATGTCTCCACATGCATACCTACAAATATATACATCTGTAACTATTTTTACATCTATTTGTATTTATACATACTATAAAACCATGAATTCATAGCAATAATTCCATTTCTAATCCAACACAGCACTTCAGAGTTCTTTCTAATCTTTTCCGTATTTGTAGACATCTTCTCTAGCTGTGAGAAACCTGCCTTCCATTGTCTTCAGTATGTTACTTGTTTGTTCACTGTAACCAATTGCCAGCCATCTCCGCCACAGATACCCGTGTCTGTCGTAAAGACCCCGTACGTGTTTTGTCAAGTATATGCCTATTTTATTTTCTTTGGAATGGTTATAAATATTATTGTGTTTTTAAGTTTTGTTTGTACATGTTTGTTTTTAGTATATAGAAATAAAATTGATTTTTGTGGGTTGATCTAATATACTGCAACCTTGCTCAACTGACTTACTGGTTTTTGGGATTTTCTACATGGACAAACGTCATCTGCAAAGAGGGGTAATTTCATCTGTCTCTTTTAAGCTATATGCTTTGATTTCCTTTTCTCGTGCTTACTAGAATGTTCATTACTGTCTTGAATAAGATTGGTATTCACTTTTATTAATAATAACAAAACATCCTTGCCCTGTTTCCAATCTTAAGGGGAAAGCATTCCATCTTTCACCCTTAAATATGATATTAGCTATAGGGCTTTTTTGTAGATGCTCTGTATCATATTAAAGAAATTCCCCCTGTTCCTCATTTGCTGAGCATTTTATCAGGAACTGGTGTTGGAAGGTGACTGTTTTTGTGTTGCCATTATTATAGCCAATACAGAGACAGCCATATTAGTTCATTTGTCAACAAAATGGAATGTGTACTTTGTAGAAATATTTATTACCATTTTTAAATGAGCATAAATAGCTGAACACAGAAAAGCAACAGAATAGTGAATAAGCATTGAGATTAATTTTGAGAGAAAATTGACAAAATGCATATCTTTCCTTTCTAAACAGCAGATTCACTCTTATTTAATCTGAGTAGCTCCCATCTTCATTATTGCTACAGCCATAAAATACTGATATATGAATCTAACAACCATTTTTATGCTTTTATCATTCATTTGACCATTTACTCTCCTTTGCCATTTTTAAAAAGGTATTATTTGGCTATTTTAGAGCTAAGAAAATTAAACTATACTGTTTATTTGGTATGCTACTAACTTACGTAGGTTGAAGTATTTTTTCTTATCTCAGTGGTTTTGCTTCAACTTCAGACCCCTAGATATTATAACAAAGAATCCTTGGAACTTTTGGTAACTCTAATTGTATATGTAATTATTATAGAATAACCTAGTTCAGTTAATTAAATAAAAGGGCTGTTGGAGTAAGAGTTTGAGGATAAATTACTAAATCCAGTGCAGCCATTTGACTGTTGCAAACTTTGGTTCCCAGGGGGAGATTCAATAGAGTCATCATCTCTAGGATGAAAACATCTCAAAATGTCTGTCTTGTGACCCTGGATCACTGGCATCCTCCCCTCAGTGAAATACAGCACGCTCTCAGTCGCCACTTATTTTAGTATAACATATGATCTCCTCTCCTTCCTCCATCCATTCCAGAATATTTGAGAAATCTGGGTTTATTTATTTGTGTCATTTGCATTAGTATCTCTCTCCTAGTGTACTGTGGTAGTGAAAGCAACTTAAGGGTAGTATCTCTCTCACTTGCCTTTGATGACTCAATGCCTAGCACAGGTCCTCGAGGCATTCAGGAAATTTCTGTCAAATGAACAGCCAGCTCCTTTCGAGGCATGGAGTGACTATTTTGATTTAAGAATATTCCCTTCTCCTCTAGTATTAAGGCAACACTTGATGCCTCTGACTTCATCTTGTATGTCAAAGAAGCATTCTACCAAAATGTGAAACCCTAAGATTAAGTTTACCCGTTTTCTGATATCAGGGACCCAGCAAGTCAATAGAGATCGAAATGCCCTAGTGGATGAGTTACCCTTTCCTGGTTTAACTTCTCAGGTCTGCCCATCTTTTTCAGATTTTCTATGACTAGAAATGTACGTAATTTCCCAAGCTTACACCTAAAATGTACGGAAAGACTAACACAATGAGTAAGAGAAGATTTCTCTCTCATTACCTGAATGAGATGCTGTAAAAATAACTCTTTTACTTCAACCTAAAATAAATGTTACTTGCTTCAAGAGGATACATTACATCCTGATCTAATCACCATACATTATATGTATCGAAACATCACTGTATACCCCATCAATATCAAAACATTACTATGTGCCCTGTGAACATGTACAATTATTACTTGTCAGTTAAAAAATAGTTTAAAAAAGAATAAAGCATATAAATGCAAACTATATATGTTAAATTTAAATTAATAATTCTCTTTCACAATGTTGTTTTCTTTCTATATAGTGAGTTATTTATAGGATTTGTGTTCTTCATTTAAGTTTTGCCATTATACTTTAAAGGAACTATTTTCTCAAAGCTGAAGCTTTCAAAAAAACATAGATTTATGACTTAATTCATCTGAATGCAGTATGTGAATATGTATACCTGGTTGGATTGAAGATGAGTCCTTTCTAGAACGGACATTAGGCATTGAGGAATAAGGAAAGAGATGGGAAAGGCCTCAGGAGGCATCTTGCCCAAGTCGAACCTAATGCAGCATCTCCGCCAGCTTCTGCCTGGACGCCTTGCGGTGAAGGTCTCACCTCCTCTTAAAACAACTCAAACTTCTTTTGTAACTCAGTTTTAGTTATTAGAAAACTTACTCTACATCAAGTCGAAATGTGCATATTTACTTCTATCCATTGATACTCATGTCTAGTGTATAGTAGGCTCTTGATTAGTATCTGTTAAAAAAAATAGTTCTAATAAAATTATTGACATTTTTATTCTTAAAGCAGACCCTAACTTTTAAATGTAGTAACAAAATACTCAAAACACACAGTGGTCCTGTTCAGGAAAAAGTAGACTTCTTTAAAGAATTAAATATTAAGACAACAAACTACTTCAGAATGAAACAACATGCCTGAGGTTTTTCTTTAAAATAATCCAAGGAAGTAGAAGGTGGGGTATAGATGAAACAAGTCTGGCCACATGTTGTTGACAGTTGTTGAAATTGTGTGAAGTGTGTGTAAGGTTTACTATACTACTCTTTCAATTTTGTATATATTTGGAATTCTGTTTGAAAATTTCCATGGTAAAAATTTTATTAAAAAAACAAAACCCTAAGAGACTCTTGAAAATCTCTAGTCTGGAGAGTTTAAGAATCTCTGGCCTTGGCCGGGCGCGGTGGCTCACGCCTGTAATCCTAGCACTCTGGGAGGCCGAGGCGGGTGGATTGCTCAAGGTCAGGAGTTCGAGACCAGCCTGAGCGAGACCCCGTCTCTACTAAAAATAGAAAGACATTATATGGACAACTAAAAATCTATATAGAAAAAATTAGCCGGGCATAGTGGCGCATGCCTGTAGTCCCAGCTACTCGGGAGGCTGAGGCAGTAGGATCGCTTAAGCCCAGGAGTCTGAGGTTGCTGTGAGCTAAGCTGACGCCACGGCACTCACTCTAGCCTGGGCAACAAAGTGAGACTCTGTCTCAACAAAAAAAAAAAAAAAAAGAATCTCTGGCCTTTAGTTTCCAAGCCTAAATCAGATTCGGTAGCACTGCCGTCTAAGTGACATTATCCTGAGGAAAGGATTCTCCACACATCTCCAAGTTGAGAGTCAGAGCTAGCCAATTTGGTGCAGGAGATTTTAGTTTTAGAAAACAGGACAACTTTGCATTAAAGATATTAGCATAAATATTAATAACATACTTTACAGAAAGGTCACAGGAAATTAAATACCAATTTAAAGCAATCATTTAGAAGAAAAATAACCTTCTAGTTGTTTTGAAATGCCCTTCTACTCTTTCCTTTGATTATTAGTTGTTTGCCTTAAGTCAGATAGTTACTAGTATGTAATTATCCTTCAAAGCCACCTACGATGTCCAGAGTTGATTTTGCTCTAAAATTATTCTGCTATTCTAATGCTCAAACCAGCCTATACTAAATGTCACTGTTTTTCAGTTAAAGAAATTTGGGTACTTAAGCTTTTATATGTGGTTACGGCCGTAAAACTCTGCTTCTTCCTACCTCCCCCTCCCCGTCACACAGTACCAGGAGGGCATGCTGTGTGTTACAGAACTGCGGGATTCCTTGCTCTCCTGAATCCATATTAATTCCTAGTCCTAATCTTTTCTGTTATTCCTATGAGATACATTTGGAGGTTCTGAATCCTAGTTCTATTCTACTAGAATCTCAAGTTTCTAAAAAACATAAGAACCTTTATTTCCCTTAACACTTTTAAAATTGTCACAGTATCTTCACCTTTACTTATCCAAAAGGTGAGACCTTTGCTTTAGAAAGTTTTTATTCTACTTGCCTACCTGTAGATTTTGTTGAAACATCATGGAAGTTTAATTGCTGGATAAGTAATTCTGTTTTACCTTTTGTGCCTTCTATTTTATAAATTCTTTCTTAACAATTTACAACCATATCGATAATTAAACTTAAATTTTTACCAGTTACTGTATATTTTTTCTTATACTACATCTTTCCCTTTCTTCATTCTAATTCCTATTTCTTTTGCTAGAGTACTTCCTCAAGTGATTTTCAGAAAAATTGTACTTAAGTTGATATATTTTCTGAGTACTGGTATGTCTTAAAATATTTTTCTCTTTCCCTTACATATTAACACTAATTTTGCTGGTGTAGAATTTTATAAACATTGTTCCATTTTCTTCTTGCATGACAGTAGTCCCCCTTATCCCTGGTTTTGCTTTCTATGATTTCAGTTACCTACATTCAACCATAGTGAATAAGATAGCTTGAGAGAGACCACATTCACATAACTTTTATTACAGTATATTGTTATAATTGTTCTATTTTATTATAAGTTATTGTTAATCTCTTACTGGGCCTAATTTTTAAATTAAATACCATCATAGGTATGTACGTACAGGAAAAAGCACAGTGTCCATAGGGTTTGGTACTGCACAGTTTGAGGTCTCTACTGAGGCTCTTGGCATGTATCCCCTGTGGATGAGGGGGACTACTGCAGTGTGGTGGCCTTTGAAATGCTCTCCTTTTCCTGCATGCTTTGTTTAGGTGGGGGCCGTTTATGTGATTGCTCACTGTAGTCTTCCTTCTTGTAAGCTGTTATTTTTCTTCATGTGTCTGAGGATTTTTCTCTGCTTATAGTTCTAAACAAGTATCAGGGTTGGTAGTTAAAATGAATGGCAAAAGCTATTGTGTCCCCATACAGTTCTGCCCAACAGACCATTGCCACGACGCCGTTTCCCCCTCCCCATGCCGGAGCCCCTTGGGGCTGACAAGCTGGAAGTCAACCAGAGATAGAAGCTGCATTTGAGCAAAGTAGTAGGTTGGCGTTTTCAGACAGCACAGCAAAATTGATGCCTTAGAGTTGAACTGCAGCCACCTTCCCTGTGAGAGTCCCTAGTGAGGAACACTGCAAGAGTCCCTGACTTACTCCTATAGCCTCAGCCAAGGGGATTATCAGGCTCACTGAGAATGAACAGTTGTGCTTTCCAGGAGATAGACAGTGACAGGGAGACACTCACTGCCTTGCTGAGTCTTTTTGTGTTATTTCGTCCTGTAGGCTCGGAAGTTTGTGTGTTGGCAGCACTCTGATGTTATTTAGGGCGCTGTCTAAAAGGACCAGCAAATCCTCCACTTTACTTTGCTAGCAAGAACACATGACAAATGTAGCTATTCCTGTTGTGAGCCTCTGGCCGGTCCCAGAGACCTTCAGCTCCCCCTTCTTCCCTGGCCCCAGGGCGCCTGCCCTTGCTCCCAGCAGCTGCCGCCTGAGAGGAAAGGGTTCCAGTGGGCTGCTGGGGGTCCATCCACTGTGGCCACAGCGGCTCCCGGAACTGCTCAGCACACATGTGCTCTGTTCTCAATATCATCCGCCTGTTCAGTATCCTTTAGAAAGTTCTCAAAATATCTGCTGTTTATATTATATGTGTTTAATCACTGCAGTGATACTTCGGGACTTCAGGGAGATAAATATATGTTTTTATTTGAAATTGTTTACTAAAAGTTCTTTCAAACATACTTATCTGGAATCAATATGTTTTTGTGTGTTTTTTAAATTCCTTTTTTTAACATTTATTTGTTTTTATGTTTGTGGTGTACAGTGTGATGTTTTAATATATGTGTATATTATAAAGTGATTAAATCAAGCTAATTAACGTATCTATTATCTCCCATACTTATCATTTTTTATCTAATATATGTTTAAAGGTCAAACTTCTGAATTTAGCAAAAATTTTAACAAATTTATATGTGTATAAAATATATTTATATGTACGTATGTGTTTATATATTTATAAAACATGTAACTACCACATTTGTTATTTAATATATTTTTACACATAAAGAACAGGGTTAAAATTACTCAAGATCACTTTTCACTTTATATATTTACATACTTAAGTTTTCTACAAAGAGCATATGATTTTATAATTAAAAATATAACAAATGAAAGATAGATAACAACAGACCAAAAAAATCTTTCCGTGGAATGTAAAATAACGTCCAAATGACAAGAATGGTGGGGATGGGGCTTGGTTTCACACATGAATGCAAAGCTTGAGTAATTTGTAGGGAGGTTATAACGTTTGTTTTCATGTGTCTTAAAGAAGCAAACTGGTATCTTGTTGATTAGAATAACACATTGCCAGAAAGATTCTGAAGGGTTTTCCAGAATTTATATCTTAAGATTTGTGGTCAAACACCTCTTGTGTTTTGGGTTTCCTACCCCTGCTATGACACTTCCCCTTGTCTTTGCATTTCCTCGAGATCTGAGAATTAAATGTCTAGAAATTTTAAAAAAAAAAAAAAAAAAAGAATTCTCTTCTTTTCAGAGAACGAATATGAAAAGTTACCCAAAATCCAGGCAAAGGTTTTTATTTTAAACGCTGTAAAACCATTATGCAATACTGACCTTCACAGCTCTGACTTTATTCAACTCATCCCTCTGCCAAGCTGCACACTGCTTTAGTGTTACAGCATTTATGCCAAGTATTGCCATCGTTTGGTTTTGGTTTTGGCATTTGTGTGAAATAGCTAATACAGAATAAATCACAAAGCTAGATGCCAAATTTTTATATTTTTAATATCTTTAAGAATACATGGGCTATAATAATAGTGTGGTTTAACATGAAGTGTTAAGAGCCTAAGCATTATCATTGTAAAGGAAACAGGCATTGCACATCTCATTAGCCATGTTTTAAACTAATTAAATCTACTAATAACCAGTACTTCATATAGCTTATTAAGTGTTTTAATTACTGTTTTTTTATTTATTTTTGTGAATAGACTATTTTCATATGTATTTTATTCATCTGTTTTGAAAACTTTGGTTTTAAAAGTCTCTAGGAGTATTAGAAATTACTTTTTGGAACATTTTATTTTAAAGAATATAAAATGTTATAATTGTATATAGAATTTTGTCATATGATTACAGATAATATTAATATAATTATAAAAATTTATGAAATGGTGAAAAATCCTTAAACGTCTAGATTAGACTATAGTTTAGCCAAGATCAGCTAGTTGTAGGAAACCATTTAGTGACACTTTAAATAAGCAACCTAGAGAGATACTTAAAAAACAAACAAACAAAAATAGTCCTTTAAGAAACTCACAGGGGCAAACCGCACAAATAGTAGAGGGTTGAAATTATATACAGGTGTCTGTCCTATTAAATTTCCCTTTTCCATAATGGGCCGTTTATGTATTTTAGCATACCTTCCCAGTTGTTATTATAGTTGCCTGAAAAAATAAGTTTTATCTCATTCATAAGCATGTACTTTCACATCAAAAATATAACTGTCCTAATTTTAGAAAGTGGGCTTTTGCTATAATAATAGCAAATGCAGCCTTGGAACATTTATTAGAGTTTTTGAGGTTTGGTTTTTTTTGTTTGTTTTTTGCCTAACTAAACCACAAATGATGAAATTTTTATTCCAATATTGCTAGGGAAATTACATCCTTTTACTCATTTAATAGACTACTGTACTTTTTACTTGTTCATAAGCTTGACATTACAGAGTCTTAAAATTGTAATTTTAGGGTGACATTTGTAAAAATGCCATCAGTCTGTCCTTTTTTGATTATGTTGGAGAACTTTAAAGCATTATTTCTTTTTTATTGATAATGTTTTGGTTTGGTATTTGTTTTGTTTTCTGATTACAAAAATAAGACAGCCGATTGTAAAACATTTGAAAAGTCTGGGAAAATATTTTATAACAGCTTTGCTCTTTGCCACTTAGTAGATACAACTACCATGAACACTGAGCATTCTCTACTTGCTTCTGCTGGCTCCTGAAGTTCCAAGCACACCCAAAGAAGCTGCAGCAATGAAAGCTGATACTTTTAAATCCTGGAATCCAGAATTATAGAGTCTATAATTTGTTTTAGAAACAAAACAATAGCTAATTTTTTTTTTTCTTTTTTGAGACAGAATCTCACTCTGTCACTCACCCAAGATAGAGTGCCGTGGCATCAGCCTAGCTCACAGCAACCTCAAACTCCTGGGCTCAAGCGATCCTCCTGCCTCAGCCTCCCGAGTAGCTGGGACTACAGGCATGCGCCACCATGCCTGGCTAATTTTTTCTATATGTATTTTTAGTTGTCCAGATAATCTCTTTCTATTTTTAGTAGAGATGGGGTCTCGCTCTTGCTCAGGCTGGTCTCGAACTCCTGAGCTCAAACGATCCGCCTGCCTCAGCCCACCAGAGTGCTAGGATTACAGGTGTGAGCCACTGCACCCAGCCAATAGCTAATATTTATTATCATGTGCTTTATCTTCTGCCAAGTGTTTACATGATTCTCTCATGTTATAGTATCCTATATACAATAACTTTTAAATGAAACTACCTGAGAATACATTTCTTGTTTTAAATAATATAATGTTACATATTATATGAAGAGAAAGCAGAAAATTACCTTACGGAATAACAAGTTATACTCCTGGTTTTGCTCTGTATTTCTGAGTCTTATTGTAGAGAATATGTGTCATCCATGATCCAGCCTCATTCATTCAGACCCTAACTGTTCAAGGCTCCCTGTTCTCTAGATAATTTTGTCACATGTGAGCAAACTTATACAAAGGGCACTTTAAACACAGACCAACTTCCTCTGTGCTAAGGCACAGTATTAAGCACCTGAAACTACCTAATGGAAATATAGATCCAGCTTGGAATTACGGAATTTGGGAGTTTTTTAAATCTTATAAATTATTTAATCCAACTCTAGTACTTTAAAGATTTTTCTAAAACCGTAGGAGAAAGAGATGAGGTCATTTCCCCATGACCACACCTTGCATTAGCTAGCGCAGCACGACAGGGCCCTACTTCATGAGATTTCCTGTACTGGATGAATAGAATGCCTGAAAGGAGTGGAGCTTGTGGTTTGTAGCTACTGTTGGTGTCAGATGGTCACTTTGAGATTTACTCTTACCAGCAACACCCATGACCTGAAGACTTAATGTGGTATTAATCTGGTACGAACAGGAACTAAGATGGAAAGACCTAACTGTTAGTAACAGAAGATGAACCACTAACATATATAAAACATATAATACCATGCAGTGTTTCCCGGCAGCATTTATTTCAGTTCTGCCTTTCTTTTCGGGAGAACTTCTATCTAATTTTAGCAAACTGTGATTTAACAAATTAACTGCCCTGTGAGTTGTATTTCAGTCATGCTGGTTTTGAGCCCAAGGCCTCATGAAGCATATGGAGCTCAGGCATCTCTACCATGCAAGTCACATGAACCTTTTTTCAAGTTGCATGTAACTCACACACAGAAAACAATAAGAAATAACAAACTTTTAATGAAATTAGAAAGGATCATTTTGTTTTCAGTTTTTATTCTATTTCCATAATGAAACACCATGGCCCCAAGGGAAAAAATTTTTTTCTAGTGTGGCAGTCAATGTGTTAAACCACATTCCTGATAAATATATTCCTGATAATATACTGAGCAATAAGAAGAGAGAAATAAGAATAAAAGTTTTCTTTATGTGGTCTATAAATTTCAAGAAACTTAACACTTTTCAGGCATTTTTTTATTTCATTAACTTAAGAGGGGGCCAGGCGCAGTGGCTCACACCTGTAATCCTAGCACTCTGGGAGGCCGAGGCAGGTGGATCATTTGAGCTCAGGAGTTCGAAACCAGCCTGAGCAAGAGGGAAAACCCATCTCTACTACAAAAATAGAAAAAAATTAGCTGGACAACTAAAAATATATAGAAAAAATTAGCTGGGCATGGTGGCGCATGCCTGTAGTCCCAGCTACTCGGGAGGCTGAGGCAGGAGGATTGCTTGAGCCCAGGAGTTGGAGGTTGCCGTGAGCTGGGCTGATGCCACGGCGCTCTAGCCTGGACAACAGAGTGAGACTCTGTCTCAAAAAAAGAAAAAAAACTTGAAGGGGAGAAGATAGTAAGAAGTAAGCTTGTGAAAGGATGTGTCCCTTTTTTGTCTTATAGGAAAACTAAAAGGTGGGTCTTCTATAGCATTCCTTAACAAAAGCAGTGCAATTACTGAAAGTGGCTGGAGACATGATTACTTTCCTACCCTACGTCAAACATACATGGGTAGCAGAGCCTAACAGCCACACAGTCTGAGTCTGCCTCACCCTCTGCCGTAGCCATGTCAGTGTCACTGAGGAAAGGTCAAGTTCTTCTGCAGGTGAAATAATGATGATTTCAAACTGAGAACAGGTTAACCTTTGTGATAATATGTTAGGAATTCTGAGTTCCTAATAACCAGCATGGTAGTTAAGCTCAAGGACTAGTATTATTTCTTCTTGAGTGAGTGGTTGCAAAAACCAAGGAAATGCATATTCTATTTGTATTATGTAGAAATCTCTTTTTATAACACACATATGTGACATATATGTATGATATAATTTTTCCATGTTTAAAACCTAGCTTGACTTTTATATGTAGTTCCTTGGTGGAGAAAAGCTCTAAGATGTGAAAAAGTTACAGTTACATTTAAATCTTGATCCTATTGTCATAATGTGAAACTTCAAATTTGATAGCAAGTCCTGTAAAAAAACAAAAATAGATGCAGGAACCAAATTTCTAGCATACTGTATACAAAATGAAAGAGACTGTTAGGTGATTTTGAGTAAATACTCTTGACCATGCTAAACAACACACAGACTTTTTATCTTGTACAAAAAATACAGTAACCCAATGGTTTCTTGATTTCCCATCTCCCATAATAGTAGGTTAATGTGTCCCTTAAATGAGTTAGTGGCAAAAGAGCTCCATTTACTGTATAACCTTTAGTAATACGATGGCCCAAGCTTCAGTTTCCTCTTCTGAAAAAAAAAAAAAAGGAGGAGAAGGGGCGGGGACAATTAGACTCATACCACAGTCTTGATATGAGGATTAAGGAAGAGCATCTATGAAAGGAAATTCATGTTTAGAGCTTGGTACTAGCCAGATCAATAAATGTTTGCTAAAAGATGTTTGGTAATGTTTCTGGAGGATAGTTTCATTGTACACATCAAAAGCTTTTAAGATTGACCAGAAATTGTATTTCTATGACTTTATCCCAAGGAAATTGTCAAAGATGTGTCAAAGATCTGTGTATAAATGCACTAGGTCCATAAAAATGATCTTCCCAATGGTATTTTTAAGCGAAAAATACAGTTGCGGTATGGGGAGGGGGAAAACCTGAATGTCCTATAAGAAGGATGGGTAAATAATACACACACAAACAGAGAATGCCATGCAATTATGTAGTAGAAGTATATTTAATGATATGGACACAGTTGGGGTTACATTAACCCAAAGAAAAGCCAGTTATGAAATAGTATGTAATATGATTTCATGTACGTAAAATTTTTTAAAGTATGTGTGTATATTAGTCTGTTAAATATACATAACAAAATACCACAGGCTAGGTATCTCCAACAACAGAATTTTACTTCTCATGGTTTTGAAGCCTAGTAAGTTGAAGATCAAAGTGCTGGGAAGGTAAATTTCATACTGAGGCATCATCTCTTCCTTCTGGGTGGCCACCATCTCAGCCGGTATTCAGTGTTCTCTTTGCATTCCTGCGTGTGGAGACAGCTCATGTGCAAGGTCTCTTCCTATAAGGAAACACTAATCCCATCGGATCAGGACCCTACCCTCATTTACCCTTAATTACCTCCTTTCAGGCCCTGTCTCCAAAAACAGCCACACTGGGGGTAGAGCTTTAACGGATGAGTTTGGACAGGACACAGTCAGTCCGTCCGTAACAGTGTGGTACTATAAGAGACAGGACAAGACCAAACTGTTTTTTCTCCTCTGCTCTCACGCAGTCACTACAACACAGAATACTTCATCTCTGGTCACCAAAATGTGTGGGGAGTACCCACCATACGCCAGCCAGCCAGTCAGTCGCGACACCACCTGGACAGTGGAGCAGATCCCGCAGGGTAAGGGCTCAGTCCAGCAAGACTGCCCTCACTTCAGATGCCAATCACAAGTCCCAGGTTGTCACCTGTACCTCTGCCTGACTGGCTATAAATAGAGTTCCCATGACACCGTCCTCAGACCTGATTAATTTGCTAGAACAGTTCACAGAACTCAGAGAAATATTTTACTTATATTTACCCATTTGTTATAAAGAATATTACAAAGGAGACAAGTGAAGATACAATGGAAGAGATGCATAGGGCAAGGTAGGCCTAGGGTGCCTGTTTCTAAAAATGATATAAATGAAATAATACAGTATATACTCTTTGTGTCTGGCTTCTCTTGTTTGCTCCACACTGTGTCTGTGAGATTCAGCCAACATATACATTTTAAAATAGACTTTTATTAAATATATTTGCCTGCATCTTGGTTTCTTAACAAGAGAGTATATAAAGCCCCTTTCAAATCAGCACTTACAGAGCTCCTCTTTCTTTTAATAGCTCCATATCATTCCATAATATTATATGCTCCACAGTTTGTTTAGCTTTTTCTCTCTAGGTGGGTATTTAGGTGGTTTCCAATATTTTAGAGACATGAAACTGAGTTGAAAGGACTGTGTTTTTAATGTTAGTAGATAATAACAGATTACCCTCTCTGAAAGTTATAGGAATTTATATTTTCACCAGCATATGACACTGTTCAGTTTACCACATACTCATCTGAAAGTTCTAAATTTTTATTCCGTTAATAAATTTGTTTTTAACATAAGTAATGCATACGAATGGTTAAAAAAATACAAAAGAGTATCTGGTGAAAAGTAAGTCTCCTTTGCACCGCTGTCTCCCAGTGATACGATTCTCTCCTCGGAGACCTCTCATTTGTATCTTTCCAGGATATTTTATGCATATACAAGCACATATGTGTAATCTAAAGCTGCCTCTTTTCTTTAAAGTACTGAAAAATATGGCTATAACATAATTTAATGAGTTCCTTATTGGAAGATATCAAGGTGATTTTCAATCTCAAAATAATGCTTCAGTGGATATCCTGTAGGATAAATTCCTAAAAATGGAATTGTTAAAGTATGTATATGAATTTTTAAATTAAACATTTTATTGAAATATAACATACATATTGAAAAGTATATGTACATAAGTACACAGGTCTATAAATTTTCACAGAGTAAATGCAGCCATGTAATTACACTCAGATAAAAAAACAGATATTACCAACATCCAGAACTCTCCTCTTGCCCCCTTTTTAGATACTAAACCGGTTCACATAAAGGTAATACTATTTTGATTTCCAACACCATAGATTAATTCTGCCTGATTTTGAACTTTAAATTGTATTTTTTATATTTTAACAGATGTCCCTTCATAGAAATTTTATCAACTTACACTTCTGCCTATAGTATATAAAAATGCACATTCCCTAACACCTTCGCCAACTCAAGGTGTTAGAAACTTTTTGATCTTGGGTGAAAAATATTATCTTATTTTTATTTTGCATTTTTCTTACAGTGAGTGAAGTTCAGCATCTTTTCATATATCTAACAACCATATGTATTTTTATTTCTATGAGCAGTCCTTGTCCTTATTTTCTTATTGATTTATAAATGTATTATCGTCTATAGTAGGGAAATTAATGCTATGTTATATATGTTGCAAATGTTTTTCCTAGTTTGTCATTTATCTTTGATTTTATTGTTTTTCCGATAGACATTTTTATCATGCTTTTATTTTTTGCCGATCTTTTGGGTATAAAATGAGATTTTTTCCTAAGTAGTTAGGGTGAGTATCATGTTTTTTGATTATTTGTATTTTCACTTCTAGATACTGCTTCTTAAAATCCTTTGTTTTCTATTGGATTATCTTCTCTTAACTGATACCTAGAAGTTTTTTGTATATTAGCAAAAGTATATTTTCATCACCACAGAAAGAAACCCTCTACCCTTTGGCCATCACCCCTAACCACCCAGTCAACCCCGGCCCCAGCCAACTACTAATCTACTTTATCCATAGAGTTGCCTATTCTGGACATTTGCTATAAGTGAGGTCATATAACTTGTGGTCATGTGTCACTGGCTTTTTTTCTCTTAGCATAATGTTTTCAAGGTCATCCATGTTGTAGTATGCATCAGTACTTTATTCTTTTTAATAGCCAAATAATATCCCACTACATGTATCTACCTTATTTTGTTTATCCGCTCATCAATTGATGTACATTTGGATGGTTTCCACCTTTGGGCTATAGTGGATAATACTGCTCTGAATGTTGGTGTACATGTTTTTGTTTGAATACATATTTTCATTTGTCTTGGCATATACCTATGAGTGAATTGCTGTGTCAAATGGGAACTCCATGTTCAACCTTTTAGGGAATTGCTAGATTGTTTTCCAAAGCAGCTGCACCATTTCACATTCCCACAGAAATATGTAAGGGTTTTCCATTTCTCCACATCCTCAACATTTGTTATTATCTATTTGATTATAGCCATCTTATGGATGTAAAATGTTATCTCATTGTGTCATCTTAACCATTTTTTTTAATTGTGGTAAATAACATGTAATATAAAAATTGCCATTTGGGGGGTATAGTTCAGTAGTATTATGTATATTTGCATTGTGTGAAACACATCTCCAGAACTTTTTCATCGTGCAAAACTGAAATTCTATACCCGTTAAACAATTCCCCTTTTTCTGTTCCCCAAAACCCCCAGTAACCACCATTTACTTTCTGTCTCTATGAATTTGACTGGTGTAGATACCTCATTAAGTGGAATCATGCAGTATTTGTCTTTATGTGACTCACTTATTTCACTTAGCATACTGTCTTCAAGGTTCATCAGTATTATGACATGTGACAGGATTTCCTTCCTTTTTAAGGCTGAATAATATTCCATTGCATATATGTGTTGACTCCATTTTATTCATTCATTTAGCCATCAATGGATTGCTTCTGCGTCTTGGCTCTGTGAATAATGCTGCCGTGAACATGGGTGTGCATCTCACAGTGATTTTGAGATATATTTCTCTGATGGCTGATGATGTTGAGCTTCTTTTCATGAGCCTCTTGGCCATCTGTATATCTTCTTTGGGGAAATATCTATTCAGATCTTTTGCTTGTTTTTCAACTGAGTTTTCTTGTTCTTAGTGAGGTATAAGAGTTCTTTCATTATTATGCCTTTGCCAAATGTAAGTTTTATGTTGTAAAGTAAACCCAACTTTATTTTCCTCCAAGTAGCCAGTTATCCGGTACCATTTATTGAATAATCTTTTTTCCTTCTTTAACAAGTATTTATTTAGCAAATATGTTGGGTTAGACCCTGAGAAAATAAGGATAAATCGATGCAAATCTAACATCTGAGTACAAAGACAGACTTGTGAGTAAATAATTACTGTTCAGCAAGATAATGGTTTAAATGAAGGTTTACAAAAATCATTTGGGGACAATTGGAAAAGAAGTTCCAATGTCTACCTAGAGTTGAGGAAAGAGGAACAAAAGAGAAGGAGAAGTTAGGACATGGAAACTTTAGAATAAAAGAATAAGAACCAGGCACTGTGCTAGGGTGGCAAATTTAAACATTGAAAACTATTTTGCAAATGTAAAATATTTATGTCACCATTTCTTCAAATTGTATTTAATGTAAATGTACTATGTAAATGAACAGGTATCCTCTTTTGTGATGAAATATGTCATACTCATTTCTTTGTGTCTTTGCATTTTACATATTCTGTGTCTTGGACTGCTATAACAAAATACCTTAGAAAGCATAATTAATAAACAATAAAAATATATTGCTCACAGTTCTAGAGGCTGAGAAGTTCAAAATCAAGGCACTGACAGATTCGGTGTCATGTAAGGAGTTTCTCTCTGCTTCAAAGATGGCCCCCCATTACTGTGTCTTCATGTAGCAGAAGGGGCAAGGGAGCTCGCTCAAGCCTTTTCTAGCAGGGCATTAATCCCATTTAGGAGGGTGGAGATAGCGTGACTTAGTCACTTCCCAGAGGCCCCACCTCTTAATACTGTCACATTGGATGTTAGGTTCCAACATATGAATTTTGGGGGTATACCAACATTCAGATCATAGCACTCTGCCAAAGTACATTTCTGTTAGAATGATTGTCATTTCATCTTCATACAATATAAATAAATATAAGAAACCATTTTCCTATGGATATATTTTAATCCATGGACAAATATTCATAATGATTATTGAAATAATTTGTGCTTACTGAGCAGAACTGTCAGCTGTCTTAGTTTATAACATACAAACTCTTCAACTAAGAGTATATAATATCTGCTTTCTTAACAAAGGTATCACTTCACCAGAAGTGGTACAAATATAGTTATATCTCAAAACTCATCTATATAAAGATTGTTCATATATTCTTACCTTTTCTTTTTGTTTTCTTTTTTGGTGATTATAGAATAACTGTATCATTAAATTATTTTTGTATATTTGTTGTAGACCCATCAATTATTTTATAGTTAAAGTCTCTATAATGGTCATCAAAGGTGTCCAAAATTTTTGACCCAGAAACTTTTAACTAGATAAATGGAAAAAGTCTAGTTTGAGATATAAAGTACTGAATGTTCTGTTTTTCTTAGTATACATTTTAATTGGTTTGCATTTAGCACCCTTCTGTTGGATTCTAAGTCATCCTTGGAATTTAGCTAACCAGTTGGAAAATAGAACCAACATTAAGTATGATGTGATATAACCATAATGAATTATCTCACCTGTATAATTCACAAAATGACAGCATCTTGACAGCTTAATAGAGACTTTTGAAATACTGGTAAAAAGTGAACAAAAGAATTTTAATTTGCTCAGATCTAAAGTAAAGAAATTGGTTTCTGCTTGTTCTCATGAATCAGCAGAGTGTATTAATAATTTTGGGGGGAAATTAGAGTTCACTTTAAATATAAACTTATAATAGTAATAATTGCCTGTTCTTTACTTTTTCCACAGTTCTTAGTGGTCTGTGTTCTAATGACTGTCCTCGTAAGATAACAGTAAGTAAATTTAACTATTGGTTATAAATATTTCTCTGAAAATTCTGTGCATGATAAATAGATATACACAAAATAGTTGTTATAGATTACAATCAAAATGTTATTACTATTTAACAGTGATGAAAATCTTCTTTGTTACTCAAGAAAACTTTGCTGAAAGTAAGGTACCTTTCCTAAAAATTTCTTACCTGAAGGGTCACCTCCTTTATGAAGCCTTTTCTGATATCCTTGAAGGAATGACCACCCCTCCAATTATTTCTGGGCATTTTGTCATTTATAATACTTGATCTCACCTGTTTAGGTTAGATGCCTTACACACTGGACTGTATCTCCTTGAGGTCAAGAACCATGTCATCTTTGTATACCTGGTACAGGGCACAAGGTCAAGCATATAGTAGGCAATTAATGACCTTTTTTTGTACAGTCTTAGTATTGACTTGCTGTTTAAAGGAATATTTCAGTGAAATAACAACTGTGAAAATAATTAGACTTAGTTCTTAAAGTAGCCAGTTCATGTAAATTATAATCAGAGCATTACATTATACTTAAAAGTGCGCACACATGTCTCTGTGTGTGTGTGTGTGTGTGTGTGTGTGTATGTGTGTGTGTATACAAGGACCTCTTTGAGGGTCTTTGTAGTAATCCTGTTTTATAAGAAACTATCCCCCATTTAAAGATAAGGAAACTGAGACTCAGAGAAGTTAAATTACCCAAAGTCAAAGAGCTATTAAATAGTGGAACTGCAACACCAAGCTAGGTGTTTTGATTATAGTCTCATACTCTTACTACCCCATTAAAGCATTATGTTAACAATATTTATGTATAGTTATTCCCATATTTAAGACATGTGGAAACAGGGCCTGACCCAGAAATATAACCTGGACTCACTTTGGAGCAACACCTCTGAATGAGGAAAGCAGGATTGGTGGAAGGAGCAGGTACTTGGAGAGTTCTGAAGGTAGAATGGTCCCTCACAGATGGCCCAGGTTGCGGCGGAGGGGCCTGGTCTTTGTACTCCTGCATCAATCAGACTTTACCTTCAGCCCCCAAGAAGGTGTTAGCATTTATACTAGGCAGCTCCCTTTGGCTGAGAACGGTGTCCAGGTGGAAACCCAGCTGTGAGCTAGTAGCAGTCAACACGTGGGACAGCTCAGGGGGTCAGTGTCCAGTTCCGAAGGGCAGATCTGGACGATGCGTGACCACATCCACTGCAGCATGCATGCAAAAGCCCGGGCTTTTCTATGTCATAAAACTGCCAATGGGATTGACCAGATTAAAGATTAACTTGGCTGTTTAGGTATTGTCTACCCAGTTGGTGAAACATTCAGACCCTTTGTTCCTCGTCCCTCCTGTAACTAGCCACATCCCCACCCTGTGGCTCTTTCATTACATGGTTTTGCAAAGAACTTTAAAAAGTTGAAATTGAACCCACTCATTTTACTCAGAAATTCTAGCAGAAAGTTTGATAGGAAGGGCTGTATAATTAAGGCAAGTTTTATTTCTAGGATTCATGCTTCCTTTCTCTTTATCTTAAAATATAAGGTGGTTCTGTCTTATAGAGAACAGAATCATTTAGAAAGTCACATAAGTAAAGTCCAGCATGCAGAGCTGCTCTTACGATGATTACCCTGACCATCCAGCACGTCTGGGCATTTCTGTAGGTAACACGCCCACCTCCCATTCATCCGTCTGTGGCTTTCTGTGAAATTAAGATCCTGCTGAACTGCCCGTCGCATGTATAATTTTCCTTCTCTGTGATACCTTACTGATATCATAGAGCATAATTTTATCACAGCTTAAAGGAAATGCACAGTGTATTTCCCCAGTATTACATATATCAAATGTGTGCACACTTGTGAAATTATTTACTTCTTGAAAAAATGATCCTTCTTCACATTCCTCTGACATCAGATCGTAGTAGAAAGTGTTATATTGGGTATGACCCAGTGTGAGACTAAGAGGAAAAATGTGTAGACCATATGCTATTCTTTACCAGTTGGGTTAGGTTATGAGTCGAATAGCTGTCATGCTGGCTATTTATTGCCCCCGGTGCAGGCAAGCTATCTAGTATATAGAAAGAGGAAACAATTATTCAACTCATCAACTAATCCCACCCAAATTCCTTCATCTCCATTTTGAAAACCCCCGAGTCTCTTTCTTATTCAACTTTAGCTACTCCCACAGCCATAATCTGGACCTTAGCTACCAGAACTGCTCCACTTCCTGATTTTTTTTTTCCAACTAATTTTTCGAATCTTTTATTCTGAGTATAAGGGATATTTTGGCCTTTCACTATGTCAGTGGAGGTTATGGCTTCTTTCTCTGTCACTTGGTTTTGCTTTTCATGAAAGCCTGGTGACTTTTCCCACTTTGTAGATTATGAATGTAGAAGCAGGCAGGGAAGTACTTTTCCTCTTGAACAGTAAACCGGTTTAGAAGTAGTGTTTGACTCCTCTGTATACAAAAAGAGTCTGTATGTTCCTTTGAAAGAGTTCCCTTGGGGCAGAGACAGTATCTGTTTCACTTCCCGGTACATCCTAGAACCTAACGGAGAATAATTTGTCAGTTGACCTAAGCAGCACTCAGCATAATCCCATCATCCACACCCATCATCTTTGCTTTTCCTCTTGACTGAAAATCAGTGCACCAACTGGGCTGTGAGTCACACACGCCTCCCATCCAGGGACCTCAGGGGCCTCGTTCCATTGCTTACGCTATTTGGCCCATGTGGTCAACCTCCACCTCTTTGTTGGTGTCTTCCCTGCAGCACTGATGGACGCCTAAATCTCCCTTATCTATAAATGCCTACGCATGTGCCTTCTGAAACCCCACGTCCTGCCCAGCGTCTACCCATCTCTGTTTCCTTTTTCAGCCAAACTTCTTCAGTTGTCTACATTTGGGTCTCCAGTTCCTACCTTGGTATCCTTAACCCACTGCTGTAATGTAGACTCCGACCTTACCCCACTGAAGCTGCATTTGATACTGCTGACCACTGCTGGGGGCACTCCCTTTCCTCGGCTTCCTTCATACTCTTTTCTTCCTAGCTCTCCGCCTACTCTCTGCCATTCTTCCAGGCACCTTTGTGAGCTTTTCTTCTGCCCATCCTTTCAATGTTGGTGATTCTCAGCATTCCATTCCAGGTTATCTTCTCACTCTATCTACAGTGGTTCCCCCCCCTTATCCACAGGGGATACATTCCAAGACCCTCAGTGGGGGCCGAAAACCGCGATGATACTGAACCCTGTGTACACTATGTTTTGTGCTATATGTACACACCTATGATAAAGCTTAATTTATAAATTAGGCACAGGAAGAGATAAACAATAACTAGTAATAAAATAGAACAATTAAAACGATATACTGTAATAAAAGTTATGTGAATGTTTCTCTTTCAAGATATCTCATTGTGTCGTAACGGTAAGTAAAACCGCAGAAAGTGAAACTTCAGACGGGGCGGCCGCTGGCAGCCCTTGAAGTGATCTCAGCCACTTCTGCACTGAACCCTTTACATCTGAGTGCCCGACAAGGACCTCTGAAACTGAAATCTAGTGTTTCCCCCCCAAAACCCACTCCTCTTCCCATGGCCCCATCTCAGTTCCTTTTTCCTTTCCCGTACCCCTCAAATCTATTAGATTATTCTTCCCTTACCTCTCCCTTGTCTCAACCCTGTTCCTTTAGTTCAGGCCATCATTTTTTCCTGACCATTGGAGTTATCTGGGCCATCCTTCAAAAACCTGCTACAGTGATCTCTAACACACAACCTTCAGTGGCTTCCCTTTGCCCCTGAAAAATGACCCAGGTCTGTCTCAGAGCCCGTGTTACCCCGCCCGCCTGTCACTTGCAGTTCCTCCTCACACCCGCCCGCGAGTGGGCCACTTTTGGCCAGCTCTCTCCCTCCTGGCCCTTGCCTCTTCCTCTGCCCTGGGGCCTCTCTTGGCCTTGACTTCCCCTTGCTGTGGCCTTCGGGCTGGCGCTGTGTTTGCCCTGGGCAGTTCCCCAGTGCTCTTTGCCGCGGAGCTGGGTACAGCTCCACGGTTTGTCAGCACCTGCTCGCACTCCTCCCGTCCCTGCTGAGTTGCCTGTGCTGAGTCCTTCGAGCAGACGGAGGGTGTCTCGTTTATTGTTCTGTTCTTCTCCCTGCACGGTGCCTGACACAGTCACATCATAAACGTTTGATGTATGAATAAACAGGGCTTTCTCTAAAATTTGTTTTTTAATGGGCTTCCATTGATAAATTTACCAGAGCATCTCTCACCATAATAGCATAGTCATTGTTAAGTTTTAACACTTAACAAAATAAATTACAAGCTGCTCACAAGAGAAATCCATCCTGCAAAGCCCCGATGCAAAGGAAAAATATATAGTCACAGAGAAACCTCCTAATGAGACACAACTGTTCTCATTGTTACAATATACAGATTTGTGATTTGGGGTTTTTGTTTTAAGGAGGGGGTTTGGTTTTTCAGGGTTTTTTTGTTTTGCTTTTTGATTTTTTGAGACAAGGTCTTGCTCTGTTGCCCCACTTAGAGTGCTCAATCATAGCTCACAGCAACCTCAAACTCCGGGCTCAAGTGATCCTCCTGCCTCAGCCTCCCGAGTAGCTGGGACTACAGGTGCATGCCACCAGCCCAGCTAACTTTTCTATTTTGTCTCACTCTTGCTCAGGTTGGCCTTGAACTCCTAACCTTAAGTGATCCTCCCACCTCGGCCTCCCAGAGTGCTCGGATTACAGGCATGAGCCACTGTGCCCGGCCCCTAACTGAACGTGAGATTTCATCACTTCATTATAGTGAAATACATCAACTTATTTGGCAAAAATTTTAAAAAAGATAGCAGCCCACATATATTGAGCACTTACTGTGTGCCAGGCACTGTTCTCATTGTTTTACGTGTAAATACTCATTTAATCCTTACTACAATCCTATGATATGGATATTATTATAATCCCTAATGCAAGATGAGGAAACTGAAACACAGAGACGTGAAAATAACAGCCCAGCTGTCGACCCTGTCGTGACTCTTGTGTGTGATGAGCTGCTGTTTTGCTGCTTTCACGATTCTCTCTTTGGCTCTGAAAAGGTTGACTGTGATGTAAGAAGTAGTGTTTGACTGCGGTGTTTCCTGGTGTGATCTCTTTGAGTTTATCCTACTTGGTGTTCACTGAGCTTTTTGGATGTGCAAATTAATGTGTTTCATTAAATTTGGGCAATTCCAGCCATTATTGCTTCACATACTCTTTCTGTCCCTTTCCCTCCTCTCTTCTGGGACTCCTATTGTTGTTGATATTCTTAATGTGATATTCCACATGTGTCTCTGAGGCTCTGTTCATTTTCATTATTCCTGTTTCTTTCAGTTCTTCAGATTAGATAATCTGAATTGACATTATCTTCAATTTTGCTGATTATGTCTTCTGCCAGTTTAAATCTGCTATTGTATCTCTCTAATTAATTTTTCATTTCAGTCACTGTCCTCTAGAATTTCAGTTTGATTCTTTTTTGTGATTTCTATCTCTTTGTTGATACTCTCCTTTGGTGAGACATTGTTCCCAGAATTGCCTCCAGTTCTTTAGACATGATTTCCATTAGTTCTTTGAACGTATTCATTATGGCTGATTTAAAGTCTCTGCCTAGTAAATCCAACATCTAAGCTTCCTTGAGGGCGGTTTCTATTGACTGCCTTTTTCCCCCAATGTGTGACCCATACTTTCCTGTATGGAAGTATCTTTTTTCCTGTTTTTTTGTTGTTGAAAAGTAGACATTTTAAACTATATGTTGATTCTGGAAATCAGATTTCTCCCTCCCCCTGGGTTTGTTGTTGTTGTTCTTGCTGTTTATTCAGTGACTTTCCTGAACTAATACTGTAAAGTCTTTATTTTTTGTTGAATATGACCACTGACGTTTCCCCCCTGCCCAGTAGCCAGCTGTGATGGTCAGAGAGTTCCTTAAGTGAGATTAGGGCCTTCTCAGGTCTTTTCTGAGCATGAGCACAGTCCTGTACATGTTCGTGGCCTTCTAGATTCTCAGAAGTATTGTCAGGACTTTTCAAAGCCCCCTATAGACATCTCATTTCCATTTTTCCTTTTAAGATTTGCACATCCTCTCCTTAGCACCACCAGGTACCACTGCCTCACGCAGCTGCAGTTGTAAACAATTACGAATGGTGGTTTTCAAGAATGTTCCAGTGATAGGGCTGTTCACGCAGAGCAAGCTCTCAGTGGGTCAAAAAAGACAAATCCTGAGAATGGAACTTTTTAGGGAGCTGCCAGACGGGTCAAATAGGGACAGCTCTCTGGGAATGGGGCTTTGAGTAGCTCTAAACATTTCTGCCCCCTCCAGTGACTTCTAGGCAGCTTATTTCATAGCTAAGTTAATTCCAAAACTATTGGTTTTCAAGGCTACTTCTTAGGTGGGGGAGTGGTATGGAAATACGGCAAATTAAAACACAACAAATGTCACTATTCTTACTGTGATTCAGCCATTTTTCTTAAATGAATACTCCTTGGATTCTTGCAAAGTTCTGAAAAAGTTCATTTTGACAATTTTTTGCCAGTGTTCTCCTTGCTTTAATGGAAGAGGAGATTTTTTGAGGTCCTTACTATACCATTCCAGAAGTGATTCTACACCACTCTATACATTAAAATCCATTAGTCCAACTTGCACTTTGAATGGATCCTTTACCCATACATGATTCTGTAATACCATGCATTGGTCCTTTGGAAAATGCTGGTTTACTGAGTTATGCAGATCTTCCTAATGTTCAAATCACATTTGTTAATGTTACCTCTGATTGCATCAGAACAGTTTTTTAACTTTTGGGGAGGTGTCAGATTCACAGTGGCAGATACAAATTTTTCCAAAATTCCAATTTTCACCTGCAAGTTCAAAATTTTATCATTAGCAACAAATACTGTCGGTCATTTTCCTAAAAGTGACAAATTGTCACTTTTGTCCACTTTCAAGAAAATTTGTTGGCTAAATACCTATCTGAACAGCCGCTGTTTGGTTCCATTATTAATTACCCACCCTACTTTTGCTCTGTTAGTACAAATGTTAACAAAATGTAAAAGATAAATGACATCTTAGTATTATTATGAAAATAATTTTTAATGTGACCTTCTGAAGGTAATTTGGGACCCCCAGGAATCCTTGTAACACACTCTGAGAACCAGTCTGTGGAGGAATCAAATCTGGGTTTCTAGATCTTGTCTGCAAATATCAGAATGACTGGCCCATGGTGATAGGTGAACGTGAGCTCTAGGACTCATATTAGACACATGCCAACCTGATTTTTTAAATTGAATATAGGTCGGAGAAAGAACAAATGCCTACATAAATTTGTAAAATAAGACACTATTGATAGTAGTATGAAATATTTTAAGTATCAATTAGAATAAATATTCAAGAATATAATTGGGTGTATTCACTGAAAACAATTCTTTTTTTTTTTTTTTTTTTTTTTTTTTTATTTGAGGCAGAGTCTCACTCTGTTGCCCAGGCTAGAGTGCCGTGGCATCAGCCTAGCTCACAGCAACCTCAAACTCCTGGGCTCAAGCGATCCTCCTGCCTCAGCCTCCCGAGTAGCTGGGACTACAGGCATGCGCCACCATGCCCGGCTAATTTTTTCTATATATTTTTAGTTGTCCAGCTAATTTCTTTCTATTTTTTTTTAGTAGAGACAGAGTCTCACTCTTGCTCAGGCTGGTCTCGAACTCCTGAGCTCAAACGATCTGCCCGCCTCGACCTCCCAGAGTGCTAGGATTACAGGCATGAGCCAGCGTGCCTGGCCTAAAAATAATTCTTATAGGCCAAGATACCTATCTTCCAGTATATAAACTACACTGTGGGTGACAAAGTAAATTTGAGGTTATAACACAGTGATAAGTGTGGTCTCATAAGTATTGTCTCCACGCCTCCCTAGAATGAGCCAAGTTTAAAGTACGAAAGGGCACACCCTCTTCCAAAGAAACAGACCTAGGAAAAATAATACAATTTATATTAAGAAATGTGTCCCACAGTAGCAATGACAATCACTAAGTGAGGCAATAACATATCTCATATGCTGCTGATAGGAGTAAAAAGTGGTAATACCACTTCAGGAAAAAAACTGGCACTACTTAGTATGGTTGAATATGCATATATCCTATGACTTTGCAATTCTACCTCTGAGTTCATAACCCCAATAAACTTTTGCACTTGTGACATATATAAGAATGCCATGTTTATCATAACAAAAAAAAATGGAAACAAATGTCAATCAATAATAGAATGAAAAATATTTATACTATTAACATAATCATACAATGGAATACTCTACAGCAGTGAAAATAAACTACAGCTACCTGCCTAATCATGGATGAGTCTCAAAATATTGTATTGCAAAAAGCAAGTAACAGAAAAATACATACAGTCTGATTCTATTGACATAAAAATAAAAGCAGGAATAACAAAATATATTTTAACATATTAACATATATGATAAAACTATAAAGAAAAAAAGGAATAATTATACAAAGAAGATAATTCCATAGCTTAACTTCTGTTCAACTATCTGTGTGGCTTTTAAACTGAGAACATCGAAAGAACAGTACTTTCCCTTGTCCATCTGCAAATAGGAATACAGGTGTACAACTTTGGTAATTCTCTCATGAAAGTAGTATGTGGTACAAAGTATAACATTCACCTGTCTACATAAAAATACTTCCTTAACAAGTTTGTTTTTTGTATTTTTGTGATATTCTTCATGAATCTTTTATTCAATTAGTAAAATCTTATGAGTACTTCCATTCTTATCTCAACCTGTTTTCTCATGGCCATTGAAAACATACGGACTTCTAAAGTTCTTAAAATACTAGTCAGGCAATGGTGGTATTGATGAAATTACATTGTTTCTTCCTTATCATCCCAAAGAAAAATCATTTTTAGAGCATCAGTAGACTACCTAAATGTCACTATTAACTCTTCCTACTTTATTTGGGAAGATCAGTAGAATTTCGATTTTGTGAAAAGTATTCAAAAGAGTTTAAAATATTTCTTTGACATTTTGTCATTTCTTCTTAGGATGTCCATTGCAGTGGATGGTCCCATTTAATTAGCCTTGATTTCTAAAGAGAAGGAATATATCATTTTATTCAAGGTTTGAGGAGTGGTCCAGAGATAGGGAACGATACACTGGAGATAAACCTCACTGTTGCAGCTGGGTTCTGTCAATCTATCAGGTTTTTCTTCACTGGAAAATAATGTAGTCTATAAATGTACAGGGGATTAAATGTGGTAGAAGTAATGATCACTATTTTTCATTCTATTGTAATTATTATGGATAGATTTTATTTATTTTGATATTTTAGTGGAAAAATGTAAACTATGTCCAATGCATTCCTGAAGGGAAAAAACAATGCTATCTTCAACAGAAATGTCATTAATAAAACTGTTATAGTTCTATTCTAGGTGGAACCAAAAGCAGTAAACAAAATTTGCCTAAAATATTCATTTTTATAAGGAAGAGACAATATTAGATCTTAGAAATACCCAGTTAAAATAATGAACTATTAACATATAAATGCAACTGTCAAATCATTTAAAGCGTTAAGAATTTTCTAATTAGGTTTTCTTTTGAAGTGTTATCTATTTATGAATATGTGCTCTAAGTCACTGTCATCTGTGTAAGAATTATATCAAAGAATTGTTTACCTTATTTGTAATAGATTTGCCTGAAACTTTAAATAATTCACTTACCTTCTAAGCCTTAACTATTCCTTTTTTATTGTAGCCCTTTGGAGTAAATCAGCCTGGACCTTATATCATGTATACAACTGTAGACGCAAATGGGTATCTGAAAAATGGCTCAGGTAAGACCAGACACAATGTCCATAATGTAGGAAAGCGCTTTCAGTCAATATATTGGCAAGGTAAAATGGTGAAAAAAAATTGTGTTTTCACACCCCTAATACAGTCTTCATTTTTATCATACCTCCTCTTTTCATAGACTTACATTGGTAGGTTATAAAAGGCCCCCATGACAAAAATATTAACATTTAATTCTTCATATATCCCAATTGTGATGGAGCCAACTCATTATCTTTATTTTTCAGTTGAAATAACAACTCTTTATCCTTATGTTTCAGTTGAAGAGAGATTGGGAGAAATCACTTAAGTTATCTTGGTCAAAGAATGAATTGACAAATAGTTAATTAAACTCATCTTAGAAGTACAAATTAGAAATCCCATTAATACTACAATGTAAATTAATCCTAGTTTTTTCAAATGTGGAATAGCAGCTGGAACATATGGAGAATTTTTTAATATATGACTATGAAGAAAAAATCTGGTTATACATTTAAATAAATATTAGAGAAATGCAATCAAGACCAAAAGGAAATAAGACTGAGCAAAGGATGTCTGTTTTTGAGAGATGCCTAACTGACTGAGGTTAGATCCAAATTACAATAAATATAACTGTGATAATTTCAAGTATCTAAATAAGAAAAGGAATCTTAATATATTTAACATGCTTCTTTGAAACATCTAGACTCTTAAACATGAAGAGGTATAAGGAGAGTTGCTGTCACTCCTCTACTATTTTGGCAAAAAAAAAAACAGACGAACTCATTATATGGCTACTCTCATGTTACATAATGGCCTTCCATAAACCCAATATGCCAGAATGAGTTTACTTTTTAGCTAATTGCACACGTTTGAGAGTCTCGGTTACACTGCTGCTTCAGCACAAAAACATTCCATAAAACAAAAAATATTTTAAAAAGTCAAAGAGAAATTGACAAATATTATTGTAGTCAAATACTTTAATATACCACTGTCAGTCAAGAAAATTGAAAATAAATAAGATGTAGATGATTTGAACAAATTATTTATATTTTAATTTAGGTACATATTAAACTTTGTACAAAAAAGGCTCTAGGACCAGCTGATTTTATCTTTTATCAGTTAATTCTTTTAGACTTTCAAGACATAGATAATTTTAGTGCTAGGTAAGATGTTCCAGAATTCATACAGAATACAGGAAAACAAGATGAAGTTACTCATTTTATTTCATGAAGTTAGTTTAAGTGAGGCAAAGACAACATACACTAAACCGGTGAATTATCAGTGACAATCCAGTCTAAAAATTAACAACTTAAATTTATCTGTATTCCAAAACAACTGCTTACTTAACACCATCAAGTAGGTTAAGTATGTCAAGAATGCACTGATGGTTTAAAATATTAATAGGAAAATGTCTTAATTGTCATAGCAGCAGATCAATTTTTAAAAGACTTTTTTTTTCTATATGATTGATTGTGTACATCTTTCCATGTTTGTCCATGCACATAATGCTAATTTCTTTAGGGGCTATTTTGTATAGAGATACAATAAATACTCTAGCCAATCCTCTATGATTTATTTTTTTCATTATATATAACGGTAAACATCTGTGTGCATGTATTTTTGTGCAGTTAAATGAATAATTCTGACTTCATAGAAAAAAATCTGGAAGAATATATACCAAGTAAACATTTATCTTGAAGAACAAGATTTCAAGAGGTTTACTTCCTCCTTCGTACATTTCTATATCTATTGATTATTTTCAGTCCTTTTTAATTTAATTTTTTAAAAAGATAAATTTTATAGCAAATCAAAATCTATTTAAAATATATAGGTAGAAAAGACATTTTAATTCTGTAATTAATGATTTGTTAATAAAAAATTACTGAACCTCTACTACAAACTAGGCATTGGCACCCAGAAGGATATCTTACTGCTAATACCTATTCAATAATATTCGTTACCCATTACTATTTATTTAAGTTAATAGAAGAATATTTACTTAGCATGATTTTTTTTAAATCGACCCAAAACAATAATGGAACATTAGATTTATTCTTACTATATTAAATATTTACCTGTTCTCTGGATTGGAAAAGAAATTGGGGAGGAATTTAAAAACATAAAAGCAAAGCAGAAAATAGGTAAAGATAAATGCAGTTGAATACATGAATCAAATGAATGCATAAATATCACAAACAAAAATAAAAGGCACTAGCAAATTTGGAAAAATCTAGATGTCCAAAAATAGAGAAATAATAAATTCTGCCATTTTATTATATTCTGTAGGCTACAAAATATTTTAAAATAACTTTTGATGAAGTGAGCAGATGTTTATAATATTTGAGAGGGAGACATATCTACATGTATAATCCAAATTGTATGTGTGTGATTTTAAGTGTGTATGTGTAGGAAAAATATATAAACAAAATGACATATAAAGAAACGTTACCATGATTATCTCTTTGTGGTGGGATTTTCTTTATTTTTGCATTTTAGTTTATACTAAGCATATATTATTTTTAATGTAAGAAAAAAGCTTTTAAAAATATTTCCAATGTATGCTGTATTTTATGCATAAAAATATATTCTAAACAGGGAAGTGGCATTTAATTTAATTGCCTTAGGGAATGCTATCATGAAACCCTGCCCCAAATTTTAAAGGATAAAATTTCCTTGTTTAAATATTAACTATATTAAACTCTACTTGGTTAAACCATACCTCCCATCCCATCCTGCCCCATCACAGAGAATTTTCTACTGTCGGAAGAAGATAACTACATTTATGTATTTCAAAAACTACAGACCTAGTTTTTTGTGGAGCAACTGGGGGTCACTACTCATTAGTGGGTGATGAAATTAATTTAGTGGCTTATTGCACTTTTCATTTAATAGAAAAAAAGAGAACAATAGAAAATATTAGAGTATATCACAGATAGTAAAGATAAGTATTGTTTTATTAACAGAAAAAAAGCCAAACTCTATAAAATAATTTTAAAGAGATTTATTCTGACCCGAATTTGAGGACCATGACCTGGAGTCACGCTCAAGAAGCCTTGAGCAAGTGGACTCGCTGTGGCTGGGTTACAGTTGGTTTTATACATTTCGGGGAGACAGCGGTTACTGGTAAAGTCATAAATCAATACATGGGAGGCTTACATTGGTTTGGCTTGAAAAGGTGGGCCATCTGGAAGCTGGGGCTTACAGGTTATAGGTGGGTTTAGCGATTCTTTGCCTTGTAATGGGTTAGAAACATGAAGCTTTGTCTAAAGGCTTGGAATGTTTTAAGATAAGGAGACATATTTGTTGTGTAAATTGAGGACCTGCTGGTGTGTCTTGCATACCCTTAGGCCTGTTAATGGGTTACAAAGGATGTCCCCAAGGAGGGAGGGGGACATGATGAGTCAGGTCTGACCTCCCTCCCGGGTCAGTCGGTTTAGTTTTAGGATATCCCCTTGGCCAAATGGGGGTCCATTCAGTCAGCCGGTGGGAGGTGAGCCTTAAGATTTTATTTTAGTTCACAGTTTCATGACATTTTTAATTTAATCATGTTAGTGAGTATGTGTGTGTGTGTGTGTGTGTGTGTTCATACTGGGTGATGACATAAAATGTAGTTTTATAATGGGCTGTGGTCAAAACAGTTTGAAAACCACTGCCAGAGAAATAACAACATGCATTAATGTTATTCAGTGAAGGCCTGACCTAACTATCCTGTTGCATATAAACAGATATTATTATTAGACTACTTATCTATTAGACCAATTACTATCTAACATTATTATATTACGAGATCCAGAATTGTTTCTCTACCCCTTGAATTACTCATTTGGCCCTATTATTTAAATCAAGAGCAAAATTATTTTTCTTTTTTCTTTGAGGTTACTGTTTACCATATCTGAAAAAAACACAAGTAACCCTTACTTTCTGTGTACCTTTATTCAAAAAGCGGTTTTAAGCAATCCCATGCTGTGATGTAGGAAATAGCCAAGTGTTTTCCTCTACTACACATTGAACACAGAACACATCTCTGTGACCAGATGTGTGGGTTTTCCCCCACGTCAGCCACTCAGCACCAGCCAGGTTTTCTGTATTTTACTTCAATTCTGACGCTCTCTTTCTGGAGTCAGTGTTGTATCCCACAGGTTGAGGCTGGGTCCCACAAGACTGTCCCCCACTGCAGGTGCTAATCACAAGTCCAGGCGTCCAGTTTCTCTGACAGAGGGTCTATAAGTTGGCATTTCCCACCGCTGCCTCCTGGAGATGAACCCTTTACCTAGAAGGGCGCACAGAACTCAGGGAACCCTTAACTTGCGTTTACTGGTTTATTGTGAAGGATGTTATGAAGGATACAAAGAATAGCCGGATGAAGAGACACATGAGGTGAGGTTGTCTGGTGGAGTTCAGGGCACCCACATTCCCAGCACGAGGACGCGTTCAGTGACCCAGAAGCTCTCCAAACCCGACCCTTTCGCGGTATATGGAAGCTACAGTGTGGAGACACCATTGGTTAAATCATTGGCCACTGGTAATGGGCTCAACTTCCAACCCATCTCCCCTTCCCTGGACCCGGGGAGGGAGGCTAAAAGTCAAGACTCTCTAAGCACATGATTGGTTCTCCAGGTAACCAGCCGCATCCTGAGGCTGCCTAGGAGCCCCCAGCCACCAGTCATCTCATTAGCATACAAAAAGACACTTGTCACTTTAGCAATTCCAAGAGGTTTAGGAGCTGTGTGCCTGGAAGATTTCTTGTTTTAAATTACAAAACACACATGCCTCAAATATGGAAGCAGCTAAAATGTATGGCAGACTGAGAGCACAGCATGTCAAAGGGCAAAGAAACATCTGGATTAAAATATAATGAAATTTATGTTGATGGTAAACTGATATTTGAGGAAAATGATTTGTTATAACATATAAGCACATTTTCTGTCTATAATTTTAACATTCAGATTTCTCTGTTTTAATCAGTAATGATCAATTACATCTTTCAGTGTCAAAGCATTTGATTCATTTCTGATATACATATTTATCACATTTCAAATTATCATATGCATGATTCAGCCAAAAATCTTAGCCTAAGCAATATTTAATTAATAAGGTGTATTTTTGTGTCAAAAATCATAATGTACAACAAAGGAAAATGGAAAGAATTGTTATGCCTTCCTGGATTATCTATAACATTCTTCTCCTCCAAAAGAATTAATTCTCATAGGAGGAATCAAAAAAAATCTTACGTTAATCTCATATCAGGGAAAGAGCTAACAGGAATGGAAGCGTGGCTCAGTGAGGCGACAGGCTGTCCCTGAAATCAGCGGGGTGGGAGGGAAGGCATGGAGTAGCCCTAAGCAATAACCGATATATCCCCTTGATATAATTGAATGGCAAAATAAATGAAGGAATTACAGGAAATACAAAATTTCTAAGAAACTAAGAATTTGCGTACTTATTCTGTGTTTAACAATTAGAAATCCAGCCGGGCGCGGTGGCTCACGCCTGTAATCCTAGCACTCTGGGAGGCCGAGGCGGGCGGATCATTTGAGCTCAGGAGTTCGAGACCAGCCTGAGCAAGAACGAGACCCCATCTATACTAAAAATAGAAAGAAATTATATGGACAGCTAAAAATATATATAGAAAAAATTAGCCGGGCATGGTGGTGCATGCCTGTAGTCCCAGCTACTTGGGAGGCTGAGACAGGAGGATCGCTTGAGCTCAGGAGTTTGAGGTTGCTGTGAGCTAGGCTGACGCCATGGCACTCACTCTAGCCTGGGCAACAGAGTGAGACTCTGTCTCAAAAAAAACACAATTAGAAATCCCATCTTTGCAGATGCAAATGTGTAAAAGTCATATTCTGGAAAATCAAAAGGAAAAAAATCAGAAATTGTAATGCCAACAAAACCATTTACTTCGTGAAATTGTATTTACAAACTAGTTTCTCGTGTAGTATTTGCAGTCAGTGTAGATTCTAATGCTGAAGGAAGAACTGTCCCCTAACAGCTTAGGGGACAGGAAGCGACAAGAGTATAACTTGTCCTTTCTTCAGTCCTCGCTAGCAAATGTTTTGTTATCTACAAGTTCTAAATAATTCAACAAGTCCTGCCTACTGTGTAACTCTGTTTGGTATAAAAGAATTTGGTTTAAACCTCATCTATTACTCAGTAATAACATTGGTATGTTCCTTCTCACTTAGTCTTATTTTAGAATTTAACTATTTTTATTACCTGTGATTTTCTCCAACATCAATTTTGTACAACACAAACCACAGAAAGGTACTATGTGCTACAATAAAGGTTGGAATTCACAAATATAAATATATTATGTATACAGTGCCTATAACATAGAAAGCACTCAGTATACACTGAGCAAATACTAAAATGAATAAATTCTCAATATGATTCTCTCATGTCTGCCTAAATATAATATTGCCAATAAAAGGACTTATTTCCTATAAACTCAGTCCAAAATTGAAGTACAATAGTGTTTGAAAAATAAAACTGGATTCTGTATTGCTTTACTTAATTTTTCTCCATTCCCTATCTTAAAAATACAGTATCAGAAACAGTCAAATAAGTGAATTTAAAGAAGAGATGCACTGACTTAATTATAAACTAGATTTTTTAGCAGCTTACTCATAGGTGCAGTATCTGCTTTTTAAGACTAGCTCTACCCTAAAACAAATTCCAATTTTTTTTCCTCAAGAGGAGGATGTGCTTTTTCCATAATTAATCTGGACACTGCGGACCAGGAAAACAACAGACGTAGAGGCCACAAAAAACAAATATATTGTACAAAGTCACATATAGAGATTCCACCTACTCTGCATGACGCCCACAGCTCTCCACACTCTCTTCCTACAAATACCTAAATCGTGGATCAGTGTTTTCTCATCCTTCCATGATCTCCGACATGGCTCACGGTCCAATTTGCCAGTTTGTCCTTACTAATACCAAAGATCAGCTGCCTGAATGTTAAGATGTCTTAGAAATCTAGTTGTAGAAGTTAATCTTTCTAAAGCACCTCTCTGTTTGTATCCCTAAGTGGCTTTCTACTACCTGAGAAAAAGGACTTCCATAACTGAACCTTAAATTACTTACTAGCCTGATCGCTTCCTTCTTTGCCCCCTGCGCCCCTCCAGCTCGGTTTCTAGCGCACCTCACTCCACCTCCACCCTCGATGCCCTTGCTCACCTTTCAGTCTCTACTTCCGCATCCCCAGTCTCAGCACGTTCAAACCTGAGGACACTAGCCCTGTCCCGTCAGTCTCTCACCAGCCTCACTTTCCACACTGGGGAACTTTCCTCCCAACGTCAATAGAACTTTACCTCGTACCTCTCTCATAAGACAACTACCATGAGGCAGGGACCTTGTGCCAATGTTACATTTCTACCTTTTCTCTCGTGAGACTTGAGACTCCCTAAGGACTCGTTCTCTATCTAACTGTGTCTTTATGTGCCTTCCCCATCCAGGACACCTAAGTATCTGTTGAATGAGTGATTGCGTGAGATCGATACAAAGGCTTCCATTTAAAAAAAAAAAAAAATTTAAGACAGGAAACTTGAACAGAAAGCTTAACTAAAATAGATTATAGTTATAGTTCATTTCTGATTATAAGCAGATTTTTAAAATCTAATATAAAGTATTAGAAATAATTCATACAAACTGAATGTAAATTAATAGATCCATGAGTGTTTATTGTAATTATAAAGCCCCTACTTGTGTGGACACTACTCAGCCCCTCCTACATGTTACCCACATGTTATCTCACGGTGAGCACGGTGGTGCTTGTCAATGCCATTCTACAAAGGAGGAAACCGCGGCTCTGAAAGCTCAAGTAATTTATCTGTGTTGCTCAGCTCTTAACTAGTAGACCTAGACTTAAACTCAGGACTATCTAACTACAAAATCTGCACATTCTTAAAACTACACCAGTCTTTTTAAATGTCATTTTGTAAAAGCCTTAGGGTGTGTTAAAAAGAGAAAATTATCTCCAACAATCTTTGGTTCATTTCTTTTTAAACCATGTAAACGGTGTAAAGTGATGACTACAATGTAACAAACACAAACTTGTGTTATGCTTTTGTTTCTTTTTTATTCCCTCACGTTTTATTACTTCTGTTCTTCATAATCTTTTTCCTTTAAAATGATTTCAGAAACAGCACTTATTTAATGGTATGTTCCTTGACTTTCCGGGGGGTTGTAATCTTACTGTATTTAGTAGTTGAGTGATAGTAATAGAGAGTTTAATCCACTAACCCAGTAATTGTAAAACATTGCTTGATGTCTGTTGCTGAGAAATATGATCATTATCTTTCATGACCTTGGACTTGGGAGCTACTTCTAACTATCAATTATAGGTAACATTGATTAGTAATTACTCTGTACCAGACACTGTGCCAAACACTTGGCGTGATATTCTCATTTAATAGTATTGGGTGTGAAATTTCCTGACAACTGCTTATATTGCATAAAGCTGTAAAAATTAAAATACAGAGAATTTAAAAACACTATACAATAGTATGATATTATGTATATCAATGGATAAGAAAAAGAAAATTTTCTGGTATAGTAAGTGCAAGTTATAATCCTGGTATTCTTGCAGTTCTTTCTTGATGTAATGAAAATATGTTTCCATTTCCCTAATATGTTCTGAAGAAAATAGATTCACCTGAAAAGACCTTTCTAATATTTCCAACATTCTTCTTTTTTCCTGTATAAATTTTCTTAGTGGGAACTAACGTTCTTATTTAAGACCAAAAAAGTTACATTTTCAACCAGTAGACTACAATTAAATTTAGTCCTTTTAATCAAAGAAATTGACCACATTTACAGGTAAAATACAGGCATACCTTGTTTTATTGCACTTCACTTTATTACGCTTTGCAGAGACTACACTTGTCACAAACTGGAGGTGTGTGGCCACGCTGCAGCAAGGAAGTCTGTCAGCGCCACTTTTTCAACAGCATGTCTTCATGTCCCTGTCACATTTTGGTGATTTCCCCAGTATTGTAGATGTGTTTATTATACCTGTTATGGTGACCCACGATCAGTGATGTCTGATGTCACTGTTATGATTGCTCAGGTGTACCACGGAACCGTCCCCATACAATATGACGAACTCAACAACTGTTGCCTGTGTCCTGACTGCTCTGCTCACTGGCTATTCCCCCTCTCTCCCTGTCCTCAAGCCTCCCCATTCCCTGAGACACAACAATATTGAAATTAGGCCAATTAATAACAATATAATGGCTTCTAAGTGTCCAAGTGAAAGGGAGAGTTACACATCCCTCAAAAGCCATAAATGATTAAACATAGTGAGGAAGGCATGTCAAAAGCCAAAATATACAGAAAGCTGGGCCTCCTGTGCCAAAGAGCCAAGTTGTGAGTAAACAGGAACAGTCCTTGAAGGAAATTAAAAGTGCAACTCCAGGCTGGGCGTGGTGGCTCACACCTGTAACTCTTGCACTCTGGGAGGCTGAGGTGGGAGGATCACTTGAAGTCAGGAGCAAGAGCAAGATACCAACTCTACAAAAAATAGAAAAATTAGCTGGGCATGGGTGTGTGCAACTGTAGTCCCAGCTACTCTGGAGGCTGAGATAGGAGGATCACTTGAGCGCAGATGCTGATGTAGAACCTACAGGAAGTTATGCAGAAGATAAGCTAAGATAATTGATGAAGGTGACTACCCTAAACAATAGATTTTCAATATAGACAAAATCTCCTTCTTTTGGAAAAAGATGCCCTCTAGGACTTTAATAGCTATAAAGAAGTCAATGCCTGCCTTCAAAGCTTCCAAGGACAGGCTGATGCTCTTGTTAGGTGCTAATGAAGCTGATGACTTTAAGTTGAAGCCAATGCTCATTTACCATTCCAAAAATCCTAGGGCTATTAAAATTTATGCTAAATCTCTGTCCTCTAGAAACAGAATAACAAAGCCTGGATGACAGCACATCTGTTTACAAGATTGTTTACTGAACAATTTATGACCACTGTTGAGACCTATTGCCCAGGAAAAAAGATAACTGTCCTAATATTACTGCTCATTAACAATTCAGCTAGTCACCCAAGAGCTCTGATGGAGATGTATAAGGAGATTATTGCGATTTTCATGTCTATTAACACAAATATCCATTCTGTAGCACACAGATAAGGAGTAATTTTGACTTATTAACTATTATTATTTAAGAAATACATTTTGTATATAGCTGCTGTAGATAATGATTCCTCTGATGGATCTGGGGAAAGTCAACTGAAAACCTTCTGGAAAGGATTCACCATTCTAGATGCCACTAAAACCATTTATAATTGATTCATAAGAGGGGGTCAAAATATCAAGATTTACAAGAGTTTGGAAGAAGTTTATTCTAGCCTTAATGGATGACATTGAGGGGTTCAAGACTTCAGTGGAGGAAGTAACTACAGATGCGGTGGAAATAGCAAGAGAATTAGAATTAGAAGTGGAACCTAAAGATGTGACTGGGATGTTGCAATCTCATGATAAAACTTGAATGGATGAGTAGTTTTTTCTTACGGAGGAGCAAAGTAAATGGTTTCTTGTGATGGAATCTACTCCTGGTGAAGAACCTGTGAACATTGTTGAAATGACAGCAAAGGATTTAGAATATTACATAAACTTAGTTGACAAAGCAGTGGCAGGGTTTGAGAGGATTGGCTCCAATTTTGAAAGAAGTAATTCTGTGGGTAAAATATTACCAAACAGCATTACACCATGCTATACTAATGACTAGAAAGTGGAAGTAGCTGTATTCATTTCAGTTAGAGCGTTCTTCAAAGCAAGAAAAGCTATCAGAGGTAAAGAAGGGCATTACAAAAAAATAAAGGTATCAGTACTTTAAGAAAACATAATCCTTACTATGTGTGCACCTAACAACGGATGATGAACTCATCATATATGAAGCAAAAAGTGATAGAACTGCAAGAAGAAATAGATGAGTCCACTAATATGGTTAGAGACTTTCAACACCACTCTATCAGAAATGGACAGATCTACCGTGTAGAAAATCATTAAGGACATAGGTGAAGTCAACAAAACCATCAGTCAACTCAATACAATTGACAACTGTAGACTACTTAATCCAACAACAACAGCATACACAATCATCTCAAACTCTCATGAAACATTCACCAAGACAGACCATCTTGGCCATAAAACATGTTAACAAATTTAAAAGAATAGAAATCATAAAATGTCTCCTCTTAGAACACAATGGAATTAAACTAAAAATCAATAATAGGAAGATAACTGGGAAATTCCAAAATACATAGAGATTAAACAACATACTCCCAAATAACACATGGGTCAAAGAAAGAATTTCAAGACAAATTTAAAAATATTTTGAACTAAATGTAAATGAAAAGACAACTTACCAAAATTGGGATATAGTGAAAATAGTGTTTAGTGAAAAAATTTATAGAATTTTATGCATATATTAGAATAGAAGAAAGATCTAAAATCAGTCATATATGCTTCCAGCTTGGGAAACTAGAAAAAAAAAGAACAAATGTAATGCAAAGTAATTAGAGCAGAAATTAATGATACTGAAAACAAGAAATAGTCAGTAGAGAAAATCAATGAAACCAAGGTCTGGTTTTTTGAAAAGATTAATAAAACTGATATAACTCTAGCCAGACTTCCTATGGAAAAAAGGGAGAAGACACAAATTACTAACATCAGAAATGAAAGGGTATATCACTACAGATCACATGAATGTTAAATGGATAATAAAGGAATATTATGAAAACTTATGTGCCCCCAAGTTTGATAACCTAGATGAAATGGACCAATTCCTTGAAAGACAAGATATGCCAAAACTCACACAAGAAGAGAAAGACATTCTTAATCGGCTTTTATCTATTAATGAAATTGAATCAATAAGGCTAGCAGGCTGCGTGCAGTGGCTCATGCTTATAATCCCCGCACTTTGAGAGGCCAAGGCAGGAGGATCATTTTAGGCCAGTAGTTCAAGACCAGCCCAGGGGACATAGCAAGACCTTGTCTCTACCAAAAATTTAAAAATTAGGCAGGGTTGGTGGCACACACCTGTAGTCCCAGATACTCAGGAGGCTGAGGCAGGAGGATGGCTTGAGCCCAGGAGTTCAAGGCTGAAGTGAGCTGTGATCATACCACTGTACTCCAACCCAGGTGACAGAGCAAGACCCCATCTCTAAAAAAAAAAAAAACCTCAACAATAACAAAAACAACTCAATTGAAAAATAGGCTAAGACCTTAAGAGACACCTCACCAAAGAAGATATACAAATGTCAAATAAGCATATGAAAACATGATTCGCGTCATATGTCATCAGGGAAATGCAAATCACAATGGCAATGCGATATCGCTGCACACCTATTAGAATGGCCAAAATCCAGAACACAGACAACACCCAGTGCTGGCAAGGATGTAGAGAAACAAGGACTCTCGGCCGGGCGCGGTGGCTCACGCCTGTAATCCTAGCACTCTGGGAGGCCGAGGCGGGTGGATCGCTCAAGGTCAGGAGTTCGAGACCAGCCTGATCAAGAGCGAGACCCCGTCTCTACTAAAAATAGAAAGAAATTATCTGGCCAACTAAAATATATATAGAAAAAATTAGCCGGGCATGGTGGCGCATGCCTGTAGTCCCAGCTACTCGGGAGGCTGAGGCAGGAGGATGGCTTAAGCCCAGGAGTTTGAGGTTGCTGTGAGCTAGGCTGACGCCACGGCACTCACTCTAGCCCGGGCAACAAAGCAAGACTCTGTCTCAAAAAAAAAAAAAAAAAAAGAGAAACAAGGACTCTCACTCATTGCTGATAGGAATGCAAAATCAAATTCTGGACTAAAATTCTACTTCCCGTTTGAAAGACAGTTTAGCAATTTCTTATAAAAGTAAACATACTCTTCCCATAAGATACAGCAGTCATGACTGTTGATATTTGCCCAAAGTAGTTGAAAACTTATGTCCACAAAAAAACCTGCACATACATGTTTATAGTAGTTTTATTCATAATTGCAAAAACTTGCAACCAACCAAAATATCCTTCGGTAGGTGAACGGATAAATAAACTGAGGTACATCCAGACAATGGAATATTATTCAGTGCTAAAAAGAATTAAGCTATCAAGCCATGAAAAGACATAGAGGAAACTTAAATGCATATTACCATGTAAAATGAGCCAATCTAAAAGGACTACATACTGTATGATTTCAATTATATAATATTCTGAAAAAGGCAAAATTATGGAGACGGCAGAAGACCAGTGATTGCCAAGGGTTGGGGTGAGACAGAGATGAATAAGTAAACACAGATTTTTAGGGCAGTAAACATTCTTTATGTGACACTGCAATGGTGGATATATATCATTATATATTTGTCCTAAATCATATAATGTACAATGCCAGGAGTGAGCCCTAATATAAACAGTGGACTACAGGTGATAATAATGTGTCAGTGTAGGTTCATAGATTGTAAGAAACTTGCCAGTCTGGTGGGGCATGTTGATAATGGGGAAAGGCTATGAATGTATAAATGTGAGAGTATACAAGAAATCTCTGTACCTTCTTCTTGTCAACTTTGTCAAAGATCAGTTGGCTGTAAGTATGTGAGCTTATTTCTGGGTTTTCTATTCTGTTCCATTAGTCTGTGTAGACCATTATACCATTTTATACCAATATCATGTTGTTTTGCTTATTACAGCCTTATAGTATAATTTGAGGTCAGGCAATATGATGCCTCCAGCTTTGTTTTTTGTTGTCGTTGTTTTTGTTTTTTAGTCAAGATTGCTTTGGCTATTTGGGCTCTTTTTTTGGTTCCACATGAACATTAGAATTGATCTAATTCTGTAAAAAATGATGATGGTATTTTAAAAGAGATTACATTGAACCTGTAGATTGCTTTGGGCAGTATGGTCATTATAACAATATTAATTCTTCCAATCCCTGAGCATCAGTTGTTTTTCCATTTGTATCATCTACAATTTCTTTCATCAGTGTTTTGTAATTTTCCTTGTAGAGATCTTTCACCTCCTTGGTTAAATATATTCCCAGGTAATCTTTTTTTGTAGCTATTATAAATGAGATTGCCTTCTTGATTGGGTTATCAGCTAGATCATTATTGACGTATGGAAACACTACTGCTTTCTATACATTGATTTTATATCCTGAAACCTTGCTGAATTCATTTCTAAAACCTAAGAGTTTTCTGGTGGAGACTTTAGGGCTTTCTAGATATACGAACATATAATCATTAATCTCTTTTCCAAATTGGATTTGGCCTTTTATGTCTTTCTCTTTCCAATTACTCTGGTGAGGACTTCTAGTACTATCTTGACTAAGAGTGGTGAAGTGTGCATCCTTGTCTTATTCCAGTTCTTAAGGGGAATGCTTTCAACTTTTCCCCTTTATGCATGATAGTGGCTGTGGGTTTGTCATATATGGCCTTTATTATTTTGAAGTATGTTCCTTCTATGCCTGGTTTGTAGAGGTCTTTTATCATGAACAGATGCTGAATTTTATCAAATGCTGTTTCTGCATATATTGATGTGATCATATATTAATTCTTTAGGTGATATATCTCATTTATTGATTTGCATATGTTGAACCATCCTTGAATCCCTATTATAAAACCCACCTGATCATGGTGTATTTTTCTGTTGATATGCTGTTAGATTCAGTTTGCTAGTATTTGGTCGAGGGCTTTTGCATCTATGTTCATCAGGGATATTGGTCTATAGTTTTCCTTTTTTGTGATGTCCCTGTCTGGTTTGGTATCAGGATGATACTGGCCTCATAGAATGCATTAGGAAGAATTCCCTCCTTGAATTTTTGGAACAGTTTCAGGAGGATTGGCATTAGTTTTTTTATGTTTGATAGATCCTGGACCTTTTTTTTTTTTTATTGGGAGATTTTTTCATTAGTGAATCAATCTTGCTACTCACAGTTAGTCCGTTCAGGAGTTCTGTTTCTTCCTGGTTCAGTCTTGGGAGGTTGTATGTTTCCAGGAATTTATCTATTTCCTTTAGGTTTTCTAGGTTATGAGTGTACAGTTGTTTATGATAGTCTCTGACATTCTTTTGTATTTCTATGTTATCAATTGTAATGTCTCCTTTTTCATTTCTGATTTTATTTGGGTCTTATTTCTTCTTTTCTTGGTTAGTCTAGCTAGCAGTTTTTATCAATTTTATTTTTCTTTTTGAAGAACCAACTTTTCATTGATCCTTTGTTTTTTTTCTTTTTGGGTTTTTGGGGGTTTAAAGGGGGGTTTGGTCTCCATTTCATTTAATTCTGCTCTAATATTTGTTATTTCTTTTCTTCTAGTAACTTTTGGTTTGGTTTGTTGTTTTTGTACTTCCTTGAGGTATGATGTTAGGTTGTTAATTTGTGATCTTTCTACTTTTTTGATGTCGGCATTTAATGGCATAAACTTCCTTCTTAGCACTACTTTATCTGTATCCCACAAGCTTTGGTACATTGTGTTTTTATCTATTTTAATCTGTCTTAATTTATTCATTGATCCAGTGATCATTCAGGAGCATGTTGTTTAATTTCCATATATTTGTATAGTTTCTGAAGTTCTTCTTCATATTGATTACTAACTTTACTCCACTGTGGTCTAAGAAGACACTCGATATGATTTCATTTTTTTTTAATTTGTTAATACCTCTTTTCTGACCTAACATGTGATCTGTCTTAGAGAATGTTCCATGTGCTGATGAAAAGAATGTATATTCTGCAGTTGTGGGGTAGAATGTTCTGTAAATGTCTGTTAAGTCCATCTGGTGTAAAGTCCTATTTAAGTCTAATGTTTCTTTGTTGATATCTGTCTCCACAATCTATCCAGTGCTATAATTGGGAGTGTTGAAGTTCCCCACTATTATCGTATTGTAGTCTATTTCTTTAGGTCTAGTAATATTTGTCTTGTGAATCTTGGTGCTGTTTGATGTTAAGTGTATATATATGTTGATGATTTTTACATCCTCTTGTTGAATTGATCCCCTTATCACTATATAATGACCTTTTTTGTCTTTTTTACTGTTGTTGATGTGAAGTCTGTTTTACCTGATATAAGTACTTCTTCTTGCTTTTGGTTTCCATTTGCATAGAATATCTTTTTCCACTCCTTACTTTCACTCTATTTGTGTCTTTACAGGTAAGGTGAGTTTCTTGTAAGCAGCATATAGTTGGATCATGTTTTCTTAATCCATTCTGCCAATCTGTATCTTTTAAGTAGACCATGTAATCCATTTACATTCAAGGTTAATGTTGATATGCGAGGCTTTGTTCCTGTCATATTGTTTATTGACTTCTAGTTATTTTGTAAATTGTTCCTTTCTTTTTCTCTGTCTTTAGGTCTTTCTAGTTTGATGAAATTCTGTCATGTTGCCATTTGATTCCTCTCTCTTCCTTTTTTGTATGATTGTTTTATAAGATCTGTGAATTTTATGTTTTCTTTTGTTTTCGTGATAGTGAATATTGACCTTTCATTTCTATGTTTAAGGCCCCATGAACATTTCCTGTAGGGCCACTCTAGTGGTGAATTCTCTCAGTGTTTTCTTGCCTGGGAAAGACTTTATTTCTGCTTCATTTATGAAGGGTATAAAATTCTTGACTGACAGGTTTTTTTCTGTCAATGCTTTGAAAATGCCATCAAATTCTCTTTATGACCTGTAAGGTTTTTGCCAAGAAGTCTCCTGTTGGTCTGATGGCGTTTCCTTTATATGTGACTAGAATCTTTTCTCTTGCTAGTTTTAACTATTTTCTTTCGCCTTGACATTAGACATTCTGATATGCCAGGAAGTCATTTTTGGATCATGTTTGCCTAGGGACTACTGGGCATCCTGTATATGAATGTGTAACTCTATTGCTAGACTAGGGAAGTTTTCATCAATTATTTTCTTGACTATATTTTCTAAACTTTTTGATCTTTCTTCCCCCTCAGGAATACTGATAATGCCTAAGTTCATTAGCCTTATGTAGTCCCAGACATCTCAAAGGCTCTGTTCATTCTTTTTTATTCTTTCTTCCTTATTTTTGTCTGACTGGATTATTTCAAAACAGCTGTCTTCAAGTTCTAAGATTCTTTCTGCTGCTTGGTCTAGTCTATTATATTGAAGCTTCTAAATGTATTGTGTATTTCCCAATGAATTTTTCAGCTCCAGAATTTGGTTTTTTTTTTAAATACCTATCCCCTTGATAAAGTTCTGATTGATATCCTCAACTGGTTTTCTAATTTCTTTGTACTGATCTTCAGATTTCTTTTGCTTCTCAAGGGCCTTCTTTAAAGTCAATATTTTGAATTCTTTTTTTTTTTTTTTTTTTTTTTTTTTTTTTTGATACAGAGTCTCTCTTTGTTGCCCGGGCTAGAGTGAGTGCCGTGGCGTCAGTCTAGCTCACAGCAACCTCAAACTCCTGGGCTTAAGGGATCCTACTGCCTCAGCCTCCCAGGTAGCTGGGACTACAGGCATGCGCCACCATGCCCGGCTAATTTTTTTTCTATATATATTTTAGTTGGCCAGATAATTTCTTTCTATTTTTAGTAGAGACGGGGTCTCGCTCTTGCTCAGGCTGGTCTCGAACTCCTGACCTCGAGCGATCCACCCGCCTTGTCCTCCCAGAGTGCTAGGATTACAGGAGTGAGCCACCGCGCCCGGCAAATATTTTGAATTCTTTATCTAGCCTTTAGAGGAATTCTTTTTGATTGGGATCCTTTGCTATACAATGTTATAGTCCTTCAGTGGTCTCATATTTTCCTTTCTTTTTCACGTTCACTGTGTTGTTCTGTTGATACATGTGCATCTGGTATAGCAGTTACTTGTTCCAATTGTTTGAAATTGCTTTTATAGCAGAGAAGTTTTTCCAGAAGATGTATATATTTTGTTGTTTGAGTGAGACACTTTGGCTTTGATTTTGGGTGCCTCTGGTACTGTGATCTTTGTGTGCTTTCTTTGTCAGTACACAGGGTCAATGGTATCTGTGTTTTCTTTGGTGGTTTAGGGTACAGTTATTTTTTAAGGCTTTGATGAAGTTTTGCCGGGGACTTGGAAGCCAGCTGAACCAGTCTTTGGGGTCCTGTGGTGGCAGCAGTGGGCTGAGTGTAAGGTTTTTTGGATTGGGCGGCGCCAGAGAAAGAAAGACGAGCAGAGTTGAAAGGGATAAGTAAAGAGGCTTTATTGGAGCACTCCCGGGTGGGGGTAACGAGTCCCAAGAGAGGGACCCGGGTGAGGTTCCCAGGTCCGGGGGGGAGACCTGAGAAGTCGCCCCACCCAGAAGTCTGAGTGGGTTTATATATATATGTGTGTGTGTTTTAGGGCTGGGGGTGGGGGTTTCTTTGGCAGAAAGATTTATGGCGGGGAGAGCAAGGAATTTTCCGTTGCAGTTTTAGGGCAGGTGTGGAGAAATAGGAGGGGCTGGCGGTATGGGTGGACTCCAGGAACCGTGAAGGACTCCAGGAGCCAAGACCCTTGTCATGGTAACCATCAGGTGTGGTTATTCTTTTAACTCAGCTGGGCCTAGCAGGCATTGTTCTCGGCAGGTCTCGTGGGCTTTTTCTTTTTTCCATTAGGGAGGGGAGGGGTGCCCGCCACCAGCCTTACACTGAGTGTGCCTGATTTTGTAGCCTCAGAGCAGCTTATGCTGGCAACAGATTTAGTGGGTCCCGGAGGGCTGATTCTTGGGCTTCCAGGTGGCTTGCTCAGAGGCTAATAGTGGGAGCAGGGGGCCACATGTGTGGGTGGGTTCTCAGGCTCCTAGGCATCTGGTGTGATGTGGGTGGTGGCATTAGAAGTGGTAAAGCTGCCCAGTGGGACCCAAGCATTCTGTGTTGGTGTTGCTGATAGCTGCAGTGGGTTGGGCAGGCTACTCCCCAGTCCTATAGCTGCCTGAAGCAGGGTGGTGGATATTGCCCTAAATTTGCTTAGGATTGTTTTGTCTTCCCATCCCTCCCTGGCCAGGTGGCTGCAGCCACATGACCTCAAACTTGGCCCAAGGGTAGGGCATGGTCCAGTGTTAAACACTCAAAATGCCACCAGCGGCCAGGAGCGGTGGCTCACGCCTATAATCCCAGCACTCTGGGAGGCCGAGGCAGGAGGATCCCTCAAGGTCAGGAGTTCAAGACCAGCCTGAGCAAGAGCGAGACACCGTTTCTACTAGAAATACAAAGAAATTATCTGGACAACTAAAAATATATGTTGAAAAAATTAGCCGGGCATGGTGGCACATGCCTGTAGTCCCAGCTACCCAGGAGGCTGAGGCAGGAGGATCACTTGAGCCCAGGAGTTTGAGGTTGCTGTGAGCTAGGCTGACGCCACGGCACTCTAACCAGGGTGACAGAGTGGGACTCTGCCTCAAAAAAAAAAAAAAAAAAGGCACCAGCCATGGAACTGTGATAAGAAAGGCCAGAGCCCCTTTCACGTGAGCACCGTGGGCAAAAAACTGTGGTAAATGTGGTCTGCTCACGTCTCAGTCTCAGGGCAGTGAGTATTGTCCTAGGTATTCGTAAGAGAGCCTGGTTTCCCTCTCCCTCCCACGCCAGGCAGCAGCTGCAGCTGTGTCAGCCGGAACTTGCCCCAAGGGTAGTGCAAAGCCCAGCATCGATTTGAACCTAGGCAGTCTGGCTCCAGGGCCTCTATTAGTTGCCTTTTATTATAAATAATAATATATTTTATAAAGGATTATAAAGGTAATGGTTACTAGTAAAGTTTCTGGAGTTAGCAGTCCTGACTTCAAATCTTGGCTTTTCCTGTCTCTTGCAGGGTATCTTTGGTAAGTTATTTAACCTCCTCAAACTACAGTTTTCTTATCTGTAAAATGGTGGCAATAATTATAACATGCATATGGAGGGCTTATGCAATGCATTAAACATAGTAATTATTCAATACATTCATTAATTCATTCATCTAATAAACATTTATTGAATGACTGTTCTGTGTCAAGCACAATTCTTGGCTGAGTAAGTATATATATATTGAACAAAACCAGATATTGTTGTTCGCAAAGCATTTATATTCTGTAGAAGGGGAAGGAGGGTTGGGAGAAAGACAGTAAGAAAATATCTTATACCTGCCATGGCCCCCAAACCCCTACACTGTCTGGATCTCTGCTGTCTCTCCGACGGCACACATTTCCACTCTTCTGCTTTCTTACTCCGCACATGTAGGCCTCCGTGGTGCCATCAATTCCCAAGCACATTCCCGTCTCAGAGCCATTCCACTTTTAATTCCCTTTCCTGGCGACACTCATCGTTAGATACCGTCATGGCTTTCCTCCTTCATATGTTTATTCAAATGTCACCTCTCTGAGCCCTTCCCTAATCACTTTTTTAAAAACTACAACACTTCCCACTCCTCACTATTCCACTCTGTACTTCATTTGGGCTAAAGCACTTACCACCTTCTATATGATTATTTTGTTTATTGTCTGGCACCCCAGTTAGAATGTAAAATCCGTGAGAGTGAGGATCTGTGTTTTGTTCACTTCTGTATCCCAGCACCTAGAGAAATACTACTGTTCAATACTATTATTGAATAATACTCAATAAATATTTGTTGCATAAGTGAATGAATGGATAATAAAAGCAAAAACAGGTTGATGTAATGGAGAGTAGCTTAAGTGCTACTTTAAGTTGGTTGATCAGGGAAGGCCTCTCTCGACAGGAAAACGTGAGTTGAACTGAGTTGTGAAAGATGGGCTGTCAGTCGGGTGACATTACGGGTGGCACTCAGGCACAAGACGATGATAGCTTGTACTAAGGTAGTAGCAGTGATGGGAAGAAACTGACAGTTCGGGGATATGTTAAGGAGGTAGGATCAACTGGACTTTTTTATGGACTAATGTGGATTGGGGTAAAGGAAAGGGGAATCAATAATGAATCCAAAGAAGAGTCTTGAAACAGTACGATAAATGAAAGAAGCCAGACACAAAAGGCCGTTTTTGTGGTGCAGTTCCATTTATATGAAGTGCCAAGAATAGACAGGTGTGTAGAAACAGGAAGTAGAATATGGTTGCCAGGGGCTGCGGGGAGGGAGTAATGCGGAATGACTGCTGATGGGTTTAGCGTTTCATTCTGGGTTGATGAAAATGTTCTGGAATTAGATAGTGGTCATGTTTGCACAACTCTGAATATACCAAAACCACTAATTATACACATGAAAGTATGAATTTTATGTATGTGAATTATATCTCAAAAAGAATGAATCATAGGATGTGGGGGTTTGAGTAATAGGTGGTATTTCTTACTGAGAAAGATGACCGATGGACAACAGGTTGGATGGTGGTAGGGAGTCCAACCGGCGAGATCAAGTTGGCAGTTTAGATAGCAAATATTAACTACTATGATTGAATATTATTTTTTTATTTCAGGATATTATGGGGGTACAAACATTTTGGTTACATGATATGCCTTTGCCTCACCCAAGCCAAGAATGGAGGTGTGCCCTTTCCCCCATACGACGCTCACTGTGTCTATTAGTTGTGAGTTTACTCACCCCCATCCCTTCACCCCCCAGTGACTATTACTACCATGTGAGCACCTTAGTGTTGATCAGTCAGTGCCAATTTGATGGTGAGTACACGTGGTGCTTATTCTTCCATTCTTGTGATACCTCACTTCAGAGGATGGGCTTAAGCTCTATCCAGGAAAATATAAGAGGTGCTAGATCACCATTGTTTCTTGTAATTGAATAGTATTCCATTGTATACATATACTGTATTTTATTAATCCACTCATGGATTGACGGGCACTTGGGTTGTTTCCACATCCTTGCTATAGTGAATTGTACTGCCATAAACATTTGCGTGCAGATGTTTTTATTATAGAATGTCTTTTGTTCCTTTGGGTAGTTGCCTAATAGTGCTATTGCTGGATCAAATGGTATTTCTGTTTTTAGCTCTTTGAGGTATCTCCAAATTCTTTTCCACAGAGGTTGCACCAGTTTGCAGTCCCACCAGCAGTGTAAGAGTGTTCCTGTCTCTCCATATCCTCGCCAACATTTGTTGTTTTGGGATTTTTTGATAAAGGCTATTCTCACTGGAATTAGGTGTTATCTCATTGTGGTTTTGATTTGCATTTCCCTAATGATTAACCAGAACCAGTTAGGGGAAAATTAACAACTATAACTCTGATTAATTAAACTGAATTGTACACTGGTTGGTGATATGAGTGGAGTGCATGTTGGATCTCTATATGTTCCCAGGATGAAGTACATAGCTCTCACTGATTGCTCTAATCCTGAAACCCTGATTACTTCCTGTAGTTAGATAACATCTTTGACTGAAGATTTTTTTAGAAGGCTGGAAGCTAATAACTTTATTCAAATAATCACACAGCATAGAAAACCTTGATCAATAATAATTATGCTTTTCTCCTCCCATAGGCTGATTATGCATAGTATGAGGTGTTTTTTTTTCCAGTTTACTTTTCCTCATCCTGATTCACAAATATACTAACTTACATCAAATGCAGTAATAATCTGAGTTTGAATAATTGTAAGAATTGTCTCTAGACCAGTGGTTCTAATCAGGGGTGATTTCAACTCACAAGAGACATCTGGCAATGTCTGCAGACATGTTTGATTGTCACAAGTGGGAGGGTGCTACTGGCATCCATGGGTAGAGGCCAGGGAAGCTGCTAAGCCTCCTATAATAAAGAGAACAACTTCCACAACAAAAAGTTATCCAGCCCAAAATGTGAATAGTGCTGACTTGAGAAATCTTGATACAAACTATAAAACTCACAAATATTACTAAACTTTATAACTTTATGAATATTCAACTGTGATTCTAAACTTCCGTGGATATTTGGGTCTCTTTCCCACCTTTCTATCTATTTATCTAAATAGTAATATTATTTACAGGCTTTGTGTGGCACTGTAAAGAGAATGATGAATGTTTCGGAGGGAAAACAGGAGAGGCAATTCAGATGGTCCTGGGCTCATTTCTCCTGTCTTTGATAGCTTAACAAAGAGCTGGCTCAGCAAGCATGAGCTGGAGCAATAGAAGAACAGCCTGATAACTGGAGCTTAGTTCCAGGCGTTCTTTCTTTCTAACAAGGTCAGTTTTCTCAACCAGGAAGCTCTTGTGTCTTCTAGGTATTCCCAGTCTTCTTCCAATGTCCATATAAAATGTAAAATGGCACAGATACGGGGTTCTTCTACCAGAGTATTTTCCATGGTGCATTCTGCTGCAGTTGATTCAAGTGTGCCTTGCTGAGGATGGTGAGAGGACCAGGGACCTAGGCATTCTGCTACTTCTCTGCCTGTCAGTGCTCATTAAACCTTCCTTATTTTACGTTTATACCACTTGGCACAAATGATGTGTGTGTGCATACCTCCTTTGTATAACGGTCAGACAAGGAAAGAAATAATTAAACAAAAGAGCTGTAATGAAGGTATAAACAAATGTTTACAAAACTAGAAGCTAACAAAGTGCAAAAGTATTTCTATTAGCTAGGTTACTGAACGTACTGAATATCTGTAAGAGCTGTTTAGGGGGGAAAAAAGTATATGACATGTACCTTAGAAATATTCTAAGCCTATAAAGTCACCTACTTTTAGGAGTGACTAAGAGAACTAATAACTCACAGACTTTAAAACTTTGAGAAGATAAATTATTTGTTTTGATGTTTTTGTTATGACAGCTGGTTAGTGAGGGTGAATCTTTAGCAGGGTTGGTGTAGATGTGATTGACAAGATTTAGCTGTAACAAGAGGCTGTCATACACCGTGGATAAAAGGGCCAATAACAGGTGTTGAACAAATTATATTTTTATAAGGGATAACGGGGAATTTTCTTGGAATCACCCCCATATTTGGGGGAGGCTTTTTCATTTTATTTTTTATTTTAAACTGTGGCAAAATACATATAAACATAAAATATAGCATCTTAACCATTTTTAAGTATACAATTCAGTAGTACTAAGTATATTCACATTGTTGTGCGGCCATCACTATCATCCAGCTCCAGAGCTCTTCATCTTGCAAAGTTGAAACTCTGTCACTAGGAAGTAATAACTCCCCATTTCCCTCCTGCCCCAGCCCCTGACAGCCACCATTCTACTTTCTGTCTCTATGAATTTGAGTAGGCTAGGGGAACGTTAAAGAATATCGATTAGTATGTATCAGCGAAGGAATGGCAGACATTTTAAAAAATTAATCATAAGAAGGTTTTAAAGTTTTATCTATACCCTTTTGTTCCTAATATTTAGTTCTCTGATCTAAAAACCAAGCCTGAGTTTGTCGATGTGGCATAGTTCTCTCTTTTACCTGTAAGAAGTTCTTCAGACTGCTAGTGTCTCTTTCCTAACTACTGAAGTGTATTAAATGGTATCTTCCTAGATGAAAGGGATATCTTACCTCTTAATAAAGGATGCCCACCCCATCTGATCTATTATTCAGATATCACTGAAAGAAATTATAAAGTATTTATTGATCAAACAATGAATGCTTCCTATTATCCAGTTTAACATAAAAGAATAACAATAGCTTCATGTAAATATCTGGCAGGGAGCACTATTTGGTTCTTAGTGTTCAGCCTCTGAGTTAGTACTAAACGTTCTAACACAGGAATATAAGTAAACTGTTATTTCTGTTTTGTACAGTAAAACTGCCAATACTGGGTATTACTGAAAAGCTTTTAAAAGTAGTTTTGCTTATATAGAAGAGGTTTAAACATACTAAAAGTCAGATAGTCCAAATGTTATATTTAATAGAAAAATCTGTTCATATACATAATTGTGCCAGAGCCCTCGATGAGGCTCCCACGGTAAACAATGCAGGTCAGTCCTTTCCCGAAAGGGCCAGTGAGATACTGCCAAGATTTGTGGAACACCGTAGGCCACTGTCAGAAAAGATAATTACATGGTTAATTATAAGGTAACATATACAGATCACCATGTGAAATAAATTCAGGGGACTTTAGTGTTTGCTGACTTAGAGCTGCACTGAGGTAGTAACTCCCTGGTCCTCCGTTCATTCCAGCAGACTGTGCAGCTCCTTAACCGTGTTGTCTTACCATCAGTACACTGTGAGAATAAGGATTTGGTTAAAAAGATAAATTTAGTAAGAGTACTTCTAGTTATAAATGTACAGAAATGAAAATTTTCTCCTAAATGTAAATTCTCTTTCTTCTCATGAAGTTTTAATAATTTTAGGAAAGATGATAGAGTTATTCTGAAAATAAGCATGTGGGTCCCACTGTCAGGTGTGTAGTACAGCTGTCATTAAATCTGTAGAGAACCAATGTTCCCCTGTTGGCAGTGCTTCCCAAATTCTGTTGCTTTTTAAAATCCTGATGTTTGTTGTTACTATCTAGTAGGGCTTTTAAAAACATATTATAGGCAAAATGAGCCAGGAATTTATTAAATTAGTAATGTATTCTGCCTGTTTTCTCTTTGATGTATATATTATTTTTGTGATATATTTTTGGTTTTGATTAAAATAATTGTTCTCAAACTTCAGCATATATCAAATCACTGAGAATGTTAATTAAAACACACATTTCTAGGCCCCACCACCACCATTTCAACTCAGTAGGTCAGGTGTGGAACCACAGAATTTGCAATTCCGTCAACTTCCTAGGGGGTCATTCAGGAGTCCAGGGACCATGAAAAATCTTAAATAAGGATTTTTTACAACTAAAAATATACCCGAAGTTTGAAGTATAAGTATTATATTTTGGTTTTCTCTGATATAAAGTTTAATAGACATTAGGGGCCAACTGACTTAAATGAACTCTCATAACTCATTCAGATTCTCCATATCCCCATAATTGACAGTTTTTATATCAAGTGTAATGACATTTAAGAATACGATGTAGGACCGGGCGCGGGGGCTCACGCCTGTAATCCTAGCACTCTGGGAGGCCGAGGTGGGCGGATCGTTTGAGCTCAGGAGTTCGAGACCAGCCTGAGCAAGAGTGAGACCCCATCTCTACTAAAAATAGAAAGAAATTATATAGACAGCTAAAAATATATATAGAAAAAATTAGCCGGGCATGGTGGTGCATGCCTGTAGTCCCAGCTACTCGGGAGGCTGAGACAGGAGGATCCCTTGAGCCCAGGAGTCTGAGGTTGCTGTGAGCTAGGCTGATGCCACAGCACTCTAAGCTGGGCAACAGAGCGAGACTCTGTCTCAAAAAAAAAAAAAAAAAAGAATACGATGTAGGAGATAAACTTCTGCTGTTGTTACTAATCATCGTCATCATCACTTCTGTTACTGTCTTTCTAAAGTGTGTCACTGTCCTGCAGGGGAGGGAAACATCGTAGATTACTTCTGACTTTTAACTTCTGCTATGTAGAAACGTACCAATGAATAATTAGCAAGGGCCTTCTGAATTTGAAGTGCCATTTAAAATTTTTGTGTAGTAAATGTACAGTCCTATGTGTAGCTTAATGGGGAGAATACTTTCTGAGGAATGCACCATTAGGCAGTTTCATCTGTTATCAGCCTAGAGTGGACTCCCACAAACCTAGATGGTGCAGCCGACTGTGCACGTGGGCTATATGGCACACACCTGCACACGCCTGTGCACGTGGGCTATATGGCACACACCTGCACACGCCTAAGCTACACACCTGCACAGCATGTCACTGTGCCAAATACTGCAGACAGCTGTGACATGATGGTATGTATTTGTGTATCTAAACATATGTAAACACAGAAAAGGTACAGTAAAAATATAGTATAAAAGATTTTAAAATGGTACGCCTGTATAGGACATTTGGGATGAACAGAGCTTGGGGACTGGAAGCTGCTCTGGGCGAGGGGCGCGTGAGAGGTGCGTGGGTGTGCAGTCCGGGCGTTACCGTGCGCTCCCGTGGCCCTCAGGGACACTGCACTCAGCCCACACTGCATTTGTTCACAAATGTTTCTCTTTCTTTGATAATAAATTAATCTTAGATTACTGTAACTTTTTTACTTTATAAACTTTTTACCTTTTCTTTTTGACCCTTGTGTAATAATAACATTTAGCTTAAAACACAAACACATTGTACAATTATACAAAAATATTTTCTTTCTTTATATCCTTATTCCATAAGCTTTTATTCTATTTTTAAATTTTTTCTTTTTTACTTTTTAAACCTTTTTGTTAAAAACTAAGACACAAATAGCCACATTAGCCTAGGCCTGCACAGGGTCAGGATCATGAATGTCACTGTCCTCCACCTCCACATCTTGTCCCCCTGAAAGGCCGTCAAGGCCTGTCATCTCCTATGATCACAATACCTTCTAGAATACCCCCGAGGGACCCGCCAGAGGCTGTTTTACAGTTAACTGTTTGTCTTTATAAATAGAAGGAGTACATTCTAAAAGGATGACAAAAAGTATAGCGTAGTAAAAACATAAACCAGTAACATTCATTTATTATCATTATCAAGTATTGTGTACTGTAATAATTGTATGTACTATACTTTATATGGCCAGCAACGTAATAAGTTTGTTCATACCAGCATCACCACAAACCTGTGCGTAATTTGTTGCACTATAATATCATGACAGCTACTATGTCACTAGACCATAGGAACTTCTCTGTTCCATTACAGTCTTATGGAACCACCATCTTTTACGTGGTCCATCATTGACTGAAATGTCCTTATGCAGCACCTAACAGTGATCTGATGTGGCACTTCAATACACTGGTAAATTTGAGGGCTAATATTTGAGCTTAAGTTACTTATCCTGTATCTATTTCAAGTAATGTATAGAAAAGATGACACAGTTTTATGGTTGATGGCTGGATAATTATGCTATTTTCTTTATAAGACTTGATTAGTTGTGACAGAACCAATAGTTTATGTTTTCTTAAAGTAAAATCAGTAACACTCTGATTCCACTACCTACCAAAATGTAATCTCTGAGCCCTATACAAGAGATCATACTATAGAGCTTATCGTACTTGACTTTCCCTAACTTGACATACAGAATCAATGGAGCAAACATGCTGGAGTGAAATCAGAAAAAACTACCGTGTCATGTATTTATTAAAATTGGCCCCCACACTGTCATGGGTTTCACCTCCAGGAACTCTACCAGATTCTCATGATGAAGAGCCTGAAAAGATCCACGCATGTTTCTGGCAGAGGGTCGAAAAAAAGAACCATTTTGAAATTAGGGCCAGAGTTTCTCTGTAACAAAAGCGTCCAGGGAAGAAGGCTGTACTGGGGGAAGGGCATTGACCTGACCGCCGCCCTCCCGCCTGCCTGCCTCACCTAAGGGGCTGGGGTGCCAACGCTTGGTGAGACTCACACAGGCCTGCTGAAAGACAGAGTTAATCGTGACATTTCAGAATGCCTCTCCTCCCAGCTCCTCCTCCACATCAGCAGGGCTCTGCAGTGGGCTGTCAGTGAGCAGGTACAAGCGCAGATTCAAAGGAGGAATTCTTAATGAAGCCCAAGATAATAGCGGAGACAAAAACAAGGACACTAAAGGAATTTGAAGGCTCTGGCACCTATAGCTACAGAAAACATTAAACATAGCCCAAATCCTGGCCAGATTAACATAAAACTGCACATTAAAGGCCTGTTTATCTCACTTCCTTTAATGTCATATCTAATACATCATATGTGGCTATCAGTGAAAAATTACATGGCAAAAAAAAACAAAAACAGTCTGAACAGGCAAAGCAAACATCAGAACCAGACTCAGATATGTCACAGGTTTTGGAATTATCAGACAGGAAATTTAAAACAATATGATTAATATCATGAATATGTTCTAATGTAAAAAGTGGACATTTAAGAATAAATGGATAATATAGGCAGAGAGATAGAACTTCTAAGAAAGAATCAAAACTAAATGCTAGAAATCAAAAGCACTATAACAGAAATGAAGAATGCCTTTGATGGGTTCATCGGTAGACTGGATATTCATGACTAAGGAAAGCGTAAGTGATCTTGAAGACATGTCAATAGTAATTCCCCAAACTAAAATATAAAGAGAAAAATAAATAATGGGAAAAAGAAGAAAAAACAAACAGAACATCTAAGAACTGTGGGACAGTTTCAAAATGTGAAAATATATGTATAATTGGAGTGTCAGAAAGAGAAGACAGCAAAAGAAATATTTGAAGTTATTAATGGCCAAAAATTTTCCAAAATTGATGACATATACCAAACCACAGATCCGAGAAGCTCAGAAAACACCACAGGATAAATACCCCAAAAATCTACACTAAGGCATATCATATTCAAACAGCAGAAAAGCAAAGAAAAAATCTTCAAATAAGCCATAGGAAAAAAAATGCCTTGCCTATAGCAGAACAAGGTTAAGAATTACAACTACCTTCTTATCAGAAACTATGCAAGCAAAAAGAGAATGGGATGAAATATTTAAAGCTTTGATGCGTGCAAAGAAAAAACCACCAACCTAGAATTCTGTATCCAGCAAAATTATCTTTTAAAAGTGCAGACAAAATACTTTCAAACAAAAACTGGGGGAATTCATCACCAGCTGATATTCCCCTCAAGAAATGTTAAAAGAAGTTATCCTGGGCCAAAAAATATAGATCAGAAACTTGTATCTACATAAGAAAGGAAGAGCATCAGAGGAGGAATAAGTAGAGGTAAAATATTCTTATTCCATCTAAAAAATAACTGCTTGTTTAAAGTAATTGTAGTAACTGTGTACGAGGGCAGTGGTCCCCAACCTTTTTGGTACCAGGGACCAGTTTCATGGAAGACAGTTTTTCCATGGACCAGGCTGGGGGGGAATGGTTTCAGGATGATTCAGATGCATTACATTTATGGTGCACTTTATTTCTATTATTACATTGTAGTATATGATGAAATAATCATACAACCCACCATAATGCAGGATCTAATGCCCCTCTGATCTGACAGGAGGTGGAGCTCAGGCGGTGATGGAGCGATGGGGAGCGGCTATAAGTGCAGATGAAGCTTCACTCGCTCGCCCACCACTCACCTCCTGCTGTGTGGCCCAGTTCCCAGCAGGCCACAGACCAGTCCCACTCTGTGGCCCAGGGACTGGGGACCACAGTGCTAGGTGATTCTACCATATGGATAAGTGATACGAAGGACAGCAATGCCATAAGAGATGGGAAGGGAGAACTGAGAATGCTCTGTTATTTATTAAAATTGGTATTCTCTTAGCAGTGACAATCAAGAATCTCCTTTCCACCAGCATTGTATGATGATCTCTGTCAGTGAAACAGCGGTGGGCCATAAAACTGCACTATACTGTATCTTCAAAGATGAGTGATTTTACAACACCCCACACACACACATACACAACCACACATATATAGAGAACTAGAGATGAGATCAAATAAGGATAAGGGGTAGTAAAAATAAAATGGAAAGAAACTTATAAGGATAAATCTATAAAATTATGTGCAAGTAAAAAAGGCACAAAAGCAAGACAATAAATAGAAATTCCTAAGAGAGTAATTGAAAAGTGAAAAGTTCAAGAGTATCAGAATTAGCCGGGCATGGTGGCACATGCCTGTAATCCCAGCACTTTGGGAGGCAGAGGTTGGAGGATCCCTTGAGGCCAAGAGTTCAAGACCAGTCTGGCCAACATAGTGAAACTCCCATCTCTACAAAAAAGATTTAAAAATCAGCCAGGCATGGTGGCACACACCTGTAGTTCTAGCTACTTGGACTACTGAGACAGGAGGATCGCTTGAGCCCAGGAGTTTGAGGTAACAATGAGCTGATTGTGCCGCTCCACTCCAGCCTGGGCAACAGAGCTAGACCTTGTCTAAAAAAAAGAAAGGAAGTATCAGAATAATTTATAATATGTGTTATCTGAGGGTCGAGATACAGTAAACTCCACAGTGACAGTGGGTTGCTCTATAAAGATTTATTTTTTATTCAAAAAATCTTTATTGAATATCAACTAAGGACAAGCTATAATCCTAGGCACATTAAGAAGTCTGAAATATATTCATTGTCCTATAAAGTCTATAATTTATTTGGAGAGAGCAAACAAGAAAAAATTAAAAATAGAAGCCACTAATAAAAGATTTATCAGCAGACTAATAGCTTTCTGAAAGATGACTGACTTCACTATTCACGGGCTCCTTCTTCTCTAAGACGTAGGTGTCCAGAGCGGAGTCTTATGAAAAACTAGGATTCCATATCCTACTAGACCTCCTAGAAACTTGATACACTTGATCTTGTCTGCCTGGATAACTGAGCATGACACTTTGCCAGGTTTTATGAATATGCAAAAATACTTAGATGAGGTTACTGCCATCAAGAACTTTATTAGGAGCTAGACATATACATGTTAAAATAGCTTCATAAATAGTAATTACAAAGCAATAAGTAAGTGTCAAATTAGTGGCAACAACAAGAAGAGCAATAGAAATTCAAAGAAGGAAGAGACTAGTATGGACTGGATTGATCAGGTAACACCTTATGAAGGAAGTCTTCATTTGAAGGATTGGTATATATGGACCAGAAGAAGTGAATCAGAAGAAATGTAGATGTAGCATTAGCAAAGTCAAAATAATGGGAAATGTAAGTTTATTAGGTGAATACACGCAAAAAATAATAATCAAAAAAGAAGAATCTTGTTCTGGTTTTTAAAATCTATAGTAGACACAAAAGCTATAATATCTGTGAATTTATTTTTTTTTAACTTCATTGAGGAAAAACTCATATCCTAGACAGATGCTCCCATTGGTTTCATTTAGTTGCTCTAGCATTTTTTTGCATAACTTAGCAAATGGTCTCATTTCATATATATATTCCTTACACAAAATATTGTTTTAAAATATAATTTAGTGAGCAGTTTACTACCATTATAATACATTTTACTTAATTGTGTATATTCACAATAAGCAGTAATTGAGAAGATGAATCTTAGTTTACTATTTCAAGATTTTATATTTTAGAGAAGTCAGTAAAGAATCTAAAATAGGCCTGGTTGCCCATTTCTTGACATATGTTTTAAAATAAAGCCTAGGAAAGAATGAATGAATGAAAAATTTTCTTGTAACTAGTATTGAGCACTTCTGTTTTCCATCCAACATGTAAAGAGCTTGGAAGTCATACTCCCATCTTTACCATTTAAAAAAAAAATAAAAAGATGAACGAACTGAAATTCAACAACTCTTCTTACATCCATCACAGAATGAAGACACAGGGCAAACCACTGCCCCTCAAACTGTTCTTAAGTATGAAATGTCCGATTTCCTTAAGTACTAAGCTTGAAAGTTTGCATCTTTGACATTTCAATTTGACACTCTTGTTTTATTTTTATTGTGAAGGTACATCCTCAGTCTTGCAAACACACATTTTGGCTTGTGATTATCTTTCAAATTATTTTTTAGAGCAATTTTTGTGAAACCACGGATAAGTCAAAAATTAATGTTATTTTTGAATATGAGTTCCGTCGTGGAAACAATGCAGCGCAGACAGCTTGAAATCTCAACATAGTGTTTGGGAAGGACGTGGCTAATGAACACACAGTACATCCATAGTTTGAGAAGTTCCATTCTGGTGATTTTAATCTTGAAAAAGAGCCATGTGGGTGACCTCAGACCAAGGTGGATGATGATGAGCTGAAAGCTGTAGTGGAAGCGAATCCATCTCAACCTATGTGTGAATTAGCAGCAAGGTTTGACGTTACTATTCCAACAATATTGGACCATTTGAAACAAATGGGCAAGGTAAAGAAGCTGGATAGATGGGCTCCGCATGAATTAAACGTGCGTCAGAAGAGAAATCGTCTCAAAGTTTGCCTTTCTTTGCTGTCATGACATAAAGGCGAAACATTTCTACACCGTATTGTTACGTGTGATGAAAAATGGATTATTTCTGACAATCGCAAGTGTCTGGCACGATGGTTGGACAAAGGTGAAGCGCCAAAACACAGTCCAAAACTGAATATTCATCAAAAATGCTAATAGTGTCTGTCTCATGGTCCAGTGCTGGTATTATCCACTACAGCTTCATGAAACCTGGCCAACTGTTTACAGCAGATGTCTACTGCAACCAATTGGACGAAATGATGAAGATGCTTGCGCTTAATCAAGCAAGACTGGTCAACAGAGACAGCCCAATCCTTTGCAAGACAATGCTTGACCACATGTCACACAAACAACGCTGGTCAAACTACAGAGGCTGGACTTGGAAACTCTCTGTCATCCACCGTATTCACCAGACCTTGTACTAACTGACTACCACTTCTTCCAGACTTTGGACCTCTTCTTGCAAGGAAAAATATTCCATTCTCAACAAGCTGTGGAAAACACCTTTCTCGATTTCATCGCCACTCACCCTCCAGGCTTCTTCACCGCTGGCATAAACAAGCTACCGTTAAGATGGCAAAACTGTGTCAATCATTTAGGTGCTTACTCTGATTAATTGTACTGCTTCTTGTTTGAGATAAATACACTCTAGATTCAAAATTGGACATTTCATGAATATGAAATGACCTAATAGAAAGACAGGCAAATACAGAGAATCACAGTGTACTGACTACAGAAGCCACAGCTGGAGCCAGCGACAGGCAGGAATACTTGAGGGGCGATTGACTAATTGCTGGAGACTGGACTTGAGACTAAATTGAAAGCCACTGGGGGCCTAGCCTCAGGGGACCACACAGGTCCTGAGTTTTACCTCCAGGAGCCCCACCATGCTCTCCGGGTCATGAGCTAAGAAAAAAATCCCCTTGTGCTTCTGTGTTTGTAGGATGAGGGGAGTAAACACTTTAAAAAATACTCCAAAGCTACTGTTCTCCTTAACCAAGCTTGCCCTCGGGGGAAACTATTTTACCAAAACCTAAACAACTTGGGTTTTACCAGAGTCTAACTGACATGAGAGGAGTGAAATACCCAACTCCAGTCCCCTTTGTCCATCCTGTGTCACCTAAGGGGGCCTGTGGGGTGGTGGTGGGAGCAAATCCAAGACCTCACTATGGCACTGTAGAACACTTACCCCCACCTCAGTCGGTCCACTGTGTAACAACAGGAGTTTTACTTGAGCAAGGGTCAGCCCCTATTTAAAAAGGAATCTCTAGGGAAACCCTCTACCGAGGAAACAGAAACAAGCACTAGTGGGTGTTTAATCTCTGACACCTGCAGCTCCAGCAGCCAGTGAGACGCGGCCTAACTGATGGCTGGATAAGCACGAAACCCCGCAGGACAGGCCTCTTGACCTCAGTTCCTTTTACTCAGCACACCATGTTGGGCTTTCAACAAGAAATTACAAGGCCTGAGAAAAGGCAAAACAAACAAAAACAGCCTGAAAGAGAAAGCAAGCATCCGAACCAGACGCAGTTACGGCAGAGACTTTGAAATTATAAGACTGGGAATTTAAAATAACTGTGATTAATATGCTAAGGGATGTAATGGAAAAGGAAAATGCTTCAAATCAAAAACACTACACTAGCAATGCAGAAAGCCTTTGATGGGCTCGTCAGTCGCTTGGACACGGCCGAGGAAAGAATCAGTGACCTTGAACATAATGTCAATGGAAACTTCCCAACCTGAAAAGCAAAGAGAAAAAAAGAATAAAATACAGTTTTACCTTAGTGAACATTCATATATAAAAATGGTACACTGATGGCCCCCAATGGGTCATGCCTCCCGGTAATCGTACCACAGTCCCCTCCCACACCGACTCTGCGTGGCCAAGGGGATACCAGCAAACGGGACACAAGTAGAACCTTAATAAGCCCTTGGATGCTGCCCGGAGAAGGCACGTGAAGAAGCCCAGGCTCGTCCCTTTGAGGATGAAGGACTATAAATAGGGGGGCCCACACAGTCATCCCAGGTGAACTCCACCCCCAGCTGGCCCCCCAGCTGAACGCAGCCCGGCGAGGAACTCCGTCAAAACTAGCAGAGACTACCCAATCCACTGAATCATGAGAAATAAAGTGGTTATAGTGGTAAACCACCAAATTTTGTGTTCATATGTTATACAGCAATAAATAATTGCAAAAATGAATGTAGTATCCTGCTTTGCTTCATCAGCCAAATAGGAAGGAATTTACTAAGGTAGAAATGTCAACATTGATAAACAAGGTATGCTTGCGCAGTACAGACATGAGTAGATACAGGAAAGGGAAAGACATACAGAGAAGCAGAAGCTGAGAACTTAAGAGTCTCGAAGAATGTCCTTATTGACAGTCACACATTAATCATGTCCTCTGGGGAAAAGGTGCATGTGAAAGAAATTACTTTGTCAAAGGAAAAATTATAAGGCATTTTTGTGGTTTTTGCCTATTGATAGCTCGTAATTGCTTACAGTTCTCTCCCAGCTGAGGAGCATGTAACGGCTACCTAGTCCACTGAACATTTATTTTAAGATCACATGTTTCAATAAAAATAACCTAACTTGCAATTTGGACTAAAAAAATCTCTTCTCACCTTTGGATTGTAAAGTAGTTCTGCATCTTTTGTCCTTGTCTCAGAACTAAGCAGTTTTACTCCCTTGTGTTAAAAAAAGGCCCCTTACAAGCAAAATGACCGTTGGTTTGTCTCTCAGAGAGGTACAAATCTCCAACATGAAAAATAAAGTATGCTAATGTATAAACCAAGCTTTCCCATTTAGTTCATTTATATGACAATGTCCTCTTTAGAAACCAGAGGGTTGTTTTTTTCTTTTAATCCAGAGAATGACAGCTGAAACACTATTGCATGTAACCTCAGAAAAGTTTACCTCCCTAATGCAACTCAAAAGGAACACTGACCATTAAATTAGATCTCCACAAGCAGTAACACCTAATCCAATTTGTTTTTATGAGAGCTGTGGATTTCTTTTATTGTTTCCTTTTTTTTATTTTTCACATGCATTTGCAATGATTTTTTTGCCATTTCTTCACTAGATGCTTATGTGCATTATGCTCTAGAAAAAGTTATCAAAATCAAACTATTCAGTTCCTCAAAAAATCAAACAGTTAGCATATGACTAATTAATTTTATCCCTATGTATATTCCCAAGAGAAATGAAAAAAATATGTCCACTTAAAAACTTGTTCATCAATGTTCATAGCAGCATTAATCATAATAGCCAAAAAGTAGAAGCAAACCAAATGTCTATCAGCTGAGGAATGGATAAACCAAATACAGTAGAATATTACTCAGCCATAAACCAGGAAACATGCTATTAATACAATGTGGATGAACCATGTAAAACATTATTCTAAATGAATGAAGCTAGACACAAAAGGCCACATATAATACAATTTCATTTATATGCAAGGTCCAGAATAGGAAAATTCATAGAGATAGAGAGGAGATTAATGGTTACCAGGGGATGAAGGGAGAAAGAAATGGGAAATAACTGCTAATGGGTATGGGGTTGGTTTTTGTGAAATATTCTGGAATTAGTAGTGACAGTTGCATAACCTTGTGAATATGCTAAAAACCAGTGAACTACACACTTTAAACTGGTGAGTTTTATGGTATGTGAATTATACATCAATTTAACAACAAATAGACAAAAAACTACTCACACTCTAAATTTATAACTAGGAAGTAAGTTGGCAGATACAGCTTGAACCAGGGTTCCAAATTGCTTAGTTTATTCCAAAAAAGAAATTAGAAAAACTTCCATTAAAAACTGTTCATTGTTACACTATTTTTCAGGAGCTAATATCAAGTTACAATTCAACCAAGAAAATCAGAAAATATGAGGAATGATTATATGATAATCAAAATAACTAACATTTTATAGAGCTTTGTATTAATAGTTTATGAAGTAGTTTTACATACGTTAAAAGTTAAGTACTATTAATATTTTTGTAATTGTCTCTCCAGATTCATGCAGTAGGTAGTATTGTTTGGTGATGTTATTCTAATTTTACAGATGAGTAAACATTCAATTATATTTTTCTTGTTGTATCCTTAAGCATCTCCAGGTCAAGGTTTGTCTCTTTTTCATCTTGTATAAAAGGCATATAGTGTATATTCAATAAACGTTTCCATGAATGAGTACACAAACTAAGGCTCAGAGAAGGCAAGAGACTTACTAGAGGTCAAACAAAGCAGTGTTAAAATGCATACCTTTGGCATTAAAAGCCCATGTGTTTTCCATAATACCATATTCACAATTCTCCCATGTTCCCTGCACATTTGTTCAAGCTGTAATTCAGAATACTCCAAAAGAATAACAGTCAGTGGATTCCTTTATTCTCCATTATATTAATAATTCAACTCCAGAAAAAGAAACAAACCATTGTTTTAAGAAGTTTTCCATAAATTGCCACAATCCTAATTTCTAAAATCTATGAATTTAGCATTTGAGCATATAACTTCACAAATTTTCTATATACTATTCACTGAGGAAAACTCAGGATCTTTCTTTCTGGAGCCATATTCTGGAGCACCTGGTACCATCATACTTCTGAAAGATATTAACCACTTTCTCTTCATAGATTGTGCCTTTTTATGAAGACAGCTGTTTCTTGTTCCTAAGCAGATCACTAAGTAGGACTCTTTAAAAATCAGGAGTATTCATATAGTGACATTAATTAACATAGGTTTTACATTTGTAATTTTATCATAAAATCCACTCATATTGGAAATTAGTCTTTCCCAAAATCCAAGTAAAATGATGCGCCTTCATTATGTAAGTGGAAGATTTTACCATTAGACAGAGACCAGCTGCTTGTGTGTTTTTTTTCTATGTGGGTAACCATCCATTCATTAAAATCAATGAATTTTAAACATAAAAATAAGAGGATAATCTGTATGATTTAGCAAGTGTATTAGATGGCAAGTGATTATAGCCTAAAATGGATCCAGATTTTTAAATTAAATGCTAATATTTTTATCATTCTCAGTCAAAATTTCTTTTGGCTTCTTTTTGCATTCCAAACCTATTTTATCCTTTTTTATTTCCACTTCTGTATTCAAAGGTCAAATTACAATATGATATTGTACATATAAGTTTATCCTGTTGACAATAAATAGACTTTTAGTAATTACGGTATTCTATATATAGGAATTAGTTGTCTCTCCAGGTAGCTGGCTAAACACTTCAGCAATGAATTTAAATGTTAAAAATCATCAGTGTTGTAATACATTTTATCACTTGCTTTCTATGGCCAATATTCTAGCTTAGTTTATAATTTTTATTTAAAAAGTAGTCACTGGTATATTACTGGAAATCATCCTGGCATAATAATTACGATAGTCTGTATTATTTAGAATATTAAGGGCATTGGGGTCTTAAATCAAATATTTTGAGAAGACACTAAAATCACCTTATATTTTTAAATTGATTTGCATAGAATACATATATGCAGCATCTAACATACAGATTCTTTTCTATAAATTTACATTGTCTGCCCGCTCATGGTGGCTCAGGCCTGTAATCCCAGCACTTTGGGAGGCCAGGGCAGAAGGATCGCTTAAGGCCAGTTCAAGATCATCCTGGGCAACATAGTGAGACCCCCATCTCTACAAAAAATAAGAAAAATTAGCCAGGCATGGAGGCATGCACCTGTAGTCCCAGCTACTTGGGAGGCAGAGTCAGGAGGATCACTTGAGCCCAGGAGTTTGAGACTACAGTGAGCTGTGATTGTGCTACTATACTCCAACCTGGGCAACAGAGCAAGATCCTGTCTTTAAAAAAAAGGAAAGAAAGAAAGAAAGAAAGATTGTAATTGTCAGTTGTTGTTTTTTTAATTATTTAAAAATTTTAGAATTACATTATCAGAGTAGATCATAAACTACTAATTTAATTGCTAGACTTTTTTCTGGTCTAGCAATATCTGATTTGATAATACATTTACAATGAGCCTCATCACATTAAATAACACAAATTATTTCCCCACGATGGCATTTAAGAACAAGGGACTATGGTAATTGTTATAGCTAGGAAGATTTTAATAGATATATTAGAAACTTACCCTGTTAGCAATTAAATTAGATTAGCAACAAAGGAAAGCAAGTGATAATGTATTTTTAAATTTTTAATTTTAGCACTTATCAAAAAAACCTGAACCATTGATTTTAATAGAATCCTAATTACTCTTGATAACTTTAGTATGAGAAAACAAATACATTAATACTTGTTTTTCCATCCCTTCACCCTGCCAGGGAGAAGGATCACATGATTGGTCACCTAATGAGCAAAGAACACATAGACTGAGGGAATATCTATCACTTATAGTTGAAAGACTCAAGGCAGATGTGACAATATAACAAAAGTGTGATTCTCTTAGGCAGCTAGAAAATTAGAAACAGGCCATTAAAGAGTACATGCCAATTAACAAGAGGAACGCTACTGGCCAAATCATTTGTATCTTAGAGTCCCTATGTAATGAAATATATTTAATATTAAAGTTATCTATGAATATAATATTTTTCTTTCAAAGTCTTCATTTTTTTAACCTCTGTTGTCCATGTTATTATCCCACTTGCCATTCTCAAAATTACAAATTCTCAAAGGAAAGCATTGCCCTCTACCTGACACTCTCACTCATACTGTTTTCTTATAAGAAAATACAGTGTAACACCATGTGGAACAAAAACATGATGATGTTTCTCTTAAAATCCCCCTACAATCAGTGAGAATAGTCCGGAAATTTTCACTCTGTCAAGTCTAACCCTTTTAACTATCTAGAATAAGCCAGAGAACCTGAGCTTGTTCTAGTATCAGTTAAGGGCCAGTCCATTATTTTATCCTACAGGGCTACAATTGGATTAAACTCTTCTTCAGCAAATTTGTGCCCTTCACTAAAGACCAACAATACTAACCAGGCTCATCCCCCAAAAGAATTGCTTAAATTGCCCAGGCTTTGGGTATAGAGTAGGAATATCACAAAGCCCAAGGTATGCTCAGTGAACTCGAACTCCACAACATTGAAGTATGGCCCTACAGCCTGGATTTTCAAAAATCAGCCAACCATAGTGGTGTATGCCTGCAGTCCCAACTACCTGGGAGGCTGAGACAGGAGGATCACTTGAATTTGAGGCTGCAATGTGCTATGATCACACCTGTGAACAGCCATTGTACTCCAGCCTGGGCAATATAGCAGGATCCCTCAAACAAACCAAAAACTGCTACAGAAATCAAAAAATGCCATGTCAGCTAGAATCCTTGACTGGATGTAAAATGTTACCAATTCCCAAATCATATCCTAGGCCCCCACAAATATTGCAGAGAGGCAAATAGTAAAAGAAAGGAGCAACTGTCATTGGAGAGAGTTGTTTTATGTCATTACATGTCATTTTTATAGACCAGTAAGACAATTACCATACTTCTTTTCAACAGAAGACAAGATCTCAGATGATGATAAAGCTTACTGGGCATGGGATTTGGAATTAGGCTCCTGAAATTAAATCCTAGCTCTACCACTAAGCAGCTGTATGTTTTTGGTCAAATTGCAGAACCTCTGTATTTCCTTATAATAGAGATAATAATAATACCTACCCTCACTCCATTATTATTAAGAATAATTGAAATAATACACGAGAAGTACTTGCCACAGTGTTTAGCACATCACAAGCATCAATACCTGTTAATTCTTTTATTATTGCTTACAGAATATATTTTAGTTTTTATACTTTGTTCTCTTTTGGTGTTTTTTGTCTCCATTTTAATTGATGTCAGTGTAGTCTTGTTTCAGAGCTATCAATTTAAGATTAACAAATACTTTTTGGAACAATTTTCTCTTCCAAAGTTACACAAAACATTGGTTATTCAAATGTGTCCTTTTATCTTATTTTTATAGAGACGCTATTTTTCCTCAAGCCAGGGCAGTGCCAGAAGAGTTGTAGATATTACTGTTAGATGAAAATTTCTTGTGGTTTAAAACCTTGTGGGGAAATAGAAATCAGTGTTCTTTCAACGGAGAATGAAATACACACACACACACACACACACACACGTTCACACAGCAAGGAAGGTAAAATTTCAGTGACTTTTTTCCTTTGGCTAATGAATTTTCCCCTTATGTTCTTCCTACCTTTTATGTCAGCATATATACATTATTTCAGTTTTATTTTTGACAAATAGATATCAGAACTAGAGTTATGACAGGGTTCATATCTAGTATTTGTAGACAGTAAAGTTGGCTCCAATATCTTGCCTAAAAACAGAGTACACAGGAATTATTACAATGTAATTTATCTCCTGTTCTGCCTTATTACTTAACTCAGGATCTTAAATTACAACATCACCTGCTTTAGAATAGCATTAATCAATGAAAAGCACATGTCAGTATAGTATTCTCCTGGAGAATAAGAACAAATCAACCCTAAAAACTATTATATTTTTTAAAATTACATAAATAGTATGTACTGGAACTATTTTGGAAAGTCGGACTATAATGCAGTCATAGACAAGAACACAGGCATTTGAATCTGGTGGTCTGACATCACAAATGCCATCATGTATTTATTATAAATTTTCCAAAATTCTTTTCACTGATGCTTTACCTGTAGGTAGTCTATCTTTACTGATATTTTTGTAGTATAAATTGGTATAGTATTTCTTGTTGTCCACTACCGTATTTCAACTGGAATATATTATATGTCTCAGGTCTGCCACATTTGAAGGGTTAAGATTTTTTTTCACTTATTCATTCTTAGAATATAGAAATGAATTAAAACAGACCAAATTCTCAGCCCTCATGGAGATTACATTCTAGCAGGGGAAGACAGGCAACAGACCTAATAAGTAAAGTGATAAATACTATGTAGTTATTAGGGAGTGGTAAGTACTGTAGGGTGGGGGGGAGGCACTAAAGCAGGGGGTAAGGATTACTAGGGGAAGGGGGTCATCAATTTTATGCAGGGTGGTCAGAGTGGGCCTAAGAAAGTATCATTTGAACAAGGGTTTGCAGGAGGTAAGGGAGTTAGGCATGTAGTTATCTTTGGAAGAACATTCCAGACAATGAAGAAAGCGGTGCAAAGGCCCTGGGACATAAGCACTCCTGGAATTGCCAAGGAACAGTGAAGAGGCCAGTATGTTGGAGCAGAATGAAATAGAGGGAATAAAAAGGAGAAGATGAAGTCAGAGTTAAATGGGAGGTGGAGAGTGTAAACTAGGTAGGACACAGGACAAGCTTTTATTCTGAGTGAAGCCATAGACCATAGGAGGAAGAACACTTAAAGCCGGGAAACCAACTAGAAGGCTGTTAAAATAATTCAGGCAAGAGATGGTGGTGGCTTGGACCAAGATGATAGCGGTGGAGCTAGAAATGTTTTGGATTATGGATATATTTTAAACTGTGGATATATATTCTATTTTTTTGGCAGATTGAATACAGGGTATGAGAAAAAGAGAGAACTGTAACTATAACTATAGGTTACTGGAGTAACCAAGTAGAAAGAAGGAATTGCCATAACTGAGATGGAGCAGGTAGGAGGAGTAAAATCAGGGGTTATGTTGTGAATATATTAAGTTTGTAATGTCTTTTAGACATGGAAATATTGATGTTTAGCATGCAGTTGGATATGAGAAACTAGAGTTCAGGAATTGGAACTCTGTGCTGGAGTTATTATAAACTTGGGCGTGTTAGGGACTGACCTAAGTCAATTTGGTCACACATAACTCCAAGGTTTAGTAGCTGTTCTCCTTACTACCAGTAAACTTGAAAGAAAATCTCAAACCAAATTTTGTGCAAATAAAGATCTAAACTAAATAAACATTCATTATCAAGCAGATCAAAAACTATTCATATGATGTGTTTTACATGCTCTCCTGAGTATTTATTTAGGCAGCCCAACCACTACTCTGCATGAGTGGTTCACTTAAGGAAGATAAGACTGTATGTCAGTGAAATTAGAAAATACTTTGAGATAAATGAAAACAAACAAACACACAACATACCAAAACTTATGGGATACAGATAACGCAGTACTCAGAAGGAATTTTATGGCTGTAAATTCCACATTAAGAAACAGGAAAAGGCCGGGCGCGGTGGCTCACGCCTGTAATCCTAGCACTCTGGGAGGCCGAGGTGGGTGGATCATTTGAGCTCAGGAGTTCGAGACCAGCCTGAGCAAGAGCGAGACCCCATCTCTACTAAAAATAGAAAGAAATTATATGGACAGCTAAAAATATATATAGAAAAAAAATTAGCCGGGCATGGTGGTGCATGCCTGTAGTCCCAGCTACTCGGGAGGCTGAGACAGGAGGATCACTTGAGCTCAGGAGTTTGAGGTTGCTGTGAGCTAGGCTGACGCCACGGCACTCACTCTAGTCTGGGCAACAGAGTGAGACTCTGTCTCAAAAAAAAAAAAAAAGAAACAGGAAAGATCTCAAATAAACAACCTAACTTTATACCATAAGAAACTTGAAAAAGAAAACGAAAAAAAAAAAAAAGAAAGAAAAAGCCAGCGGAGGAAAATAATAAAGATTTCATCAGAGATAAATGAAATAGAGAAGAGAAAAACAATAGAGAGAATCACAGAAATCAAAAGTTCATTCTTTGAAAAGATCAACAAAATGGACAATCCTTTGGCTAGACTACAGAAGCAAAAAAGAGAGACGAGGCAAGTAACTAAAATCAGAAGTGAACCTGGGGACTTACTAATGATTTTACAGAAATCAAAAGGATTATGAGAGAATACTATGAACAACTACACATCAACAAATTAGATAATCTAGATGAAACGGACAAATTCCTAGAAACACACCCAATACCAAATTGACTCAAGAAAAAAATAGTCTCAACAGACCCATAACAAGTAAAGAGATGGAATCATTAGTCCAAAACCTCCCAAAAAGGAAAAATCAAAGACAAAATGGCTTTACTGGTGAATTCTACCAACCATTTAAAGAATTAGCATCAATCCTACTTAAACTCTATAAAAAAATAAAAGAAGAGAGAATACTTCCTCATATTCTGCAGCCAGCATTACAAAACCCAGACAAAGAAGCCACAAGAAAAGAAAACTACAAACCAATATCCCTTATGAATATTTATGCAAAAATCTTCAACAAAATACTAGCAAGCCAAATCCAACAGCACGTTAAAGGGATTTACATATACTATGACCAAATAGGATTTGTCCCAGGAATACAAGCATTGTTCAACATAAGAAAATCAATCAGTGATCAATCAATACACAACATTAATAGAACTAAGAAAAAAACCAAATGATCATTTCAGTATGTGCAAAAAAAACATTTGACAAAATTCAACATCCTTTTATAATTAAAAAAACAACGTACCAAACACAGTGGCTGGTGCATGCCTGTAATCCCAGCTACTCTGGAAGCTGAGGCAGAGGATCACCTGAGCCCAGGAATTTAAGGCCAACCTGGGCAATGTAGCAAAACCCTGTCTCCAAAAAACTTAATTAATTTTTTAAAAACACTCATCAAGCTAGGAATAGAAGGGAACTTCCTTAACATCACAAAGGGCATATAAGAAAAAAACACAGCTATTTCTTACCACCAAGTTTAAGGGAAAAAAAGAAAAAACACAGTCAACATCATCCTTCATGGTGAATGACTGAAAGCATCCTCCTAAGGTCAGGAATAAGAGTAGGATGTCCACTTTCTCCTCTGCTGTTCAGGTTTGTACTGGACTTCCTAAAGATAGCAATTAGGCCGTAAAAGAAATAAAAGGCTTCCAAACTGGAACAGAAAATGTAAAACTGTTTCTATTTTCAGATGACATGATTCTATATTTAGAAAATCTCATATAATCCACAAAAAAAAATAATAATACTGGAGTAATAAATGAATTCATCAATGTTACAGGGTACAAGATCAACACGCAAAAATCAGTTGTGTTTCCATACAACAGCAATGAATAGTCCAAAAAGGAAATTTTTTTTAAAACAATTCAATTTACATCATCATCCAGAATAATAAAATACCTTGGAGTATATTTAACTAAGGAAGTGAAAGACCCCCTGAAAACTAGAAAACATTGATGAAAGAAATCAAAGAAGATCTGATAAATGGAAAGACATCTCATGTTTTGGGTTGGAACACTTAATATCAGTAAGATGGCAATATTGCCCAAAGTCATTTACAGATTCAAGACCATCCCTGTCAAATTTTCATTGGTCATTTTTGTGGAAATTGAAAAGCCAATCTTCAATTTCATATAGAGCTATAAGGGCCTCAAAAAAGCCAAAACAATATTGAAAAAGAAAAGCATAGTTGAGAGGACTTATACTTTCTGAGTTCAGATTTTACTTCAAAGCTGCAGTAAGCAACACTGTAGTGCTGGCAGGAAGGTGGACATATAAACCAATGGAATAGAATTGACAGGCCATTAAACAAACGCCAACATCTATGGCAAATTAATTTTTGACAAGGGTTCCCAGACCATTCAATGGGGAAAGAATAGTCTCTTCAACATCGTGCAGGGACATCTGTGTAACAACATGCAAAAGACTGAATGTAGATCCCATATTTAAAAAATTAACTAAAAAATCAATGGTGTAAATATAAGAGCTAAAATTACAAAATTCTTGGAAGAAAACATAGTAGTAAATCTACATTTCCTCAAATTTGGCAATGGACTCAGACTTGACACCAAAAGCATCAGTAACAAAATAAAAAATAGATTGAATTCTGTAAAAATTTAAAGATTTCATGCACTAAAGAACATTTTAAGAAAGTGAAAAGGAAACCCTACAGAATGGGAGGAAATATTTGCAAATCTTATCTGTGGGAGGGTGCTAGTATCCAGAGCATATAAAGAACTTTTACAACTGAACAATGAAGACACAAACAATCCGATTTAAAAATGGACAAAGGACTAGACATTTCTCCAAAGAAGATGTACTAATGGCCAAACAGCGCAAAAAAAAGATGTCCTACATCATTGGTCATGAAGGAAATGCAAATCAAACCACAATGAGTTACTACTTCACAACCACTAGGATGACATTAATTAAAAGACAGAAAACAAGCCGGGCATGGTGGCTCACCCCTGTAATCCTAGCACTCTGGGAGGCCGAAGCAGGAGGATCACTCGAGGTCAGGAGTTCGAGACCAGCCTGAGCAAGAGCCAGACCCCATCTCTACCAAAAATAGAAAGAAATGATCTGGACAGCTAAAAATAAATATAGAAAAAATTAGCCAGGCATGGTGGCGCATGCCTGTAGTCCCAGCTACTCAGGAGGCTGAGGCAGGAGGATCGCTAGAGCCCAGGAGTTTGAGGTTGCTGTGAGCTAGGCTGACGCCATGGCACTCTAGCCTGGGCAAAAGAGTGAGACTCTGTCTCAAAAAAAAACAAAAAAGACAGAAAACAACAACTGTCAGCAAGGTTGTGATGAATAGGAACCCTCATACTTTGCTGGTGGTAATGTATAATAAAATGGTACAGCTGCTATGAAAAACAATGTGGCAATTCCTCAAAAAATTAAATGTAGAATTACCCTATGATCCGGCTCAGAGTTTATACTCAAAAGAGAATCGAAAGGAGAATCTCAGAGATATTTGTACATCCATGTTCCTAGTAGCATTACTTAATAATAGCCAAAAAGTGGAAACAACCTAAATGTCCATCAATGGCTTGATGGATAAATAAATCAAAGTATATACATATAATGGAATATTACTCAGCCATAAAGATGAATGAAATACTGATACTTGCTACAATTTATATAACCCTTGAAAACACGCTAAGTGAAAGAAGCCAGGTACAAATGGTCACATGTATGACTCCTTTTAAATGATGTATGTAGAATAGACAAATCCATAGAGAATGAAGGCAGATTAGAGGTTATGGGCAAAAGGGGAATGGGTTGTGGTTACGGGCAAAAGGGGAATGGGTTGTGGTTACCTAATGGGTATGGGGTGTTTTCCTGGGGTGATGAAAAAGTTTGGAAACTAGAGAGAGCTGGTGGTTGTACAACATTGTGAATATGCTAAAGGCTGTTAAATTTTATACTTTAACATGATTAATTGCACAGCGGAAGCATTGCTGGGCCTGTAACATGATTAATTGTATGTCATGTGAATTTCACCTTGATTTAAAAAGTAAGAATGGATTGAAATGAGTGCTTTCATTGAAAGCTAATAGAAATATAACTTCTTTTTAGAAAACAGGTTTTATATATTTAAGAATAAGTTTTAAAATTCCTACTGCTTGATCCCAGTATTCTATATCTAGAAATGTAAGAAACTAATCTGAGTGCAAACAGATATTGATATGCAAAGATGTTCACTAAAGCCTTCCTTGTAAGAGTGAAAAATTAGGAAAATTCATTAATCTCCAACAGTAGGGAATTTTTAAATGATACGAGGATACTATGTAGGCAGGGAAATTATGTTTTTGTAATGTCTGTGGAGATATCATTTTAGAAAAATAATTTTAAAGGTATACATAATAATACATGGCTTTTAAACTGTGTTTCCTTTGGTTTTCTCTTAATAAGTGGGATTTTGGTATTTCAGTAATCCAGTAATTCTCTCTCCTATTTTTAAAGAATTTTAATGATGAGTAAATACTCATAAAATAATAGTGAGTGAAAATAATACTAAACTATTCTAAAATGTGTTTATTTCTGCATGTACATACCGTGGGAGGAAAAGTACATGACTAAAAGTATACTAAAATGTAATAATGATTACCTCTTCATTTTGAGATCTTGGATAATTTTACTTTGATTAGTCTCTTTAATAGTTTTAAGTTTTCTTATTGCATAAGCAATTTTATTTGAAATTTATGTTCTCTGCATTCTGATTCATAGAGTACTATTGATAAGGTTCTGAATTTGGTTCTTTTCATAAGGTAATTATAGGAAAATAGTTTATAAGCTGAGCTTGATTTCTAAGTAACTCTTTGCTAGTAGTGTCAAAATTAGTATATGCTTACTTTTCAATTCAACTCTATAATAATAAAGTTTATGTTTATAAAGATAGCTAACATGTATTGAGTATGTACTATATGAGACATTTGTCTTTTTTAAGCATTATACAATCAGCACAATTCCACAAGGTGAACTAATTCGACAGCCCATGCTATTCACTGTATTGCTTTCCATATTCATGTACATTGTATATTTTTTAAATGCCTATCCCTAAAACTCATGTTCCTTTCCATTATACCTTACTACTTCCAACTTAAGAACTATATATAAACAATGAGGTATATATACTTTCCAGTGATTTCATATTTCTGGTTAACATTAGTGATGCTTAGCAGAGTCCTCTTGAATATTACAATATTTATATATTAATTAACACTGTCAATTAAGTGTTCAGTTTAAGCATGTAGAAAAATACCTAGCAAATACATATACTCTGTAAAAGTGAAACACAGTAGGGAGAAGTTGACTATTGGAATGGCGGTGTGAAGACCTAATAAATCTGCTCTTCCTCCCTCCAACAAACCAACAAAAATGCTGCCCAGCCAACTAATTTCACCTATTTCAGAATTCTGGAAATTAACCAAAACAACAGAATGGACTGTGTTGTCTATCCAAGGGGAACTACTGATCCTTGGTAACACAACAGTCGATGACATTTTAACTTGAAGCTGTTCCCAGCCTGCCTCCCTTCTCCACCGAGTGCTGCAGTAGCCACGCAGGGCAGCAGTTTCACAGCCAACGGACTGGACTAACCGCCTCGAAGGGCCATGAAAATCTCCATCCCTAGCACTGTCCATATTTTGTCTGAGCTAACAACTCCCTGGAAAATCTCCATTCTCAGGGTGTTGGCTATTTGATTTGACTCATTCAGAGTTCAGCTCTGGCAGGGAAGAGGGGCCTATCTCCAGGGCATTACCAAAAACAACAGTAACCTGCTGCCAGTGTCTCAGCTGCCTACGTCTGTGATTAAAGGTGGAGGAAATAAGAGCCTGGTCAAAATATAAAAGGAAGTCTTGGGAAACTGGATAAGCATAGGCAACTTTGGAAAGCTATGACATATTCTTGGGGATTCTAGAAGGTTATGCAAATGTCTCGAAAGGAAAACACCTCATGTAAATACTCAGCTCCCTTCTGCCTGACCTCAAGGCCCTGCTTAAGCAGGAAATGAAAACTAAGGCCATCCTGTAAACTGTCTGAACTTTGAAGACACGTCTTCACACACAGATACCCTTGATAGAGGCTGGAAAACATACAGGCAAGATATTTAGGAAAATCTGTGACCACTAAATATTGACCCAGGTATGCCCCGTAGGAAGCCAGACACAGAACAAGAACATTAAAAATAAGAATAGGCTCAGCACAGTGGCTCATACCTATAAGCCCAGTACTTTGGAAGGCCAAGGGGGTAGGATTGCTTGAGGGCAAGAGTTCAAGAAAAGCCTGGGCAATGTAGTGAGACCCCATCTCCACAAACAAGAAAAAAAATTAGCCAGGCATGGTGTTACGCACCTGTAGTTCCAGCTGCTCTGGAGGCTCAGGCAGAAGGATCACTTGAGCCCAGGAGTTCAAGGTTATAGTGAGCTATGATCATACCACTGCACTCTAACCTGCACAACAGAGCAAGACCCTGTCTCTAAAAAATTTTTTAAAGTTTACACAGTAATATGCACATCTGAGCTCAGCAAACTCTAAGTAGGCTAAATTCAAAGAAGTCAACACTCACATACATCATAGTTAAGCTGTCAAAAGATAAAGAGAGACTCTTGAAAGGGACAAGAGAAGCAACTTTTCATGTGCAAGAGATCCTCAATAAGATTAACAGTTGATTTCTCATCAGAAAACATCGAGGCCAGAAGGCAATAGGATGATACATTCAAAGTATTGAAAGAAATAACAACTGTCCACCAAAAATTCTATATCCGACAAAGCTATCCTTCAAAAACTGCAGACTCTTAGACATTCCTGGATAAACAGAAACAGAATCTGTAGCTAGCATACCTGCCCCAAAACTAAAGGAAGCCCTTTAGTCTGAACTGAGGGAGGGAAAATGAGGGAAAATGTGATTTGTATAACCATAATAGCACAAAGGAGGGAGGAGGGAATTGAGCTATATCAAAACAAAGTTTGTATATGCAATGTGAACTAAGTTGCTATTAATCTGAAATAGATTTTTTTTTTTTTTTTTTTTGAGACAGTCTTGCTTTGTTGCCCGGGCTAGAGTGAGTGCCGTGGCGTCAGCCTAGCTCACAGCAACCTCAAACTCCTGGGCTTAAGCAATCCTACTGCCTCAGCCTCCCGAGTAGCTGGGACTACAGGCATGTGACACCATGCCTGGCTAATTTTTTTCTATATATATTTTAGTTGGCCAGATAATTTCTTTCTATTTTTAGTAGAGAGGGGGTCTCGCTCTTGCTCAGGCTGGTCTCGAACTCCTGACCTCAAGCGATACACCCGCCTCGGCCTCCCAGAGTGCTAGGATTACAGGCGTGAGCCACCTCACCCGGCCAATATTTTTAATTCTTTATCTGGCATTTTGAGAAAATTCTTTTTACTTGAGATCTGTTGCTGTACAATTGTTGTGGTCCCTCAATGGTCTTGTATTTCCTTGCTTTTTCATGTTTCCTTTGTCCTTCTATTGATATCTGTGTATCTGGTGTAGCAGTCACTTCTTTCAATTTTTTGAAATTGCTTTCACCAGGGAGAATTTTTCCGGAAGATATATTTTGTTGATTGAGTAGGACACTTTGGCTTTGGTTTTGGGTACTGGAGGTAGGGTGATCTATGCGTGATTTCTTCAGCAGTACACAGGGTCAGTGGTATCTGTGATTTCCTTGGTGGATTAGGGTATGGTTATTAGTTGAAGATGTGATGAAGTTTTGCCAGGAACTTGGATGCCAGCTGAGCCAGTCTTTGGGCCCCTGTGGTGGCATCAGTACGCTGAGTGCGCCTGTTTGTGGGCCCCAGAGTGGCTTATGCTTGCACCAGTGTTAGTGGGTCCTGGAGGGCCGATTCTTGGGCCTCCAGGTGGCTTGCTCAGAGGCTAATAGTGGGAGCACTGGGCCAGGTATGTGGGTGGGTTCCTAGGCCCGTGGGCAGCTGATGTGATGTGGGTGATGGCAGTAGCCAGCCCCGTCCTCAGCCAACCCACCGGGACCCAAACAGTCTCTGTTGGTGTTGCTGGTAGCTACGATGGGTTGGGTAGGCCACAGCTGCCTGCAGAAGGGCAGTGGAAATTGTCCTAGGGATGTGTGGGAATGTCCAGTCTCCCCTGTCTCTCTCCTCGGCATGGAGGCAGTTACAGCAACATCAGCCCACGCCTGGCCCAAGGGCAGGGTACAGGCCACTGTTACACTGTGGAAATTGTGCCCGCTGTGGGCCCACATCCAGTGAGTGCAGGAGCTCTCTCAGGCAAGCAGCATGGCAAGAAGCTGTGGCAAATATGGCCCACTGAAGTCTTGGTCTCACAGCAGCCTGCAGCAGGGTGGTGGGAATTGTCCTAGGGTTGGAAAGGAGTGCCCAGTCTCTTATCTCCCTTCTCAGTTGGGCTGTGGCTACAGTAGCGTCAGCCCGAAGGCAACGTGCAGGCCAGTGTTAAACTCTCACAATGGCAGCAGCTTTCAACCCATGACCAGAGATGAGAGGGGCCCCCTCTTAGGCAAGCAGTGTGGCCAAAAACCTGTGAGGAGTGGAGTCCACTCAATCTTGGTCTCACAGCAGCTGGCAGCAGTGGTGGGTATTTTCCTAAGTGTGCTTAGGAAAGTTTGGTCTCCCTTTTTTCTCCCCTGGTGATGGCAACTGCATCCACGATGCCTTGAACTCAGCCCGAGGGCAGGGTACAACCCAGCATTAAACTCTCAAAATGGCTCCAGCTATAGACCTGCAGCCAGAGAGGGCATGGCCCCTCTCAGATGAACAACATGGGCAAGAAGCTGTGGGAGTGTGGGCCACTTGAGTGTGGGTCTCACAGCAGCCCATAGCAGGGTGGTGCTTATTGTCCTAGGTATGTGTAGGAGAACCTGTGCTCCCCTGTCCCTCCTTGACTGGGTGGCAGCTACAACAGCATCAATCTGAACCCAGCCTGAGGTTGGGGTGCAGCCCAGCCTTAAAGTCTTAAAATGGTATGATGGGCCTGCAGCCATAGAGGGCAGGGCCCCTCCCAGGCAAGCAGACACATCTCATTCTCAACAGCAGCCCATAGCAGTGTGGTGGGGACCTTCCCAGGGCTACATGGGAGCACCCAGTCTTCCCTCTCCCTCCTTGGAGCAATACAACAGCAGCAGCTGTGTCTGTAGATCCCTGGTATCTAGGCTTTCAGAATGGCACCCAGTTGAAGCTGTGCTAGACTTGGATGCCTGTGGGATTCCATGTAGCTTACCTTTCTGGAGCAACATCTCTATGCAATGTCTAGGCAACTCCCTGTATTAGGCCGAAGGCCAACATGAGTCAAGGGGTTCTCCTGTAGCCACAATCACAAAGGGCCATTTCAGAGTGTGGAGCCCTGGGGGTTTCTCTCTTACTGTTTCCCAGTGTCCAGGAGCTTTTCCAGTATTTCATCCAGTTCCCAGTCAGGCAATCTGCCTTGAACCCTCTCCTTGCATATTTTTTGTGCTTCCCATCACTTCTCTATTGAATCCTAGAGTTCTCTCTTAGACAATATCTAAGATTCTAACTGCAATCCTAAGGAATACCACTAAGACAATAACTCAAAAAAATATATATGAAAGAAACAAGGGAATTAAAATGGTATAATTTAAAAGACATATGAAAAATAACAAATGGCAGACATAAATACTACCTTATCAGTAATTACATTAAATATAAATGGAATAAAACACTCCTGTCAAAAGACAGAGATTGGCAGAATAAAGAAAAATATTACCCAGTTAGGTGCGGCCTATAAGAGACATACTAAACTTTAAAATAGAAAATATTAATAAGGCCAGGCATGGTAATTCATGCCTGTAATCCTAGCACTTTTGGAGGCCGAGGTGGGAGTTTTGCTTGAGCTCAGGAATTCGAGACCAGCCTGAGCAAGAGCAAGACGCTATCTCCACTAAAAATAGAAAAATTAGCCAGGTGTGGTGCTACGCACCTGTAGTCCCAGCTCCTCAGGAGGCTGAGGCAGGAGGATTGCTTGAGCCCAGGAGTTTGAGGTTGCTGTGAGCTAGGCTGATGCCACTATACTCTAGTCCAGGCACCAGAGCGAGACTGTGTCTCAAAACAAAACAAAATACATATATTAGTAGTTCCAGGCATGGTGGCTGACACCTGTAATCCCAGCACTTTGGGAGGCCAAGGTTGGAGGATCACGTGAGCCCAGGAGTTGGAGACCGGACTAGGCAATAGCAAGGTCCCATCTCTACAAAAAAATATAAAAGTTAGCCAGGTGCAGTAGCATGCATCTGTAGTCCAGCTCTCAGGGGACTGAGGCAGGAGGATCTCTTGAGCCCAGGAGTTTGAGGTTGCTGTGAGCTATGATAATGCCACTGTACTCTAGCCAAGGCAACAGAGCAAGACCCTGTCTCAATATATATATATATATATATATATATATACACACACACACATATATATATTTATTAGTAGAGATAAGGACATTTCATAAAGATAATAAAAAGTTCAATCCATAAGGAAATATAACTGTAAATATATGTGCACCTAACAACAGAGCCCCAAAATACATGAAGAATTGAAGGGAGAAGTAGATAATTCAACAATAAATAATCAGAGACCCTTACCACAGTTCTCACCTTGCAAAAAAAAATTTAAAAAAAAATAATAAATAATCAGAGACCAATACTCCACTTTCCTAATGTATAAAACAACTAGGCAGAAGATCAGTAAGGAAAGAAAAGATTTGGGCAACACCATGAACCAACTAAACCTAACAGACGTGTATGGAACATTCCACCCAACAATGGCAGAATATGCATTTTTCTCAAATACACATGGAACATTCTCCAGGATAGAACATATGCCAGATCATAAAACAACCTCAGTAAATTTTAAGGGATTTAAATCAGACCAAGTATGTTTTCGAACCACAATGGAACAGTATTAAAAATAGCAAATAGAAAATTTGGAAATCCAAAAATATGTGGAAATTAAACAACACACTCCAAAATAAACAATGGTTCAAAGAAGAAATAACAAGGGAAATTAGAAAATACTTTGAACATAAACAAAAACACAACACACCAAAACGTATGGAATGTAGCTAAAGCATTCCTTACGGAAATATATTGCCAGAAATGCCTACATTAAAAAATGAGAACAATCTGAAATCAGTAGCCTAATCTTTCACCTTAAGAAACTAGAGAAAGAAAAGCAAAACTAAACCCAAACCCAGCAGAAGGCAGGAAACAATTAGAGGAAATAAATTAAATAGGGAAGAGAAAACCGATTAAACCAAAAGATGGTTTTTAAAAATATTAATAAAACTGACAAACCTTTAGTTAGAGTGACCAAGAAAAAGAAGACTCAAATTACTAAAATTCAGAATGAAAGAGGACACCACTACTGACCTTAAAAAATGTTGCAGCTACTTTGGAAATAGTTTAATAGTTCCTAAAGATGTTAAACGTTCTTAGAAGATATATTGATATAATCAAGATATGGGAAAACATGAGTAGATACACAACCTTGTATATGAATATTGATGGCAATATTATTCATAATAGCCAAAAAGTGAAAATCACCCAAATGTCCATCAATTAATGAAATTAGGCCGGGCGCGGTGGCTCACGCCTGTAATCCTAGCACTCTGGGAGGCCGAGGTGGGCGGATCATTTGAGCTCAGGAGTTCAAGACCAGCCTGAGCAAGAGCGAGACCCCACCTCTACTAAAAATAGAAAGAAATTATATAGACAGCTAAAAAATATATATAGAAAAAAAAATTAGCCGGGCATGGTGGCACATGCCTGTAGTCCCAGCTACTCAGGAGGCTGAGACAGGAGGATCCTTTGAGCTCAGGAGTTTGAGGTTGCTGTGAGCTAGGCTGACGCCACGGCACTCACTCTAACCTGGGCAACAGAGTGAGACTCTGTCTCAAAAAAAAAAAAAAAAAGAAAGAAATTAATTAATGAAATGAAATCTAGTATATATCATACAATGGAATATTATTTGGTAGTTAAAAGTAATAGAGCATTGAAACATGCTGCAGCATAGATGAACCTTGAAAACATGCTAAGTGAAAGCGGCCAGTCCCAAAAGAGCACAATATTGTATGACTGCATTCGTGTGAAACCTTCAGAATAGGCAAACTGCAGAGACAAAGCAGATTAGTGATCACACACAGCTGGAAGTCTGGGGGTTGGAAAAGGAGAGTGACTGCTAATGGGCATGGAGTTTCTTTTTCAAGTAATTAAAATGTTCTAAGATTAGATTGTAGTGATGGTTGAACAGTTCTTTGAATATACTCAAAACCTCTTAACTGTATAATTTAAATGGGTGATGTTCATGGTATAAGAATTATATCTCAATAAAGCTGTTTTCTTTAAAAAGGGAGTCATTAATATTTATGAGCTGGGCATTTCATATCACATTTTTATACTTAAAGAATAAGTTCTAGTACCTACATTTTTATAACATTTTATCATTTTAATATTTGACAGGAGCAATGTTTCCAAAGATGTTTGTTTTTGTTTTTTAATAATTCTAGCTGGCCAGCTCAGCCAATCAGCACATTTAGCTCTCCAGCTACCATACAATGTACTTGGTTTAGGTCGAAGTGCAAACTTTCTTGACCACCTTTATGTTGGTATTCCCCGTCCATCTGGAGAGAAGGTGAGTAAAAATTTAGTTTGTTTAAAATTTCTCTGTGTTTCAATATTCACTATTTAAATATGTAAATTCAACAATTTGAATCCAATCGAATTTGAATTCAAATATTTTTATTCCCTTTGAAGAATAAAGAAAAATTGATTGGTAGTGAACTATCTAAGCTTATATTACATATAGCACATCAGGATTTGAAGATATTATATAGTTATTTTTCCATCTCCTTTCCCATAAATCTTACCTATTCCTCTTTCTTGCTTTTTCTCCATAACATTTTTGTTTGTTTGTTTGTTTGTTTGTTTTTTGAGGCAGAGTCTCATTCTGTTTTCCTGGGCTAGAGTGCTGTGGCATCAGCCTAGCTCACAGCAACCTCAAACTCCTGGGCTCAAGCAATCCTTCTGCTTCAGCCTCCCAAGTAGCTGGGACTACAGCCATGCTCCACCAGGCCCGGCTAATTTTTTCCATATATTTTCAGTTGTCCAGTTAATTTCTTTCTATTTTTTAGTAGAGACGAAGTCTCACTCTTGCTCAGGCTGGTCTCAAACTCCTGACCTGGAGCAATCCTCCCGCCTCAGCCTCCCAGAGTGCTAGGATTACAGACGTGAGCTACCACGCCCGGCCTCTCCATAACATTTTTAACCACCTAATATGTATAAGTAAAATAGTATTACTATACTTATGTTATACATAAGTATAATACATGTATAATAGGTATAATAACAGTATATTTTATTGATCGTCAGTCTCCCCTTAACTTGAATTTTAGCTCCAAGCATTTGCACACAGCACTTTCAACAGTGCCTGCTACATTGGTGTCCAATAAATATTTGTTGAATGAATGACTTCATAAGACACAAATATAATCCTTCCCTGAAAAGATCAGAAAATTTTTCCAACAGATGGTTTAGGAGTGCTATTTTTGGCTTAATATATGTAAATATAGCTTGATCTATACCTAGGATTCCAATTTCTCAAAGTGCTCGAGATTCATCCTTATTTATTTAGAATAATTTTGTTTCATAAATGTAATGAATGTTAAATGTTCTTAAATTCTTCTTCCAGTCTATACGAAAACAAGAGTGGACTGCAATCATTCCCAATTCTCAGCTAATTGTCATTCCATACCCTCACAATGTCCCTCGAAGGTAATGTCCTTGCTTGAACTGAATTTGTTAAAGATACTATCAACTCTGAATCATAGATACAGCTATATCTTTTAAAAACTGTCTTCTTCCTGCTGTGTTCCCATGAGTGCCCATCAGTTAATTTTCTTACAGCAAACTTGAAATCACTAAACATACTTACACAAAAGGTCCCTGACATTTTTCATGAAGAACAAATTCATTCCTGTTAGAAAAACAGCTGGTTAACTAATTAGGGATTTATACATATTTTGCTTAAATAAATTGGCCTCCAGTTTACTAGTTATAAGTTCCAAAATTTCAAGATACTAAATTTTTTAATAAAGCAGTGATGTTTTTGATAAATTCTTTGAGAAGTTTTGGCATCAATAGATCTAGGCTAGAAAAACTGAGCTCCACTGCTAACTACAAGGTTTGGAGCCAGTCCTTTGTCCTCTCTGAGGCTCAATTTCTGCATCTTTAGAATGGAAGATAGAATACGGGCCTTATAAGGATCAGGATGAAATATACTTAGTACAGTGCCAAGCATATAGTAAGTGGATAATAGGCATTTATCCACAGAATATGATCCTTTCATAATATAGGATTTAACTGTAAATTCTTAATTTATCTTTGTTCATTTTTATTTAAATTACAAGATTGATTCTATTCTTTTTTTAAATTTCAAAATATTACAGGGATACATTTGGTTACATCTTAATAAATTGCTTTTGTACCATCTGGGTCCAGTTGTAAGTGTGCCCACCACCCAGATCGTGTGTACTGTACCGTCTGACGTGCATTTACCCATCACCTCCTCCCCCTCCCCCCTGCGTGGTTTCCGATGAATGTTATTTCCATAGATTCTATTCTTTCTAAAGGAAGTGGTGAAGGTATTTACTAACATTTAAATTTCATTGAGGAAAACTATGCTAGTCTGATAACAACATGGGAAAATAACCAGAGAGAAATGGTGCAGTTTACCTATGAGTGTGTGTAACCAGTACGGGCCCCTGCCTGTTCAATTTCTTCTCAAAATACCGGCTTTATGGTTCATTATTAAATTTTTAGATGGGAGGTATTCATTGGTATACCACAGCCAGTTTATGATACCATCCAATGAGCTGACTCTGTGCACCTTTTCCATCTCTGTATAGTGAAGTCACAGTACAGTTAGTTATGGTGGGAGAATTTGCTCCATGAAAATTGGCAAGTGCCATAAACTGGGGCTCCCCCTACCACCCCACGCCCGACAGAGGCACTTCACGAGCACACACTGGATGTATTTGATGGTAGATTTATGGGCTTTAGAACAAAACTGCTTAGGAAAACAAACTTTATCACAGCATTATGCTTGGAATAAGACAACATCAGTAGAAACAGTTATAGTCCTGGTTCAGATTTTTTTTAATAAGCCTGTATTGTGTGTCTGTATTAGTTTTCTACACAGGAAATTTATAGCAAAACTAGAAAATCTGGACCATGAATAGGAAACTATATAAAGTATAGTACTTACATATAGTGCAATGTTACGGCTTTTTTTTTTTTTACTACTATGGACATAGAACAAGCTCCTAAGATGGAGTAGTAAGCAAAAAAGAAGAAGAAGAAAAAGCAGCAAAATGTAGAAAATGTATAATGAGTGACCACTGTGATTAAAAACAAAGATATCTATATATATGTTTCGTGTATGTTTATATATTTATAAAATATCTCTGAAAGGACATGCAACAAACTGGTAAGAGTGACTGCCTCTGAGTAGGCCCGCTGAGGGTTTGCTTTTTGTCTTTTTTTCCCAAAATGCCTATGTTCCTGATTTCTTTTAGGTCTATTTTAAAAGTAGAACTATCAAAAACATCTCATGAAAGAGCTCGGGTTTTTTGTAAGTGTGAGTAAAGTACTGAGAATAGCTAACTTCAACTTAGGAATAATATTTGTTTTCTTAAGGTTTACTTACTCTTCTGAATTTCTGGAATATTCTGCCATAGCTTTCTTCCACAATCTCCATACTTTTCAAGTTTCTCTTTCCAAAGAAATATTCTTTATAAATTAATGTACATAATAAAAACCAAATTGATTTTAGTCTGAGGTGTATTTTGAGATTTATTGACTAGAGGCTAACTTATAGATCAATAAATTTTAATTATCCCAAAATAAATCAATAGCTACTTGCTATTTATCAGAACAAGCTTAACCTTTATTAAACTTTTAAAATGAAAATACATCCATTACCTATTTCCAGGGAGAACAGAAAGTCCTGTGTATATAAGCACCTGCAGTGTTGGTGATACAGACTTTGCTTTTAGGCTTGTTAGGGTTTGCAAGTGATGTATTATATAGGCTGTTTTAGAAGGGAAGAGCTAATTCTGTTTATGCTAAAGACATTTAGTCTGTATATTGCCATTAACATTAAGGGACTAAAGGTGATTTTGTGAGAAATCTCAATCTAAAAGTCATTTTAGTAATGTGATACAGAGATGGTAGAAGCTTTGCAAGGCCATCTATATGCAAAACATATATGTTTTAGTTGGTCATACTACATACAGGACAGGGGTCAAAAATAAGATGGCATAGAAGACTTATAGACTCATGTGACGAGCCTTAGAGTTCCAGATTTCAGATTCATCAGGAAAATGAAGATATTAAAAAGTTGATCAAACTTGGAAAAAGGAAAATATTGAAATATCTCATCAAAAATTCTATTTCAGTTCTCTGAGTAAAATACAAACTCTAGAGGATTATCAATATTCTTGGGACTAAATTTAATTGCTTTTGTTTTATGTATAATGAATGGACAAATGAGTAAATGATTTAATCAATGAATTGACTCATTAATTAATAAGCTATTTTACTTTTTGCTCTCAGTCTAAGTTTGTTATTTTTAAGTAAGATTTATAATTTTAATTTTTCTGTTTTTTTCTGCAGCTGGAGTGCCAAACTGTATCTTACACCAAGTAACATTGTTCTACTTACTGCTATAGCTCTCATCGGTGTCTGCGTTTTCATCTTGGCAATAATTGGCATTTTACATTGGCAGGAAAAGGTTTGTTCATTTAAATGAAACATTAACTTTGGTTAATTTAAAGTGACCACCCAAAAATCATCAGGCATATAGAAAAATTTCATTAAAAATAATTTCATAATGGCCTGAAAAATAATAATCAGTTTTTAAAATGAGCCTGTGTTCAGTATCTACTGATAGAGCCATGGACATTCTTTTTCCAGGATTAACAGCCATCTCTTTTAAAGAATTAGAGCCAGAGAAGCTAAATGATTTCCTCAAGGTTTAGGTGCAAAGCAACAACTAAAGCGATAAATATCTTTTCCATCTATCAAGTATTCTTTGCATTAAACTAAACTGATTTCTGTTCTTTAGTATAATACTCTAAATAATAATTGAAAACAAATCTCCTAAAAATATAGGCTTTTATGCAATATATATGTGAATAAAAAGAGGAGGTATCACCATAAATTTATTAGCAGGTTAGACATAAATTGAAAAAGGTAATTTCTATTTGTATATGAATATATATTAAATACATAACTTGTAGGTTCCAATAATGCTCTTAAAAAAGTACTTTTTGTGTCACAAAGTAAAGATTTTTTTCTTTTTTTACACCTACTGTTTTTGGATTGTCATGCCTATCATAATTACTTTTTGGTAACTAAAATTACTGTCTGTTTTATCTTAGCTGCTCTCTTATGAAAAGGAGAACATGTTAATTGTTCTATAAATGTTCATAATTTGGCCAAGCACAGTAGTTCATGCCTGTTATCCCAGCACTTTGGGAGGCCAAAGCTGGAGGATTGCTTGCAGCCATGAGTTCAAGACCAGCCTGGGCAATAGCAAGACCCCATCTCTACAAAGAAGTGTTTTAATTAGCCAGGCCTGGTGGTGCACACCTATACTCCCAGCTACTCAGGAAGCTGAGGCAGGAAGATCACACTACTAGGGAGGCTGAGGCAGGAAGATTGCTGGAGCCCAGGAGTTTGAGGCTGCAGTGAGCTATGCTTATGCCACTGCACTCTACGCCGGGCAACAGAGCAAGATTTGTCTCTTAAAAAAAAAAAAAGTTCCTAGGTTTATCTATTAATTAAAAAAAAAAAATCACTCCTTCCAAAGTTACATATTCAATTAGCTTTAGGACTGCAACTACAAGTGAGATCAAGGATGACCATATATACTTTGTCAAGAATTGTCAGAACATTGTCCAAAATATGACACGTAGCTCTTGACCTATGAAGGAAAGGAAATTAATTTTGTTAATTCCTCAGGAGATCTGATTACATCATAAACCTTGTGGATTTATAACAATAATGATGCAGTGAGTAAAAATTGAAGTTTTAAATACAAGTGTGTGTTTCACTGTGTATATACAGCGTTTCGTGTGGCACTGTGGTACCTCAAAAAGGCAGAACCTCTTTGACCACTCTTTTCACCTGAGCTGGCTGCCATGTCCCTTCCGCCACATCCTCAACGCAGGCTTTCCACGGCGTCTGCCCCAGGCCCTCTTCTTTCTGCACTTTCCCTGCCAATTTCATCTAAAGTCATGGCTTCATCTGTTACATCAAATATCCCCAACTGTCATCTCTCTCTAACGGTCTCTTCCCCCTTTTCCAACTGTCACCATAACCTAGATTACTTACAAGCACCTCAAAACCAATATTCTGAAGATTCGTCTCTCCTCTTTCTTATATACCTGTAAGATTCCATCAGTTGCCTTATTGATTCTGCCTCCATAAGAATGTCTTCGGATGACTCCACTTCTGCAGCCCTACTGGCACTGCTTTAGTTCAGCCCCTTCTTCTGTCCTTCTTGGTCTCTCTGATTCCATTCTCTCCCCTTTCCATTCCATTTATCACACTGCCGCCAGATCACTCATCATTAAGTTTAGCCTTAACAATGTTACTGCCCTGCTCAAAAACCCCTGGTGACTATCCATTGCCTTTCATGTCTAAATTCCGTAGCCTGGCCTTCACGTTACTTCCATGTGACTCCATAACACACCTTTCCAGTCTTATGTCTTATCAGTTCCTTTCACATATTCTATGCTCCTTCCAGACTCCCCATGATTGCTCATGCTGCACCCCCAGCTTGGAGTGAATGCTCCTGCCCCTCATTTTCATAAATACTGTCTTTTCAAAGCTTTCCCTTTCCTCACCTGAACCTACAAGTAATCTCTCTCTCAGACTATTGGTAACATTTTTCACTTTTTATCTTGAAGTACAGTCATACGGTATATTCTGCTTTTTTCTTTCTGGGCTTGAAGTTCCTAGTGAACAAGGTACAAAACTGAGGGGTTTTTTTAATGCCTTAAAATACCAAATTCAGTACCTTGCTGGAAGCAGAAGGTCAATAAATATCTGCTAAATCAATAGGTTAACTAAAAAATAATTAATCTACTTTAATATAATTAGTTTAGATTTGTTTATTAACATCATTGTTAAGAAGGGGAGAAAAATACAGTAGTTGATTCTATCTAATGCTTACGCCTACTTTCAAATAAGTAACAAATGATAACAAGCTAAGTATTTAAGGATCGTTTCTTATTGGTTTTTAAATTCAATTGGATCATTAATTGTAAAACAGCTACTTTAAACTACAAAAATATTTCATATGATTATCGCATTTATACCTGTTATCTATAATTGCTGAGGACTTTTTAAAAAATTAATCCCTTTGTATTTCAGGAGTGAATCTTTTCACATTTTCCTATCATTTATAAACTAGTCTAATATTCTTTTTCAGAAAGCAGATGATAGAGAAAAACGACAAGAAGCTCATCGGTTTCATTTTGATGCTATGTGACTTGCTTTTACTATTACATAATGGAATGGCTATTCAGTTGATTAGCTGAAATACTAAATTCTGGCTTATAGAAGAAAATAGGGGAGTTTGAATATTATTTATAAATGATGCATCCCTTGGTGATTATTGGAAAGTATTCAAATAAATATGGTCTGAATGTGTCACAAGGTCTTTTTTTTAAAAAAAAGCACTTTGTATACAAAAATTTTGTTTCTTTATTCAGTAGTGTTGTACATTTTTGTTCCTTTGTGGAATGTGTTGCATGTACTCCAGTGTTTATGTATTTATAATCTTATTAGAGTAATGATGATGGAAAAAGACATGTGTAAATAAAAATATTTAAATAAGCGGGAATTTTTGTGTTCCACTGGAATTGGCCTTGCTTCTTATTCTAAGAATACAAATTATACTTTTGTGAATGTATCTCAGACTTATTAAAACATTCACCTTCATTACAGCAGGTCAGGGGTGTCTCACTGGTGGTGTACAATACAGTGATTGGGTACTCTGGTATTGCAGCCAGACAGACTTGCCTTAAACTTCTGGTTCCACCTCTTTCAAAGTTATTATTTAAACTTGGCTGTTGCTTAATCTCTCTAAGCCTCAGTTTTCTTATTTGTACATTAGGGCTAATATTACTTACGTGAGTTATTGTAAACATTAAATGGGATGATGTATGTAAAGTGCTTAGCTTGGTGCCTAGCACAGAGTAAGTGCTCAATAAGTGGTAGTTGTCATTATTAATATTTTAGATAGTTTTATTAGACTTATACAACTAATTATCAGAATATATAGATTCAACAGAATTTTATTTTCAGGCATGAAGAAATCATATTCTTTAGAAAACTTAAATTCTTGGTGATTGACATCTTATATAAAGATTACTTGCTCATATTAACTAAAAATTATATTACTGTACTCTCTAAGAATTAATGTGCCCTAAAAATTTTCATTTGGAAACTGATCCTTATCATGTGATGATGAAGAGCATTTGATTTCTTGAAAGGAAACTGCTTTGGCAGCATCTGGAAATGCAAATCTTCAATCACATTTCTATTCTCAAAGGCTTGGAGAAGTCTATAATTTACATTCAGACCTCAATGCAAATTTTATATTGTGAACTTCACATTGCCAAAAAATTGCTTTAGAGAGACTTGAATCTAAGATCGGGGGGAAAGTTTGTATATCAATGGTAATAATTTTCTAATATGCAAATAGGTATGTGATGGCTATAAAACACAAAAATTTCTCTGAAAACAATTAATTTTGTTCTTCATTTTTTCTTTACAGTTTACTGAGAGTGGCATGTGTTTTTATTTTGTATCTAAGCATGTTAATATGTCTTCTTAATAAATATCCTTTATTAAAACAAAGTATTTTGGTTGCGCTTTTAAATAATTATTTTGGAGCATAAAGAAGACTTAGAGGGTATGAGATATAAATCATTTATCTGAACCAGGAGACTGAAGTAAGGTGATTTGCCAATTGCCTCTTTGTAGGTCGGAGGCAAGGTGGGGCTTTCCTGACTATAATATTCAGTTAAGTTCTCTAAACAGTTATCAGCCCATAAGACTGTGCCAAGCACTATTCCACAATTTCCCAAAGACAATTAAGACTAGTATCTATGGATTGATACAGCATGAGTCTTAAAACTCACTTGGAGTCAGGGTCTATACGGAATAGTGTTACAGACAAAATGTTAATGACAATTAAAAATATAATCAGTGACATTAATAAGTTTTTGTATTTCCAGATGCAACTATGGTATTTTTTAAGGGACAGCAGGTAAAAATGTGTCACAGCATTAAGAATCACTAACAAAGACCTTTATATTAATTTTGAATATTGTAGTAAAAGAGAACAAGATTTTGAGGTCAGACAAATCTGAATTCAAACCTGTCCCAGGCCGGGCGCGGTGGCTCACGCCTGTGATCCTAGCACTCTGGGAGGCCGAGGCCAGAGGATTGCTCGAGGTCAGGAGTTCAAGACCAGCCTGAGCAAGAGTGAGACTCCATATCTACTAAAAATAGAAAGAAATTATCTGGACAACTAAAAATATATATAGAAAAAATTAGCTGGACATAGTGGCACATGCCTGTAGTCCCAGCTACTCGGGAGGCTGAGGCAGGAGGATCGCTTGAGCCCAGGAGTTGGAGGTTGCTGTGAGCTGGGCTGACACCATGGCACGCTAGCCTGGGCAACAGAGTGAGACTCTGTCTCAAAAAAAAAAAAAACCTGTCCCAAGTTAGCATAAGAAGTCTGGGCCTTCATACCCCACATTCATCAATTATTGGGTACAGGCTGCCCCCAAGGACCTCTGTCAAGAAAAAGAAAACAGGCACAAATAACCAATATCAGAATGAAAAAAGATATAACTACAGATAATGTATATATTAAAATAGGAAGACTTTGAGAACAATTTTATAACAATGAATTTGAAGGTTTATACAAAATGGACCAATTCCTAGGAAAATATCACCCAAACATACTCAAAACCAGAAAACCTGAGTACCCTTTCTGGTGGATGCTGTGATGTGGTCTCCAGACCCTCTGTCCTAATTTCTGGGAGTGTCATCAGTATTCATCTGTCAGCGTCATCTGAAAAAAGTAGACTCACCCAAGATCACTCCCCACTTCTTGACATAAAAGTCCTAAATGTTCATAAATGAAATATATAAAGTAAAAACTGACAGACATATAAGAAAATAGACAAACCTACAGTTTAAGCTGGAGATATCAACATTCCTACAGTAACTGAAAGAAAATCAGGCAGAAAGTCAGAACGCTTAGAGATGACCCGAAAAGCACTAACAATCCACCTAACCTGGTAGATACTTACAGAACACTCTAACCAACAACAGCAAAACACAGAGTCTGTTTAAATGCACACAGAACTCTCACCAAGGCAGACCACATGCTGTGCCATAAAACAAACCTTCCCAATTCTAAAAGAACAGAAATACAAAGTAGAGTCTCCAACTATCATAGAATTAAAATAGAAAAATACCTGGAAAATACCCAGATATTTGGAAATTCACACACTTTTAACTAATCATAGGGTCAAAGGGGAAGTCTCAAAGGAAATTTTAAAATATTTTGAACCAAATTAAAATAAAAAATACAACATATGAAAATTTGTAGGATGCAGAGAAAGTGCTTAGAGGGAGATTTCTAGCATTAAATGCATGTATTAACAAAGAGCAAAGATGATGATGAAAGAAATCAAAGAAAACTTAAATGGAAAAACACTGTTCATGGATTGGAAGATCCAACATAGTAAAGATGTCAATACTCCCCAAAGTGATCTATAGATTTCGCACCATCCCTATCAAAATCCCAGCAGTATCTTTTTTTTTTTTTTTTTTTTGCAGACATGGACAAGATTATTGTATAATTTATATAAAGAGAAAAGGAACTAAAATAGTTTAAAATAATTTTGAAAAGACAAACAGAAATCAAATCACCTGACTGTAAAACTTATTATAAAGCTATGGTAATTAAAGTAGTGTGGTATCAGCAAAGAGACAGACATAGATCAATGGAACAAAAGAGAGTCTAAAAATAAACCCACATGAATATAGATATTTGATCTTTGACAAAGATATAAAAGTGATTCAGTGGAAGACAGTCTTTTCAACAAATAGTGTCAGAGCACTTGATCATCAGTATTTACCAACATATACAAAAGGCAAAGAAGAAAAAGAACCTTGACCTAAACCTCAGACCTCACACAAAAATTAACTCAAAATTGGTCATAAAGTTAAATATAAAATATAAAACTATAAAACTTTTAGAAGAAAACATAGGAGAATATCTTCCTGAACTGAGGTTAGGCAGAGTTCTTAGAAATGACACCAAGAGTATGATATATAAAAAAACAAAATCTGACTAAATCTATAATAAGTATGTTTGCTTTGTCAAAGACACTTTGAAGAGAATGGACAAGCTGCATATGCAAAGAAAATATTCACACATCACATACCCAACAACAGACTTTTATCATGAATGTAGAAAGAACTCTCAAAACTCAGCACACAAACCACCCAGACCAGATGGCACCGAAGGTGAAGAAGGAAGCTCCTGCCCCTCCCAAAGCTGAAGCCAAAGCCAAGGCTTTGAAGGCCAGGAAGGCAGCACTGAAAGGCATCCATAGTCATTAAAAAAAAAAAATAAAAGGTGATGATCTGCACTTCACCCACCTTCTGGCAACCCAAATAGCCTCAGAAAAGTGCTCCCAGGAGAAACAACTCTGCCATCATCAAATTGCCCCAACCACTAAGCCTGCCGTGAAGAAGACAGAAAACAACACACTTATGCTCATTGTGGATGCCAAAGTCAACAAGCTCCACATCAAACAGGATGTGAAGAAACTCTGTGGCGTTGTAGTGGCCAAGTTCAACACCCTGCACAGGCCTTCCCTTAGGGAAATGAGTATCAAAACCATGAAGAGATACCACTACACACCTATTATAAGCAAAGAATGTTTTCATGGATAAAACAAAGAATGACAATTCAAAGTGCTGACAAGATTGAGGTACAACTGGAATTCTCATACATTTCTTGTGGGAATGCAAAATAGTAAAGCCACTCTGGAGAACAGTTTGGCAGTTTCTAAAATCAATTGCATTTGTATGTACCAGCACAATTGGTTACAAAATAAAACTTAAAAACAGGTTAACATTTATAATGGCTTCAGAAGAGTCAAGTACCTAGGAATCAATATAACACAAAATACACCACAACTCTGTTGGGTAAATTATAAAATTTTTCTGAGAAACACTAAAGAAATCTTCAATAAATGCACATCTTTATCGTGTTCATGGAGGGGAAGACTCATAAAGATGTCACGTCCCTCCCAACTCCTCTCAGTATCCCAATGGGGATTGTTACTGCTGAACTTGATCAGCTGTTCCTAAAGTGGATATGGAAAGATAAGGGCGAAGAATAGCCAAGACACTCTTGACAAAGAGCAAGGACTTGCTGTAGCAGATACCAGAATTTAATATAAAGTTATAGTGATTAACAAAGTACAGTATTGGTGAAGAGATAGCAGACCAGTGGAATATATTAGAGAGTCCAGAGAAACTTATATACATCAACGTTTGATTCAAGGAGGCAACAAGGCAGAGCAGTAGAATAACAATAGCCTTTTAACAATAAATAAGCCTGAGACAATTCATATAAAAACAAAAATTAATTGTGCCTCTATCACACAGAAAAATCAATTCCAGGTGGATTGAAGAGTAAATGTGAAATGCAAATTTATAAGCTTTTCATAGTTACTATAAGTAAATAACTTCATAATCCTGGAGTGAGGATCCTATTCAAGTCACAAAAAAACACTAATCTTTAAAGGACATTTTTGATGTATTGAAGTACATTAAAATTAATAACTTACATTCATCCACAAACATCATAAAAAGTATGAAGAGACAAGCCACAAAATGGAAGATATTTTCAATACATATAAATAATTAGCATCCAAAATGTAGAAATACTACAAAATGATTTAAAAAGAAAGCCCAATAAAAAATTGGGCCAAAGGATTGACAGTCTTAAGAACTGACAATAAACAAGTATTTGTATGGATGTGAAGCAACAGAAGTCTTACCCTTAGTGAAACTAAGTAAAAAACAAAAAAAGTAAAGGCCATGGTTGCTTTTACTCTTATTTATTAGCTGAAGATACGTATACTGTAAATCCACACACTAATTCTACTCTTAAGAAATTCTCACACATGTACACCAGGATCTAGGTATAAAAATGTTTCCAGCAACTACATTCATAAAGGCCAAATGCTATAAACTGCCTAAATATCCATGTGCATGAATTTTTATACAATTAAATACTACACCAAAATTTAGAATACTTGTAAAAGCCATGACATTTACAATTGCACACAAAAACATGGATTAATCTCATAAAGTTAAGCCAAAAAGCAAGACACAGAAGCATAAACACAGCTCATACATATGAAGTTCAGAAATGGAAAAATTAAACTATATTGTTTAAGGATGCATTTACAGGAAGAAAACTATAAAGAAAAGGAAGGAAATTATAAAAGTCAGAATAGTTATGAACTCTTGGGAATTAAGAGATTAGGATCAGGCAGAGGCATATGGAGAACTTCAAGTATAGGTGACGTTTTATTTCTTGATGTGGGTAATATTTACATGGCTCTCAGCTTTATAATGAAACCATACACACATTTGTTTTAGGCACTTTTCTGACTATTTCACAATTTTTCAAAAATCCTGTAAAACTTTCCAAAATTTTTTTGTAGATAATATATTTACAAATAAGACTTTCATTACAAATCTTAGATTATATATTTTATAGTACAAAATATTAATAGTATGAGTTTTGTTAATATTACAATAATTTTGATTTACCTTTCTTACAAATATATTATGAGAACTGAATAACACTGATATATAATAAATATGTATATTTAGTATATATGCATTCCAATCACACAAGCATAGGTATATCAACCAGAATAGATATTCACAGTCCATCAAGCCCATAATATGAACTTACAAGAAATTTTTATATTTAGCAAACATTTCCAAGTAACTATAGTAAGAATTTTGCACTTTATGGTTTCATATTGCACCAATAAACTAGCATTCGTTTCGTCTTGCAGTAAGCAGGTTTAAGCATGAAGTAAATAGATCTCCTTTTGGCCGGGCGCGGTGGCTCACGCCTGTAATCCTAGCACTCTGGGAGGCCGAGGTGGGCGGATCGTTTGAGCTCAGGAGTTCGAGACCAGCCTGAGCAAGAGCCAGACCCCATCTCTACTAAAAATAGAAAGAAATTATATGGACAGCTAAAAATATATATATAGAAAAAATTAGCCGGGCATGGTGGTGCATGCCCGTAGTCCCAACTACTCGGGAGGCTGAGACAGGAGGATCGCTTGAGCTCAGGAGTTTGAGGTTGCTGTGAGCTAGGCAGACGCCACGGCACTCACTCTAGCCTGGGCAACAAAGTGAGACTCTGTCTCAAAAAAAAAAAAAAAAAAAGATCTCCTTTCAAATTGGGATTTTGGCTTCTAAGAAAAAGACCCCATATATGTTAGCAGCTTTATTCTAAGAAATATATAGTCATGCATCACTTACTGATGAGGATACATTCTGAGGAATGCGCTGTTGTGCAAAAATCATACAGTGTACTCACACAAACCTAGATGGTATCACCTACTACATACCTAGGCTACATGGTACCCATACAGCATGTTATTGTACTGAAAACTGTAGGCAATTGTAACACAATGTAAGTGTTTGTGTATCTAAAGATATATAACTAAACACAGAAAAGATACAGTAAATATACATATTATAATTTCATAGGACCTCTGTCATATACGCAGTCCATCATTGTCCAAAACGTCATTATGCAGCAAATTACTGTAATTAGGGCCTTTCTTAGTCTTTCACAACCAAATGAAGGTAACTGATGACCAGAAATTTTCTTGGCAATGTGAAATTTTCCTGGAAAAGCTGAAATACTTTAGTATAGTAGGAGGCAATAATTTTATTTTTATTTTTTTACTTTTTTTTCTATTCTTCCCAAAGGCACCAAAAGAGAGGCAATACTTCATAAAAGCTTTCTTGGCTTGGAATTATGCTAACCGCAAATTTATTAGTTTAGTAGACAGTGTTACTGAAAGAACTCTTGCCCTCTTCTGCATTAACACAGGAATGATTTTGGTTCATGCATTTTATGGACTGAATTGTGTCCCCCACAAATTCATATGTTGAAGCCCTAACCCCCATGTGACTATATTTGGAGATAGGGCCTTTAAGGAGCTAAGTAAGGTTACATGGGGTCATAAGGGCGGGACCCTGATCTAATAGAACCGGTGTTCTTAACATGAGAAGAGGAGGAGACACCAGGAGTGCACACTGAAAGAGTAAAGGCCACTGAGGACAGTGAGCAAGTGGCAGTCTGTAAGCCAGGAAAGAGGCCTCAGCGAAAACCACGCAGCCCCCAGAACTGTGAGAAAATAAATTTCTGTTTAAGCCACCCAGTGTGTAGCATTCTGTCACCACATCCTGAGCAGACTAATACAATGCATTAAAAAAATTATAATTTTCCTTTGTTCCCTGAAAAAAAAATTCCTACAGTTGTGTAATGAAATCGTCATACAATGAGGACATATATGATTTTGTTTTTCACTAAATTTCACCATTATTGTGGCCAAATCTGCATACTATAAGTAAAGCAGTTTGAGACCTACATTATATTTTATTACAAATAGATTTTCTGTACATAAAAGTTTGGTTATTTGTAAATTCTTCCATCTTAGTTATATCTCTGTATTAGTTGACTCGGGCTGCCACAACAAAATACCATAGGCTGGGTGGCTTAAACAACAGATGTATATTCTCACCGCTCTGGAGGCCAGAAGTCCCGGATCAAAGCACCAGCCAATCCCGTTTCTGATGAGGGCTCTCTTCCTGGCCGGTACATGGCAGCCTTTCTGCTGCGCCTCACATGGCCTCTCCTTGGGGCCTGCTCACGAAGAGAGCAAGCAAGCTCTCCAGGGTCTCTTCTTCTAAGGACACTCGTTCTATCGGGGCCCCATCCTTATGACCTCATTTAACCTCAATTACTTCCTTAGAGGATCCCATCTCCAAACCCAGCCACACTGCAGGTTAGGCTTCAACATACAAACTTCGAGGGGACACAGACATTCAGTAAATAACTATCTCTAAACATAAACCCTTTCTAGGCTACCATTTAATAAAATGTTAGCACTCCCAAACTACAGCAAAACAGACAATAAAAATCTGTTAAGTATACAAACATTGAGAAAAATACTTCATTTTTTAAAATGATTCTAATGAGTCAATGTCACGCAACACAGTTCAAGTGCTGGATGAGACTTGGTCAGAGAAAAAACAAATTTAAACTATAGGAATAATTCTGTGAGGAGTTAAAGAGGCTACAGCTAGAAGATGGGGCAGAATGCAATGAAAGCAGAGTCCTCCATCACCTGGAAACTGGCAGCTAATGTGAAAACAGACTGGGTGCTACTGGGTGGTCTTCCGGGAAAATAATAATTCAAATATAGAACTCTCCAGCTGAGGATATGCAAACTGCTTTCCTTTTCATTTAGCTGACATATGGCCACACAGTAGTCTCAGCTATGATCTGTGCCTTACTACACTCCTGAAAACATCTACTACAGACGACTACACCAGTACATCTAAGATGGGTGTCTTAAAAGGGAGCCACAAAATGAACATTCCCAATGGAAATCTATTCTCAAGCCAATATAATAGAAGAGAAAAGACTTTTTAGGTTTAATAAAAATGATACTACCAGTAAGAGCTACTAAGCTAAATGAAGGAGTACTATATATCTACTTCTTGGATTACTATGATTAATCTCTCCCCTTTTCTTATATTCTCAACTCATCTGCCAAATTAATCCTCCCAGAACTTCATTGCTCCATTATGAAAGACTACTCCTCTGGCCTCCTGAACCGAGTGCAAATTCCTCTGCCTAGCATTCAAGCATCTACATAATCCAATCCCAGCATATTCAACCTTATTTTTAAATCCAAACACAACTCTTGACCCAAATTTGATATTCCCCCTGCTCCTTGCCTGACGTATTCCCCACATGCCAGCCAAAGCGTTTCCATTCTGTCGCCTCCTTCATGAAGCATTTCCTGATGACATCACACACCCTGATTGTTCCTTCACTCAAGAACTATGCATTAAGAACCTGCTTATGTTCCAGAAGTTGAGAGGGCTCCTTCCCCCAATTCTTTTTGTCCACCCTTCTCTGTGACTTAGGCTTAATAGTCTCCTTACCGTCCTAGTCTATCAATATGCCACCTTAATATATCTGTGGAAAACAATGTTTTATTTCTAGTTGGTTCTTGTGTGCAATCGTAACTGTAGGTGATTGTTGTTAGGAATTCAAACTTACGTGTCTTTTATACCCCCTGCAGCACATAGCAAAGGGCTGATCACCTTGATATCAACTGGTGTTAAGCATGTCTTTCATTTGTAAATCTTGTGAATTACTTACACTTTTGTGCCTGTCTTGAAGGGATACAAGGAAAGAGAGAAGAGCCTGACACTTGAATATTTTTTTTTTCAGTTGCCGACATTGTCCTTAGCTATAATTGGTAAGACAAACATTTGTGTAGTTCCTACTGTAGATCGGTTCAGACATAAATATTCTATTATGGTATGGCTTTAATCACGGTTGTTCCCCAGCACCGATCATTGCTTTCTGCACATAATTAACACCTGTACTGTGTTGAGTGAAAAATGAATGTGGTCCCTCCACCCCCGCCTTCCAGTAGCTTATAAAGGGGTACAGGTTAGGGTGACACAAGCGATGAATAAACAAATAAACGAGCAAGGTAATTTCAGAGCGTGATAACTGCTGTGGAGAAAATAAAACAGGATACTTAGTATCACGACCTACGCAGCAGTTGGCCAATCTGGAGATGTCTATCAGGCCCCCCTCCGCACGGCTCCCGGGCCAGGAGGGCAGACGCCCGGGGGCGACCCCGCCTCCCTCCCCGGCTGCGTGGGTCTGGGCACGTGGCTACTTCTCCGGCCTCGACCTGCCCATCCTCGTAAAATACCTACTACCTGCCCCGGGGGGGCGAAACTGAGGATCACAAGAGTCGTACGCAAAGCGCCTGGCACGGAGCCTGGCGACCCAGCAAGCGTTCAGGAGGTGTCGGTAGCGATGCGAGCCGCCGGTCAGGTGAACTCACCTGGCGCTGAAGGGCAGCGAGAGCCTCGGGCTCTCTGCACAGACCCGCGCCTCCCTGCCCGGGGTGGCCCAAAGCTGTGCCCAGCAAAGTTTTGACCTTGAACTGAGGTCCCAGGGGCTCGAGGGGGTCGCTGCCCGTCCCCGCCAGTGAGGGCGGACGCACACCGGCCGGTGAGCGGGGTGAGCAGCGGGTGTCCAGCCGCGGTCAGGCGGGAGGCCTCGAGGGCGCGACCCGCCCCGGGCAGGCGTCCTGCGGCGGCGGGGAACGAGCCCGGGTCCCCTCCCCGCCGGCCTCTCCGAGCGCGGGCCGCGATGCAGCGGGGGCAGGCGCCGCCGCTCCCGCCCGCCCCGGCCCGCTCGGTGCGGCTCGGCCCGGCGGCAGCCCGCCCGGCGCGACGCCGTCCCGGGGCGCGAGGCCGCCTCAGGGCGCGAGGCCGGCGCGGGCCGGCCGGGCGATGGGCGGGGCGAGGGCGCGGGCGGGGCGGCGGGCACATGCGCACAGGCGGCGCGGCCGGCACGCGGCGCTCGCGCTCCCGGCTTAAATGAGCCCGGCGCCCCGCGCCCGCCACTTCAGCGGATCCCGCGCCGCGGCCGCGGGCGGAGCTGCCCGGCTGTCCGGGGCCGCTCATCCGCTCCCATCGGCTCCGGGCGGCCGGGGGACTGAGCGCCGCCGGTCAGGAGGCGGCGCCCGTCGGGGGCCTCGGGCAGCGCGGGAGCCCGCCGGGGGCTCGGGCATGGCGGGCCGCAGGACCTGAGCCCTGGCCCGTGGGGAGGCAGCCTGGTGGCCGGCGATGGGGACCGAGCGGGGCTGCCGCCGCGCCGGGCCGTGAGCGCCGCCGCCGCCTCAGCCCCCTGAAGCGCCGGGCCGCTTGAGAACATGGCCCTGGCGCAGCTGTGCCCGGTCCTCAAAGGTAAGCGCCCGGGCGGCGGACGGCGCCCCCTGCGGGCCGAGGCTGGCGCCGCCCTGCCCGCGTTCGCGTCGCTCCCCGCGCCGGCACCGACGAGCCTCTTTGTCCCCGGGGCTCACGGCGGCTCGGAGCGCAGCGCCGGGCTCTGGCCCCGGCCGGCCCGGGTCGACTTGCTGCCCCGCGCTCTGCCCAGCGCCGCACAATCGGCTGCGTGGGGACCGTGCCGAGCGGGGTCGAGCCGGGCGGCGCCGGCCCGGAAGCCCCTGGCAGCGCGGGCCTCCGGGCTGCGCCCTCGCGCCTCTGCCGCGGATTCCGCCCGGCGCTGTGCGGAGTTGTGGCAGTCCTGGCGGCGCGGCGAAGGCCGGCCTTGCTCGGAACGCAGCGGCACAGTAATTCCACGCAGTGACCAAGACGTCGTGCAGCGGCTCGGACCGGCCGCGCCGGGATGGGGCCTGCGGGACGGCCGGTCCCACCTGCTGCGGCCGCGGAGGCTGCGGCGCCGCTGCGGGCTGGTGCGGACCCGGCCCGGCCCGGGGAGCGAGCTCGGCCGCTCGGGCTGTGCCCCGGGCGCTCCCGGACGCCGCTCCCGGGACAACCCTCGCGCTGCCCGGAGCTCAGAACATCCCGCCGCGGTGCTTGGCTCTTTCTAATTTGTTGTGCCGGGAATTAAAACGCACTCGGCCGCTTTGCATTGTCCAGGAGGTTATATTCGATAACATTGATATACATAGATAATTGAGATTGCGATACAAAGTTGCTTCTGAAGCTAGAACTGAATAAATCCTTTTTTCGCCAATTCTCAGAGGGAAAACAGCACCGCCACTCAATAAAGGACTTCCCTTTTGCTCCTGCTGATTTAAATTGAAAATTAGATTAGCTGTATATTTGCACTGTTAAAATTTTTTCATATTGGGGGGAAGTTAAGGCATTGCATTGAGTCGTGTGTAGCTTATTATTGTATCTTACTACTTGCACAGTGACAGATTTTGATGTTTTTCTGACTCCATATTAACACTTTTTTCAAATTTGTTTTATTACAGAGTTCAGCGTAATATTCCTTTTAATTTTAATTGGACAAATCATCTACTCCAAATATTCCTAAATTCCTAATTGATATTGCAGCAGTTTAAGACGTTTAACTACCCAACTATATATATATACGTGTATGTTTAGCTTGTACTAAAGCAGCTTCGGACTTTCTACCCGGAATATTTCACAATCAGTCCACAAATTCTTAGTGATTCTTTCATTACTTTACAATTAAAAACAACGCTGAGATTAACCCTATAGTTTTCATGTCGTAACTCCTAATTTATATAAACCTGCCTTGGAAGTTAAGGTTTTGTTTCACTCTTTTATAATAAACTGTGCGTAGTAGGATTTCTGCTAGCGCTGCCTCGGCGAGCTATTGTTCCGTCTTCCGGGCGCAGCCCCGCCGCCCGCTGCTCCTGCAGACCCGGCCGCGACGGCGCGGGGCCGGCGGCCTCGGGCGGGGAAGGGACTCGCGGCTTTTGTGCCTCCGCCGCTGCGGGCGGCGCGCACCGCCCCCTCCGGCCGCCGGGCGCAGCCGTGGCGGTTGCACCTTTCGGGAAGGAGCCTGCTGACGGCGGAGCCGCGGGGAATGACAGTCTGGTCTCTGCTGTGGTCTCGTTTCTAATGTTACCCAGCCTACACTATTTTTCCCTGCTGAAGCATTTCTAAACCTCAAGCTGAATTGCTGTTGTTGTAGGATTACTAGAGAGAAAGCAAGCTATTTTTAAATCTTCTGCGGCATGTGCTTGTTAATGCTGAGCATTGGTCTGGAAAGATTCAAGAAATTGTTAAAAGTAGATTCTAATAAGTGAACCTGGGAGACAAAGACAAGAGTGAAGGGAGGACTTTGGTTTCACAGCACGCACTTGTATCACTGAATTTTTTTTTTTTAACCAAATGCATGTATAACCTGTATAACAATTAACATTTTTAATTTTTAAAAGTTATCTTTAAAAAAAATTGGCTTTTCCCAGTGCTCCTATTCATTTTGTGCCCCAAGGCATGAACAAGTGTTTCTTAAGTAGACTATAAGATAAATTGCTTCAACATCAAAGAGGTTCTTATCTGAAGCAGCTATTTAACATTTACGTAATTATAGATAATGCCTACCAAAGCCTTGTTTGGAATATTATGATCACTTTCTACTAAAATAAATCAGCCGTAATGAGTGTGAGATTTTAAGTAGAAGGTAATTTTAGTTCTTTAAGGTGCCATTGATTCTTTATGTTTTACTTTCAGCAGCGAGGACAAAAGGATAACCCACTAGGCTTTTAAACCTTTTATATATTGTTGAAACTGACTAATTCACATTAATCTGTTTATGATTACTATAGATCTTACAAAATTTGAGTTAACCTTCCATGAGGGTTAAATAAGTATTATAATCAAATGAAAATATTACATTAGGATTATAAATCCATTTTGTGGTTCTTATTCATTCTGCACATTTGCTTGAGGAGAAACCTGTTTGACTCAGCAGTATTTAAAGCTGTATAAACTGTAGCTAAATTTGATTTAACAGAGCACAAATATCCCTTGGAACTATATTTTTAAAATTTAGTCTGAGACTGCAAGTATTAATTTCTGTTCATCTTTCTTAAATGTTATCAAAGACCGTAAACTGACTATACAGCTTAAGTATAGTATTGAAAACTCCTTTAGTAGTAAAGTTTTTTAACACAGCCCTGTAAAAAAACTAACTTTTTGTCTTTTCCTCCCGGAGTTTGGAGGAAAAAAACTGTCTTAACACTGTTAATTGAAACTAATGCTTTATTACAATAAATCTTGAACTAGAATCTGCTTTATCTACAATTTGACACCAAACTGACTATTTAGGGGAAAAAAAAAACGCATGCATTACAAAGCAAGTTCGGGTGGGGTGCAGTGGCTCACACCTGTAATTCTAGCACTCTGGGAGGCAGGAGGATTGCTTGAGGTCAGGAGTTGGAAACAAGAGGGAGACCCCTTTTCTACTAAAAATAGAAAAAATTAGCTGGGCGTGGTGGTGTGCACCCTCAGTGCCAACTACTGTGGAGGTTAAGGGAGGAGGATAGCTTGAGCCAAGGAGTTTGAGGTTGCCTGTAAGCTAGGCTGACGCCATAGCACTCAGAGCGAGACTCTGTCTCAAAAAAAAAAGCAATTTCAAATCAAAGCCACTTTTCTTTTTGGAAAATAGAAAATGATAGACAATAAATAAAGTTCATATCTACAATTTTAAAACAACATTCCACATTCTGCTTGTGAGTTACTGCCCATTCACGGTCTCCTATCATTTCTCTGTTTATACTCCTGCAAGATAATTATCAATATTTTAAAAAGGCACTTGAGATTCCAATTATTATTATTCCAACTCTAAGGAGTTGGAAAGGAGGACCCTAAGAGGTGATCTAATCCACTGGTTTCCAAATTTTCCTTAACAGCAGAACTCCTTCTTCAAAGGAACTCTTATGAGAAAATACTTTAAAAACAAAAAGAACAGAAGAAAAGAGCAAGGTTGCTCTGATTGGTGGGAGGCCTTGCCCTCTCAATCACCTCAGAAATCAGGGTGGCCCGGGGAGAACTGATATTTTTCAGCATGTTTGTTATATTGCTTATATAATTAGAGTATACTAATCTGAAAGTTCAATTTTTCCTAATCAAAATGACATTAAAATGTTAAATATGCCTAGAGTAATATGTTGGAAATTACTGCACCAAAAGATATTAAGTACTCTTTTAGATGTGACCTGATCATGTTAAAATTTGATGGTAGTTGCTGTGGATGTCGAAGGAGGACTCGGGTAATTAAAGTACAGGGTACAAAACTGTCATCTCAGATCAACTGTAACTCAGGAGTTTGTCACATTCTGCAAGAAAGTTACTTTTTCTTATAAAAGTGATTGGCAGTGTGATTAGCATATGTAGGCTGGAGTGATCCCAAAGTTCATCTTCTTTCATAACTAATAAAGTAAGATTGAGTTTGATTAAATTTGGATACTTTGTTGTTGTTCTTGGGAACATAGTTTATCAAAAACAAGTTACTACTGCTCTGTCAAGTAGTATGTGGACTGTAATTGAACTCCATTCTGCTTTCATTACAGAAAATAGTAATGAGCAGGGAGACCAGTTAGGTGGTTGTTACATTCTGGCATCTTGTGTTGGATTTAAAAGCCTATGTTTACTGCTTAGATGCTTAAAACAGGAAGGCTTAGAAAGTCACATTTCATTACTAAAAAAGGTAAATTGAGCCAGCTTGAAGAAAATAAGAGTGGTGGCAGGGTATCTGAAGAAGAAAAAAACTTAATTCTTTTCCCATCCCCTGATTTATACTCAAATAAAAAGACGCTGGGGGCCAGGAGCAGTGGCTCACACCTGTAATCCCAGCACTTAGGGAGGCCGAGCACTTGAGGCCAGCAGTTTGATACCGGCCTGGGAAACATGACAAGACCATGTCTTTGCAAAAAAAATTTTAAATAGGCAAGCATGGTGGCACAGGCCTGTAGTCCCAGCTACTCAAGAGTCTGAGGCAGGAGGATTGCTGGACCCCACGAGTTGGAGGCTGCAATGAGCTATGATGATGCCACTACACTCTAGCCTGAGCAATAAAGCAAGACCCTGTCTCAAAAGAGAAAAAAAAAAAGGCTTAATCATAGTCATATGTGTGGCTACCGTTAAACCAAGATGTGTGCTTGTCAGTTAGCACAGGGCTCTCTGTACTATATGTTGTGGTTACAAAGAAAGATGTCCTCGGGATCCTGCTTCGTTGCTTTGTGTATTCGTCTTACCTGTATTGAGTGCTATTATAGGCTAGGCAATCTTCCAGGCACTGGAGGTGCAGCAGTAATCAGGGAGACAGGGCCCCTCTTTCTAATAAGAAGAGAGAAACAATAAACAAGCCCCCCTAAAAAAAAAAACAGGTAATATAAGTAATAATGAAAATAAAGCAAGATAAGGGAGAAAATGCAGAGCTTATTTAGAAATTGGGGAAGCCTCATAAGACCTAAGGGACAGGAAGGAACCAGCCATCCGGGGACTTTCTAGGCAGAGGGCATAGCTAGTCCCCAAGGCAAGAATTAGCTTGGTGTGTTGAAGTAATGAGAAGGCCTGTGTAGCCATAGAGAGTAGTTAGAAGGCCAGAGAGGTACAGGTGCCAGATGACATAGCACCTCTGAAGTCAGAGTAATGAGTATGGGTTTATTCTAAACATAACCGGACTATACTGGAAAAATTTATGAAAGACCATGATGTGGTCTGATTTATATTTTGAAAAGATCACTGACTGCTGTGTACACAATAGACTATAGGGGACTGTGGCAGAAATTTCCAGTTGTCTCCCACGTTCCATTTTACCCTTTCTCAGTAACTTGAATTTTAGCAAGCACACATTCTCCCAAAATAAAGACTATATTTACCAGCTTTCTGTAGATGTGGCCATGTGACTAAGTCTAGCCAGTTAGATGTAATTAGAAAATGATGTGTGCAACTTAGGGGAAGTGTTGTCTTTGTTGTTTAAACTTTTTATTTTGAGATAATTGTAGATTCCGGGCAAGTGTTTTTAAAGAGAGGGGCAATGCCCTGTATCATGTTCATTCTTACTGACTAGAGTGCAGACACTGTAGCTATAATGAAGATACAATGGCTGGCACTCCAGCGTTTATGTTGGACCATAAGGTGCCCTTGGAAATGAAGGTCACACACAGCTGAATAATAAGATGGAAGCCCCTTAGGTCTCTGGTAACAACATAGCCTGTACTTTGGCCCTTGACTGCTTATCTCCAGTTTGTTTGCATGACAGAAATACATCTTATTTAAACTGTTAGGTTAGGCTTTTCTATTACTCATGCCAAACCTAATGCTACCATTATCGGAGTGTGCAAAATCAATGTAAGCAACAAAACCAGGCAGATAGAAAGCTGTTAAATAGTCACAGAACTGAAAAGCCTAAATGCTATCAAGTAAAATTAATCTGGAAAGGGTTGCTAGAGAAAGCAGATATTAGACAGTGTAATTTTACAGAGGCAGAGAGGTCCATGGCAAGTGCAGATTTGTAGGGGCACTATAAGACTGGGTGGAGCATTCACTTCAAGTTCAACATTTCCAAAACCAACTCAATTCCTTTTTGCCCGTCCCCTGCCCTGCCCCGCCCCATCCATATTGGTCCAAACTTGTCCCTACTACCACCAAATAGGAAAAAAGGCAGCCTCTGTTCCCTTTGGTAAACGATCATTTTCCTGTTGCAGTAGTCTTCAAAGTGTGGTCCCCGTCTAGCAGCTTCAGCATTGCTCGAGAATTTGTTAAAATGCAGATGCTCAAACCCCACCTCAGACCTACAGATCAGAATCCCTGAAAGTGTGGCCCCGAATCTGTGACCCAGTAGGCCCTCAAGGTGATTCTGATGCACACTCAAGTTTGAGCATCACTGTCCCAGTGATTCATTTTCCCACACCTAGAAGTAGAATTACTGGGTGGGATTTGCACATTTTAAGCCTTAATGCATATTACCAGATTAACCTCCAAAAAGTTGGCCAGTCTATAATCCAGTGGCATATATGAGTATGTCAGTTTCCTATAGCCTGACCAACACTAGAATCTCTTTTTTTCTACTAGTAAGGCTGAATTTTTGTGTATGTGCGTGTGTGTGTTTTGGCACATTTTGGTATCTCCCCCACCTCCAGTTATTTATAGTTTTTATTTATGTTTCTATCTTCAGCAAATGAAGGTGCTCTTCACCCAAAAGTAAATGCATAATTCACCTTTTTTTCCCCAACCTGGTATTTATTTTGTGTTTGGCTCTGAAGTAAGGATGTAATTGTTTTCCCAAATAATTAACATATTATCCCAGGACCATTTATTAAATCTATCCTTTTCACCAAGGGTTCCAAATACCACATATATCATAGTAAATTCTTGCATCTATATATTTCTGAGCTTTCCTTGTCTTGCATGGAGATTAAGGCCCATGTCTGTTTGGTTCTCTGCCCCCCAGAGCTGCATCACTGTACGGCAGGTGCTGCGTGTGGTTAACAGATCATCTGTTTCTTCCTACACCATTGCTGTGTTTTTAATTACTGTAGCTTTACAATCAGTATGTATTATTTTTATGTATTTTATGGTATTTCTAAATTTTCCTTGGCCAATGTAAAAAGTCTTCTAGATGAGCATCAGAAACATTTTAAGGCCGGGCTCGGTGGCTCACGCCTGTAATCCTAGCACTCTGGGAGGCTGAGGCGGGTGGATCGCTCGAGGTCAGGAGTTCGAGACCAGCCTGAGCTAGAGTGAGACTCCGTCTCTACTAAAAATAGAAAGAAATGATCTGGCCAACTAAAATATATATATAGAAAAAATTAGCCGGGAATGGTGGCGCATGCCTGTAATCCCAGCTACTCGGGAGGCTGAGGCAGGAGGATTGCTTAAGCCCAGGAGTTTGAGGTTGCTGTGAGCTAGGCTGACGCCACGGCACTCACTCTAGCCAGGGCAACAAAGCGACACTCTGTCTCAAAAAAAAAAAAAAAAGAAACATTTTAAGTCTAAAAAAAACAAAACTTAAGATTTTGATTAAAATATTATTAAATTTATGTCCTATTGGAAAGAATTATTACCTGTAACAACATTGTTTTACTATCCAGAAACACAGTACTTCTCTATTCAATTTATTTACTTATTTTTATTCTAGTCTTTCTTCCCTAAAGGGTATAATAATTTACCAAGTAACTCTCTTGGAGTTTCTAGGTTTTTACCTATAAATAATAATTTTGTCTTCTTTCCAGGATTTATTTCATTGGCCAGAGTTGCCACTGTTAAGTAACAGATGAATATATGTGACTTTGATTGATTCATTGATTTATTTTTACAGTAGAAAGTAGGGCCTTTAAGCTGGAAGGCCTGGAGGCAAGATTATCTGCTTAGAGTTGAAAGGACAGTGGTTCAGGATGAAAAGAGGTAGAATAAAGGGAGTGGCTTTGGAGGATGTGTGTTTAACACCTTGAATAGCACCTGTCTTTGTCATTTAAGTGACTTCATTTTAAATCACATCTGTACACAGGTTATTACAAGGCCTGAGTTAAACCCCAGAACCAGAAGTAAGGGCATAAAACTACCCTTTTCAAGTGTCAAGTCACAAGGAGTACTCTGCAATCAAACTGTATGGTTTTGGAGTTTAGCGTTTTTATTTTTGGTGTGGATTTCTAACATGGAATTAGTGCCTTCCTGAGTATCTCTGAAGTCAAAGTGTGACGTATTTCTGGATTTGAGAAATTACCGATCCTTTTGGTAAGAGGAAGAAGGAACTGTGGCAAAGAGATTGGAACTAAAGACAGAACAAAGCACCACAGAACTGCTTCATGTACTAAATAATTGCAGTGTTTAGCATTAATGGAATTTGGTTTAATATTTTAGCCTGATTATATATAGCTGAAGTGATGTACAAAGATCCTGTTACACAACTTGGGAAACTGTGTTTATTATGATACAGGATTTAGAATGATTAAGAGTCACAACTACATCACCAGAAACTGTATCAGTAAATCTTTCTCTCTAATTGCTGCGGAGGTTTGCCCTATTCTTACTATGTCATTTTTATATTCAGCAGCACAGCTCATTTGTTTGATTGAGTTGTGAATAGCTAGTAATTACTTGGGGAAAAAAAATTTGTGAGCAGCCCTCTATATAAAGTTGGAAATAATACAATAGCTTTGTTGGGCCTTGCGACTTTATTTTCAGTATGACTGGCCTGCCTTACTTGTGTATTCTGTGCACATTTTATTAGTCAGTTATTTCACACAGGCAAATTTTACTGGTCATTGTATATCATCATTTTTCTGGCGCAGTTCATCTTTTTGTCACAGTTGTACTGTTGCTCTGCTGGCTTCAGTGTGTTGATTTCTTTCTTGCCCTAACTGCTGGCTTTGTGGTTACTTCCTTAAAAACTGTGAATTAGAAGTGTGAAAGCTGGTGAATAGTTAGGCCTGTGATTCAGGCAGAAAAGTGTACTGAGCACGCAGCTTTGACCAGTGGTGTATCACCTGAATGACAGGCCTTGGGAGATGGCGCCCACGAATAAGATAAATTGATGCAAGTGGGTGTGTTCTTTGCTGAATTATCAAATATCTAATATTACCTTGGGTTTCCTTTTGTTCATAAATCTTCTGTTTCAACAAATTGTTTCAAAACTCCCTTCCTCTAACTCAGACACCATGTAAAGATATGAAGAATTTGAAGGAAGGATTGTTACTACGTAATATGAGATCTTCATCACTATTAGCAACCAAAGAAAGGGAAAGGGAAATTAAAATTCTCCAGAGAAAATAGGAGACAAAGGTTAGCAAGCATGCAAAAAACCGAAGATGAAAAGGTCAAATGATTAGATTTTAAGATGTAAACTGAATGGCAGGAACTACATCTTACTTTTGCACATTGGTGACTTTGGGCAGTAGATACTCAGCACATGCTGTTGAGTGAGACTCTCCACCAGTCACTTACACCAGCAACCGTGCGATACCTCCGTCTTCCTCCCCCGTAACCTCCCGTACGTTATCATTAACCTCCCGTCCTTTCTGTTTCCACTACCACTGCTCTGTTTTACCTTCTCCAAAGAAATACTCACCTTTACTTCCTAATGATTTTCTCTCTTTTCACTAAAAGTGTAGACTCCACACAACCATCAGGATTATTGGTCTGAAACACAGATGTGATAATGACACTCTCTAGTTTAAAAACCTACAAGGGCTTCCCATTACAGCCAGAAGTCCAAACTTTTTAGGTTGGCCTTCAAAACTTTACAATCAGATCGTATCCTACTCCTTTTTTCTAACCTACTATAATTCTGTTTCCCTCCACATGCTAGCCAGACCGTATTACTCAGAGTTCCCTAAAACCTGCTGTAGATCAGTGCTCATGTATCTGTGTTTTTGAATTATATAAGCTGTTTCTTTCTCCCTCTCCTGAGCTCAAGTCCTGTAAGTTCCAACTACAATACACCTTTTTACCTGAAGTTTTCCTCACTCTGTTCCCTTTAAGCCTCAGCAGAATGAATGGTTCACTTCTCTGTGCTCCATTATGCTTTCTGTATACCTCTTGTTAAACTCCTTTTCACCTTGTTTTATAGATTGTCTTTGAGAATAAATTGACTCCTTGTGGATACAAGTTTCTCCTAACATCTATCATTTATTTAGCAAAATATCTGGCACATAAAAAGTACTCTGCGGGCCGGGCGTGGTGGCTCATGCCTGTAATCTTAGCACTTTCGGAGGCCTGGGCAGGAGGATTGCCTGAGGCCAGGAATTCAAGACCGGCCTGGGCAACAGCGAGACCCCAACCCTACAAAGGGTAAAAAAAAATTAGCCAGGCATGGTGGTGCGGCCTGTGGTCCCAGCTACTTGGGAGGCTGAAGCAGGAAGGTCGCGTGAGTCCCGGTCCCGGAGTCTGAGGTTGCAGTGAGCTATGATGATGCCACGGCACTCTAGCCCAGGCAACAGAGTGGGACCCTGTCTCAAAAAAAAAAAAGCACTGTGCACATCATCTCATTTAATCCTCATAACAACTAATGAGGTTGATGCTATTAGTATATCTTCCTTCTTTTAAAAACAAGTAAGCTGAAGTGAAATGGCCTTTACACAAGGCAAAACTTGAACCCTGACCCAGATTCATCCAACTTCTGAAGTCCATACTCTTGACCATTTTGCCGTATCGCTCTCTCCACACCTGTGCATCTTCAGTAAATACTCCACAAGAGCTTATTCCCTGAGTCAGGATAACTCTACTTCACACAGTAGTTTGGGCAGGCTGGTAGTATACGCACCATTCATAAAAATGTTTTTAAACCTTCAAAACACGTACAAAAAACAATTCGATATGTTGTTGATTGGGTCTCAGCAACGTTTGACTTGGATAAAAAAGCTACAGTGTCTAAATATGACTGGCTTTTGTAACATAGAACGTGGCCTGGTACTGCACAGCTATGAAACAGTTTGAATTCATTTCTAGGACACTGCTGCCCCCTTACTTCTGTCTTTATTATGAATGTTCTCGTAAGTCTGACAATCCAATTCAGTTTTTACTGGCATACACCAGTATAATGCATGGAAACTCTAAGATGGAGGAATGGTTAAGATTAGCAAAGTCTGTGGTAAAAAACAAAAGTGTTTTTTAAGAAAACCTATTAAGTTGAAAAATGCTTTAAATGCCATATATTTTTAGTGCTTGTATAGATAAGTACAAAGTAACTTGTCTTTTCTTTGAGTTATCTTAAATGTCAAATAGTAAATCAGAACATAACATTTAACACTTAAAGATCTTGAGAGTGAATTTTAGTAAGAGATAGTGATTTTAGTTAATTTTTTTTTGTCATCTAATTTTCCTTATAAACTTAGTAAAATGTAATATAGACTCAATTTTGTAACTTTTCTTTTCTGTTATTTCTCTAGTGTTGTTAATAACAATACTGGTAGTGGAAGGAATCGCAGTGGCCCAAAAAACCCAAGGTAAAGTACTCACAGTGATAACATACTGCGTGTTCAGAACAGTGGGCTGGCTTGTTTGAAAGGACTGAAACTTTCGAGTGCTATTTCCATAATCCCTTTGGGGTGTTCCAGGCTTTCTGTCAACCTGTCAGCTTTGATTGAACTGGGTTCAGCTGCGTTTAACTAAATTGTCAACATAAAGTCTTGCCCTGATAAATTTTTAAAATTGGCATTACAAGTAGCTCCTAGCATGCTGTGAATTATGTCCAAAAATTAAATGAGATTCATACTTTGTCACTAAGCAAAAATAAAAATCCATTTTTCCAATGTAAACAAATGAGACATTTCCATCGGTATCTTATTCAGAGCCCTTCGGTCCTGTTTTGTCTTGATTTATGAAGGAAAATTAGCTAGTATGATTTTTTTTTTGAGCCAGATATTCATATCAGCATTTACTAAATTTCCAGTATAACCTTATTTATCTTTTATTTTCGTCAGAGTTATATTATACATCCACATAAAAATCAAGGCATTCTAAAAAAAAGTAATTAGGAAAAATCATCCCCCCATTTTACTCTACATAACTTCCTGCTTCATGGAAACAATCATTCTTTTGGTATTTCCCTTGATTTCTCTGAATAACACGCTATATTGCTACTTCCTGATTATTTCAGTTTTAGACATTAAATATTGATTTCTCACCGCGGAAGATGGAAATTTAGCTCTTTCACACACCTACCATCCACACACACGTTCTCTAACCTTCTGTTTGTTCCACCCTCTCAGTATAGTTATGCCATAATTCTAGTTAAATCAGTATTCAAGGTTTACATTAAGCCACGCATTAAACTTTTTCAGTATGAATTTTGTTTCAAGTTTAGGAATTTTTTTTTGTTGTTTAATTTTTAAAATTCCCTTTCCTCCATTTTCTCTGTTCTGTCTTTTCAGGAATTCCTATTATTTGGTTATGGTCCTCTTGTTTTTTGTTTTTAATCTTTCTGTTTCCCATCACTCTTTCTGCACCGCGTTCTTGGAGACTTCCTCAACTTTATCCTCTAAACCAAGAATTAAAAAACTTTTTCTGTAAAGGGTCAAATAGTAAGTATTTAAGATTTTGTAGGGCATACAGCCTCTGGAGCAACTACTCTTCCGTTGTGCTGTGAAAACAGCCATGGAGGGTACACAAACGATGGATGTGGATATACTCGTATTTCAGTACTATTCATTTACATCAACAGGCAGATGGTCAGATTTGGCCCAAGACCATAGTTTGCTGACTTCTGCTCTAAATTTTTTAATTTCTTCTATCTTTGGAAGCTTTTTTGTTTGTTTTCTGAATGTTCTTTTTTTAGAATATCCTTGTTTTTTTATAGATTTGCTTTTCTGTCTCTCTGAGGATAGTTTAGTTTTGTGTTACTGGTTTTTTAATATTTATCTTACTTAGCCTTTGCTCTTGTTTTGATCTCTTTTTCATATTAGAGACTTTCCTCAAATGTCTGATGATCCTTGAATGTCTGCTTACATTTTAAGAGGGGCACTAAAAAGCTGGTCATTAGCTGTCTGCAGGTATAGGTAGGCATGGAGTATTGTGGCCCTCACTGCTGAGTGACCTGACACTGGGGAATCCCTGCGTCTGTATCGTTAAGTCTGTGTTAGGGCTGTATAGATTCCCCAGAGAAGAATCTTTCCATTTCCTGCTTAAAGGTGCTATCTCTGAGGAGGCCTTTGGGGTGTTCACTGGGAGAGGACGACTGGAAGTATCATCCAGTGTGTTAACATGTACTCATCTCTCCTCTTTTAGGTTCATATTTTTATCCTCGGCTGTGTCTTGTGTCACCTAGTCCAGTAACCCTGTTGTTTAACCTTTTCCAAAGAAGTAATCTTCAGTTTTCTGATGTGGTATTAGAGCAGATTCATGGAGTAGGAAAGGGTGGTATTAGAAATCAAACTGATTTCTAAACATTTTTAAACAACTTCATGTTTTTAGAAAGCCCATCTTCACACACCAGCCCTTGCCCACTTCCCAGTAGTGCCAGTTGTTCCTGCTATTAATATATCTAGCCCTTTGTACTTTTGGGTTTATGCCCTTAAAAAAAATCCTTTTCGCTATTGTTTAACTGGAGTTTGCGGAGTAAGCAGAGCTCATGCATGTATTCAGTCTTCAATCTGCAACTAAAATCCCTCTGGAATCTTTGAATCTTGACTGTTGTGTTAAACTAAATGTAAGGATACCGTATCAGAAAGTAACGCCTGGGATCCTTTTATTTTTATGTCAGAACTGAATTTTATGGAATTTTACTGATTTATCAGCTTCTTCCACATAGTTTTACCCTTGTAAAATCCATATAAGCATTTTATTTCCCTGTTCTCTTACATGGCAAACTTGTAATCCAGCTGCAAGTTTTTCCAGCAAGCAGAGCAGACAGGCTTACCTGCCTTTTACTTCTGCTGTACTCAATTTGTGGGGCTAAATTTGGCGGTGGTTCTTAGGAAATTTTGTATATGTAGCATAGAGTGGGCAATTATTTGGCAAGTTGTGGGGGAAAGAAAACAGTGATATTCTCTCTTGCAGTAGTTAATGTTTTAAATGATGTTTTTCCCAAAGATGGACAAAATATTGGAATCAAGCACATTCCTGCAACCCAGTGTGGCATTTGGGTTCGAACCAGCAATGGAGGTCATTTTGCATCACCAAATTATCCTGACTCATATCCACCAAACAAAGAGTGTATCTACATTTTGGAAGGTATTTGACCAATTTCTTCTTTTATTGGATAAATTTTTACTTTATTGTAAAATTAAATGCATCGGTAAAATGCCCTGTTTAAACCAGTTTGAACAAAATTTAAACATGTATTTGAATTAAACTCTGTTAATGATAAATATTTCTGAATATTGAATACATTAACAGCATAATTGTTGAAATTTTATGGGAATTTTGAATCTCCTAAAGTGTACTTCAACTAGATGCATCAGTATATATGAAAAACCTCTTTGATAAGAAACTTATCAAAGATACCAGCATCCCTTTTAAGGCTTCATGCAAATTTATCTCCACATTAGTGAGTTCTTTTCATATCTTCTATTATTTTTCTGTGTATTGTGGAAGGTACATTGTATCTCATGAACCAAGTGTTAGTTTCCTGACTTCATGTTTAATCAAGAACCATTCAGCTAATTTAATAAGTTGTGTATGTCAAAGGGAAGGATTACTAAAGTTCTACAGAGTAACATTATTAGTGTAAGGTATAACATTTAGAATGATTCCTATGTAGTAATATAACAGTCCTCATCTATGAAGCAGTAACGGAGCATTGTTTTGCTTTTCTCATTTGTGTCAGTACATTTATGTTTGTTCTTGTTTGTGTTGCCCTGATTTGCTTATTCTTATTTTCTAGCTGCTCCGCGTCAAAGAATAGAGTTGACCTTTGATGAACATTATTATATAGAACCATCATTTGAATGTCGGTTTGATCACTTGGAAGTTCGAGATGGGCCATTTGGTTTCTCTCCTCTTATAGATCGTTACTGTGGCGTGAAAAGCCCTCCATTAATTAGGTCAACAGGGAGATTCATGTGGATTAAGTTTAGTTCTGATGAAGAACTTGAAGGACTGGGATTTCGAGCAAAGTACTCATTTATTCCAGGTAAAGAATCAGTTATCTTTTTAGCGATTGGGTATCTGACTCTTATTTTGGAAACTTAAGATTGGAAAAGAGATTAATTTGGTCAAGACTTTAAAGAAATTAGCAAGATCAAAAGGGAATCAGTTCATGAACAAATAAAAACTTAATAAAAACTGGAGATAGAACCATATCACTTGAATTTTGAAGCATATCATAGATGGTGTCACTTTTTTTTCTTAGATTTCTTTCGGTTTTATAGCATATACTCAAGGCCAACATCATCAAAGTAAATACAATTTTTTAAAATTATTATTTTATTTTATTTTTCTTAGACAGAGTCTCACTCTGTTGCCCGGGCTAGAGTGCCATGGCGTCAGCCTAGCTCACAGCAACCTCAAACTCCTGGGCTCAAGCGATCCTCCTGCCTCAGCCTCCCGAGTAGCTGGGACAACAGGCATGCACCACCATGCCTGGCTAATTTTTTCTGTGTATATTTTTAGTTGTCCATATAATTTCTTTCTATTTTTAGTAGAGATGGGGTCTCGCTCTTGCTCAGGCTGGTCTGAAACTCCTGACCTGGACCAATCCTCCCGCCTCGGCCTCCCAGAGTGCTAGGATTACAGGTGTGAGCCATGGCGCCCAGCCTACTATTCCTGTCTTCAGAGAGCTTACAAACTAACAAGATGAAAAAATAACTTAGTAAAACAACTACATGATCTTTTTGCTTTTATTTCTTCATGAAAGCAATTTATTAATTGAAAAAAATTTTAAATATCCAAATAAAAAAATATTTGTCATCCTGCCACCCTATATATAAAGTCAGTGTTAATAATTTGGTGTGTGTTCCTTCAGATGTTTTTCTACATCTATTAATTTTGTTTTAAAAAAAACTGGGATTATGCTACACATATAGCTTTGTTACCTGTTTTTGCCTGAAAAACATAAATAACTTTTTCCCCCGTCAGTAAACATTTTGGAAGTTTTTAATTTTTGCTTCAGTATTTATCTGCTCAATGCCAAAAGGATAGCATTTTCAAAACAGGAAATTTATTCAATAGACTTTACTTTTTTAAAAAAAGTTTTAGGGCCGGGCGTGGTGGCTCAAACGCCTGTAATCCTAGCACTCTGGGAGGCCGAGGTGGGCGGATCGTTTGAGCTCAGGAGTTCGAGACCAGCCTGAGCAAGAGCGAGACCCCATCTCTACTAAAAATAGAAAGAAATTATATGGACAGCTAAAAATATATATAGAAAAAATTAGCCGGGCATGGTGGTGCATGCCTGTAGTCCCAACTACTCGGGAGGCTGAGACAGGAGGATCGCTTGAGCTCAGGAGTTTGAGGTTGCTGTGAGCTAGGCTGACGCCACGGCACTCACTCTAGCCTGGGCAACAGAGTGAGACTCTGTCTCAAAAAAAAAAAAAATAAATAAATAAATAAATAAATAAATAAAAAAAAAGTTTTAGGTTCACAGCAAAATTGAGCAGAAGTAGAGTTATCTCCTTCCTCCCCACAAGCGGCATCCTACAGCAGAGTGATACATGTGTTTTAGTCAATGAACCCACATTGGCACATCATTATCACCTAAAGTCCACGGTTTATATTAGGGTTCACTCTTGGTAGTATGTGTTCTAAGGGTTTGGACAAATTTATAAAGACATGTATCTACCATTACAGTGTCATCTGGAACAGTATCACTCCCTAAATATCCCTGTGCCCCACCTATTCATCACTCTATCCCCCTAGCCCTCTGGCAGGCACTGATCTCCTTACTTTTCCATGGTTGTGCTCCTCCCAGAATGTCATGTGACTGGAATCATCAAGGATGAACCTTGAAACATTATGCTAAGTGAAATAAGCCAGACACAAAAGGGCAAATATTGTATGAATCTACTTATATAAGGCATCTAGTCATAGAATAGAATTTGTAGAAACAGAAAATAGAATGGGTGGGTTTCAGGGGTCAGGGGAGGGAGAATAGAGAGTTAATGTTTAATGAGTATAGATTTTCAGCTTGGGAACGATGAAAAAAAAAGGTCTGGAAATAAAGAGCAGTGATGATTGCACAACATTGTGAGTGTACTTAATGTGATTGAATTATACATTTAAAACTGGTTAACATGGTGAATTTTATGTATAGTTCACCACAATTAAAAAGGAATGGCTAGCAAGCTGTGTTTTCACAATGGCAGGGAACAGAAAGATGACTAGATGTGATACGATGTACAGGATGTTGTGCCTGGTGAAGTAGTTCATAGACGTTTAAGAACCAACAGTTTATATCAAAATAACTCATTTGATTAAATTGGTCAGGTTATTTGGTTTTTATTAACTAAATCAACTAACTGAAGTAACTGATATACTTTGTATAACCCATAAAGACACCATTACAAAATCTTATCCATGAGTTAGATCTTTGTAAGTAAGTGTGGGCTACTTGAAAGAAAAAAGATGTCAAAATAGGGCTCTTATTTGAATAATGTGTTTAAATATTAAAAAACAAATTTAGCCAACTTTATATGTAAAGATCTGTACTTTGGAGACAAGTAGCTCTTTTTCCTCTGTTGTATATATCATGAGAACAACTTTCTATGGCTTATAGTTAAAATATAGGCAAAATATACAATGCCTTGTACCTTTCACATTTGCATCTTACCATGCTTCAGAGTTTCTACCTACATTATATATAATTTTATGCTAATGTCAATTTCAGGAGGATTATGTAGTGCTTCATTTTGTAGATGAGGAAACTGAGTCAGAGATTAAGTGATTTTTCTCAGATCCTATATGGCAAATCCAGGGCTAGATTCCAGTTCTCTAGGCCACACTTCCTGCTCTATCATATTGTCTTTATATAATGTAGATGAGGATTCTCAATTTTGTCACTAAAAGGAAAAAAACCAGCACATGGCAAAATAAATAAGTGATGCATAATTAGCTAACTGTGGCAATATCTGCTGTTATTTAAAGTCATGTTTATAAAATAAATTTTGTCTAGAGGTGGTAAATCTGGAAGAAATCTATTTAACAATGGTGAGAAATTAGAGAATAAAATTCTCTAAGCTATTGGTGATATGGAAATTTTGATGCAATAATGATAATATCCTAGAGATCTTGTCTACATATGAAAAAATTCTGATTAACTTACCAGATAGCTCCTATGACTTTTTAAAATTTCTCTTGGACATTTCTCTACAAAAGTGCTGAAGTGTCTGTTAGTTGTCCCCTTTTAGCAAGGAAGAGTTTAGTTTAAGTTAAAAAAGAATAATCTCTGAGATGTATTCTAAGTTAAATAATTTTTTCTGCTTTTTTAAATATGTAATTTTTAAATTTAAAAAATTTTTTAATTTCATAATATTATGGGGGTACAAACACCTTGGTTACATATATTACGTTTGCACCACCCAAGTCAGAGCTACAAGCATGCCCATCCCCTCCTGCCTCCTCCCTAAATAGGTAATTTGATAACTTGCTGAAGTGTCTGGAATTGAAGACTGCAGTTTCAACAAAAATTAAGCATCCATTTACGTATAGTAAACTGTATTGAAATAGGTTTTCCAGGCTGAGGATTCTGAGACATTTTAGACTATCCAACAATTTTTTTATTCTGGCAGTTTGGTATGTACAGTTCCTACCTGAACTTTCAAATAACTTTTTAAAGATACCTGTGTTTATAATTGTTAAAAATTTATTTTTATTATAAAATATACATAACATAAAATTTATCCTCTAATCACATTTAAGTGTGTAATTCAGTGGCAATAAGAATATTCACAATGTTGTGCAACCATCCCCACTATCCATTTAAGCAAAAGTTTAGGAGACAAATTTTAATGATTAGCAAAAAGGAATTTGATTCCCTTTTAACATTGAATATATTCCATTCTGTTGTATGTACCACATTTTGTTTATTCATCCGTCAGTGGACTACCTACTATTTTTGACAGTTGGTGGTGAGTTTTCAAATCAAATAAATAAATCATTAATTCATGATGGGATCCAACGTGTGAGTGTTGATCCTGGAAGTGAGTCCATAAATGACCGGTGATGTGTGCTCCACACCAGTGAAAGCTCCTCTCTCCTGCTGTTAAATGGAGCAGTAGGTGTAATTCAAAGTGTTAAAAACCTTTGACGTAACTATCTCAGTACCAATCACTCTCTTCTTTTTTCTGTTACAGATCCAGACTTTACTTACCTAGGAGGTATTTTAAATCCCATCCCAGGTTTAGTATTTTATTACTTTTTCCTCGTGGCATTTTGGATCAATCTTATTTTCCTTTGAACATTATTCATTTATTCTTTCTAGATTGCCAGTTTGAGCTCTCAGGAGCTGATGGAATAGTGCGTTCTAGTCAGGTAGAACAAGAAGAGAAGACGAAACCTGGCCAAGCAGTCGACTGCATATGGACAATTAAAGCCACACCGAAAGCGAAGGTATCGTTATATATTGAGTCACTCCAGAGAAGAACATAGTATGACATGATTTGCAAAATGTGTCATTTTGATTTGTACAAATATTTGTTAACTATATAAACTGATACTACAACTTCTAAAAATTTTATTTTAGTCACCTCATTGGGCACATACTAAGATCCAAGCACTGTTATAGCTAAATAAAGTGAAATATAAATTTCAGGAATATTACAAATACATAAGGAGTCTTAATTGTAGAAGATGAAGATTCTTAAAATCTATCAATGCCTAACTGTCAAGTGTAAGTGTTGATGTGTGTGATTATAGATTCATAAAAATGTTTTTTACGGAGGAAAAATAGATTGCAAGAGGATACATAGGTTGGTCAGAGGTTACACGGTTGGTCATAGCAGTCCAAAAACCAAGATCACAAATATGTTGAGTCTTTGTTCTGCGTTGCTATCTTGCTGTCCTCTGCTAATCATGTAGAGCTTTTATTGGAAAGTACTGCAGGGAAAGAATATTTTTAAATAACTCTGACAGACTGAGATTGGTTGCTTTTAATTTATACTTCTAGGAATATCACCAGAGTTAAGACTATATTTAAAGCATATGTGAAAAAGAGAAAAGGAAAGTGAAGGTGGGAGAACATACCTTTAAAGAATCGTAAAAATTATGGCTGGACATGGTGGCTCACACCTGTAGTCCCAGCAACTCAGAGGCTGAGGTGGGAGGATTGCTTGAGCCCAGGAGTTGGAGGCTGCAGTGAGCAATGATCACAGCACTGCACTCCAGCCTGGGCAACAGAGCATGACCCTGTCTCTTAAAGAAAAAAAATCAGATCAACAGTTATGGATGGTTGTACAGTGGATTAGATAATCTAAAAACTCACCTACTAAGAAATACTTGGAAACATTGGGTAAGTTATAACAAATATTCTTTTAAAAGCATATGTGGGCCGGGCGTGGTGGCTCACGCCTATAATCCTAGCACTCTGGGAGGCCGAGGTGGGAGGATCGCTCGAGGTCAGGAGTCTGAGACTAGCCTGAGCAAGAGCGAGACCTCGTCTTTACTAAAAATAGAAAGAAATTATCTGGCCAACTAAACTATATATATAGAAAAAATTAGCTGAGCATGGTGGCACATGCCTGTAGTCCCAGCTACTCGGGAGGCTGAGGCAGGAGGATCGCTTGAGCCCAAGAGTTTGAGGTTGCAGTGACCTAGGCTGATGCCCCCTCACTGTAGTCGGGTCAACAGAGCAAAGCTCTGTCTCAAAAAAATAAAATAAAATAAAATGGTCTTGTGCTCATAAAACCTTTGAGGCAGCTGAAAAAAATAAATCTGAAACTACCAAGGAGGCTATTGGGTTTCTATCAATAAAACACTGTTGAAGGTAAGCTCACAGCCCCAGATTAGAACACCTGTGCTCACAGTATACCATGCATGAGAGTTAGCATACACAACACACAGGAAGACGTTCCCTAGATCCCCAAAAACCTAAGTGTTTTCCTACAAGAAGAAAACAAAAAGATGAGAAAGAAAAATGACCAGGCATGTTTTTAAAATAACCAAATACAAATTCTGTAAATAAAAGTATGGTTATTAAAAGATAAATCCAAGGAAATTACCCAGAATGTAGTACTGGGACAGGGTGGTAGTTTATTAAGAAATTTTTCAAGAACTACTGAAAGGCATGACACAGTGACTCCCAAGGGGGAAAAATGACGTTAGAGTGACACCTACTTGCATTGTACCCCACAGACAAGGAGAAAAATCTTTAAAAAACTACAGAGAAAAGAGATTGCCTACAAAAGGATGCTATTAAGAATGACACCAGAATTATCAATTGCAAAGTTGAAGCCCAAAGACAGTGAAATAATGTCCTCACAGTGTAGAGAGACAATTAATAACTGGTAACCCACATATCCATATGCAACTAAACTGTAATTCAAGAATGAGGGCAAAATGCAGGTATTTCTGGGCAAAAATAATTAATGAACCAAATGTTAAAATTCAAACGTATTCTGTTCATAGGATAATTACAGAAAAATTTAAAGGTACAAAAATAGGAAAAAATTATCAGGCAAATACAAAAAGGGAGCTGATATAACTATTAAAATAGAAATCAAGAAGGTCACTAATTCACAAGGAAGATACAATAATTTAAAATCTTAGGCATTAATAATATAGCCTCAAAATGTACAAACATAAAGTGATGATTGCCAGGGAACATTGATAAATCCACATTTACAGTGAGTACTTTTTTTTACCTCTTTCAGTAATTAACAGGTCAAGCATACAAAAAAATAAGTATAACTAAAGATATTTGACTTAACACATATCTGCCTAACGGACATGGTGTCTTGCTCCCAGCATCCAGAGAATGTGCATTCTCTACAAGCACGCGTTAAACATGTGTCAGGACTGATGCATGCACCAGGCTACAAAGGAAGTCTGAACATACACCAATGTTCCGTATCACACAGCATCCTCTGACAACAGTGCGATTGAACTGGGGATCAGCAACCAAAAGATTACTCTAAAACCCCATATGTTTGGAAGTTTACTGCTGTGCTACTTAGTAATTAACTTATAGGTCACAGAAGAAGTCAGGGTGGAAATTTGAATACATATAAAATCCAATAATGATGAAAATACTGTATATTAAGAAATTGTGGGGTACAGCTAAAACAGTACTTTGAGGGAATTTATGACTAAAAATGCTTCCTTTAGAAGAAAAAAAGATTGACATTTAATTAGCTAAGATTCAATTCAAGAAGTTAAAAGAATGACAAATGCAAAGAAAGTAACAAGTAATAATTTTTAAAAAGCAGAAATAAATTAAAAACAAAGATACAAAAAGAGTGAGTCACTCAAACCCAAAGCTGGCTCTTTGTAATAGGTAACAATAGGCAACCTTCTGCCAAGATTTTTCTAGAATATTAGGAGTGGAAAAGGTCATAAATCAAGTACAGCAGAAATTAAAAACTATTATGAGACAAACCAATTATGAAGTAGACCTGCTGAACAAAAAACAAAAATCTGTGTTTCTTTAATAAATAAATGACAAAGGGAAAAATAAAAACAGGAGGACCTATTTAGATTAAAAGAGATATAAAAGTCAAATGAACTTAGGGCTTCAAACAAACTATAAATGGGAGGAACTGATGACATTAACAGACAAGGAGAAGTTTGAACACTGATATTTGATAGTAAGAAGTTACTCATTTGTCTGGTTTGATAATGGTACAGAGATTAGTAGCTTTAGTGATAACATGGAACTATTTACAGATGAAATGACTTAGTGTCTGGAGTTTGTCTCTAATATGTAAGGGGCAGAAGTAAGGGGAGACATAGATAAAATAAGATTAATTGTTGAAGTCGGGGGATGAGTACATGGATATACGATATACTTTGTCTGCTTTTACACATTAGAAATTTTCAATAGCAGCGTTTTAGGCCAGGCATGGGGGCTCACACCTGTAATCCCAGTACTTTGGGAGGCTCTGGTGGGAAGATGGCTTGAGGCCAGGAGTTCTAGACCAGCCTGAGCAACATAGCAAGACCTGTCTCTACAAAAAAAATGTAAAAATGAGCCTGGCGTGATGGCATGCACTTGTAGCCCTAGGCACTGAGGAGGCTGAGGTGGGAGGATCGCTTGAGCCTAGGAGATCAAGGTTACAGTGAGCTGTGATTGCACCACTACACTCTAGCCTGGGCAACAGAGAGAGACCCTATCTCTAAAAAAAAAAAAAAGAAAGAAAGAAAAACAAAGTGATTTAAATTATCATAAGAATATTATGAATAATTCTTTATTAATAAATTTGTAAGCTGGAAAGTATGGAGAGAATCTTTTTTTTTTTTTTCTCTCCTCTCTTCACTCATATTCTCAGAACTCACAACAGGTTAGGATGCTAAAACCCTGAGGAAAACTTGTCTTTCTATCCAGAGGAACTGGGTAAAGGAGACCAAGTTGTCGTCTAGAGAGTATGGAGGAAGTCTGGGAGAGGGGAGCACTGGAGAAGGGGAAGCACTGTTTCCGGCTTTCCTCCCAAGCTGCATAAACAGGGGACAGACACAAAGAAACATGGCACCGGTGTTGGAAACCACATTACAATATAAACCATCCAAGTCCCTGACCGGGGCACATCCTGGGCAAGCCGACACAGCACAGCAAGGGCTTTGAAACCTGAACCAGCACTGGGACTGCCACCCACACAAAGTGAGACAGAACTTGCAGTCTGTACCTAAGTTTGATTTCCTGCTGAAACAAAACAAATAATAAAAGTCAACATTTTCCAGGGATTTTTAACAAGATCCAGAGTCTCACATGATATTGAAAATGTCCGGGATACAATAGAAAATTACATATAAAAAACAGGAAAGTTGGATTTGTTCTGAAATGAAAAGCAATCAACAGATCCCAACCCTAACAGAACCCAGATATTGGAATTGTCAAAAACTTTAAAGCAACACTATAACCATGCTCCACTATGTGAAGGAAACACTCCTGAAGAGTGGAAAGGTGGTATTCAGCAGAGGAATAGAAAGTGTCAAAGAATCAAGTGGAAATTTTAGAACTGAAAACAATATAGTATCTGAAGTTTTAAAAATTCACTGTCAGATGGGCTCAATAGGAGAATGGAGATGAAGGAAAGTCACTGAACTTGAAGATGAATCAGTAGAAAGTATCCAATCTGAAATACAGAGGGAAAAAAATACTTAAAAACAAATTAATAGACCCTGCCAGGGACCTGCAGAACAATTTCAAAAGGTCTAACGTGTATGTCATTGCATCCTAGAAGGAGAAAAGGCAGAGACTGGTACAGAATAAATATATGAAGAAATAATGCCTGAGGAGTCCCAAATTTGGTGAAAGACATATAAGATGTAGATATAAGAAGCAGACATCAAAATCAAATTACTTGAAACCTAATAATGAGATCTTGAGATCTGCCAGAGGAAAACGATGCATTTTATATAAGGAAGCATTGATTTGAATGACACTGGATTTCTCTTCAGAAACTGTGGGAGCCAAAGGTAATGGATTAAAATCTGTAAGTGTGGTTCGTGGTGGGGGAGAACTGTGAAATCAGAATTTTATATCCAGCAAAACTTCTTCCAAGAATGAGAGCAAAAGAGAGACGTACTTGGAAGACAAAGAGAATTTATCACTTAACAGACTGCTATAGAAGAAATTATGAAGGAAATTCTTTAGATAAAAGAGAAATACTAGGAAGAATCTTGGAGGTTCATGAATGAAGGGAAACAAATGGTAAATATCTGAGTAAATATAAACCATTTTACCAGTGTCTGGAACAAAACAAAAGATATCACTACAGAACCTACCATTGTTAAAAATAATAAGAAAATACAATGAACAGTTCTATGCCTGAAGATCAGATGACTCAGATGAAATGGGCAAATTTCTTACACACTGCCCAAATATATCCAAGAAGAAATAGGTAACCTGAATTGTTCTATATCTATCCCAAAAATTGAATTCATAGTTAAAAACCTTCTAACAAAGAAAGGTCTAGGCCTAGGTGGATTCACTTGGCAAATTGTACCAAACATTTAAGGAAGATAATGCCAATTCTTCACAATCCCTTCGAGGAAATGAAGAGGAAGGAACACTTCTAAACTCATTTTATAAGACAAGTATTACCCTGATACTACTACCACCAGACAAAGACATTATAAGGAAACTTGATCAATATTCCTCAAGAAAACAGATGCAAACTAGCTGGTGGTAGATTTGTGATGTCATTTTATGGTCACACGGCAGTGACCATAAAATGGCATGGTGTGGAAACATTTTCAGGGGATGCGGAAGGGATTAAGAGACAAGATGTTTATTCCATGTGCTTTGCTTCATTTAGTACATAGCTCGTTGGCTAGTGAACCTAATTGTAAACTTTTAGGTATTTTTGTACAAATAAGGGACTGATGTTATGTTTCTTTTTTTCTTTTCTTTTTTTTTTTTTTTTTTTTGATGGCAGGTGCATGACATGATGTTCTGTTTCTTGTAATTAGAAATAAACAATACTGTGTCTTCAATTTTAAAAAGATAGATGCAAAATTTTTCAATAAAACATTAGCAAATCTAATCCAGCATAAAAAAAAAAAAAGTATAAGTCATCACAACCAAGTGTGGTTTATCCCAGGATTACAAGCCTGGTTCAACATTTGAAAAATCAATGTAATTCACCATATAAACTAAAGAAGACTATGATCCTCTCCATTTATTAAAATTCAATATCTGTTCATGATAAAAAAAAAAATCTCTGAAAGGTAGGATGAAACAGGATTTCTATAACCTGGTAAAGAGCATCTACAAAAACCTATAGTTGACACTATACTTAATAGTGAAAACTTGAATTCTTTCCCCTTCAAAATTAATAATAAGCTAACTCCTATTCACTGTACTAGAAATTGTAGTCAGTGCAAAAAGGCATACAGATTCAAAAGAAAGAAAATTATCTTTTAGCAAATGACATGGTATCTATATAAAAATTTACATAAAATGGAGAAAAAAGCTCCTGGAAAAATTAAATCAGTTCAGCAAGGTTGAGGATAGAAGACCATAAACAAAAATCATTTGTATTTTTATATGCTAGAAATGCACAATTGGAGTTCAAAATTTATAAAACAGTACCATTTAAGATATTACTGCACAAAAAAATATGTGCAGCATCCATAAACTAAAAACTTATAGAACTATAACAAAAAAATTCAAAGAATTTTTGAACACCTAAATAAATGGAGAGATGTACTGCATAATCTTTGGTAGTGCTAAAATGTCAATTCTTCTGAAATTTGATCTATAGCAATGAATACAATTCCAAAGTCTGTTTACAAACTGATTCTAGGACTTAGTGGGAAAGCAAAGAATTATAAAAGCCAAAATTATGTTGAAAAAGAACAAAGATGGAAGGCTGTCTAATTTGAAGACTGTAAAACTTCATAATAAAGACAGTGTGGTACTGACAAAAGGACAGACACATAGGTCAATGGAACAGAGTCCAGATAGTAGATTTATACAAATATGGTTAATTGATTTTCGATAGACATACAAAGGCAATTCAGTAAAGAAAGGATATTCTTTAAAAGATGGTGCTAGAACAATTGGATATCCATATTCTAAGAAAAAATATGAACCTTAACCTATACCTGATACCTTAAACAAAACTTAAAGTGGATCATAGACATAAGTGTAAAATTTAGAAGAAAATATAGGAGAAAATCTTAGTAACTTTGGATTAGACACAGAGTTCTTAGATACAATACCAAAGGAGTATCCATAAAAGAAAGATTTATAAATTAAAGAACTTCTCTGTGAAAGACACTGTTGATTGAAGAGAAAAGCCACTACTGGGAGAAAGTATTTGCAAAAGATTTCTTTTCTCCAGAACTCAAAACTCAAAAATGAGAACACAACCCAATTGTAAAACAGGCAGATTTTAACAGAGACTTTACCAAAGAAGATTTAGTTGTTACCAAAATGCGCATTAAAACCACAGTGAGATAGCACTATACTCCATTAGAACAACAATAATTTTTAAAAAGCCAATACCAAATTCTGGGACGGATGAGGAACTGAAACTCTGATAAATTGCTGTAGGAATGCACAATGCTATAGCCACTCTGGAAAACAGTCTGGTGGTTTCCTATAAAGTTACCTTGTGACTCAGCAGTCTCTTCTGGATGGGTACCCAGGAGAAATGAAAACTTATGTTCATAGAAAAAAAGCCTATATGTAAATGTTCATAGCAGCTTTATCCATAATAACCAAAAACTAGAAATGGTCTAAATATTATTCAGCTACTAAAACAATAAACTGTGGCACATCTTTACAGTAAAATCTATTCTAAAATAAAGAAGGGCAAACCATAGATAAATGCAATAACCCCAGATGTGTCATGTTGAGTGAAACAATCCAGACTTAAAAGGCTGTATGTTCTATGGTTTCATTTATATGAAGTTCTGGAAAAAGTGAAACTACAGGACAGAAAACAGATCATTGCTTACCAGGGCTCAAGACTGAAGGTAGATTTTGACTGCAAACTAGCAGCATATGAGAATTGGGAGGTGAAGGGTGGGGAGGCGTAATGAAACACTTCTTAAAGTGTCAGCAAGGATTCAGTAATGGAAACATTAATTTGCTTAAGAAGTATAAATTGCGGTCAGAGAGGCAAGATGGCAAATGGGAAACACCTCTAGCCAGAGTGTCTCTGCAAGAAGGAAAGATTTTAGAGGAAAGAGAAAAAAAACAAATATAGATCAGATCAGGGTCAGAAGGAAGGGTACCTGACCCTACAGAAGACTCCACAGGAAGAGGTTGTGGAGCAGAACTGCAAGGAAATTAATCCGATGCAGGGATTAAGCCCCAAAAGGCTTGGAGACCAGCAAGAAGGGTAGATGGAGCAGTTAAAATTTCCCTCCCTTGCATCTCAGACTGCTGGGGGCTCTCAAGCTGCTAGAGAGACCTGCCCACGCCAGCCCAGAGACTCCTGCCACCAGTGAGAGGAGAGCCTCTTGTGGACAGGGAACCAGGCTCTCAGCTCCCTCAGCACCTCCCACCCTACATACCTGAGCCGGTTGGCAGGCATCATATTGCTTCTCCACCCACTGGGCGCCTTTGTCCTCCCTGGGGGCCTCAGCTCCTCAGGATCCGTCTTGCTCATCCCCAACTCTGGCCCAGACTGCAGGAGCCACAGGGGTCCAATGAGTCCCAGGAGATCTGCAGGCCTCCAAAGCCTGGTCATTCTGAGGCGACTGCCTCCCAGAGAGGTGTTGGAGACTACTGGTGTGCAGTCCTTTGTCCACCTAATGCTTCATTCTCCTCTTCCCTTGCCCTACTCTCGGCTGCTGAGAGAGACAATTTAGCCACCATCCACAGGGAACAGGGTTTGGACCTTTCCTTCTGGGGCCCTGCAGTGGACTGAGGGGTGCTTGGACTGTGAGCTCCCCTGCCTGGTGACTTCAGCAGAGCAGAGCAAATCTCTGTGAATTAGTCTACTAAGGTGTGCATGCCTTCAGGGGCAGATCAGAGTGGGTTCTAGCTGCAGCATGCTCCAGGGGCACTCCTTCTCCCATGGAAGAGCCGAGCTCCAAGCTCAGGCCAGGATCCTGGGCAGGGAACCTCCTGGCCCGCATAACAGCTGTGGGGCAGCTCAGCTGGCTTGTGGTCCTGCCTACAGGCAGAGGCCCAGGAAATACCACAGAATAGGGGAGGGTGGAATGGAGCAAGGCCTGCTCCACACTGCCAGACTGAGGGTCTCAAACAGCCCCACCTCTACACACAGACTATCTGGTTGAGTGGGGCCACTTCAGCCCTCCCTGGCAGCTTTGCCTAGAGGCAGGGAACAGACCTTTGGCCCCTGCTAAAAGCATTTGTGGAGTTTAAGGACATGCTCACCCAAACCAGCCCCACCCAACCTCACTGCCCCACCTGCCCCCACTGAGGTGGAGAATAAAGGCACACCTGGGCCCCACCCACCCCTGGGGCACTAGAGTGCTTCTCCAGAGGAACTAGAGCTGATCACAGGACCCCAAAACAACATTGCAGCTTGTTCCTCCCAATAAGCACTGCCTACTGACAGGTCAATTTGCATGCCCTTTTACTGTACTTACTGACTCACCCACAAGCCCCACCCACTGGCTCAGAGAATAAACTGGGCTGTCATTGTCCAAAAAAATCCATAGAAGCAACAGCTGCTCGAGATAGGAATCAGTGCAAGAACTCTGGAAGTATGAAGAATCAACCAAAAGACACACCCAAAAGGGAACACCCGCTCTCTAGCAATGGACACCAACCAAAATCAGAACACTGAAATGACAGATGAAGAATTTCAAATATGAATCATAAGAAAACTCAATGAAATACAAGAGAAAATGGATACCCAACACAAATCACAAAAACAAATCCAGGAAATGAATGAAAAAATCACTAAAGAAATTGAAATATTAAAGAAAAGTCAAACAGAACTTCTGCAAATGAAGAATTTATTCAAATAATTACAAAACACAGTAGAAAGCCTCAACAATCGGCTAGATCTAGCAGAAGAAAAAAAATCTCAGGGATTGAAGACAACACCTTTCAATTAAACAAATTAATCGCAGAGAAATAAGAGAAAAGAGCAAAGCCTACAAGAAATGTAGGATTATGTGAGGAGACCTAATACAAGAATCATAGGCATCCCTGAAGGTGCAGAGGAAAATACACAAGGGTTCGATAAACAATTTGATGAGATATATGAACATTCTGGCCTTGCTAGAAATCTAGATACCCAGGTACAAGAAGCTCAAAGGACTCCTGGGAGATTCATTGCAAACAAGAAGACACACAGTCATCATACTGGCCAAAAATAATCATGAAAGAGGCCCTCCTACCACCCATAAGGTGAAAGCAGCAGGTAACTTACATCAGAGTAACTGCAGACTTCTCAGCTGAGGTCTTACAAGCCAGAAGAGACTGGGGCCCCATTCTCAGTCTTCTCAAACAAAATAATGCCCAGCCTAGAATTTTGTATCCTGCAAAACTAAGTTTCTTTTACATAGGAGAAATAAAGATCTTCTCAGACAAACAAACACTGAGGGAATTCATCAAGACAAGACCTGCCCTGCAGGAAGTACTGAGAGCAGTGTTACATATGGATCAGCACAATAGCCACTCACCAGCGAAAAATCATCAAAAAGCTAAAGGTCAAAGGCCAGATACCACAGTGGCTCAAGAGAGAGAACAAAACAACAAAGTTCAACTCAACAGGATGAACAGAAATCCACCCCACTTATCAATTGTTTCAATAAATGTGAATGGCTTGAACTGCCCACTAAAGAGACATAGGCTGGCCGAATGGATAAATGTACACAAGCCAAGTATCTGCTGTCTTCAGGAAATGCGTCTAACTCACAAGGATGCATTCAGACTCAAGGTAAAGGGATGGAAAACAATATTCCACACAAATGGAAACCAAAAGAAAGCTGAGGTAGTGGTTCTTACATCAGATAACGTAGTCTTCAAATCAACAAACATAATGAGCAACAAAGATGGTCATTATATCATGGTAAAGGGAGCAATTCAATACGAAGACATAACAATTCTAAATATGTGTGTACCTAACACAGGTGCACCCAGATTCATAAAGCAAATCCTAGTTGATCTAAACAAAATGGTAAACATCAGCACCATAATAACCAGGATTTCAACACACCTCTGACAGAACAGGACAGATCCACCAAACAGAAAATAAAAAAAGAAACAATGGACTTAAACAGAACTCTAGAATAAATGGGGCTAACTAACATTTACAGAACATTCTACCCAGTAACCACTGAATATAGGTTTTTCTCATGGGCTCACGGGATGTTCTCTAAGATTGACCATACAGTAGGCCATAAAACATGTCTCAACAAATTAAAAAAAAAATAAGAAATTATATCATACATCTTCTCAGACCACAGTGGAATAAAATTAGAAATCAACTTCAAGAGAAACACTCATCTCTACACAAAGTTATGGCAACTAAACAACCTTCTGTTGAATGATTATTGGGTTAAGGAGGAAATTAAGATGAAAATCAAAAGATTCTTTGAACTAAATGATAAAGGAGACACAGTTATCAAAATCTGTGGGACACAGCTAAAGTAGTCCTGAGAGGAAAATTTGTATCCATAAATGCCTACATCCAAAAGACAGAAAGATCACAAATCAACGACCTAATGAATCATCTCGAAGAACTGGAAAAGTATGGACAAACCAATCCCAAACCCAGCAGAAGAAAAGAAATAACCAAGATCAGAGCAGAACTAAATGAAATCGATAACAAAAAAAAAAAAAACTATACAGAAGATTAAGGAAACAAAAAGTTGTTTCTTTGAAAAAATAAAATTGGTGTGCCTCTTGCTAGATTAACGAGAAGCAGAAAAGAAAGGACTCTAATAAACTCAATCAGGAATGAAAAAGGAGAAGTTACAACTGATACCACAGAAATACAAAAGATCATCTCTGAATACTACAAAAATCTCTATGTACATAAATTTGAAAATCTGGAGGAAATGGATAAATTCTTAGAAACACACAGCCTCCCTAGGCTTAATCAATAAGAAATAGAATTCATAAATAGACCAACATCAAGCACCTAAATTGAAGCAGCAATAAGAAACCTTCCTTAAAAAAGTCCCGGACCAGACCAGCCTTAGCAAGAGCGAGACCCCGTCTCTACTAAAAATAGAAAAAAATTATATGGACAACTAAAAATATATATATAGAAAAATTAGCCGGGCATAGTGGTGCATGCCTGTAGTCCCAGCTACTCGGGAGGCTGAGGCAGGAGGATCGCTTGAGCCCAGGAGTTTGAGGTTGCTGTGAGCTAGGCTGACGCCATGGCACTCACTCTAGCCTGGGCAACAAAGTGAGACTCTGTCTCAAAAAAAAAAAAAAAAAGTCCCGGACCAGATGGTTTCACACCTGCATTTTATCAGACTTACCAACAAGAACTGGTGCCTATCCTGCAGAAATTATTCCACAACATCAAGAAGGAAGGCACCCTCCCCAGCACGTTTCACAAAGCCAACATCACCCTGATACCCAAGCCAGGAAAGGACTCAGCAAAGAAAAAATTACAGACCAATGTCCCTTATGAATATACATGCAAAAATTCTGAATAAAATCCTAGCAAATCGAAGTCAGCTGCTTATCAAAAAAAAAAAAACAAACAAACAAAATCCATCATGACCAAGTGGGCTTCATCCCATAGATGCAGGTATGATTCAACATACACAAATCTATAAATGTAATTCACCACATAAATAGAAATAAAAACAAACACTATATGATCATCTCAATATACGCAGAAAAAGTATTCAACAAAATTTAGCACCCTGTTATGATAAGAAAGTTTAACACAATAGGCCATATACAAGAAACCCACAGCCAACATCCTACTGAACGCGTAAAATTGAAAGCATTCCTGCTTAGAACTGGAACCAGACAAGGTTGCCTACTATCACCAATTGTATTCAATTTAGTTCTGGAATTCCTAGCCAGAGCAATCAGACAAGAGAAGGAAATCAAGGGGATCCCAATGGGGGCAGAAGAGGTCAAACTATTGCTCTTTGCTGACGATATGATCTCATATCTAGAAAACCCCAACAGAATTGTCTTGGGGTTTTGCCAAGACAGTACTTTGCCAAGATACTACTGGAATTGATAAACTTAGCAAAGTCTTGGGTTACAAAATCAATGTACACAAATCAGTAGCATTCCCATATGTCAACAACAGTCAAACTGAAAACCAAATCAAAGACACAATAGCAACAAAGAAAACAAAATACGTAGGAATATATTTAATGAGGTGAAAGACCTACAGGGAAAACTATGAAACACTGAGGAAGGAAATAGCAGAGGATGTAAACAGGTGGAAAACCATTCCATGCTGGTGGATTGGCAGAATCAACATTGTTGAAATGTCTGTACTACCCAAAGTGATCTACAGATTCAATGCAATCCCTATTAAAATACCAACATCATTTTTCACAGATCTAGAAAAACTAATTCTACACTTCATGTGGAACCAGAGAAGACCCAAAAGCAACCTTAAGGAAAAAAAATTCAGAGGCATCAATTTACTAGACTTCAAGCTATACTACAAGGCTATAGTAACTAAAACAGCATGGTACTGGCACAAGAACGGAGACATAGACCAATGGAACAAAACTGAGAACCCATATATAAAACTATCCTCATATAGCCATCTAATCTTTTACAAAACAGACAAAAAGATAAACTGGGGAAGAGAATCCTTATTGAATAAATGGTGCTGGGGAAACTGGATAGCCACATGTAGAAGACTGAAACAGGATCCACACCTCTAACCTCTAACAAAAATCAACTCACGGTGGATAACAGACTTAAACCTAAGGCATGGTACTATAAGAATTCTAGAAGAAAATGTTGGAAAAACTCGACCTAGGGAAAGAATTTATGAAGAAGTCCCCAAAGGCAGTCACAGCAACAACAAAAATAAATAAATGGGACCTGAGCAAATTAAAAACTTATGCACAGCCAAGGAAACTATCACCAGAGCAAACAGGCAACCTACAGAATAGAAGGAAATATTCGCATGCTACCCATACAATAAAGGGCTAATAACTAGAATCTGAATAAGACTCAGGAAAATCAGGAAGAAAAAATCAAACCACCCTATCAAAAAGTGGACAAAGGACATGAACAGAACTTTTCAAAAGAAGATAGACTAATGGCCAACAAACATATGAAAAAATGCCCAACATCTCTAATCATCAGGGAAATACAAATCAAAACCACAATGAGACATCACTGAACTTCAGTGAAAATGGCTTTTATCAAAAAGTCCCAAAACAACAAATGTTGGCATGGATACAGAGATAGGAACACTCATACACTGCTGGTGGGACTGCAAACTAGTACAACTTGTATGGAAAGTAATATGGAGATACCTCAAAGAACTGAAAGTATAACTACCATTTGATCCAGCAATCCCATTACTGGGCATCTACCCAAAGGAAAAAAAGACATTCTTTAAAAAAGACATCTGCACTAGAATGTTTATAACAGCACAATCCACAGTTGCAAAAATGTGGGAACAACCCAAGTGCCCATCGATACATGAGTGGCTTAATAAAATGCGGTATACGGGCCGGGCGCGGTGGCTCACGCCTGTAATCCTAGCACTCTGGGAGGCCAAGGTGGGCGGATCGTTTGAGCTCCGGAGTTCGAGACCAGCCTGAGCAAGAGCGAGACCCCACCTCTACTAAAAATAGAAAGAAATTATATGGACAGCTAAAAATATATATAGAAAAAATTAGCCGGGCATGGTGGCGCATGCCTGTAGTCCCAGCTACTCGGGAGGCTGAGACAGGAGGATCGCTTGAGCCCAGGAGTTTGAGGTTGCTGTGAGCTAGGCTGACGCCACGGCACTCACTCTAGCCTGGGCAACCGAGTGAGACTCTGTCTCAAAAAAAAAAAATAAAAATAAAATGCGGTATACGTATACCATAGAGTACTACTTGGCCACGAAAAACAATGGTGATCTGGCATCTGTTGTATTATCCTGGATAGTGCTGGAGCCCCTACTAAATGAAGTATCACAAGAATGGAAAAACAAGCACCACATGTACTCACCATCAAATTGGTATTAATTGATCAACACTTACGTGCACATATAATAGTAACATTCATTGGGTGTCGGGCAGGTGAGAGTGGGGAGGAGGTGTTGGGTATATTCACACCTAATGGGTGCAGTGCACACTGGGGGATGGACTCGCTTGTAGCTCTGACTCAGGTGGGACAAAGGCAATATATGTAACCTAAACATCTGTACCACCGTGATACTCTGAAATTTTTAAAAAAAAGTAGTATAAATTGGTACAACCACATTGAAGAGCTGTTTGGCATGCTTTGGTAAAGCTAAAAATGGTCATATGCTGAAACACAGCAAGTATACTTCTACATTTATACCCAAATGAAATTATCATATTATGTGCATAATGTGAATACAAGAATGTTTACAGCAGTATTAGTTAATAATAAGTAAGCTAAATCCAAAAGAATGGATAGTGACTGATTTCTATAATTGGTACAAGGTTTTAAAATATGCAGAACACTATATATTTTTATAGATAAATATGAAAATATTGAAATGTGCACCAAATTAAATAAACAGTATTTCTTAGATGTCCTTACTCTTCTTTATTGAAATATTCCATGAAAAGTTAGTTCCATATTCATAAGTTTTTTAGGAGTATTATGTAGAATATTGATTATTAGAGAATCTGTGTTACTTTTTGTTTTTTCTCTTATCAAGTTGTGATTTGAGAGGATGTGTTACTTTTAATAAAAGTAAATTGACTTTTAAAAAGTTAAAAAATAAGTTATACACAGTTGACCTAAGAACTGAGTCAAATTTTAAAATTTAAATGTTAAACTAAATGAGTAAACAGATGGTTTTATTTAAGAAATAAGTTTAAAAATGCTAAAGTTGGCCAGGCATTGTGGCTCACACCTGTAATCCTAGCACTCTGGGAGGCTGAGGTGGGAGGATTTTTCGAGATCAGTAGTTCGAGACCAGCCTGAGCAAGAGCGAGACCCCATCTCTACTAAAAAAAAAAAAAAGAAAGAAAGAAAAAAGAAATTATATGGACAACTAAAAATATATAGAAAAAATTAGCCGGGCATGGTGGTGCATGCCTGTAGTCCCAGCTACTTGGGAGGCTGAGGCAGAAGGATGGCTTAAGCCCAGGAGTTTAAGGTTGCTGTGAGCTAGGCTGATGCCACGGCACTGTAGCCGGGGTAAAAGAGCGAGACTCTGTCTCTAAAAAAAAAAAAAAAAAAGTGTTAAAGTTCACCATAATCCTTGAATATTCAAAATGAGATAAACTAGTTAGTGGATGATGGTCAAGAAAAATATCCGCTTATAAATAGGCAAAAGAAAATCATTGGTGTTAAAGAGCATACAAATAGTATTTTGGTTTATTTTTATCAGTGGCCTTTTCTGGACATTTCATTTCTGTTGGGTTTTGAGGGGCTCCAATAGATAGCATCCCTCTTCTTTGGCGGAGTTCTGAACCAACTGAAAAATAAAAGTGTCATGATGTGGAGATTCAGAATAGCCCCTTTGTTACAGTAAAGGATGGGATAGAAGAAACAGCATAGTGACACAGTGAAATTAGTCTTGCTACCTCCCTGACTACCAATCTTACCTCCCGTCTCAGTCTAGAGTAGGCCATCCATCTCAAGGAAAGTTCGCATGTGCAGAGCAAACTTACCCAGCTCGCTGGTCCAGGGAAAGAGGGAGGGAAAAAGAGACCAAACTCCCCACCATCCGGGTAAGTCACTCTGCATCCCTGGGCAGAATATAGGGCTAGGGTAAGAGTAAGATATCTTCTCATGCAATTTCGAGTGAGAGAAGAGTAGTTTGTGACTTTCCTCTGACATTTCATTTTGTCAGATTCATACTTTGAGTATTTTCTGAAAACTAGTTTAACTAAGCTATTAAACTTCAGTAGTTAGCTGTATTTACAGTAGGAAAGAGTGTCGTAATCTTATATGATTTATCTTTAACTCTTGATTTTTTTAAAAAAAATATGTCTTTGAAGAGCGTTTACTATAGCCTTGTACTATAGCCATGTTTCTTTGGATTAAAAGAGCAGAGAGTAAACACTTTAGACATCCTGTGCTGACACTTAGTTTACCGATTCATAGTTTTACAAACCTAGTCGCTTGTTACCTGCTATGAGCAAGAATTACACTGGGTAAGATCTGGCACGTGACGTCTCCCGGAGCCCTCACGGTCTGGTGAGGAGTCAGTAATTCCAGTGCCAGTGACACTGCCACAGACCCTGAGCAGTGTCTTGGCTACACAGATGATGGGAGATTGCTGAGAACTGATGATACAGTGAAGGTGATTTGTTGCTTCTGTGTTAAAATACATGCATGAAGATTTTGTAAAGTTTTGAAATAAAAATCTTATTACCATTCTCTTGTCACCATTCTCATGGCAGTGACAAACTCTTCATTTCAAGTAAACCGTTAGTCACAATGTAACTCTTTGAGCTGTATTTTTTTAATTATTTCCCCTTAGTTTTATGCCCTCAAGGTATTTTGCGGTGGGGTGGGGGTAGGAATATGTGACATGACTTTTTTGTTTTATTAAGCCCTTTAGATTAAGGGGTAGAGGGCTGGGTGCGGTGGCTCACACCTGTAATCCCAGCACTTTGGGAGGCTGAGGCAAGAGAATTGCTTGGGTTCAGGAGTTTGAGGTTGCAGTGAGCTATGATGATGCCACGACACTGTAGCCCGGGCAGCAGAGTGAGACCCTGCCTGAGTGGGGAAAATAAGGGTGGGTGGCATACTGCTACCTTGAAGGTAACAACTAGAAAGGAAATATTCATTAGATGTCTTCAGTGACAATCAAAGGAAATCATTCTTTTTCACTCAGTAAAATTTTAATTGTAGAGTCACATGAGTAACTACAGCCACAAAAGGGAACTGGGGAGGTGGCACCCCGTGGAGTGGGAAGAATATATCCTTCAGAGGCAGACCAACCTGGGTTCAGATCCTTGCCCTAAATAACAAATTCCTGAATCTCTCTATCCATAAACAGTGATACCTGCTTTATTAGGTTCATTTGGAGATTAATGCTTAAAGTTTTTCTAAGCCCACAACGTAAAGGAAATCTTTTAAGAATGGGCCAAATGTATTTTAAGAAATAACTTAGTGCTGGTTAGGAAACCGCCTACAAATTTGAATAAGAAGGATGCTAAAGTGCTTCTTCTGATACTACAGTTCATATCTTCCTGTCTAAAAAGTGTAGAAATCATTAAGAGGTGAAATCTTATGTGTGCAACAGTGAGACAGAGGGAAAATAAATGATAGAACCCATGGACGTGAGTATGGTTAGGAGTATAAGTAAGATAAAATATTTTTGATGTGTTATAGCAAAAGCAGGACATACATATTTTACATTAAATCTTTGTTTTAAAATGTGCAGAAAAACTGAACTTGCCACTTAATCACATTCATTGTTAGAATACTAGAATTGAATGGTTGTTTTATTTTCCCTCCCTGTCAGTCCCATGAGTTTATTTTATAATGAGAAAAATATGTTAAGACAGTTATGCCTCCTGGAGCCAGAAGATCCTTCTCTGTATAGGCAAAACATAAACTAGGTTTCTTAATGCTTGGTTCCACTATTAAGACAACCAGAGGGCCGGGCATGGTGGCTCACGCCTGTAATCCTAGCATTCTGGGAGGCCGAGGCAGGAGGATCGCTCGAGGTCAGGAGTTCGAGACCAGCCTGAGCAAGAGCGAGACCCCTTCTCTACTAAAAATAGAAAGAAATTATATGGACAACTAAAAATATATACAGAAAAAATTAGCCGGGCATGGTGGCACATGCCTGTAGTCCCAGCTACTCGGGAGGCTGAGGCAGGAGGATCACTTGAGCCCAGGAGTTTGAGGTTGCTGTGAGCTAGGTTGACGCCACGGCACTCTAGCCCAGGCAACAGAGTGAGACTCTGTCTCAAAAAAAAAGAAAAAAAAGACAACCAGAGAAACAGACCAGAACAGTCTTAGTTCATTTAACTCCTTAGGCATCAGCCTTTTATCTATTATGTCTTTATGTCAGCTGTCATAATTCAGTCTACCATGTTGGGTATGAATAGTAGAAAACTTCAAATGTGTCTTTTTAAAAGCAGTGTTTTTCTTTGTGTTGATGTTACAGATTTATTTGAGGTTCCTAGATTATCAAATGGAGCACTCAAATGAATGCAAGAGAAACTTCGTTGCAGTCTATGATGGAAGCAGTTCTATTGAAAATCTGAAGGCCAAGTTTTGCAGCACTGTGGCCAATGACGTAATGCTTAAAACAGGAGTTGGAGTCATACGAATGTGGGCAGATGAAGGTAGTCGGCTTAGCAGGTTTAGAATGCTCTTTACTTCCTTTGTGGAGCGTAAGTAAATAATTCCTATAGTATTGAGATCTTTTACATAATTTTCACTCATTCACAATACACTTATTGAGCATTTAGTTTTTAAAATTTATTTGCATTTTTTAAATTTTAAAAACATTTCTAAATTGGTTTTTCCATGTTGCCCAGGCTGGCCTTGAACTCCAAGGCTCAAGCGGTTCCCCCACCGCAGCCTCCCAAGTAGCTAAGACTACAAGTGCACGATACCACACTGAGCAGCTTTTGCTTTTGACAAAAACTGCAAGTCACAGAGGATATGGAAACAACTAAATCTTGGTCCCTGTTCTTGAAGAATTGACTATCGTGGAAAAAAAATCCATGTTAATGGATAAATTGGATCACTGCCTCATTATAAAGATGTAAACAAACAACGGGGATTGTAGAAAATGGAGACTGATACTTTCTCTCAAGATTTTCTAACCTATCAGTAGCATTTAGCTTGGTGAATAATTATGATTCTACCAAAGCATGGTCACCAAAGATTTAGATATGCTATTGATGTTTTCTTTCTTTAAGTTTTTGTTCTTAAATAACTTTAAGCTTACAGAAAGTTATAAAAATAGTAGAGTTTTCACTTATGTCCTTCACTCAGATTTTCCTAATGTTAACATCTCACAAAGCCATACTGAAAATTAACACTGATGCAATATTGTTAATTAAATCTATAACCCTTATTCAGATAGCTCTGGTTTTGCTGTTTATGTCTTATGATCCAGTTTCCTGCATTGCTTTTGTCAGTTGTGCTAAGTCTTCTCCATCTGTGGCAATTAGTCTTTCTCCATCTTCCCTTGACACATTTGAAGGAATGCTGGCCAATTTAGTAGAACGTCCATCAGTTTGGGTTTGTGTACTGTTTTCTGAGGGATTCAGTTGAGGCTACGAGTTTCTATTAAGCCTGTGAAAGTACGTTGTGCTTTTCTCGGAACATCGCGGCAGTGAGGTGCAGGTACCTGATACCACCTTGTCTCGCTGCTAGTGATGTGAGCTTTGAGCACTTCGTTACGCTGCCACCTGCCAATTTTCTCCACTGAAAAGTTAACTGTTTTTTTCCTTTTGAATTAGTAAGTCTCTTTGAGACTGTACAAATATCCATTCTCTCACTAATTTTAGCATCCATTGATAGTTTCTGCCTGTAACAGTTATTACCGTAGTGTTTACCTAACAGTGATTTTCCATTTCCATCATTCCTCCTACATATATTATTATAATTAGAATTCTGCTGTAAGGAAAAACTATTCTTTTTTTCCTCACTTATTTATTCATTTCTTTGTTTATATCAGTATGGATTCATGGATATTTTGCCCATTGGGAGCTCTTCACTTTGCCTCCTATATCCTTTTGATGTACCCAGTTACAATTTTTTAAATCACTTTTTTTATTTTCTGGTACCACTCAGTGAACCAGGCTCAACTTGTATTTCCCCTGCCCCAGCTCTAGAACCAACCATATTTCAAAGGAGCCCTTTCTTTATCTTACAGTAAGAGACCTGACTCTAATTATCCAAAGTATATTTATTTGTTCAATCCCAATATGCACAAAAAGTTTTGTAATTGTTAACTCATATACCTCTGAGAAAGTTCTTAACACAGTACTTTATTTGTATACAGTTCTTTTTGTCTTTAGCCTTACTGTCAAAATACTATTTTCCATTTACTTAGGTTGTTTTCCTCTCACCTTTCTTTGGAGTTATGTTATTCATTTGTAATATACTTAGATTCTCTGTGATTGTTTACATTTCATTTTGTGTTCCCCCCCACATTGTGGTTTCTTTAAATTGTTTTTATCTTGGGGGTACTTGGAACATGACTGTCATTCTCAGAGAGCTTCACACAGAGACAGACTGGAAAGTGTGGTCGCCCTGCCCTCCCTGCTCTCCGGTCCCCCCCACTCTCTGCATCCCATTGCCACCTCCCCCCATCTCTCTTTACACAAATGAGCAAATACTTATGTATTTTCTTATGACCCTTTTTTTCTTACATGAAGGCATTAAGTACATTCACATTGTTGTACAACTATTACCACTATCCTTTTCCAGAGCATTTTTATTATTCCAAAGTCAAACTCTGAACCCATCAAACAATAACTCCCAATTTCTCTCGCCTCCCACTCCTGGTAACCTCTGTTCTACTTAGTCTCTTGTGAATTTCTCCATTCCAGGTAACTCATACGAAGTGGAATCGCACAGTATTTGTCCTTCTGTGTCTGGCTTATTTCACTCAGCTTAGTCTTTTCAGGCTTTGTCCATGTTGTAGTATGTGTCAGAATTTCCTTTTTTAAGGCTGAATAGTATTCCATCGTATGTACGTGTCATATTTTGTTTATACATTCATGTGTTGATGGATACTTGGGTTATTTCTGCCTTTTGGCTCTTGTGAGTAAGGTTGCCATGAACATTGGACAGAGGGCCCTAGTTTCTCCACCTCCTTGCCAACATGTGTTATTTTTTGTTTATTTTTATAATAGCCATCCTCATGTGTATAAAGTGGTGTCTCATTGTGATTTTGATTGCCTAGTAATTATCCCATCTTTTCATGGGCTTCTTGGCCATTAGTGTACATACTTGGAGAAATCTCTGTTCAAGTCCTTTGACCATTTTTGAATTAGGGGTTTTTTAATTTGAAGAAGTTCTTTACATACTCTGGGTATTAATCCTTTATCAGATATATGATTAGCAGATATTTTTCTTTTTTTTTTTTTTTTTTTTTTGAGACAGAGTCTCACTCTGTTGCCCAGGCTAGAGTGAGTGCCGTGGCGTCAGCCTAGCTCACAGCAACCTCAAACTCCTGGGCTCAAGCAATCCTCCTGTCTCAGCCTCCCGAGTAGCTGGGACTACAGGCATGCACCACCATGCCCGGCTAATTTTTTCTATATATATTTTTAGCTGTCCATATAATTTCTTTCTATTTTTAGTAGAGATGGGGTCTCGCTCTTGCTCAGGCTGGTCTCGAACTCCTGAGCTCAAACGATCCGCCCACCTCGGCCTCCCAGAGTGCTAGGATTACAGGCGTGAGCCACCGCGCCCGGCCAGATATTTTTCTTATTCTGTGTTGTCTTTTGGCTCCCTTGATAGTGTTCTTTGAGGTATAGAAGTTTTTAATTTTTATGAAGCCCAATCAATTTTTGCTTTTGTCACCTTTACATTTGGTATGATCTCTAAGAAATCATTGCTAAAACCAGTGTCATGAGGCTTTTCCCATATGTTTTCTTCCAAGAGCTTTATAGTTTTAGCTTTCACTTACATTTATGCCTTTGATCCATTTGGAGTTAATTGTTGTATATGGTGTAAGGTAAGCGCCCAACTTCAGTCTTTTTCATGTGGATATTCAGTTTTCCACAGGTCATTTGTTGAAAAAACTATCCTTTCCCCATTGAGTGGTCTTGGCATCCTTGTCAGAAATCATATGGGCTGGATGTGGTGTTATGCAGCCAGTAGTCCCAGCTACTTGGAGCACTTGAGCCCAGGAGCTCCTGTTAATAGCCACTGTACATCAACCTGGACAACATAGAGAAACCCCATCTCTAAAACAAACCAACAAAATCAGTTGGCCATTTATATGAAGGTTTATTTCTGAGCTCTCTATTCCATTGTTCAATACCTCTGTCCTTATGCCAATACCAATGGTTTTGATTAATGTAGATTTGCAGTAAGTTTTGAAATCAAAATGTGAGTCCTCTTTTTTCTTCTTTTTCAAGACTGGTTTGGCTATTGAGTATCCCTTGAGAGTCCATGCATTTTAGAATGGGCTTTTCTGTTTCTACAAAGTAACACTGTTGGGATTTTTGATAGGGATCACTTTAACTCTGTGGTTCACTGAGTAATACTGTCATCTTAACTACAGTGAAGCTTTTCAATCCATGAACACAAGATGTATTCCTATTTATTTGTCATCTTTAATCTTATTCAGCAATATTTTGTAGTTTTCAACGTACAAGTCTTTTGTCTCCTTGGTTAAATTTATTCCTAAGTATTTTATTCTTTTTTATACTATTGTAAATGGAATTATTTTCTTAATTTCATTTTCTGATTGTTCATCATTAGTGTATAGAAATGCAGCTGATTTTTGTGGGTTGGTTTTGCATCCTGCAACTTTGCTGAATTAGTTTTTTATTTTATTTTTTATTTTTTGAGACACAGTCTCACTCTGTCACCCTGTGTAGAGTGCAGTGGCATCATCTTAGCTCACTGCAACCTCAAACTCCTGAGCTCAAGGGATCCTCTTGCCTAAGCCTCCCAAGAAGCTGGGACTACAGGCAACACCACAGCACCTGGCTAATTTTTCTATTTTTAGTAGAGATGAGGTCTCGCTCTTGCTCAGGCTAGTCTCGAACTGCTGAGCTCAAGCAATCCTCCCGCCTTGGCCTCCCAGAGTGCTAGATTACAGGTGTGAGCCACCATGCCCAGCCTGAATTAGTTTATTAACTATAACAGGTGTGTGTATGTAGTCTTTAGGGTTTACCACATATAAGATCATGTCATCTGTGAACAGAGAAAATTTTATATTTTCCTTTCCAATTTGGATACCTCTTATTTCCTTTCCTAATTGCCCTAGCCAGATCTTCCAGTACTGTTTCTTGATCCTGATATTAGTGGAAAAGCTGTCAGTCCATTGCCATTGAGTATAGTATTAATAGCTGTGGGTTTTTCATAAATGGCCTTTATCACATTAAGGAAGTTTTCATCTATTCGTATTTTATTGAGTGTTTTTGTCAAGAAAGGGTGTTCAATTTTGTCAAATGCTTTTCCTTTTCAGTTAACATGATCATATTTTCTTTCCCTTCATTCTGTTCATGTGTGATATATTAAACTGATTTTCGTATGTTGAACCACCCTTGCATTCTGGGAATAAATCCCACTTGGTCATGGTGTATAATCCCTTTATATTTTTTTGAATTCTGTAGTAGTATTTTGTTGAGGATTTTAATGTCAACATTCATAATGGATTTTGGTCTATAATTAGTTTTCCTTTCTTACATCTTTTTTTAGCTTTAGTATCAGGATAATGTGGGCCTCATAGAATGAACGTGAATGAAGTGTTTGTTCTTCAACTTTTTGGAAGAGTTTGAGGAGTGGTGTTAATACTTTAAGTGTTTATTTGAATTCACCAGTAAAGCTATTCTTTGTGGAGAGGTTTTTGATGACTTCTTTAATTTCCTTGCTAGTTATAGGTCTATTCAGATTTTCTGTTTCTTTCTGATACAGTTTTGGTAGATTGTACGTTTCTAGAATTTGGCCATTTCACCTACGTCATCAGTTTGTTGGCATACACTTGTTCTTAGTATTCTCTTATGACCCTAATATGTGTAAGATCTGGAGTAATGTCTCCACTTGCATTTCTGATTTTATAATAACTTGAGTTTTTCTTTTTTTCTTAGTCTGTCTCATTCTAACTAAAAGTTCATCAGTTTTGTTATTTTTTTCAAAGAATCAGCATTTGGGGTTTTTATTTTCTCTATTTTTCTATTCTCTATTTTATCTATCTGTACTCTGATCTTTATTATTTAGTTACTTCTGTTAGCTTCAGGTTTAATTTGCTCTTCTCTTTCTAGTTCCTTAAGGTGTAAAGTTAAGTTACTGATCTGAGTACTTTCTTCTTTTTTAATGTAGGCATTTACAGCTGCAAATTTCTCTATCAGCTCTGCTTTCACTTCTCCCCATAAGTTTCGGCATATTGTGTTTTTCATTTCATTTGTCTGAGGTATTTTCTAATTTCCATTGTGATTGCTTCTTTGAAATCATGACTTTGAAAGTTGTATAAAAATATGTGGTTTAATTTCCACAAATTTGCGAATATTTTTGTTTTCCTTCGGTTATTAATTTCCAGTCTCATTTCAGTGTGATTAGAAAAGACATTTTGTATAATTTCAATCTTTTAAAATGTATTAACACTGGTTTTTTAGCTGAACATATATGATCTATCCTAGAGACTGTTCAGTATACATAAGGAAAATGCATATTGTGTTGTTGGGTAGAGTTTTCCATGTACATGTTAGGTCCAGTTGGTTTATAGTGTTATTCAGGTCCTTTATTTCCTGTTGATCTTCTGTCTGGTGGTTCTATCCATTTTTGAAAGTGATGTGTTAAAGTCTTTATTATTGTAGAGCTGCCTATTTCTCCTCAATTCTGTCAGTTTGCTTTATATTATATATTTTGGAGCTCTGATTTAGTCCATATATGTTTATAATTGTTTTATCTTTTTGGTGAATTGACCCTTTATCAATATATCGTGTCCATTTTTGTCTGAGATTAGTATCACCACCCCAGCTCTCTTTTAGTAACTATTTGCATGGAATATCTTTTCCCATCCTTTCACTTTAAACCTTTTTGTATCTTTAGATCTAAAGTGAGTGTCTTACGGATAGCATATAGTTAATTGGATCTTTTTTTAAATCAGTTTTGCCAATCTCTTTCTTTTGATTGAAGAATTTGTTTACATTTAAGATAACTACCCATAAGGAAGGACTTCTGTCATTTTGGATTTATTTTCTGTCTTTTAGCTTTGCAGTCCCTTGTTTCCTCCATTACTGTCTTCTTTTGTGTTTAGTTGATTTTTTGTAGTGACAAGTTTTGATTCCCTTCTCATTCCCTTTTGTATATATTTTATAAATATGTTCTTTGTGTTTACCATGGAAATTGTGTCTTTTTGTGAATTCTTTAAGTCTTTAGAAGTTATCTTTACTGTTTGGTGAGCATGTAGGAACTTTTTCATATTTAGGGTGGTATAGCTCACATACAGACAACTAACCCAGCTTAAAAGTGGAGAAACTTGGCCAGGCATGGTGGCTCACGCCTATAATCCTAGCACTTTGGAAGCCAAGGTGGGAGGATTTCTTGAGGCCGGGAGTTCGAGACCAGCCTGAGCAAGATGAGATCCCATCTCTACAAAAATACAAAAACTGACCAGGCGTGGTGGCGCGCACCTGTAGTCCCAGCTACTCAGGAGACTGAGGCAGGAGGATCACTTGAGCCCAAAAGTTTGAGGTTGCAGTGGAGTTCTGATGACGCCACTTCATTCTAGCCTGGGCAATAGAGCAAGATCCTGTCCAAAAAAAATAAAAAGAAAAGGAGAAACTTTAAGGGCAGAATCTAGGATTCTTCCCTTAGATTCCTGAAAATTCAAATAAATAAATCCTCACCAGGAAAAATTGGTTCTCCTGTATTTTTTCTCGAACTCCTGATCTCGAGCTATCCACCCGCCTCGGCCTCCCAGAGTGCTAGGTCCTGTATTTTTTTATCTTTCTATCTCCTAAAAATCCAAGTGATGTGTCAGTACTTACTTCCAATATTTATTTGTTTATTTTGCTTATCATAAGTGTAGATCATATTACATTACGTTTGGCAAAATATGCTTTCAGAAATATCGTCATTTTTTTACTTGATGTTGAATGGCCCTTAACTTGAATCTGCATTTGGGCAGGGATGATGAGCCTCTCCAACTGGTCCCTTTCCCCAGATTCATCTCATACATGAAGAGAATTACCATTTTAAGACACATCTGAACTTCCCAGATATAGTCAACTGTCTATGTTCACATCACATGTATTCTCAAAATAAATGGTATATCTCGTCTCATGTCCTCATAAGGAGAACAAATATTTTAGCTTTTATATGACTGATGAATCTGTTAAAATGTCAAGTTATGTGATTTGTGCAAATCTGAAGTTTGTAAATACATAGGTCTAACCGTAAAATATCATCAGATTTTTTTCTTGACAAATTTGAAAATTACTAGTTTTTCTCTTTACTTATATTTTATTATATTGTTTTCATGCATTCTATATTGAAATCATGACTGTTACCACATACAGGCTTTATTATAGCTGAACTCTTCTACCTATAATTTTAAAGGACTTTATGAGTTGCCAGATGGTCAGTGTGTTATGAAGCCAGTTTGGCCAACCAGCCCTCCTACCTGCTTTCCATTTGTTTATTTAACATTTATTGTACGAGGTTTGATACTGTGAAGACACAGAGATCAATGAAACAGTCCCTGTGCTAAAGAGTTTTACAATCAATTAGGTAAGGCGACATATATGCAGATAATGACAGTACAGAATTAACTATGACAAAGACCATTTGAGAAATAAAACAAGGTGCTTTCCTGTTAAATATCCCGGTTACTTCAAGCAGGTGGTGTCGATCATGGAGCCTTTGAGTCTTTGAGTGTAGGTCTTTTGAGTTTATCCCTGACCATAGGTATATTTTAGAAGGTAGAAATGTTCATTGAGGTTGTTATTCCAAACAGAGGCAGTAGAATGAACAAAGGCATTGAACCAGAGCTAATTTGGGCCACAAGAGGTAGCGATTAAGTGAGTTCTAGAGGGAGCAGTAGAGAAAGGAGTCGGGAAAGGTAGATTAAAGCTGGAATAAGAAGGCCTTTAAATTAAAGGCTAAATTTAGACTTTATCTTGTAGGCATCAGGGAGTTTTGTGCCACAGAGTGACATCATCAGAGCCGTGCTTTAGATGGGACCTGGAGTCTAGTTAAAAGGTTACTTCCGTAGTCACCCTGGGCAAACATGAAGGTCTGAATCAAAACAGTGGCAGGGAGAATAGAAAAGAATTGTGGAGATACAATCAACAAGATTTCGTGACTAGTGAAAAATGAAAGGTAAGAGAGAATGAGTCAGAATGCACCCCTAATTTTGAGTCCGACTGACTCGGAACGTGGAATTGAACAGATAAGACGGAAAGTGTTTTTGTTGTTTGGGACGCGGCGAGGTCTCGGGCGTTGGGGACCGGCCGTTCGCCCTGAGGGAACCGCCGCCACCACGTGGTCACGGTGGATGCGACCTGAGCTTGTTTCTAAAACTTTTTTTTTAATTTGAGGACTTTTCAAACTTAAAAAATAAACTCTATGCAGAGGCTGTTTCACTGTTTTAAATAACTACAAATCAGTGCTTTATGCAAGGACATGATGAACAAGAAACCTTTTAGCTTTGCCCGGCTTCCCCCTCCCCGCCCTTGTGCCCGCCCGCACCGCCCCGCACCGCCCCGCACGCTGCCCGCCCGCACCGCCCCGCACCGCCCCGCACCGCCCCGCACCGCCCCGCACCGCCCCGCACCGCCCCGCACGCTGCCCGCCAGCCCTGGGGCTTCCGCCCGCGATGTCCTGTCTGCGCTGACGTGTGCTGCAATCACAAAAATACGTCCCAGATTTCAGAGGCTTGGTATGAATAAAGAATGCCAAATACCTCATTAATAGTATTCTAATCGTGTGATTAAATGAGAATATTTCGGATATTGTTCCACAGCCTTCCCAGTACCACCCACATGTTAGGTAATTTGCTCGAGGGACTCAGGGGACCCAGCATTTATTTGTGCTGTGCTCAGGGCTTGGGTTGACTACAGCGAAAGGGAGCGCGACAGGGTCCGCGGAGAAGGCCGTGGAGCCCGGGGAGACCCTGGGCAGTGGTCCGCATGCTCTCTCCGTCTGCGCACAGTGAGACCCCCTTCTCTGTTAGGGAGCGGGGAGCGCCGAGGTCACAGATGCCAGCCGAGGGCCACCTGGCGAGCAGAACCTTCTCAGGGAGCAGCCTCAGGCCTGCTAGAATGCTAGCTCTCTGCACAGATAGCTTGAATAAACTATATAAGTAAAATTAATTCCACCCACTTCCTTTTACTTTTTAATGTGGCTATTTGCTCACATTTTTGACTCATATTTGGGCAGCACTCGGCTAAATCTGAGGTAAGAAATTTTTCTCTAATGTGTTGTAGTTAAGGTATTTTCTGTATATACACTAGTGGTTTTTTGATAATGTAAATCTGAGAATTAAACAGGTGAAAAATCTCCCTCAGGTGATCTCTTTATATTAACTAATCACTAAACGTAAGACTTAAGTTGTAAGGCTGCAATAGACATAACCACATAGCCCAAATGTAGCTTTATTATCCAAGAACAAGAAAAAACTGCCCCTCCAAAAAAATGCGTGTGATCAAAATAAGGGATTTCACAGAATTTTGTAAAAATAAGAGTCCCGGTTTGAAAATCTACATTTGCTAAGCCCATTTCAGAGCTCAAAACAGTAAATTTTTACATGCCTGTCAATTCAAATTATTGAACTATTTCTTTTGTTCTCTGAGCTGTTAGTGATTTGTAATTGTTAGGATTCCACCCATGAAAACAATTACTATTTCAGAAGGGTTTATATAAATGGACTAATTCTGCATGAGAGATTCATTTCATGCTGACCCATTGTAGATTGCAGATGTAACTAAAATAGTATAACTTCGCTAAAATGGATGGTATAGAACAGCAATCAGGCCATGTTTGTTCTTCCCAGGTGCTGAATACTAATATATACCTCCCTCTTTAAGAAAGGGTATGGTTTTAGGAAAATAATTTCTAGGACTAGAACTGTGAAAACAGAAGATATTTTTGGCAGGATAAATCCATGATGTGATTTTTGGTGGCATGTTGCCTGTGGGCCCCTGCAGGCTTGTTTGAAGGGCAGAACCATTTTCCAGCATCATCGCCACTTCTCATCAAGAGTGGAGGGAGCTGAAATCCTAACCCTCCTCTTTCCCACACCGTGACCCAGGAGCGAGTAAGATGGAAAGTAGCGAGTCCTCAGGCTGTAAGTAGAGAGCAGTTCATAATTGGCACGATTTTTGCTATTCGTCCATTATTTATAAAGACTTATAGTTCAGCCATCTTATTATAGTCTTACTGAAGCATGTCATTAGCATTCCATATCAATAACTGATTCCTTCATTCTCATTTCAAACAGCCATGCTTATCCAATGAAAAGCCATAAAGCTTAATATAGTTGTAATTATAAATATGTCTCACATTTCTGTGAAACAAAATCTGACAGTATCAATGCTGTTTTCTAATTGCTTTAAATGGTATGGAGAACAGTTATAAAGAATCTGTAATAAAAACTGAGGTGTTTTCCTCTCACTGTTCAATCAATGACACAAAGCAGAAAACCTGTTTTTAGGTCACTTTTGAAGTTATAAAGCTATCAAAGTGTGGTCACATAATGATCTGTGAATTAAATTTAAAAACTAGGCCAGGCGCGGTGGCTCACGCCTGTAATCTGGGAGGCTGAGGTGGGAGGATCGCTTAGAACTCAGGCGTTCGAGACCAGCCTGAGCAAGACCAAGACCCCATCTCTACTAAAAATAGAAAAAAAATTAGCCAGGCATGGTAGCTAGCACTTGTAGTCCCAGCTATTAGGGAGGCTGAGGCAGAAGGATCGCTTGAGCCGGGAGTTTGAGGCTGCTGTGAGCTAGGCTGATGCCACTGCACGTCAGCCCAGTCAGCAGAGCCCTGTCTCTGTTGACAGCCCTTTAGCCGTGTCTCAAAAAAAAGAAAAAGCTAATGATAGTTTTACTCAGAAAATGAGAATGCCAGAGAGCCACAGTGCTAATTATAGCCTTATTCTACTTGTCTTAAAAATGGCTTATTCCCTGCATCCTAATTTGTGAGCTAGATAAAATAGGTAGTAGAATTAGAATACAATGTATAATATGATATTGTATGTGATAAAATTATGGTATGCTATGCAAATAAAAACAGAAAACTCCAGTTTGTAGAAATGAGGAACTCAAAAATGCTATGTGTTTCCCTAGGCCATTTTTTATATTTTAAAGTACCTCCATTTGTATAATATCATTTGTGGTATCTATGACACAAATGAAGTAGGTTGACTAGTTAATTTTGTAAAATAAGTGAAACTACCATACATCTTCATTCCCTGCCCTCAATCTGATGGCTTGTTTATATAAATAATATATACTTTCCTTAGGAGGAACTTTGAAACCATCAGTGTTTTCTAAGAATAATGAAGTAATTATTTGAATAGTTTAACAGTCTCTGAATAAATTATTAGGGCTGGGCGTGGTGGCTCACGCCTGTAACCCTAACACTTTGGGAAGCAGGAGGATTGATTGAGGCCAAGAATTTAAGGCCAGCCTGGGCAACAGCGAGACCTTGTCTCTACAATAAATTAAAAATAAAAAAATTAGCCGGGCATCATAGTATATGCCTGTAGTCCCAGCTTATTGGGAGACTGAGCCCAGGAGTTTGAGGTTGCTGTGAGCTATGATGACACCACTGCACTCTAGCCCAGACAACAGAGCGAGACTCTGTCTCAATTTTTAAAAAAAGTTATGAATAAAAAATAAATTACTTATTAGTTATGTACATCTTTTTCCACTTAGATTAAGAACAAAGGTATCAATATGATTGAGAGCACTAATTTCAGTCTTATCAAATTATAGAACCTGAGATACACTGTGCTCCATCCCATTCAGGCCCAGGGAGGTTAAATGCCTTAACATACGCAGATGAGCCCATAACAGAAACAATTTATATTGATTACTAGTCCATCGTTTTTTCTATTTTCTGCTGTACAGCCCTGTTGCCCAGGTTACTCACTCACCTGTTTTAGACTCTTCGGTCATGAAAGCCTCCTGGGAGTTATCCTTGAACTGTAGTGGCTAAGTACTCAGCAAACGAACCAGCTTGAAAGTTTAGTGCGAAGACTCTTTAATTGTATGTAGATAAACAAATCGTGCCTAAATTCACCTGTAAGTTGGTTTATGGTGGGGAGGGCAAAGGGATAAACAAAGCCTAGTTCATAATGACTATAGATTATTAACCTGTTGGACTGGAACTTGGGTAAATAATACCTCATAGGATTTTACAGAAAAATTATTTTTGCATTCTAATAGCAAAGCAATTTTGGATATTCTGTGTTGACCTACATTTATGAGATTATGTTCAGGGGTTTTCTGGAGACCTGTTTTTCCAGCCCATGTTCAGAGCCAACTGGGAAATAGACAAAGTGGGTAAGGCAGGGGGTGGGAAAATGCCAGCTTTATTACTATCATAATAATATACTGCAGTTGGAAAATGTGGTCTTGTGTTTCCAAACTTCCTATAACTGTACCCTAAAGAGAGAGTCTTCTCTTTGAAGGGAAAAAAATATGAAACTCGTGGCTGTTTTCTTAATAAGGTTCATTTTATATTAAGAGAAAGATATAATATTTAGGGGGAAAAAATCCCACTTGTTCAGTAAAATTTTATTTTTTTATTTTATGTTTGCTTACCTACCACAGCATTTCCCAATTTTTAAAAAAATTATTTTAAAAAATTTTTTTAAGAGATGGGGTCTCGCTCTTTCACCCAGGCTGGAGTGCAGTGGCGTGATGACAGCTCACTGCATCCTTGAACTCCTGGGCTCAAGTGATCCTCCTGCCTCAGGCTCCTCAGTAGCTGGGACTATGCATGCCTGGCTCTGTCCATTAAAATTTTAGATACTACTTGTAACTTGAAAACGAATTTTTAAAAGAAACTATAGAAAATATTTGAGATATGTCGATATAATATGGAGCAAAACTGAATTCTCCTTCCTTGATGAAGCACGTATTTTCTGTAAATCAAAACTATAGTATCTTTTAGGCAGGAAATACATTTTATCCAATTATAATTTTAGAAGTCAGAATTTTTAGGTGAGGTTTTTGGGCTTCTGTTACACCTCTATATAATCTTGTTTAATGGGGGGAAATAAATAAGCTGCCTTACTTCTGGACCTTCGGATTTTCGTTTGTGTCTTTACACTGACATATTACATCTGAGGTGCATAGGTGGCCACCACGAAAGGAAAGAAGGAGACATTCCAGGCTGAAAGAACAGTTTATATAAAATATGAAATTACATGGTATATATTCCATATACCTTTATTATCTTTTAAAATTATTTTTTAATTCAGAAGAGTAGATTTTTTCCCTTTTTTTAATCATGGTAAAATAAACGGTTACCATTTTAACCATTTTAAGTGCACAGTTGAGTGGCATTAAGTACATTCACACTTTTGTGCAGCCATCACCGCCATCCATCTCTAGAATTTTGTTATCATCCCAAACTTAAACCGATTACCCATTAAATGCTAACTCCTCTTTTCCCCCTCTTTCCAGACCCTGGTAACCTCTATACCACTTTGTCTCAATGAATTTGCCTCATATAAGTGGAATCATATTTCTCATACAATACTTAATCCATAATGATACAATTATTACACTAAGTGAAATATTTGACTTATTTCACTTAGTATAATGTTCTCAAGCTTCATCCATGTTGCATTATGTATGAGAATATCATTCCTTTTTATGACTGAATAATATTCCATTGTCTTATAGATACCACATTTTGTTTATACATTCATTCATTGACGGGCATTTTGGTTGTTTCAACCTTTTGGCTATTGTGGATAATGCTGCCATAAACACCAGTATGCGGGTATCTGTTTGATTTCCTGCTTTCAATTCTTTAGGGCATATCTCTAAAAGTAAAATTGCTGGATCTGTGCAACAGCAGTCTGTTTAAGTTTTTGAGGAGCTTCCAGTTTCCCACAATTGCTGCACCATTTGACATTCCCAGTGGCAACACACAAGGGTTTCAGTGTCCTCACATTCTTGCCGACACTGTCTTTTAAAGTTTTGAAAACATTTACCATCGGGAATCCTTGCACTCTGGGAGGCCGAGGCAGGAGGATCGCTCAAGGTCAGGAGTTCGAGACCAGCCTGAACAAGAGCGAGACCCTGTCTCTACTAAAAAATAGAAAGAAAAAAAAATAGAAAGAAATTAACCAGACAACTAAAATATATATATAGAAAAAATTAGCTGGGCATGGTGGCGCATGTCTGTAGTCCCAGCTACTCGGGAGGCTGAGGCAGGGGGATTGCTTGAGCCCAGGAGTTTGAGGTTGCTGCGAGCTAGGCTGACGCCACGGCACTCTAGCCCAGGCAACAGAGCCAGACTCTGTCTCAAAAAAAAAAAAAAAAAAAAAACATTTACCAGATTATATACTAGTTCCATAAGAGCCGTGGGAAATACATTCATATTGTCATTACACTAAAAATGACCTCTTAGTGACCAGCATAAGATGAAGTTTGTGTGAGCCAGCATCAGAGAATACTGATATTTTTGTTATTGTTTGTGTAGTACAGAGTATATTCATGGAAAGGCCTTTGAGTCAAGAAATTGCTCATAAAGTCACATTCTTAAGTGTAAAATAAATCAAAATAAGTTCATAATGTGTATGTCTGTTTTTAGCAACACAGTTTTCTCTTTTCCTTCAGCTCCCTGCACAGGTAGCACTTTCTTCTGCCACAGCAACATGTGCATCAATAATTCTCTGGTCTGCAACGGTGTTCAGAACTGTGCCTACCCTTGGGACGAAAATCATTGCAAAGGTGAGTCCGATGTAAAGGCCAGCTTTTTGAGAAAAAAAATACCCTAATGCCTTTCATTAAGGAAGACTTAAAATGCTCTTCTCTGTAACTGTGCTTAGCATAACTGCTTTGGCAGAAATGGAAACATATATATGTTCTTTTAAATGGATCGTAAACCTCTAAGATGTGGTAAAAGCAAAGAAAAATACTTACTCTCAATGAAACCAGTTTTTGTTTACAAACTGTTTTTTACCTTAAGTTGTTCAAAAAATGTATCATGGTATTTCCTGCCCTTATTTTCTTACTGTTACTGAAGTTTGTCATTTGTATTGTAAAGATATCTAAATAACTAAATAAGTTGTCAAAATAATTTAGAGGTTAGCCTGGAGTATTGTTCTTTTTTAAATTATTAATATCTGGAAACTTTAATAAAAATCAACTGACAGATTCAGTCTTGCAATATAAAAGTAGACCCATTCTAGGAACTGCTTTTTTAAAAAATTTCACTAAGTGTGCTATGCTATATTCCCAGTATATACTCTCTGAAAGATAAATATGGCTTGTCATAATAGCTGAATGTCTGCAAACTGGTTGTCAAATCACTGTCTCAGAAGTCGTTTACCTGCCTTTTATCCTCCAAGAGTTCAATAAATATTTTGATAAGGAAAGTTTATCTAATATGATACAGCTGTCTTAAATACTTGACATGAAGTATTTTTAGGTAGTCATTCAAAACCAGTAGACCATGGTAATATAGCTGGGTGGGTTAGTCTGGCCATGTTAGTTCTCTCTTCCTGGTGTCTATTAGTAGAAATATTGTGGATATACTTAAGCATGGCAGTTGGTCAAACCTACCATAGAGCAGATAGCTCACTTGATAGAATGAAAGTATTTATTTTGACATTCTGTATTTACGCATTTGATTTGATTTGCAAATTGTACGCATTCATGTATCTGCTGAGTAAAGGAACCAAGAACTCTTATCTTTCCTGTAATCTATCTGGCTATGTCATGATTGGTGGTTTTAACCAGAAGTCATAATAGAAAATATAATGATTGTTTTACTTGTTTAAAAACCTCATTGTAAATTTCATTGTCTGTCTATATTTGACCCAAGTGTTCTACTTTACCTATAAATACCTTTCAATCTGTGCCAGGGCTCTTCTTAATGAATTTTGAAAACCTTAACATTTCTCTTTCTCTTTCCACAGAAAAGAAAAAATCAGGAGTATTTGAACAAATCACTAAAACTCATGGAACAATTATTGGCATTACATCAGGGATTGTCTTGGTCCTTCTCATTATTTCTATTTTAGTACAAGTGAAACAGCCTCGAAAAAAGGTCATGGCTTGCAAAACTGCGTTTAATAAAACTGGGTTCCAAGAAGTGTTTGATCCTCCTCATTATGAACTATTTTCACTGAGGGACAAAGAGATTTCCGCGGACCTGGCAGACTGGTCGGAGGAGCTGGACAGCTGCCAGAAGGTGCGGCGCCCCTCGAGCGCCTCCCGGTGCATCCACGACCACCACTGCGGGTCGCAGGCGCCCAGCGCGAAACAGAGCAGGACCAACCTCAGCTCCATGGAGCTGCCTTTCCGAAATGACTTTGCACAACCACAGCCCATGAAAACGTTTAATAGCACCTTCAAGAAAACTAGCTACACCTTCAAACAGGCACATGAGTGCCCTGACCAGGCTCTAGAAGACAGAGTCATGGAGGAGATTCCCTGTGAAATTTATGTCAGGGGGCGAGAAGATTCTGCACAAGCGTCCATATCCATCGACTTTTAATCTTCCACTAAAGGTGACGTTAATTATTCAGTATGTATGTATGCACCCTACAGAGCACCCATGCTGTTTTCCACAGCCAGCCCTTTTTTCCTGTCAAAACTAGGAAGACCTTTATTTACCGTTAACCTCCTTTAATGGTATGTTTTCATTCTCTCTCGGGCAGTCTGTATGTGTTAAACCAACCAAGGAGCTTACTGTAATCAGTAGAAAAAATAATCATCTGTCGCCTGGCATCAGTAGAAAAAATAACAATCATCTGTTGCCTGGCATCATACAAAGAAAGCACCACCAGTTAAATAGCGTTTGAAGAGAGGAATGGTTTTGCTGAACCACTCGAGGTTCAGGCTGCCTATTAGTTTCAGCATCAGGAATACCGCTCTTGACTGATCTAGCTCGTCAATATTCTGATCCCACAATAAACTCAAAAATAAGATTTTTCTTTACATGCATTTTATTTTTCTTTTCTCTAAATTTAATTTGTTTTATAAGCCTATAGTTTTGCTATTTCAGTTTCTTACATAAATCTAAGTTGGTAATATACCACATACTTCAATGTAGGCATTTGTTCTTGAATTTGTCAAAACACAGCTAGTTACTGTGCCAATGAAGGCCCAGTTATGGTTCATCCATCTGTTTCTTCTGGACTGTTTTCTATAGTTCTGCCTTTTAATTACTGGATCCTTAGTCTTTGTTCTCTGTGCGAAGTAGTAGATCATATGATTTATCACCTTTAAATCATATTTTGTCTTAGTTATACTAGAAAATTACATAGTCCTGTAATAGATGCACCATTGCCATTTATGACTAAAAATTTGAGAAAGATAAAAACTTCTGGGCCTGGCGCGGTGCCTCACACCTGTAATCCCAGCGCTCTGGGAGGCCAAGGCGGGAGGATAGCTTGAGCTCAAGGGTCCGAGACCAGCCTGAGAAAAGCAAGACCCTTTCTCTACGGAAAATAGAAAAATTAGCTGGGCGTGGTGGCATGCGCCTGTAGTCCCAGCTCCTCAGGAGGCCGAGGCGGGAGGATCGCTTGAGCCCAGGAGTTGGAGGTTGCAGTGAGCTATGATGATGCCACTGCTCTCTGCTGGGGTTGACAGAGTGAGGCTGTCTTTAAAGAAAAAAAAATGCTCTGGCAAGCCTTTGAAATTTCCCAAGTTTGGTCATATTCATTGACAGCCCATTCATTCCTGTAAACAGAACCATTGAATCACTTTTTGGAAGGCCTGTAATTATGTTTATTTCCAATGTTTCTCATCACTAGATTGTGTTTCCTATTATTTTTGTAAAAAGATTACTTGGCTCCCTTTGTATTGGTTTATCTTACAGCATATGGTAACCAAGATTATATGAGAGTTAAAGGGAAATTTCTGAGAAACTGTATGGCCTTTAGATTGCTTCCTACTTGGGACAGTACATTTGTCCAGCTCTTATCAAGAATAATAACTTCTACTTTTTTTAAACCACTTTTGACCTTTTTTAATGGTATGTAAAACAATAATTTATAAACATAATATAAAAACTCATTGTGTTTTTTTTAGACCTTTGATATTATTTGATGCTGTACAAACTTTATTAAATCAAGATTTAAGACTTAATGACAGACTTCTTTCAGTGTTCGCATTAGCGGCTTTGTATACAAATATGCTATGATGGAACTATACACTATAACTGCTGTAAAGACCTTGGTATTGTGTACATAACCTTTTACTTTCCTTTTGTTATTGTATTTAGTTTGTGAAAAATTTTTCACTGTGTGATATTTATTGCTCTAAATCCCTACACAAATTCTATATTAAAATATACATTGTACGTGATCCTTCAATCATGTTATTTGTGGCACTGAGATTTTGGATCTTAAGACATGTACAGAAAGGAATTCGTTTGTCAAATTGTAACTAATACAGGCATGCCATTTAAAAGAGGTAAATTCTTGGCCAGGCGCCGTGGCTCGCGCCTATAATCCTAGCACTTTGGGAGGCCGAGGCGGGCGGATCATTTGAGCTCAGGAGTTCGAGACCAGCCTGAGCAAGAGCGAGACCCCGTCTCTACTAAAAATAGAAAGAAATTAGCTGGACAACTAAAAAGATATAGAAAAAACTAACCAGGCGTGGTGGCACATGCCTGTAGTCCCAGCTACTCAGGAGGCTGAGGCAGGAGGATCACTTGAGCCCAGGAGTTTGAGGTTGCTGTGAGCTAGGCTGACGCCACAGCACTCTAGTCCAGGCAGCAGAGTGAGACTCTGTCTCAAAAAAAGAAAAAAGAAATAAATAAAAGAGGTGAATTCTCACTTCCTATATTTTTGTAGTAAATTCTCAATGAAATGAGAAGTTGAAGTTGCACTGGATTTCATTAACTCTTTTAAATATTCCATAAATGTGTTCTCATAGATTAGCAAAAACTGACCTTAAATCTGATACACATATAACACTGCCTCAAAATGTTTCTTATGTCAAATTTTGTTATTTTTAACAAAGGAGATAATTTTCAGGAGATAGGAAAACCTCATAATATATTCATGATTTAAATTTGTTTTAAAATTAGCATAATTTCCGATTTTAAAAATACAACTTGGAAAGGTTAAAAAGACTTCATGAGTATAGTGTTCAATGAAGTAATACCACAGACGGTTAAGTTCTTTCAATAGTTATGTTGAATAGGCATTTTTGTAGGTAACTTATGCCAGCCAACATTTGAACAGCATAAGAAATACTTAATATAACAACTATTATCTCACTCTTCATGATGATGAAAGGGAAATTAGCGTATTTTCAATGTAAAATTATGTCCATTGTAAAAATAGCTGTTAAATCCATTTTTAACCTCTAGATTACAATAGAAAATAATATAGTATGCTTAAATACATTATAGTCACTTGTAACTATATTTTTATTTTTGAAATTTGTTTCCTATTTTCTTTTAAAAGGTCGTGAAGAGGCCTACAAAATACAGAGCCTTTAAAGAAGATTTAACGGTAAAACAGCACAGAAGTACATGGTTTCATTCAACTCAGCAAGTAAAGCTTGGACAGTAAATTTGGTTCTAAATTTTCTGGCTGCTAAAACAGAGAAACAGTTTTTGCTTTTCACAGTAGAAAACAAACAAATCTGCAAAAACAAGCTACTTTTCTCTTGAACTAAAGCATGAGGGTTCCTTATATAGGACAGCATTTGTTCAGAATTTTAAAAAGATGCGAAATGCAGAGAAAGGCCATAATGGCAAATCTTAACCCAGCGACAGCATGATTTAATGTAGTCTAGGAACACTGGTTTCTGATCACTCTGTTTTCAGGGACAGAACTAAAGAAGCAGATGATCGATAACTAAGCCTGCCTTCGACTGCAGATGTTACATGCCTTCATTGAACTATGTAGATGGGTATTAGATCTCATTATTTTGGAGTCAAAGATTTTGTCTCTATTTAGGAAGGAAAGAGAATGGAACTAATAAATTCTAGGCATTATTACCAGAATAATGCTAATTGCTGTATATATAGTCTTTGAGATCAGTGGGAAAACTTTAAAAATTGTTTTACTAAAGTGAAAGCCATAAATTTAAATAATGGAAGACATGAAATTTAGCCATCAATTCTGAAACAGCATAAAGGACAGCTCTATAATATTGTCATGGTTACCTTTCATCCCAAATTTAACACAAGATAACAACCCCCAAGTGTCCACAAATTAATTGCAGGAAACCTACTAATCCCAAATTCTGAAGTATATAGGACTAAAGTGTGTTATTTCTTTAGGGGGGGAGAAATGTTAAATCTAAAGGTTTAACAAAAAGCAAAAGGTTTTCACATTTCGTATCACGAAAGAGATTCAAAAGGCTCCTTTAACAGCGCTTATGTCAGTGTCATGTGTCATATAATTATTGGGCATTGAAAGAACCTCCTAAATGTCTGCCTCTGAACATCTTTGCAGCTCTGCTCCTGTGCGATAGGGATGCCTCCTTGTTTCAGCAGCATGTTCACTGGCGAGACGGGTGGGGAAAGCCTGGTTGTGATTGCAGGAATAATTCTCAATCAAAGGAGATTATGCTCTTGTTGCAAAATGGCATCTGCTGTATTGTTCATGTTACTTTATCGCAAGTACGAAAAATAATATGCCTTGAATCACACTGATTAGACCCAAAAGGAGCTTTGAGTTTTCAGTGTTGTTAAAGACCCAAGGAAGATGATCTGTTCCAACTTTATTAATGAGAAGACTGGAGCCCAGAGAAGTAAAGTGAGTACCCATGTCTCAGAACTCCTAGCCCAGCACTCTTTGTTTTTGCTGTCTTGTTGCTTTTCCCAGCTAAAAATTGTAAAAGTTAAGCAGTCTAAATAGCAGCCCAGATGTTTCATGTAAGCTTGTCAATCTTTTTGATTTAAAATGTAATTTATTCTATAATAGTTTTTCTCAAAGCATTATATTTCACCTTTTTTTCTTTATGTACATAATACTGTTAATTTTCAGTTTTGTTGCCATGATTCCTTTGGCTCTGAAAACTCTGCAAGACAATTACTGTGAATTCTTAATAAACAATGTTTGTTAACAGTGTATAGGCTTGATACTAGACAGAGCTTCTGTGTTTTTGCTTTTGTGATCTTTTTTAAATCTAAAAGAAACCATGTATACTCTAGAAATTAAACATTTGTGTGCTATATCTCTTGAGTTTCAGAGAATGATTTGAGTTCTGAGCCACTATAAATGACAAGGTGACCTCAGGTATATTTTTTAGTTTCCTGCAAAATCAGTTATCTATATTTTATATACCTCTACTAATAACAACGTAAAATTCTGAATTTGTTTTACTAACTTTTTAAATATATTTCTGCAATTCATTTAACAACTACAAAAGCCCAAGAAGCTGATGACTAGGGTGTACATTTAATGTGTACTGTCTTAGAGTAAATTTTTCCAAAAAAAAAAAAAAACAAGAATTCTCATGTGCTTAATCCTGGATTTGACACTTTACAGAAAAGAATTTTGACCCTTGACCTGGAATTAGAAACTTGTGTGTAGAGTTCCTGGTTTGCCTTCATTTCTAAAGTCTCTAGAAGTTCCACAGAGTTTAGACCACTTGTGGCAGCAGAATCTGCATTTCTTTTCAGGGCAAAGTTGGCATTTTCTCTATTCACTAGCTTCCAAAATAAAATAATCATAGTTATGATAAAAAATAAAAGCAACCTTGTGTTATTGCACTTAGGACCAATTTATGATTTCAGATTAATTAATCTTTAAGTGCACATGAACTATTAGCTTGGTGCAAAAGTAATTGCGGTTTTAGCATTGTTGAAATTTCCCATTTGATACTGGAATACATTATTAAATGTGGTTATGTTATACGTCATTTTAATGTGCATTTCTCACTTTATTTTTTTTGCTAATGACATATTGTTTATTTTATATGTATTTTAGACTATGGAAATGATGTTAGACGAAAAGCAAATTCGAGCAATTTTCTTATTTGACTTCAAAATGGGTCGTAAAGCAGCAGAGACAACTTGCAACATCAGCAACGCATTTGGCCCAGGAACTGCTCACGAACTCGCAGTGCAGTGGTGGTTCAAGAAGTTTTGCAAAGGAGACGAGAGCCTTGAAGATGAGCGCAGTGGCCTCCCATCGGAAGTTGCCGACGACCAGTTGAGAGCTGTCATCAAAGCTGATCCCCTCACAACTGCATGAGAAGTTGCCAAGGAACTCAACATCCACCATTCTGCGGTCGTTTGACATTTGAAGCAAATTGGAAAGGTGAAAAAGCTCAAAAGTGGGTGCCTCATGAGCTGACCAAAAATCAAAAAAATCGTCATCTTAAAGTGTCATCTTCTCTTCTTGTGTGCAACAACGAACCATTTCTCAATCAGATTGTGACGTGCGATGAGAAGTGGATTGTATACGACAACCTGCAATGACCAACTCTGTGGTTGACCAAGAAGCTCCAAAGCACGTCCCAAAGCCAAACTTGCACCAAAAAAGGGTCATGGTCACTGGTGGTCTACCGCCGGTCTGATCCACTACAGCTTTCTGAATCCCAGTGAAACCATCACGTCTGAGAAGTCTGCTCAGGAAATCTATGAGATGCACCGAAAACCGCAACGCCTGCAGCCGGCCTCGGTCAGCAGAAAGGGCCCGATTCTCCACAACAACGCCCGACCGCTCAGTGCACAACCAGTGCTTTAAAAGTTGAACGAATTGGGCTGTGAAGTTTTGCCTCATCCACCATATTCACCTGACCTCTCGCCAACCGACTACGACTTCTTCATGCATCTCAACTACTTTTTGCAGGGAAAACGCTTCCACAGCCAGCAGGATGCAGAAAATGCTTTCCAAGAGTTCAGTGAATCCCAAAGCACAGATTTTTACGCTATTAGGAGTAAACAAACTTATTTCTCATTGGCAAAAGTGTGTTCATTGTAATGGTTCCTATTTTGATTAATAAAGATGTGTTTGAGTCTAGTTATAGTGATTTAAAATTCAGCTGTCCGAAACTGCAATTACTTTTGCACCAACCTAATATTAAAAAAAATGCATTTTGTCTTAGATTGCCTGCATGATCCATTCGCTGTGGCCAGTCACTGAAGATGCAGTGAGGACTTGCGCAGAGTGGGCTGTCAGAGCCAAGCTGTCCTTTAGCGATGTGGAAGGCATCCAGCACGGGCATAGCTTGGTAAAGACGGATGAGGGAAGGCCGGGCGCGGTGGCTCACACCTGTAATCCTAACACTCTGGGAGGCCGAGGCGGGCGGATTGTTTGAGCTCAGGAGTTCGAGACCAGCCTGAGCAAGAGTGAGACCCAGTCTCTACTAAAAAAATACAAAGAAATTAGCTGGACAACTAAAAATATATATAGAAAAAATTAGACGGGCACGGTGGCGCATGCCTGTAGTCCCAGCTACTCGGGAGGCTGAGGCAGGAGGATCGCTTGAACCCAGGAGTTTGAGGCTGCTGTGAGCTAGGCTGATGCCACGGCACTCTAGCCCGGGCAACAGAGCGAGACTCTGTCTCAAAGGAAAAAAAAAAAAAAAGATGATTAAGGGAAAGCAAAAGAAGAAGAAAAATGGTAGTTACCACTGCTCTGTCTCTGCAGATAGCTACAGAGCAATTTTACTTAGTGTAACTTAGGATCAAGGAACAGGTTTTATTTAAAAGTGCTCTCACCTTCCAAGCTCTGTCATACTCCACAACATCGGATGCCGTTGGGCCTCTGAGCCAGCGCGTACTCTACTGAAACATTTTGAGCAGCTACTGATTACTAGAAGAAATTTTCATCGGAAATCTAAGTATTCAACCATGCTTTTCAAATCTCGTTTTATTCTTCCATTGATAACATTGTCCTATTATATTAAATGGTATTTTAGGGAAGTATTCACAAATTTTGAACTAAAAAATTGACAGTCATGTGAATAGTAGGGGAGTTCTTTCTGTATCCTTGAGTTATCACTGTTACACATACACCTCCTAAGACAATTTAGCTCTGAAAATGAGCACAAGGAACAGAGTGAACTTGCCGCAACTGGCTGGAGAACATAGCCTGTGGGCCCCGGGCCCCTCGGATCCAGTGTTCGGGCTGTCTTACTGCCGTAGTCATTAGCTTCTAACATTAAAACAAGCAAAGCGAGTGGTAGGCAGCTTCTAAGGTGGCTCCCAGTGATCCCTGTCTGCTGCTATGCTGGACCTAGTGACCTTCTAGTGAGCATACTGTGGCAAAAGTGACAGATGTCATTCCTGAGGTGACAGAAGGACACTCTGGCTTCTGATTGCTTGCCCACTCTCTCATCCTTTCTGCTCTGGTGGTGAGATGCTCTATGGAAAGGCCCAGGTGACAAGAAATGGAGATTTCCAGCCCAGAGCTAACATGAAACAGATGCCCTTGCTCCAGCGCCGTACAAAGAACCGAATCCTGCCAGCACCGTGCGTGGGGAGGGTCCTCCCCGGTGGAACCCTGAGGTGGCTGAGCCTGTGAGACGGGGAGCCACGCCCAGATTACTGACTCGAAGAAGCCGAGATAATGTTTGTTATCTAAGCACTAAATTGGGGGGTTATTTTGTCTGCAGCCATAGAACTCATACAAAGCTAGAAAAGGAAGACAAAGGCATATCCCAACTCCTGGGGTAAAAGTAGTTGAGGAAGATCTAACATGTTTTATTTTTGCAGAAAAACTATCAAAGCAAGATTCATCTTGGTGAGTCCGGCGGCATCTGCAGAGCTGGAGTAAGGGCCGTCTCCCTCCTGCACGAGCCCCTGTCGGCGCTCTCGGTCTCCCCAGCTACAGATGCAAACACACAACCAAATTTCATTCTCGAGGGTAGCAAAATATATTGAAAATTATTCTGCATTTGCAATATAAATTAGGTTACAATTAAATCCTAACTCTTGAGTAGTGTCTCTTTTAAGTCACTCGTCAAATGTCCTTTGAGTACGATGAAATTATCTAAGAATGAATAAAGGATAAAATTCTCAGGTCCTGTAAAGTTATTCCCATAATTCAGTCAGCGTCTTTCCTATTTCCGATCACAGCAGCACTAGGGTTCCTAGACTGCAGGGCTGGTTTACAGCTGTCCTTAGGGAGACAACAATGGAACAAGAAAGTGGAGGCGACCCTGTCCCTGAGAAACCAGGTCCAAGCCTGTCCTGTCCGGGACGTCCTACGCCCAAAAGGAGAAGTGTAGCCAGACATTTCTGCGTGGAGATTTTTCTGTTGTGCTGAAAAAATAAGTAGATTTTCCGGAAGAGAATGTTGTTTTTGCTTTGTTTTGGCCAAAATGATCAAAAGACCAGATCAGGAAAGTTTTTCTTTCTGAATTTGGTTTCAATAGCAGCTGAACAGCCACAACTACCTGCTATAGGAGAGAAAATTTTATCGTTAATTATATCTGTGCATAAATTTTTCCTCTGAGTTTGAAGCTGCGATTGCTGCCATTGTTTTGCCCTGTGGGTATAATTATGTCCTAAATAATGCGAATCCCTCGATCTTCGCCACTACAAGTGGGATAGCGCCTGTTGCTTTGGAAGGAGGCTCCTGTCTGTGCCCCATCTCTGCAGGACTCCGTCCCGCCCCTGCCACGACCGTGCCATTGCCGCCCTTCACCGGCCCTGTCCCCTGCGGGGCTGGGCCAGCGCCTGCTCTCCCGCCGCCCGGCCTGTGCGTGTTCTCTGCAGCGCTGGTGGATGGGCAGACCCCGCACACCGTTCGGGCCTTCCTGCCCTGCTCTCTCTACCTCCTTCCTTGAGGATCCGGTTTGCCTTTGCCCCCCATTGCCCGCAAACGCTCACTGATCTTTTCAGGAAATACTCCCGCACCAAACCAGGTTCTCTGGAGAAACTCCCAGGTTTGTCGGAGGAACGGAGGAACGTCCCTGAACCGTGCAGACCCTGGGTCGGCTGAGACGCGGACAGAGGAACCGCCTTTGTCAAAAGCCCGTCTCGAAGGACGTGCCGGGAACGACTCTATTCTAAGCTGACTTTCTCACTCTTCACCCCGGAAAGAACAGCTCGCTTCTCCCCTCATCAGGGAGGCAAAGAAAGTGGTCGCACGCCGTTTCCAACCGCAGGTTTCCATAAACCCGCGTCTCCAGAGCACTGATTTGTTGGCCTGTGATCTGCACTTGAACGCACGGAGCTGCGTTTAGGCAGCAGCCAGATGTGTAAAGTTGGGATTTAACGACGTTTCAGTAGCAGCCCCAGAATTTAGTGCAGTACCACTGCTGAATACTAATGTTCCCCTAGCAAGAGAACAAACAGCTTCCTGCTCAGTTACCTTTTTGTCACTTTATTGGAGATGGGGAAACGGAAAGCAATTAACTATCTCATGGAAACTTCATCTCCTAAAGAAACTTCAATCAAAAGCAACCCAACATAGTGGTGGCTGTGTTCGTGCCACTTTAACAATCAACCAAAAATTAATTTTTAACACTTTAAAATATTAGACTGGGCCGGGCATGGTGGCTCACACCTGTAATCCCAGCATTTTGGGAGGCTGAGGTGGGAGGATTGCTTGAGGCCAGAAGTTCAAGACCAGCCTGGGCAACATAGTGAGATCCTATTTTTACAAAAAAGTAAAAAAAAAAAAAAAGAAGAAGAATTTGCTGGGCCTGGTGGCTCATGCCTGTAGTCCTAGCTGGAGTTCAAGGCTGCAGTGGGCTATGACGGCACCACTGCACTCTAGCCTGGGTGACAGAGAGAGACCCTGTCCCCCCACTAAGAAAAACCAAATTCTGTTCAATTCTATTTTAAAGAAACATTTCAGACTCCTGAAAATGTACATAGGAGCAATGAGCACCCGCATACCCAGAACCCTGCTTAAGAAGTAACATTCTGTAAATAAAAGTCAGCTGTCCCTGTCCACTCACAGTTTCCTCCTTCCCACTCCATTCCCCAGAGATCCCGATTTTGGTGATCACCATTCCTGTATGTGTATTGCGATTTTAGTGATCCCCATTCCTGTATGTGTATTGCATAGAAGGTATGTACTATTTCTCTTACTTTTGTGGATGTCTTCAGAGTTTCTCATGCATACAAGTCTAACGTTAATATTTCTACCCTTTTTCTGAACAGAACAATCATGTATAATGCCTTAGCCCTACTCACCCCTCTTCCACCTTGTATGTTATTTTTGTTCAGTTATCTTCAATATGTTCTACAAATGGTCAATATTTTTATTTTTATGGTAAATATTTAGATTTTTCTCTATGCTTATCTGTCATTTTGCTCTCCATACCTTCTTGAATTCCAGACCTTACATCTAGGATCACTTTCCTCGTGCCTTCCTTTAGAAATTATTTATTGATACTCTGCCTGGTGATCTGTTCCATATTTGTTTTTCTGAGAACATCTCTGTTTCCTCATTACTGTGTGATAGTTTATCTGGGTATGAAAGCCTGCATTGATAGCTATTTTTCCTCAGTGTTTATTTCATGATCATCTGGCTTCTTTTATAAATCCAAATGCCTGTTCCTGTATCTGTAATCTGTCTTTGCCCTCTTAACTGATTTTACAATATTCTGTTTTGCCATTTTGCTACAATGTTTACATATGGACTTATTTTTACATATTCTTATGATTCCATATGCTTCTTGAATCTAAAGATATATATCTGTTATCAATTCTGTCTTTCATATCTTAATCTTCCTATATTTTCATCTCTTCATATTTTCATCTTGATACATATTCTCTTCGCCATGTCTAGTCTTCTGTTTAACTGGCCAACATGTACCTAACTTGAGAGATTATATTGCTTATTTCCAGAAATTCTATTTAGTTCTTTTTCAAATCTGCCTGCTCTTTCTTAATGATTTATTTTCCTGTGTTTTTAATTCTTCAGCCATTTTAAACATTTTATATTCTCTATTCTATAATTCTATTACCTAACTTTTTTGAGGATTTAATTCTGTTATTTGTAGTCTCTGTTGACCCATGTTCACAGTGGCTGGTTTTCTTGGGTGGTTACTAATTTTCTTTTTTATTGTGAAGATATCTATGAAAAGGCTTTATATCTGTGGGAATCTAATGAAGCCTGGTGTGAGTATATTCTCTCCAGAAAAGATTTGCATAGCCTTCCTAGGGCACCTTCAACCCAGGGTCACTTTAATTTCTCTTGTTGGAATTATCCAAAAAAGAGATATAAAATTCTTTATTAACTTTACTGAAGTATAACTTACACATAATAAAATGTGTAGGCCCAGCGTGGTGGCTCACGCCTGTAATCCTAGCACTCTGGGAGACCGAGGTGGGTGGATCGTTTGAGCTCAGGAGTTTGAGATCAGCCTGAGCAAGAGCAAGACCCCATCTCTACTAAAAATAGAAAGAAATTATATGGACAGCTAAAAATATATATGGAAAAATTAGCCAGGCATGGTGGCGCATGCCTGTAGTCCCAGCTACTCGGGAGGCTGAGGCAGGAGGATCACTTGAGCCCAGGAGTTTGAGGTTGCTGTGAACTAAGCTGACGCTATGGTACTCTAGCCCGGGCAACAGAGAGAGACTCTGTCTCAAAAAAAAAAAAAGAAATTTTTTGCATCTATGTTCGTGAGGGATATCAGTTTATAAGTGTTTTTTGTTTGGTTTTGTTTGTTTGTTTGTTTTTTCTGGAGACAGGGTCTCACTCTGTTGCCCTGGCTAGAGTGCAGTGGTGTCATCATAGCTCACTGCAGCCTCAAACTCCTGGGTTCAAGTGATCCTCCTGCCTCAGCCTCTTGAGTAGCTGGGACTATAGGCACATGCCACCACAACAGCTAATTTTTTCTATTTTTTTTTTAGTAGAGACGGGGTCTCACTCTTGCTCAGGCTGGTCTCTAATTTCAGAGCTCAAATGATCCTCCCACCTTGGCCTCTCAAGGTGCTAGGCCTCTTTTGATTTGATTTTACTTAATTTGTTCTTTTTCTAGCTTCTTAAATTGGAAGCTTAGATTATTGGCTTTAGGCTTTTCTATTATTAACAATGTTTTGTTTTGTTTTGTTTTGTTTTGTTTGAGACAGAGTCTCACTCTGTTGCCCAGGCTAGAGAGCCATGGCGTCACCTAGCTCACAGCAACCTCAAACTCCTGGGCTCAAGCAATCCTCCTGCCTCAGCCTCCCGAGTAGCTGGGACTACAGGCATGTGCCACCATGCCTGGCTAATTTTTTCTATATACATTTTTAGTTGTCTGCATAATTTCTTTCTATTTTTAGTAGAGACGGGGTCTCACTCTTGCTCAGGCTGGTCTCGAACTCCTGAGCTCAAATGATCCACCCACCTCAGCTTCCCAGAGTGCTAGGATTACAGGCGTGAGCCACCGCACCCGGCCTACAATCTTTCTCTTACTGATTTCTAGTTATTTTGTGGTTAGAATATATACTCTGTATGATTTCCATCTTTTTAATTTATTAAAAATTATTTACCAACCTGAGCAAGAGCGAGACCCCATCTCTACTAAAAATAGAAAGAAATTATATGGACAGCTAAAAATATACATAGAAAAAAAATTAGCCGGGCATGGTGGTGCATACCTGTAGTCCCAACTACTCGGGAGGCTGAGGCAGGAGGATCGCTTGAGCCCAGGAGTTTGAGGTTGCTGTGAGCTAGGCTGAAGCCACGGCACTCACTCTAGCCTGGGCAACAAAGTGAGACTCTGTCTCAAAAAAAAAAAAATTATTTGATGTCCCAGCATATGGTCTTTCTTGGTAACCACTTCATGTGCAACTTAAAAGAATGTGTGTCCTGCTGTTGTTGGGTGCAGTATTCTATAACCATCAATTAGGTTCAGTTGGTTGATAGTGTGCATTGTGTTGTTTAAGTCTTCTACATACCTATTGCTTTTCAATCAATTATTGAAAGGTGTTTTGAGATCTCAAACTATCATTTTAGACTTGCTTATTTCTCCTTTCATTTCTGTCAGTTTTTATTTCGTGTATTTTTAAACTCTGTTATGTGCGTACACATTTTAAATTGCTGAGTCTTCTTATTGAATTAACCGTTTTTTACAAGTTCCTTGATGTGATATAATGAATTAACCCTTTTATCATTATAAAATTACCCACTTTCTACCTGATCATGTTCTTGGCTCTGAAAACCACTTTGATATTAATATAGTCACTCCAACTTTCTTAAAGTATTATCTTCATGGTATATCTTTTCATCTTTGTATTTTTAACCTACTGTCCTTTTTTTCCCCCGTGTTTGGAGAGATCTTTAATCTCTTTAATCCATTACAGTATTAAATTGTACATCATTTTTATCTTTATTTTGTAACTTTTTATTTTGAAATAATTATAGACTTTTAAGAAGTTTCAAAAATTGTTCAGAGAAGTCCCATGTGCCCTTCATCTAGCACTCACTTAAAATCTACTCTTAGCAGTTTTCAACAGTATGATACTTTGTTATTCACTACAGTCACTATGTTCCACAATAGATCTCTTGAATTTATTCCTCCTAACTGAAATTTTGCATCCTTTGACCGGCATCTCCCCAACCCCACCACCTCTACCCACCCCTGCCAGAAGTACCCAGTAACCACCATTCTGCTCTCTACTTGTATGAGTTCAGCTCTTTTAGATTCCACATGTGAGATCATGCAATGTTTGCCTTTCTGTGCCTGGCTTATTTCACTTAACATAATGTCCTCCAGGTTCATCCATGTTGTCACAAATGACAAGATTTCCTTCTTTTTAAAGGCTAAATAATATTCTGTGTGTGTATGTATGTGTGTGTGTGTGTGTATACGTATAGAATATAGAATAATAGAATATATCTCACGTTTTCTTACCCATTCATCCATTGATAGACACTTAGTTTGATTCTGTATCTTGACTGTTGTGCATAGTGCTGTACTGAACGTGTGCAGACAGCCCTTCAACCTACTGGTATCATTCCCTGTAGATACACCCCAGGAGTGGGATTGCTGGATCATATTGTAGTTCTATTTTTAATGTTTTGAGGAACCTCCACACTGCTTTCCATAGTGGCTGTACTAAGGTACATCCCCACCTTTCTCCACACCTTCTCCAGTACGTGTCTTCTTCACAATAGCCATTCTAACATACGGGAGGTGACCTTTCATTGTGGTATTAATTTGCATTTCTCTGATGATTAGTTATTTTCATCATTTTTTCTTATATCTGTTGCCATTTGTAATTTATTCTTTTGAGAAATATCTATTCAGGTTCTCTGTCCTGAAATCTTTTTGGTTTATTTTTTGTCAAATCAGGAATCAATCAGGAGTCTCTTGGTTTCCCAGGAGATCGTTCCAAGACAGCAGTAGTGACAGGTACGGTAGAGGTCGTCAAGAGCCTCAGTTTGATCCCGCCTCCTGGCAGGGGCCACGGCTCCTGCTGACCCCTCAGAGCTCCAGGAAGCATAGGTTGGACATCTTGGTTGCTTTTTTGTTCAGATGTGACTGATTAACTAGTTTGTAGTGAAGATGTATTTGCAAATGCCAACAATTGAAGCCATGGAAAGTCTGTGTGGGCACCTGCATATTTATGTCTATGTGAATATTCAGAAAACATCCTCTTCCCAATTTTAAAGAAAACCGGAGCCTGACAGTCAAGCAGTAAAAACAGAGTTTATTCAAGAACTACTGCAATAGGGGAAAAGAGACCTCAGCATGGAACTAGGCTCATTTCCAAAAACAGCATAGACAAGTGGGAATCGATAGCCAAGGAGCAGGGTGGAGGTCGGTGGATGGAAAATTACTAAGAGGAAGTAGATGGAGTGAGGAGCAATTCCTTTTCTTAACTCTTACCAACTTGTGATTCGAAGGAGCAATTCTGATTAAACAGACTTAACAGGATTCTTGCTGAAGGCAGGCCAAAGTAATCAGCTACTGCCTGGGGGTGGTAAAGGGTGAGGAATTTGGTCAGACATCAAGAGTGATCCAACACTGAGGGTGAGGGTGAGTGAATTCTCTGCATTGACTTAGCAAGATTCTTGCTGCCACTGGTCAGTGTGGGCCTGACAAGGACAGACTCCATGTTTTTTTGTTTTTTTTAATATATACATATTTTTAGTTGTCCAGATAATTTCTTTCTACTTTTTTTTAGTAGAGACGGGTCTCGCTCTTGCTCAGGCTGGTCTCGAACTCCTGAGCTCAAACAATCCTCCCGTCTCGGCCTCCCAGAGTGCCAGGATTACAGGTGTGAGCCACCACGCCCAGCCCAGACTCCACGGTTGAGGCCTAGAAGGTTTAGAGGAGCCTGACTAAAGTTCAGTCAAGAGAGTCCTTTTTTTTTTTCTAGAGACAGAGTCTCACTCTGTCACCCAGGCTGGAGTGCAGTGGCATGATTATAGCTCACTGCACCCTCAGACTCCTGGGTTCAAGTGATCCTCCTTCCTCAGCCTCCTGAGTAGCTGGGACTACAGCCATACACCACCACACTTGGCTAATTTTTCTTATTTTTTTGTAGAGACAGGGTCTCACTATGTTGCCAGGCTGGTCTTGAATTCTTATACTCCTGCCTCAACCTCCAAAAATGCTAGGATTACAGGCATGAGCCACTGCACTCAGCCAGGAGACGGTCTTTGTTACCAACAACAGCAAAATACAGATTCTTCTCAAGTGCATACAGAACATTCTCTAGGCTAGACCACATGCTAGGCCACAAAACAAGTCTTAACAAATTTAAGGAGATTGAAATCATACAAAATATCTTTTCTAACCACAGTGGAATGAAACTAGAAATCAAAAGCTGAAGGAAAACTGAAAAATACATGGATATGTGGAAATTAAATAACACACTCTTAACCAATGAGTCAAAGAAGAAATCATGAGGGAAATTGGAAAATATCTTGAGACAAACAAAAATAAACACACAGCAACCCAAAACCTAGGGGAAGCAGTGACATCAGTGTTCAGAGGGAAGTTTATACCATTAAACACATTTAAAAACAGAATAAAGATCTCAAATCAACTGCCTAACTTTACATCTATACAAACTAGAAAGAGAAGAACAAACTAAACCCAAAGTTAGCAGAAGGAAGGAAATAATAAAGATTAGAACAAAGATAAACTAAAAGAGGATTCTTTTATTTCTTCTTACGCATTTTGTGAAATGAAAACCCAGAATGGGTCACAGCTCTCTGTCTGCCCTAGAAATACACACCACAAAGTAAATTTCTTCCAGTTCTGTTTCCCTATATTGATGAGGACACTCTGGACTGGCCCTGGTGGCCATCGAGCTGCCGTGGGGCCCTTATCCTCTGTTTTTCTCTACGATGTTCTTGAAGGGAATCTAGGGACGCACTGTTATGGCCCCAAGTAACACACAGTCCGCTGAACACTCAAAGAAATGCAAGGGCGTGTGAGAAGCAGCCAAGGGCGGTTGACCGGCACCGAAAGGAAGCAGGCCGGGAGGCTTCTGGCCGGGTCAGAGCACTTTGCTGAAGCAGGAGAGGGACCTCCCAGACGGTGGCCAGACTCAGATTGTGGGGGACGCCGAGAGCCAGCCGTCCATCGGGATCCTGCTGTGTCTCTGACTCACTGTGGCCAGCCCTTTACCTGCGCCTCCTGCACGCGGTGTGAACCTCCGCTAGGGATGGCCCGTCACCCAGGCATATTTTTAAAAAATAGCCTGTACTAATGAAGGGATTAGAATACAGGTGCCTCGTGATTCATTGAGATTGCTCAGAATACACCTGTATACTTTCATATGCATCCAGACTCCAGGATCTCACACCTTTGCATAGTGCTGCGGTGGAGATGAAAGGATGGAACTAGCTCCTAGGAAACCAGAAGAGATGAAAGGGCCACAGTTTTCTTCAGTGACTCCACAGACGTGAGGGATTCAAGTTCTGCTTAATGGAATGAACGCTGCAGATGCCGTCAGCGACCAGCGACTCCAGAGAGCCCTAAGTAGGACATCGACAAGGCCTGGCCTCCAGGCACTGGGCTGATTTGGGCCAGTGTGCCGGACGTGCTGCCCACTTGGGGATACTGTTCCTTCTCATCGGAGACAAAACGCCAAATAACAAACACCTTCTCTGCTGAAAAACAAAGCATTTGTGTCAGTCAAGACTCTCTGACTTGAAAATCACAGCCTAACACAACTCAGTTTAAGCAACAATGGAATTTATGTGGCTCACAGGGCTGGGAAGAAGACTGGAAAGGCAGAATTCCTGAGTTCTGCACGAGCCGTGTTCCGGGGCAGAAACACGGGCATCCTTGGTACTTTCAGGCTCATCTCTGCATGGGGCGTGGCACTGAGCTCATTTCCGGCAAGCAGCCTTCCTCTCCACGTGGCAAACACATGTATCTTTCTAGCACCTTCACTCCAAAGAAAAGTTCCCAGCAAAAGTCTAATGGGCCCAGGCTGGGGTCACTTGCAGATTTTGAAACCATTTTTCTTAGGCCAATGGGGTTGGGGTACACTGATTAGCTAGACCTGGGTCACTTGCCCACCCCCACAGCTTGGAGGAGGCGGGGCCAGATGCCCTGGCGAATCACCAGGCTCAGATGAAGACGTTCCCTAAGGAAGGAGGGGTGAGGTACTGTGAAGACGGCCAGACAGGCCGACTGGGCTGCTGTGGCCCAACATAGCGCGGACTCTGCTCCCACACACACTTGTCTTTCGTCCTCCCCACACTTCCAACCCCGACTGCCCGATGTGGGCACCAAGTGGGTAAAAAAATTACTCCTCAAAACTAGTGGGTGAAACCCCCGGAGCCCAGAATTGAGATAAGCTGCTTGAGGAAAGAGAGTTGGGACAGGCAGCATGGAGATGGCACAAGATGTTAATGAAATTTAGTATTTGTTGAGCACTTGCCAACATTGATTAAGTACTTACCGAGGCAGGAGATCAGACTAGGGAACACAAGTGGGGTGGAATGGTACGAACAAAATCAGGGTCACAGATCAATGAGAACAAAAGCTGTGGTGGGGCCGCGATGGTGGGCGTTGCAGAAACACCCTGCTCGCTCCCACCTGGGGAAGCCCCTGGGCAGGTGTCTTGAGTGATCTGACTTCATTGCACCGTCGTCACCGTAAATTATCGCCCCCTAGTGGGCTTGGGGAGCCATGGCACGTCTAGGTCTGAACAAACGAAGTAAAAAACTCCCCAGCCGGCCCAGGGAGGGGAGGAGGCAACATTCTCATTGGGGAACAACAAAGCAAGAAAGAGAGACAAAAAGGAGAAACCTAACGGGACCCCAGTGCCACTGTCTGCTTGGACACGTGCCGTTCCTGCCCGCTGTGGAGCATACCGTCGCTGGCCAATCTTTCCAGACACCCCTCCATGTCTGGAGGTGTGATTGCTTAATAAACTTCTTTCACTTGGCTGCGTTGGTGTCTGGTTTCAATTCTTTGTCTCCAAATACAAGGACCGAGCATGATCACTCACTGGTCACACTCACTATACAACAACCGTTGCTGTATCTTTTCTTCCCAATACCTGTGTTGCAAAGGTAACTGGAGCTTAGACTGAGCGACATTTCCAAGGTCACTGAGCTCCTGACTGGCAGCCCAGGGCCTCCAGGCTCATTCTCACCCATCTTCCCAGGCAAACTGGATATCAAAACACCTGGGTTTAAAATATACACAGCAGGTATATTTGGGTGGGTACTTTTTACTTTTATGTATTTTTCTAGATTTCAAGGACATGTATTACTTCCACAAATATATATGATATACATATATTATGACATATATGTTAATATATGATATATATTATATGTATAATGTTGTACAGAAAAAGAGGCGTAGGCTATAGCCCTGAATCTACCCTTAACTCACTTGCTGACTCTAAGTTTCTTAGTTATTGTTGTTAATCTCTTACTGTGCTTAATTATAAATTAAACTTCATCATAGGTATGTCTATAGAAGAAAAAGCATAGTGTATATATAAGGTTTGGTACTATCTGCAGTTTCAGGCTTCCACTGGGAGTCTTGGAATGATTCCCCTGTGGATAAGGGGAGCTACTGTACTTTTATGTCGCCTCAGCATCCGTTTTGAATACAAGTTTACCTTTCTCATAGCAGAAGCTTCCAGCTCTATACCACACCCAAATGGCTCAAGCTGGTGACCAAGAGACAAGAACTTAGAGGCATTTCTCCCACTTAGCGAAGTGATCTCCTTGCTTTTCTGCTGCTTTTAAATGGACCATTCAAGCATTTGCGAACTTAGTAGGGTTCACACCCTGTTCTTGAAACATACTGCTAGATGCCCATTGGCTTGTGCATTCTCTCTCTTTCTTTCTCTCTCTCTCTCTCTTCCCCCACCCCACCTTGACTCTTCATTCCTGCCTCGTGTGACCCAGGGACTGCCCTCATGGCTCATTACACCCTCCTTGCCCAGGGTCTGTAAGTTAAAAATATTTGCACTATTATGGTGGTGTATTGAATTTGTGCCTTCCATCTGAAGAACGAGGGGCTGCCCAAGCAGGGGAGAACATAAGGTCAGGCTCCCAGCACCAGAGCAAAGTAGCCCGTGAAAGGCACGCTATAAAGACCAACTCTAGTGCCCCTTCATTTCCCGTGAGGCCATGGTCGCTAGCCTCTTTGGCACTGGAACCCCAATTTAGTTGGGGGCTCTCAAAACACCCTCACTATTTCTGGTGCCCAAATTCCCAGAGCTGTGCTTGTCCCTATCCATCCCAAAGCCTGCTTCTTCCACTTTTCCTTCAGTTAAGTGTTTGCTTAAATTGGCCAAAGTCAATTTCTCCTGCTTGTAACTAGAGAACCCTAATAGATACAACTCTCTTTCTTTGGTTGAATAATATAATTTTGCTCTTTAGATTTTAGAGTCAATAATCATTTACTAAGTCCTGCTGAGTGCCAAGATCTGTGCTGAGTGCTTTCTCACAAACCTAGAGAGAAAATCCACGGGTGCAGGGCCAGTCACCCGGGATCCAAGATTGAGTAACTGGGTGCCTGACTGCTCAACAGTGGGGAGGCCAGTGTTCAGCTGGAGAGTGTCTCCAGGTTGGCCAGCTCACCGTGAGCTTTGTCCTCTGCACGGTGCGATCCCAGCACTCTGCCAGTAGTTTGTGGCCCACACCGTGGCAGCACCTCCCAGCCTGTGCGGACCCTGGTTCCCGTCCCTCATTTCCTCTCTGGCCATGGCCTCAGACCTGTGCTTGAGGATGCTGCTCTTCTGAGCTGATCTCTGGCTTCCTGCTTCAACTGTGACTTGAAGTTTCATTCTGTCATTCATTCCATAAACATTTCCTGAGCATTACCAACTTCCAATCATGAAGGATGCTGTATTGAGCAAGGCGGGCCTGGCCTCTGTCCACATGGACTTTGATGCTCTTAGAGAAGGCTGATGTTAACTAATTAAATAAAATGTGATGAGTGGCATAGAAGAATGACAAGGACCTGCAGGAACACGTGGCAAGGCCCTAAACTAGTCTAGTGCTCAGGGAAAACCTCTGTGAACAGAAGGCAGTTGGAAGAACAAATGATACATTCAGAGTGGACCGTTTGTCTGCAGGTCCTGGAGACGCCCAGGTGCCGTCTTGTGCTCGGCCTGTGGGCTCCGCTGCCCTGGGCAAGCACCTCTCGCCCAGCCCGACCCTGCGCCCAGATCCCAGCGACACAGGCCTGCGAGGCCCCTTCCTTACCGAGTCCACCTCAAACATGAGCAGTCACGCCCAGGTCTGTCATCCAGAATGTCCCAGGCCAGCTACAGAGAGAGAGCTAAACAGACGCCCGTGAAACAAGGGCAGCCTACAGGAGGCTGATGGCCACTCGCTGTGCATGTCACAGTGAGTTGTCAAAGAAAGCTGCATTCCGGCACTTGGCAATTGATAAGGGGAGTAAATACGTGTTGATTGACCGATGACTGTTCCCAGGGCTGGGCCACAGAAACAGGTGTCCTGACTAGGGCAGGCTCAACACCAAGACGTGCCCGCCCTCGGGCAGCCGCGGCGGAAGAAAGAGGTGCGAAGCCAAGAGGGCACAGGTGGCCTGGAGGGCAGCCCTGGCCCATGGCCTCGGCTCAGAGATGCCCCCTGTGCACCCCTCCCCCCCCCCCCCCCCAGCTTCAGCCTCCTCTCCCTGCGTCTCCTCCTGCGGCCTTCGTCCCTTCTTGGGCACCACTCATTCTCCATCCTGGGACGGCCGTCCCCGGACTCCCTGAGTCCTTGCCTTCAGGGTGGTGTCACCCCAGGCTCACCCGACCCCCCATGTGGGCCTCAGCGGCCGGTGGGAGACTCGGAAGGTGCTTCGATTTCCCGCTGTCCTGGAGCTCCCACTGGGAGCGTTTGAACGGGATCTTCCCCGTACGCCGGGCGTCGCTGAGAAAGCCGCTTTACGCTGAAAGCAACGCGACGAGAGGCAAAGAGTTTTTCTAAGTCTACAGAAAGAGCAGGACCGGCAGCCGCACAGGGGCACGCAAGAGGCGGGAAATCGGACTTTAGGTGGAACCCAAAGCAGCGCTCGCGCGTCTCCCCCGCCCGCGCGGACCTGGGACTGGAGAGCAGCGGGGGGTCCGGACAGCGCCGGGTGTCCCGAGGCGGTGACCGCGCCGCACGTCCCCCCGCAGTCCAGCCGGCCGCGGAGTCGCCGCCAAATACTCTTTCTGCAGCCGGTCCCGCCGCGGCCTGAGGCCGGACGGAGAGGTGACGCCGGGGAGGTGACGCCAGGGAGGTGACGCCGGGGAGCGCGGAGAGGTGACGCCGGGGAGGTGACGCGGGGGATCTTGCGCGCTCTGTGGGGGAGGGGCGCGGAGGCGTCGTCCCCGCCCCAGACCGCGCCCCCGCGCCCGGAGGCCCACCTTGTCCTCTGCCGTGGCCCTTTATTCATTATTTTAATAACCTTTCACGACGGAAGCAACACAGGTGAATTTCAGAAAACCAGAAAAGGCCGACAAGCAGACGTGAAGACCGCGGCGCGCCCTCGTGTGTCCCTCCAGATTCTGTGCATGGACATGCGTGTGTCTTGTTTTTACTAAAATGAGGTCACACTACACATACTGATTTTTTTCTCTCAGCTTTTATTTTGAAAAGTTTCAAACCTACAATGAATTGAAAAAATAGTGTAATGAGGATCTGTAAGTGTGTCGCCTGCGTTCATGAACTGGTACCGTGTGGCACCTTCGTTTTCTCTCTCTGTCCAGACATCCATCCGGATGTAGAGAGATCTGTGTAGACAGACGCGGCGGTTCCCATACAGAGATGCGTATTAACCATCTGCGAGTAAGTTGCATCCATCGGGATCCCCCTTAAAAGCCTCGGCAGGTGACTCCTGAGGACAGACACTCACCGACGCACAGCTGCGGGGCTGTCAGCTGACTCACTGCCTAACACTCGCCTCTGCAGTTGGCACTGGTGGCGGGATCGGTGCAAAATGCTTATCGGGCGTCACGCCTGCGACAGCAGCAGGACCAGGCAGGGGTCGAGCTGCACACGGCTCGACGACCCCCGTGCACCTGGCGGGAAGCTCTGGCGTGAGCCTCGCCGTCACGGTGTCCTGTTCGGAGCCAAAACGGGCGCCACGGCCGCTCCGGGGCCTGCGGTAACCGCCAGGGCCAGGCGGCCTCCAGCTGGCGAGGATCCCGAGGAGCGAGGGCGACAGACGTCCGTGTGCCACGCGCTGCCGGTGGGCAGCAGGCCTGGGACGTGTGGGTGGCACACGGCCGTATCGTCTGGATCCCGTCGGGGTCACTTGTTGCGTTAGGGCGTCATGTCTCTTCAGTCTCCTTTAAAGTACATTTCTTAGTCCATGTGAGTTGCTACAGCAAAAATACCCATGAACTGGGTGGCCTGTACGCAACGGGAGTGTATTGCTCAGAGTTCTAGGGGCTGGGAAGTCCAGGATGAAGGCAGCGCAGATTCCGTGTCTGGCAAGGCCCATTCCTGATTCACAGATGCTGGCCTCTCCCTGGGCCTCACACGCAGAGGGTGAGGGAGCTCGCTGGGGCCTCTTCCAGAGGGGCGCTGTCCCCATTCATAAGTGCTTCACTCTCATGACCTCATCACCAAAGTCCCCACCTCCAAATACTCTCACATTGAGGACTAGGTTTCAACATATGGATTTGGAGGGACACAAACATTCTGTCTGTAGCAATTTCCCCTGCCCCTTATTTTTATTTTTAGAGACAGGATCTCACTCTGTCACCCAGGCTAGAGTACAGTGGCTCAATCATAGCTCCCTGCAGCCCCAAACTCCTGGGCTCAAGTGATCCTCCTGCTTCGGCCTCCCACGTAACTAGGACTATGGGTGTGCTCCACTTTGCCCAGCTATTTTATTTATTTATTTATTTATTTATTTTTGTAGAGACAGGGTCTTCCTATGTTGCCCAAGCTGGTCTCGAACTCCTGACCTCAAGTGATCCTCCTGCCTCGACCTCCTGAAGTTGTGGGATCACAGGTGTGAGCCACCAGACCAAGTCTCCTGCCTTTTATAATCTTTTATGACATTAACATTGTAAATGGCTCAGCCACTTGTTTTGCATCATGGCCTTCCATCGGCCACCTGCTCCGTGTAGTCCGCAATCTCCCATTTTAATGAATGTCCATGTATGTAACACCTAGGTGACCACCAGATTTTCCTGATTACGGCCACTTTGTCCAAACCAGTGTCCAATCCAATACCACAAATTACATTTGGGGGTTCTGTTCCTTGGGTCTCTTGTAATCTAGCACAGTGTTCCTTTTCTGGGATTACACTTCATGGAGAGACTAGACTACTTGCCCTGTCTTCTGGTGACTCTCACGTGGCGTCATTTGGTAGGGTCCTCTGCTTGGATGAATTCGGTGTAAACATTCTGGCTAACAGACACCATACGTGGTGGTACAGACTTTGTGAAACGCACGCCATGTGCTCTGTGGGCCTGGGGTCATGGGTCTCTCACTGGATTTCAAATGCTCACTGGTTAGCAGAGACAAATCGCCTGCTCACACTTGCGTGTTCCCCTCGGGGAGCATCAGGTGTGCTGGGGGCTCAGGCAGGGGTAGAGGACAGTGAGCAAAGCCGCAGGAGCCGGGACACTTGCGTTCTCACCCTGACTCTCTCCTCGCCTTTCTGTGTGATCTTAAGCAAGCCCCTGACCTCTGCCCTTGTGCCCCAAACACAAAGAGAGCACATCTTGTCCTGGGCAGCGAGCAGGGTCCCATGGAGTGTCGAGGTGGCTGTGCTTTCCAAACCAAAACACAGAGGGGATGCGAGACGCGTCACACCAGGAGGGCAGGACAGGGGCCAGAGTGTCCGCACAGTGTGACGATAGGAGCTGGGTCCATCGTGGAGGTTTATTGACCTGTGACAGCCAGACCGGAATCCACACATCCTCCCACCCCTGACCGCGGGTTTTCACGGTGCCGAGCAGGTGGGCGTCTCATTAGGTCCTCCCAGCAACCTGGGACTCAGAGAAGGTCGCGCAACCATCCGGCTTCTGCCACACCTGCCAACCTGACCCACCTCGGGTCACAGGCATGAGCCCGAGAGGCAGGAATGAAAAGGCTTTAGACCCCCAGGACTGAGCTCCAGGAATATGAGCTGGAAACTGCCTGGCGTGAGCACAGACCAGCCCGCCTCGTGCTGGACAGGGTCAGGGAGGCACTGGCACTTGCCAAGCGTCCCTCGCAGCCTGGAAGCAGCAACTTCCCGGTGCTCTGCCTCGGGGAAGGAGGCCCAGAAAGCAGCCCACGCAGGCTGCAGCCATGCCTGTTTACGGGCAGGGTATGAAATGACTGGCAGAAAGTGCCAGCTTCAGGCAGTGGGACCCGGGGGGAAGTTCACTCCTCCGCTACCCGAGTTTGGAGTGGTGGAGGGGGCTGAAATGGGGAGCTACTGGTGTCTCTTCCCCAGGCCGCTGGGGGTTAAATGTCATGAATATTATTCTTGCCAAACACCTCATTTAGCCAGTGTAATGGTGTTGCTGCTTTCACGTGGGCTGAAATGCCACGAAGCACCCTCCAGTCTGCCGGGCCCCGCCACCCCTGTCGTCCCAGTTCAGTCCTGTGCTCAGTCTTGCTACCTGCCAGGTGTGCCACCGCCCTGCGCCTGGAGGAATTGAGTCTCAGGCCAGCAGGAGTCACCGCCCCAGGGTGAGAACCGAGACTGTGGTCTCCAGGAAGGGGCTGCCTGCTAAGGGGAAGGCCTCTCAGCTCTGCTGAGATGAAACGCGAACTCCTTTGCGACAGGAGGGGCGTCCTACCGCACTAATAGCTCCGTGCAAGTTGGTTAATCACATATCAGGAGAGAACAAAGAAGTAAACCGGCATCGATTACGAGTTTGCTCTGCGCTAAGTACTGGATATACCAGCCCATTTGGCCTCCCTGACACCCCTGTGAGATCAATGGTGTCCCCATTACAGACTGGAAAACCACGGCTAATTACCGTCCCTGAACCGCACAGGCAGCGAAGCACCAGATCTGAACATGCAGCTGTGCTCTTTCCTTTACCCACCATGGCGCCCTGCACACCCAGCACGTGCCAGGCACGGGCCTAGGCACAGCCTGTGTCCTGACCCGGCTCCCAGTCTGGCAGAGCGGAGTTAGTGTGTGCGCACACGCGCACTCTTGCCCCCTTCCCTCTCCCAAAGCTCAAGCTAAGATTTTTCAAAGAGTGGCAGCTCCCACTAGCAGGACATGGGAAGATTTTCAGTGAATGCAACATGAACAATTTTGCTTCAATAGTTATGTGTTTAATATAAAAATACAGCGGGTTCATCAGACACATGGTTTCTTGGGGTGTGCTAACTGTGATATAATAAGAGATATATATTTTGAGTTTGGTCCCTGGCTCCTGGTGAGAGTTCCTAAAACCCTTGTAATTTCCCAGGTGGTAGGGGTAAGAAGTGCATCGTTTGTCCTAATACAGTCGGCCTCCAAATCCGTGGGGTCCACATCTGTAGATTCAACCAACCTCAGATCAAAAAATATTCAGAAACCAATGAATGGTTGCATCTGTGATGAACACTCTACAGACCTTTTTACCTTGTCATTGTTCCCTAAACAATACAGTATAACTGTTTACACAACATTTACATGGTATTAGATATAAATTATCTAGAGATGATTTAAAGCACCATGGGAGGGCGTGCACTCTGGGAGGTCGAGGCGGGAGGATCGCTCGAGGTCAGGAGTTCAAGACCAGCCTGAGCAAGAGTGAGACCCCATCTCTACTAAAAATAGAAAGAAATTATCTGGACAGCTAAAAATATATAGGAAAAATTAGCCGGGCATGGTGGCGCATGCCTGTAGTCCCAGCTACTCGGGAGGCTGAGGCAGGAGGATTGCTTGAGCCCAGGAGTTTGAGGTTGCTGTGAGCTGGGCTGATGCCACGGCACTCACTCTAGCCCGGGCAACAGAGCGAGACTCTGTCTCAAAATAAATAAATAAAGTACATGGCAGGATGTGCATAGGTTACATGCAAATCCTACAACATTTTATATCAGGACTTGAACATTTTGGTATCTGCAGGGGGTCCTGAAACCACGGATACTAAGAGAGTACTCTATTTGTTTGGTCTTTGACCCTGGTTCCTGCCACACAGAGCCCCTAATCTTTTGGAACTTCCTGGGTGATAGGAATATCTTTTGTTCTAACAAGATGTCTCTTAGTGGGTTCCTGAATGGGGGACTGTCACCAGAAAGACCAAGCCATGATTAGAATCTTGGAACTTTCAGCTCCACCCCCGCATGCTCCAAGTAGGGGAGAGGCTGGAGATTGAGTTAAAAATCAATCATTGGCTGGGCGCGGTGGCTCATGCCTCTAATCCTAGCACTTTGGGAGGCCAAGGCAGGGAAATTGCTTGAGGCCAGGAGTTCAAGACCAGCCTCAGCAAGAGTGAGACCCCCGTCCCTACTAAAAATAGAAAAAATTAGCTGGGTATGGTGGTGCTTGCCTGTAGTCCCAGCTACTCAGGAGGCTGAGGCAGGAGGATCACTTGAGCCCAGGAGTTTAAGGTTGCTGTGAGCTATGATCGCACCATTGCACTCCAGCCTCGGTGACAGAGAGAGATGCTGTCTCAAAAAAAAAAAAATCAATCATGCCTACATGATGAAGCCTCCATAAAAATTCCTGGACTACAGGATTTGGAGAACTTCTAGGTTGGTGAACACATCAACATGCCAGGAGGGTGGCACCCCCAACTCCCTGGGGACAGAAGCTCCTGTGCTCAGGACCCGTCCAGGCCCCACCCTGTGTTTCTCGTCTTCATCTGTTGTTCATCTCTCTCGCCTGTGATATCCCTTACAGTAAAGCGGTAAACGTGCTTCCCTAAGTTCTGTGAGCCACTCTAGTGAAGGACTGACTCTCAGGAGGGGTCGTGGGAGCCTCTGAAGTGCAGCCCAGGGGGACAGCAGTGCGGGTGACCCGAGGACTCGTCACTTGGGATTGGCATCTGAAGTGGGGGCAGTCTTCGGGGATGAGCCCTTAGCCTGTGGGGTCTGTGCGCTCCAGGTAGACACTATGAGGATTGAATTGGATTCTAGGACACCCATCTGGTTCCTGCAGAGAACTGGAGAACTGTTTGCTGCGGCACAACTTACACATTTGGTGCCAGAAGTTCTGTGTGAGCGGGGGAGGAGAAATGGACCTTTTCCTGTGCACAGACGCTGCTTCAGATGAGACCCAGTAGCTGGCCATGCAAGGCCGCAGCACAGGCCAGGAGGCAGGAGAGGAAATTGCTCTGTGGGACCCAGCTGGGCCACTGTGGACCATCTGGGCTTGAGCCCACCCCGTCTCCTCTGCGCACCTGTTGCCAACCTTCGTGCCCTCTCCAGCGGTTGCTGACAAGACCTCCAGCCAGCCTTCCTCAAGTCCAGAACATCCCGGCTCACTCCCGCTCAAGCCTGGCAACCTCCCTGTCCCCCAGGCCTGTTTCCCAGCCCGTGTCTCGGGTCAGCAGACGAGCTTCAGGAAGAAGGCCAGGGCCTCTCGGGCCCCACTTCAGACACGGGCGGAGGGGCAGCGAGGGTGCAGGAACGATCATTGCTGCTCGGTATCCTGTCCAGCGAAACACAAGGCTTTAAAGGGAGTCACCAAGAGCTCCGCACGCCCTGTCCCAGGAACTTCGTTGTGTACACACACACACAGCACAGCCCCTGCCATCATCACCTTCTCGGAAGCCACAACACAATCAGGACAGCATTCTGGAAATCAGACACCCATCGGAAAGGAAAAATAGCTACAAGTGACTGAGAGCAATTTTCTCGACATGAGCACGTCCAAGGCAGAGATTTCAGGAGGGGGTGTGGGAAGGAGAAAGTGGGTCTTCTCTGGGCTGGGGCCTCACTGCCCGAGCCAACCCCAGTGAGGTTCCCAAAGTCTTCTGCAGGTACTTCATTTCTGGAAGGATCTCTCTCTGCCTCTGTCTTCCTTCTCTTCCAAGGAGGAGGGGAAAGAAGGAAAGATGGAAAGACAGTCAGAGAGACAGAACGACAGAGGCAGAGAGAGACGCCCGGTAAAAAGCCAGCGCGGAGGAGAGGCCGGGTCCTACGAAGAAGAAGAGCTGACGTTTGCCGGACGCTTGCCCGCCAAGCGGCACGCCCTGCCCTGAGCCCTGCCCTGAGCCCTGCACAGTGACCCTGCAGGGGCAGGTTCTGCTATTTTCCACCCCCATTTTAGGACAAAGGAACTGAGGTTCAGATGGGGACAAATTGTTTTTCCAGGTCCCCTACTGAAAGACAGATTCCTGCCGAGCGTCTGCAAGCTCTAGAAGGACACAGCATGCCCACTTCTGCTGGGATCGCTCCAGCAGGAGCCCCATTCCTTTACTTTAAGACTAACTAGTCAAAAATATCCTACTAAAATGCAAATATTAACTCCTTTTTCAGCCCTTAAGAGGTCCAGGCTGAGTATGGGATGCAGCAAGGGCACAAACGCAGAGACGGAGACGCCACATGACCCTGGGACCTCACGCGACCCAGGGAGGACAGCCTGAGGGCGGGGAACGCCAGGGAGGGCTGTGGCGGCACCGAAAGGGAAGGTGAGCTAACGCCTGCACCCCGGGATAGCACAGCGGGCCCCAGCGATGCCCCCGGTTTGCAGGGGTCTCCCCACCTCGTGTGGTCGCGGCTTCCTTTGCCAGCCTGCACGTGCGCAGGGAGGATGCCGAGAAGGGACCTCCAGAAACAGCCCATCCCCCGAGAGCCCGCCCTTTGTGTGCTCCCAACCGCAGGGACGGCGAGGACGGTGCCGGTCGCCTCCGGCTGCCTGTGCCAAGTGGAGTGTGTGTCGGGGTGAAGGAGGGTGCTCCTGAAGGCTTGGGGACAGGGAGGAAGGTCACTTTCTGAGAGTTAAACTACGAAGTTAGCCCAGAGCAAAGCTGAATGATAAGCGAGACAAATGGACCCTCCGTCAGCAAGACCACCGGTGACCCGGTTACAAGCGCCAAGACCATGTCTGGAGACGATGCGTGTCGCGGTGGCCAGGTCCGGAAGCACAGGAGAGGGCCCCGCAGCAGACAGACCGTGGCCGCCAGAGCAGTGTCCAGGGGAAATGGCGGCCCCTTTTCAGTGAATTAAAAAGAAGAAATGCTTGACCCGGGGGTGCTGCAGGGAGGCAAGGCCACCCTGGGGATGAGGCCTGCCTAGGACCGGCACTGCCCAACGCGGAGTCGCCGGAACCCCCGCTGACCCCTTGCCGTGTGTGCCCACTGGGACCCCTTCCGAAACCAGGCCACGTCACTGGCCAGCAGAGAGAGAGGTGCTGGTGACCCTCGGGGATGTGTCATTCGGCCTCAGTACCTGCGGGCTTTGGAGGGGCGAGCTGGCTTCCCTGAGTCCTGTGTGCTCTGAGGCGCTGGCCCGGCTGAGGGCTGACCAGGGACTGCTGTGCGTCCCCCGAGGGAACAGCCACCTTACGGACTCAGCCCCTGTCCTCCGTGTTTGTCTCCACTTCCCGCTAGAAAATTCTACCCAAAGTGGGTGCTTGGTGTTGAATGGGTGAGTGGACAGAGGGACAGACAGGTAAATGGAAGTGTCGCTGCAAGGTGGTGGCCCACGGCCTGGGAGCAGCCCCCAGAGGTGCCACAGCCGCCTGCCTGCCCCGGCCCAGCGCTGCCACCACCCTGGCCACCGTGGAAGGTGCCGAGGAGCCCTGTGCCCTGGCCTCTCACCTCCCACTGCAGAGTGCAGGCTCCCAGGTGGGGCGGGGCGGGGGTAGGGGAGCAAGACGTTCTCCCTCAGAAGTGAAGTGGTGGCCACGTGGGGCTGCCACGTGCGGTGCAACACGTGCGCCGTCTGCAGGGTCCGGTGTCTGTCTTGGATGCCAAGCGAACAGATGGTGCTGTGGCCGGGCAGAGTCCAGCCCCCGCCCCCCACAGCTGTGCACGCCCCGCCCCCCACACCTGTGCACGCCCCGCCCCGCCGGTGGCCCACCCAGCATCCGCCCCCACACCTGTGCACGCCCCCGCCCCGCTGGTGGCCCACCCAGCACCCGTCCCCCTGCCAGCAGGACGGGCTGGTCCAGAGAGGCTGTGTTGGCGCGGTTGTTCCCAGCCCTGGTGTCTCTTGGTACCAAGCGCCCTGCAAAGGCCGGAGCACTCCGGGGCCTTCGGACCAGGAGCCGATGGCCCCGTGGGCCTTTGGGACTCATCAAAGGCATGGTTTAGCATTTTGTCAGTTTCACTTTCAGAAATTCTCTACAATTAAGAAGATAAGTTATTAAAGATGGTCTTTCCTCTGTGGTGTGTGTCACACACGCTGCTTAGAAGTGCTGTAAAAAAGGAGAGAACCCCAGACTGAATGACCTTCGTAATTTCCCCGCAGAAGCGGCTCCACGCGGAGGACAGCTTTGCCCTCGCTGAGCAGCTGGAAAAAGGGTGTTACAGTAACAAGTCAAGTGCAGTTTGAGACCCAGCACTCACCCTAACTTTTCACTCCTGACTATTTTTGGTGGGAGGCGGGAGATGATCCATGAAATCTTTATTTGATATGAGGATTTTAGGTTTTAAGTGAACAAGGTAAATAAAATTTAACACTGGGGCGTAAGGGACTTTGACTGTCTTGTAAGTTACGTTCTCTGCCGTTGACTCACGAGGAAAATCCAGATCTGCGCTCACCTGGCTGGTAGTTACTCAGTGGTAAAGGACGCAAGTATTTTCTAGTTCTGGTCAGATGATGTTGTAATTTAACTGGGTTTTAGATAAAATGCTAATGAGGGGGGATGTTTACCAGTGTAGCATTGGATCAAAAGTTTATCACACACTCTTTTAATAAACCCCCTCCCCCAAAAAGGAATGGCTGCAAGACCAAGCCCCGTGTCCCGGCCTCTAGAGCTGAACCTGCTCCCCGCGCTGGGCATCTGCTCGGCTCCATCCTCACTGCCCCTCACCCCCGCTATGCCCGCCCAAGGCCGGCACCCAGGTACTCCGAGTTCAACGTTTTAACGAGTTCGCAGTTTGAACTCGGGTCCCGCAGCAGGGACGGGTCCAAAGAGCCTCACGCTCTAGGGGAGGAGTCCCGGTCCCCACTGGGGAGGGCCCCACCTCACCCCTTTGCAGCTGTAGTGAGCAGGAGGGGTGAGGCAGGGAACGAGCTCCTCAGGACAGTGCCCGACTGAGAGCCACAAGCCACAGGCCACCCTCTTCTGGTGCTGTTGGTGGCTGAGTGACAACAGGAGATGGGGACGTTTCAGAAGATTTTCTGCTGTTTGTTTTAGTAAACAGCGTAAAGAGGTCTCCGCCAGGCTCTGGGCATTGGCTGGTCGCCTGTCAGTCAGGATGGGCACACAGCCTGCTAGCTGTGGCCACCCATGGAGGCCTCGGTGTGTGCCTTGTGACACCACAGCCAGAGCAAAGCCTGGCAGCCCGGAACCAAATGGCAGAAGATCAAGCTGCTCAATCCGTGCTTACCTTCATGCCCTATCAGGGGGCCTTCCCAACTGATGTTCTAGACTCTTCTCACTACCCCTTCGTTGCTCCTGGGGCTGCCCTGGGGGTAGACGGAACTGGGCCTTTGGAGTTCAGGGACCATGGCTCAAGTCCAGAGCAAGCCTGCTGGGTACAGCTGTGTGCCTTTTTTTGTTGTTATTTTGTTTTTTCTTTTTCCATGGTTTTACTCCTAGCTGACAGCTGTGTGCCTTGTGGCCCCAAACACCTGGCAACTGGGGTTCAGGTGCCAGCTGTGCATCTGCAGGACGGAGTCCGCCGAGAGGAGCCAGATGGGCTAGCGGGGGCCACTCAAGGCCCTGCCACGACTCTTCCGTGTCAGCGCCAGCAAGTCTACGAGCCTTCGCTTCCCCACCTGTAAAATGTGAGTCATGGAGATGCTGGTTCTGCCACCTTGCAGGTGTGTACGTGGGCCAGTGACGCATACGACCTGACGGTGCCCGGTGGCCTGCGGAGGCTCTGACCACCGTGGGGAAGGGCCCCCTCCAAGGCTCTCCCCGTGGACACACCCGGCCTCCCCGCATGCCAGAGCCCCCAGCCCGGCTCCCGCCTGGGCCCTGGCCACGCTTTGGAACTCTTGCGCTGTTGTGCCTGTCCCTCCCTCATCCTTTGATTTCTCCTTCAAGGCCTCTTCTCAGATCGCTGTTAAATTTTCTTCATTGATTTCTTTTTTTTTTTTAATTATGGTAAAGATAACCAGTTGTCCTGTTTTCAAAAAAAAAAAATCAAAGTGGTCTTTGAGTTAGAAGACGAAAAGGAGAGGTTTCCTGTCCCCAAGCCCGTCGGCCACACCCTTCAGGTGGAGCCAGGGCTTCCCTGCCCTCCGTCCCAGCCCTGCACCCAGAAGCCTGCGCCTCGGTCTCTCCGAACAGCCCGGGACCCCGAGGGCCGCCCCACTCTCGCAATCTGCGCACCGCTCGCCGAGCAGTGGCCACTTGCCTTGACCGAAACGTTTATAGGGAAGAGGACGGGTTCACAGCACACAGCCCCCCGCAAACGGCTTCCACCCCCTGCCTCGGTCACTTGTGGGCAGCAAGGTCCGGTCTGCAACCCCTCAATGCTCCTGTCCAGCGTGGCCGGCAGAACGGCTCCCACTGAGAAGGGGCGAGAAGGGCCGTTCCGCCATCGGCGAGCTGGTGACCCGAACACGCATCGTCGACATTCACAAGTCATAAAACCACACACACAAGATCCACTCTCCACCCACCTGCTGGGTGGCTGAGGCCACCCCCCACCCCTCACCCCCAAGGGACCGGTTTAGGGGTGACAGGTGGGGGCTCCTGGCTGGCTGCACCTCCAAGGGGAGGAGCTGACTGGGGTGGGTTGACAGCTTTTTCTGAAGTGTCAATAAAAATCTCTGCCTAAATCACCAGACTAGACTGAATCACTTTATAAATTCTAATCCTCAGAAATACATCACCCCCCACCCAGAGCACCACCTTCCCAAGGCGGTTAGTTGCCAAATATAAAACCCCGGTTCCAGGCACCCCACACGCCTCTGCAAGTCTTCAGCAGGGGGCAGGTGTGGCGGAGGGAGTACAGTGCTTTCTGGGCCTTTCTAGGAGATAACCCAGTGGCCAGTGAGTCTGGCTTCTGGCCCGAGCCGAGCCCTGACTTGCAGCGCGACCTTGGGCAAATCACTTTCCCTCCCTTTCCCTGTTCCTCATTTCCCTAATGGGAATGTGCTGGATTCGCTGAGCTCTGCACTTCACTTGTAATGTCTGAGTCCTGGCAATCACGCAGTTAGAAACCTGAGGCCTGCGGAGAAAAAAGCACATACCCAAAGGTCACGAGCCTAGCAATGGCCAGAGCCGGGGCTGGGCCTAGGCCCTCTAACCGCCGCCCCTGCACACCAGCCCCGTGCCCCGCACACCTGGCTGCCCACCCAGGGGACTGAATTGGAGGATTCTTTGGCCTATGGGAGCCTGTGACCTTCTTTCCATGAGGGAATGGAGAGGAGACAAGGATCATGAAAAGCTCTTTCTGGATTCCTGACCATTCAGGAATGGTCAGGGGTCAGGGGTGGGCAAGGAAAAGGCAGGTGACCTCTCCTGCCATTCATGGAGTGAGAGCCCCCGGGGGCATTCAGAGTCCTGCCACAGACAAGGGCCCAGGGCAAAGGCCGGGGCAGCTTCATGGACATCTTTGTCTCCATGACCCCTCCAACCCTAAGGTGACTGTGGCCTCCTCCCCCTCAAAAACTCAAAGCCCCAGATGGCCCGCTCTGCCAGTCCAGCCCAGGGCACAGAAGTCGGGTGAAGGAGCCTTGCACCACACCAGCGCAGGGATTTGGGGGTTCAGATGAGGACTCAGCACCCCTGGCCCTTCCCTGGGGCTCCTCTTGGGGGCATGAGAACTACAGGAACTAGAGGCTGCCCCATCCCCTCAGATATGCCCAAGAGGAGGAGAGGCCAGGACCCCAGCCAAAGTCTTAGGAGTCATGCATGGTTCCAAGAGACAGAAACCTGAATCCAACCAACTCAAGAAAAGGGAGTTTATTGAGAGGATACTGGGGCCTCTCACCACTCGTGTGCCTCACAGACGGCGACAATAAAGGACTCAGCACCGCGAGATGCTGCCCACCCCTTCCTGCTGCAGCTGGCTTCCTCCTCGCGGGCCAAGCAGGGTTGCCACGGCCCCAGCCATCGCCAGAGGGCGACTGCCTCCCTTGCCTTATTTCCAGCCTGACAAGTCCCAGAAAGGGGCTTTGGTTGGGCAAACTGGGGTCAGCAGCCCATTCCTGGCCCAACCAACTTTGGCAAGGGGACAAGGCTATGTGACAAAAGCAAAGGCACTGGGGCGCACTGTGTCCAAATTGATCCCAGAGAAGGAGACTCACTGGGAACCAGGAGGCCCCTCCAACTGCGTCTACCCCACCTCTCTGCGCCTCCGTTTCCTCACCAGCCAACCGAGGCGCTGTCGGTGCCTACCTCATGGGTGGCGCTGGGTCCCCGACGAGGCGGCGCATGCGTGAAGAGTGTCCGGTGGCTGGGAGTCCTCGACAGACCTTAGCTTTCAGTGTTGTTGCTGCCGTCGTTGACGGAAGGCTTTGTTCCGGCCACGCGAAGGCTGCCTTTCGCGCTGGGAGGCTGCGGCTAGAGCAGGGCCTTAGCGGTGGCTGCCGCCGAGCCCGCGCCCCCGGGGCACGCACGGGCTCGGAGCGCGGCGCGCGGGGCGGCCCCCGCTTCAGAGTCCGTCAGACGGGAGAACAATGCAGACTTGCTGTCCTCGTCCACAGCTGTGAGGAACAAGCAAGGAAATGCGCGTGGCAGGAAACACTGCAATGTCTCATTAGCAGTTTATTGTTGTCATTAATTATCATCTCCAGAAAAGCGCCGGGATCACCAGCCTGCGTTCCTCGCGGCTCTCATGGCCATGGCAGTGCGGAAGCCAAGCACACTTAAGTGCTGATGCCGGCTACGAAATCACCTAGACTAGGTCTGCTGACGATTCTCCCACGGTGGCTGCAGGCGCTGATCAGTTTCACAGGGACCTTGGTTGGGGGGCAGGGAGGGAAGGGGCGGGGGGGGGGGTTCACTGTCCCTCCTCCACACCCCGGGACAAGGGCTACCTGGTTGTGACCCCCAGTCCTGAGAGGCATCAAGGTGGCCGAATAGACTATGCGGTCATTCGAGGTGGTTTTGGGGTTTTTTTTTTTTGTTTGTTTGAATAGAATAAAATAGCTTGTCTCAGAAGGAAGGAAAATGCCACTGTTGAACTGAACGTGAGCCTGCAAATGACTTCTCTTTCTCTGCTCTATTTCTGATGGCTATTTATAGATTAGAGCCCCATCACTGCAGGCAAGGGACATTTTCCTCCTCCCCACCCTCTGCTCCTGCCCTAGCTCCTTGAGGATGGTGGTCTGGGGGCACTCAGGATCCAGCTCTGGGCACTGGGAGTCCCGTGTGCGTCCCCACACCTCTCACCAGCCTCCTTCGGAGGACAGCTGCTCCCTTTCTCCCCTTTAGTGGCAGGGCAGGGTCCGCTGTCCAGGGGCAGGGCGGGGTCCACTGTCTGGGGACAGGGCGGGGTCTGCTGTCCAGGGCCAGGGCTGGGTCCACCCGTCCAGGGACAGGGCTGGGTCTGCCGCCCAGGGCCAGGGCTGGGTCCCCACGTCCAGGGGCAGGGCTGGGTCCACCCGTCCAGGGTAGGCTGAGGCCGGACACAGGGCAGGCTTCACGCACACCATGAATGTTGTACTTCAATGACTAGCTGAGAAACCACCTCTAGCTTACTGAGGCCAAAGAAGGTGGTTTACCAGAAGGATCCAGGCAGCTCACAGATGAAGAGAAAGGGCTGAATGAACATTCCCAGCTCAGAGGAAGGTAGAAGCCAGGGCAGCCTGGAGAACCAGGTGACAAGAACTGTACTTTTAAGGCACAAATCTTTTTTTTTTTTTTTCTTTTTTGCACCCTCCCCTCCCTCCTAGGGCACGAATCTTCTCCAGGTGTTTTTATGCCAGGTGGTTGGGATCCCATAGTACCACACTCGCCGTGCGATTTTGGACAAGTTTCTTAACCTCTCTGGGGGAGATTTATTCTGGGTACTAGGGATCAAAAAGCCTTCCTCCCCATTTCCCCATGCCCCATGGTGAGTATAGCCCAGATGCTGGCGGCCGTCATGCTGAAATTTAAATGAAATTTGCAGGGACCCCAGATCCCTTGTCAATAGAAATCCAACATCCTCCCTCAAGATTTCCCTGAGTCCTCCGGATGGGTGCGCTCAGAGGTGCCTCTCGCCCCTGTGGGCGTCTCCAGCTCATCTGGGTCTCATTTCTACGGCTGTTGTTGTCTCTGCTCAGCGCTGCCCCAAACGTGCAACTCAGCCTCCCCCCCCACCCCCCGATTTCCCTGAATAAACAGTCCTACAAGACATTTACGTTAGGCATGTGACTGGAAGCAAGCTATTTAACATCACTTCCTTGCAAAATGGAGGATTAAATAAATTTGTATGGTGCGTGTGTGCTCATTGGAGAGAAAACTTAAGACAGTGCCTACTATAGAGTAAGAGCTGCGTGGGGCTTACTCATTATTAAGAAAGTGGACTTTTGTCATCTTGCCCAACACTGCCCACCCCATGTCCTCTCTTCTCTACTCTGCCCCCACCTCCACCCAAAATGTCCTTGCATTCCTTCTTTTTCCTTTTTTTTGAGGCAAGGCTTTGCTCTGTTGCATGGGCTAGAGTGCTGTGGCACGATCCCAGCTCACTGCAACCTCAAACTCCTGGGCTCAAGATATCCTCCTGCCTCAGCCTCCCAAGTAGCTAGGACTACAAGTACTCACCACTATGCCCAGAAAATTTTTTTTAATTATCTTTTGTAGAGACAGGGTCTCACTGCATTGCCTAGGCTTGTCTTGAACTCCTGGCCTCAAGCAATCCTCCAGCCTCAGCCTCCCAAAGTGCTGGGATTACCGGCATGAGCCACCATGCCTGGCCTCTTCTTGCATTCCTTATGTTGAGCAATTGGATGATCTCTTTGCTTCATTGTCACCATCCAAACCAGGATATCACCTTCCACCTCCAGACTGATTTATGAAGAATTCCTAAAGTTGATGTTCTTCTTTGGAAGTGCCAGCCATTAAAATAATAATTTTTCCATACTCAATGCACGAAGATCAGATAAATGTGAAAGTGCTTTGAAAACTAGAAAGTGCAGCCTACGTGAAGGGTAATTACACCATTTCTCCTCCTCTCCTGTTGCAGACGAAGCTTCTTGGATGGCATCTGGGCTCTCTTTGCTTGTGTTGCAAACATCCCTCTCCCTACGCGCTGTTTGCCTTGTGAAGAGTACAGGATCTTATGGATTCTTCCGAAACAAGCCTTGCCAGGCTCCAAAGGAACCCAGTCTCATTATCTGGAGTTAGACAAATCCCTCCCGACCATCCTTTTCTACTTTTTAAGCATTCTGTCAGGAAATAATCCACATACAGAAGGACATGTCATTAATTTTACACCCAGCTAAAGACACAGACCATGACCAGCTCCCAGAAGCTCCCTTTCCAGTCACTGCCCCCACGGCTGACGTCTCCCAGCAGACACTGGTTGTGCCTGCTCCCCCGCTCCGTGTGAAGGGAGTCACAGCACGCGTGCCCTTTCGTGTCCGGCTTCTTTCCGCACTCTGTCTGCGGGATGCACACACTGTCGCACGTGGCTGCAGATTGTCACTCTCGCTGCTGCACAGCGTTCTACCCCGTGGAAATACACGATTTTTCCATCTACCGTTGACAAACCTTTGGGTAGTTTCCAGGCTGGGGCTCTCATGACCAGCGCTGCCTTGGACACGCTACCACGTTCCTCAGCGCACGCGTGCATGTGTTTGACGGGTGTCTTCTCAGGAGTGAAACTGCTGCTTCATGCGGTCCTCGCGTGTTCATTTCTAACAGACCAAATTGTGTTCTTCCCGCCTTTTCTTTCAAAGGTCTGTGTACTCTGAAATCACATTCTGCGGGCAGGCGACACTCTGTGGCTTGTTCCAGGTCACATGCCTGCCAGTGGCAGGGCTCGGATTTTGAGTCTACGCAGCCTGCCTCGCAGAGTCTGAGCTCCCAACCACTAGGCACACGGCCCCCTGTGCCTCGGAGAGCAGAGTCTAATGTACCATATAAAGTTGCGTGCAGGGCAAGCCTCAAGCAAAGGAACTCTGAGCTTACGGGGGACAGTATTCTACAGCAGGCGGTAGGCACGTCCGCTTTTGCTCGGGGAAGAAACACTGTCACTTGCTTCTGAGGCTGCTTGCTGTACACACACCGTAGAAAAGATCATCTGGAACAAAGGCAGTCAGTGCCTCTGCTCACGAGATGTGCAAAAATGCCAGAGACCTGTGGAGGACGGACTTCTCGCAGCTGCTCTGGCCTGGAGACGATGGGCTCCGGCCACTTCCAGCAGCTGCTGCCCCGTCACCAGCAGAGGAGCCAGAGGACCTGGAAGGCTGGCCCGGAAGGGAGACTGCTGTGCCACCTGCAGGCAGCCCAGGAGCAGCTGTGAGGCCAGCCGGTGCCAGCCACTGGCCTCTGGCAAGACAGCGGGCTCTGAGGATACAAGCCTGCTGCCAGTCTGGGGGTCACATCCAGCCTCCAGGGACACCCCCATTCTCTCCTCTGCTCCCTGCCTCCCCCTCAGGCGTTCTCGGCGTCTCCTATGCCTTCTCCTCACTTAAGTTTATTCTCTTTCCTTTGCTTCCTCTTTCCTTCCTGCTTTTCGTGTATTCCCTTACTGTTTTTCTTCCTCTCTTGATGATTTTATCTCTGGGGCTGTAGGCAAACTTTTAAAAAAAAAATCTAACAAATACACGCCACAAATGTGAGAAAAGAAGAAAGTGAGGCTCACCCACAATCCCCCACCCAGAGATAACCACGGTGGATATTTTGATCCACAGACCCCCAGCATTTTCTCTAACTTATCCGCATATATCAACATCCCACCACCGAATGGGGATCTTCGCAGCCAGACTCACGCTTGCAGAGAAGGGACGGCGACCTTCCTCCCCTTGAGAAAGGAACAAGAGGGAACCTGGGCCACCGCTGGCTGCTCAGGACCCTGACCTTCCAAGACACCAGGTGACACTGAGTCCCCTCTCCTAGCCCTGCCAGCGCACCAGTTGTAGGGCGGGTCAAGGAGAAAGCTTAGCTGTGAGGGTCCTCGCGGTGGTGACGGGCAGAGAGCACATCAGCCGCCCTCAGCCCTAGGCAGGCTTCTAGGAGGTGGCGAGGCTGCTGGGCGCACAGAGGCCAGGCTGCAGCGTGCATGCGTGTGGGAGCACGTGTCCATGCATGCGAGTGTGCCCACACGCCCACACAGACTTTGGCTCCAGTCCTGACAACCACTGGGAGACAGGGGGGTGGTCCTGCCACAGCCACACAAGCCATCTTTCTTTTGACTCAGATCTACACTGATTCCCACTCCTGGATGTGCCTTAGCCCTCGACCCCACCCCAGGTTGGGCTGGGAGGGCGGCCTGGCTGCACGCCCTGGGAAGGACCCATGGGGTTGGTGGGGGACATTTCAGTGGTTTATAAATTTTCACTGTTACAAACAATGCATTTCCAAGGTTTTTAAAGTGCCAGGCTTGTTACAAGAAATTCAGACAATAGCCAAGATCACAGAATTATGTTAGAAGTTCTCCTTCAACCCACCCTACTCAAATTCCACTCCCCGCAGAGGTGAACTGAAAATTGGTTAGCATCTTCTCAGAGTTATCCTTGTACAGGCAAAAATATGAGCCCATATAAAACTGTGGGCTTTTTTTTAACACACACAGAAACTTCCTCTTCTAGATCACTTACTCAATAAGCTCTCAAGGGCCTTTCCCCGCGTCAGTGCATATAGAGTCGCCTTATCAGTGCGGGGACCGCTCAGAGGGGACAGTCACGACAGCGTAAGATGACTGGCAGGGGGAGAACCTGTTCGCCCTTTCTGCAAACATTCGAGGACACCTGCCATGCGGGACAGGTCCTGGAGTCAGAGAGCCCACCCCACACCTCCAGCTGGGTGACCTTGAAGAGGTCATGTGCCTCCCTGGGTACCTACCTTGTCAAGCTGTCGTGGGGATTGAGTGGTAATCCGTGCGGAAGCCTCGACAGAGCACCTGGCACAGAGAGGGCCCTAAATTACAGAAGCCATGACTATCGTCTCCAAAGCGGACGGGCCACAAGAACAGCTGCGTGGCCTTTCGCAGTCCGCACGTGTCGAGCTTTGTCACCCTGCTGAAGAACGGGCAGCCTGTTTCCAGCTTCTCGCAGCTCACTCATTTGTGCAGCAAACAAGATCACTCCCTCTTGCTACGCTTTTCAAATCACGACATTTGAAGCACTTGTTTGGAAACAGGCCGTGCTGAGCCCCTCACTATTAAGTCACCTTGGGCAGCACTTGGTGTCTCTGAATCTTGCTTCCTGTCTCCAAACGGAAGGAAGCGTGGAGGCTCACCCCGCAGTCCAGCACTCGAGAGGCTGAGGCAGGAGGATCCCTTGAGCCCAGGAGTTTGAGGTTATAGTGAGCTACGATGACGCTACTGGGCAACAGAGCAAGGCTCTGTCTCAAAAAAAAAAAAAAAAGAAAGAAAGAAAATGAAAGCCCAAGATCTCTAGAATGTGTAACAAGGGAAGAAGAGAAAAGAAGAAAGGCAGGTCACACCTGGAGTGTGTTCTCTTGTCTTCTCACCCTCTTCCTTCGTTTCTTTCTTGTATTGCTTTTTTTTTTTTTTTCTTGAGACACAGTCTTGCTCTGTTGCCCTGGCTAGAGTGCTGTGGTGTCAGCCTAGCTCACAGCAACCTCAAACTCCTGGACTCAAGTGATCCTCCTGCCTCAGCCTCCCGAGTAGCTGGGACGACAGGCATGCGCCACCATGCCCAGGTAATTTTTTCTATATATTTTTAGTTGTCCATATAATTTCTTTCTATTTTTAATAGAGACAGGTCTCGCTCTTGCTCAGGCTGGTCTCGAACTCCTGACCTTGAGCAATCCACCCGCCTCGGCCTCCCAGAGTACTGAGATTACAAGCGTGAGCCACCACTCCCGGCCTCTTATTCAACACATATTCTCTTCCCTGATTTTTTAAGGGGAGCAAAGAGAGTGACACTGACAACAGCTCCTCGTTTTGCACACACGTCACAGTTGACAAAGCACTGTCACATGATCACATCAGCTCTCTCATTTGACCGCTGGCGGAAAGTGTGCTCCCATTTTACAGATGCAAAAACTAAGGCCCCGGGAGTTGGAGGCGCTGTGAGCTAGGCTGACACCACGGCACTCCAGCCCGGGGAACAGAGCGAGACTCTGTCTCAAAAAAAAAACAAACAACTAAGGCTCCAAAGGAGCCATGCAGCCTCTGCAAAGTCACGCGGTACATTTGCAATCTGGGGTGCCACCCCCACATTCGCCATCCCTCTTTCCCTCCCACCGTCCCTCACCCCGGACTTTGCTCTGGACGAGCCATCGGCGGTGCCCGGAGTGTCCGGAACGGAGGGCTCTAAGCGCGCCCCCCTTACGGGCCACTGATTCTCTTTTTCAAGCAGTGTTTTACCCAGTGTCTCTTGTGTGCGGAGCGTCCGGCCTTGCGGGGGCGCTGGCGCCCGCCCGACCCACAAGGACGCGGTCCCGGCTCCCCGCCTCCCGAGACGCGGCCGCCCGCGAGGAGGCGCCCGCGACCGTCTCCCCGCCGCGACACCCTCGGGGCGGAGCGAAGTCGCCGCGGGCCCGGCCGCCTGGGGACGCGCCGCGTGTGCTCCCGCGACCCGCCCGGGGGGGACGCCGCTCCCCTGGGCCCGCCCCGTGCGCCGCTCGCCCTAGCCGCGGGGCGGCGCCTCCCGCCAGGCCCCCGAGACCGCCCCCTGCTGCATGCGCTGCCCCGCGCTTCGCAGCACTGGCCTGTCCCTCGCGGCCCTTCCCTGCTGCTGGGCGCGGGTCCTCCCAGGGCGGACCCTGCCGGGGTCTCATCCCCGAAGAACCGGGCGCGAGGTTGTCTTCGCGGCGCCTACGGGTGAATCTCAGATGAGTCGGAGAAGACGCACCGGGAGGGCGCGGGGTGCCGAGGGAGGCCTCCCGGAGCGCCGGGTCGGAGGCTGCCCATGAAATGCACCGTGACCCACTGCTATTCGAATTTCAGATAGACAGCAAATAACTTGTAGTGTATGTCCCAAATATTACATGGTACAGACTTATACTGAAATTTGTTTCATTGTTTATTGGAAATTTGAATTTAACTGATAGTCTCTATTTTTAGTTGCTAAATCTGACAACCCCAGCTGGGTGAGGTAATGGTCACGAAGAGCCCGTGTGGCCAGGTGCGAGATGACAGGGGGAGGCTGACCAGGCGGGTCCTCGGACAGCCTGGGGCAGGGCACACCCGCGGGGGCGAAATCCAGCTTGGGGCCACAGAACCGTCACCAGACTTCACGTTTTCACCTGGAACTTACATCCACATCGCCTGGCGGGTGGTGACGACAAGGAGAACATTACCTGTTCCCCAAGACTCTGCTCGAATGTCCCCTTCCCCGGTGTTCGCCAGCCCCTCTAACCGCAAGACCTCTGTCCGGTATCTTCAAGCCTGCTGGAGCAGGGCGCGCCGGCTGTGGAACAGCTTCTCCACGGTCACCGCCCGGCCACGCCCTGAAGGGCAGAAGTTGGGTCTCCGTCCCGGAACAGGCAGAGGGGATCAGGCCCTGGCGTGAAGTGGAGGCATTTAGAGAACTGGGACGTGGTAGCCGCCTGTGCCACTGTCCAGCTATCTGACTGTGGGCAAATCCTACAGCCTCTCCCGGCTTCAGAATCTCCATCAGTAAAATGGGAATAACAACCAGGCCTACTTTTTTTTCTTTTTTGACAGAGTCTCTGTTGCCTGGGCTAGAATGCCGTGGTGTCAGCCTAGCTCACAGCAACCTCAAACTCCTGGGCTCAAGCAATCCTCCTGCCTCAGCCTCCCAAGTAGCTGGGACTACAGGCATGCACCACCATGCCCGGCTAATTTTTTCTATATATTTTTAGTTGTCCGGCTAATTTCTTTCTATTTTTAGTAGAGACGGGGATCTCACTCTTGCTCAGGCTGGTCTCAAACTCCTGACCTCGAGCGATCCACCCGCCTCGGCCTCCCAGAGTGCTAGGATTACAGGTGTGAGCCACTGTGCCCGGCCTAGGCCTACTTTATAAGGTAGTTATAGATGTACGTGCCTAGAACGTCACCTGCCGCACAGTAAGTGCTCCGTAAATGTTAGCTCCCACCTTGATGCTATTGCTTCAGCAGTGCCTACTGTGACAGGTATCCCACTGATTGTTCTCCTGAGATGATACTGCATTCCAGCTCTTTCCCACATCTGATGGCACCTGTAACAACCATAAGACATTTTGGGAAGATTTCTTTCACATCCTCAGCAAAGATGCAGGCTGTGAAGGCAATGTGACATCACATCCCCTCAGTGAAACAATCTCTTGGTCACATTTCCTGGTGACCGAGGCTGTGCATCTATGTTCCTAGCAATGTTAGAACTCATTTATAATGATTTATGGAAATTGCATGGACAAGAGTTTGATGGCTATTAGGGCTCCTAATTTGGCTGAAAAACATTTGAAGCATGAAGCCACGTGAGGCAATCAGCGCCAGTACCATTATGAAGCATCCTTGTATTTGGAACCGATTTGGAGTGTCATTTTTGATATCCTGGATTATCCATCTTCAGATTCCAAGTCCTTGGTACCTGTGTTCTCCTGCTCCAGCACCAGGAGGACAGCCAGCAGCAGCAGGTCTGCCCCAGGCTGGGCAGCCAGCTAACCACCAGCCGCCACGAACTGAACTCCTAGGAGATGCCAGGCATAACAAGCCCTCAGCTTTTTCACCAGCATGGTTTCACCTCCTGTGGACAGCCAGACACTGACACTAAAGAAATGCCATCTTGGCCGGGTGTGGTGGCTCACGCCTGTAATCCTAGCACTCTGGGAGGCCAAGGTGGGCAGATCGTTTGAGCTCAGGAGTTCAAGACCAGCCTGAGCAAGAGCGAGACCCCATCTCTACTAAAAATAGAAAGAAATTATATGGACAGCTAAAAATATATATAGAAAAAAAAAATTAGCCGGGCATGGTGGCGCATGCCTGTAGTCCCAGCTACTCAGGAGGCTGAGACAGGAGGATCCCTTGAGCTCAGGAGTTTGAGGTTGCTGTGAGCTAGGCTGACGCCATGGCACTCACTCTAGCCTGGGCAACAGAGTGAGACTCTGTCTCAAAAAAAAAAAAAAAAAAAAAAAAAAGAAATGCCATCTTAAAGTCCTGCCTCAGTGTCCCCTCTTCTCCCTTCTCTTGCAGAGGGAACAGGAGAGCTAAGCCCTCCATCCGTTCAGCGCACACCAATACCACCCGCTGCATGGCAGGACACACCAGGACCATGTACTGTGTTGGCTGTTTCTGGCTGGTATTCATGCAAAATCTGTTGTTCAATATTGACTATCACCCCTGAGTAAACAACTATGAAATTATAATAAGTAAGAATCTCTCCATCTGTGCCTTTGCCATACCAAAATAGCTGGATTAAAGAGTAAAATAATAATTAACAGGCCAGATGTTGAATTTTCAACAATGACAAAAAGAACATATTCATCTGTGTTTTTCTCACTTTCCACCTACATGTTTTAGAGTGACATACATGTGCATTCTGGCTCTTTTCCAAATTGCTTCAGTTGGCCCACACCAGCACCTAGAAGATAGTTTTACACGTGTACATTCTTTACAAGCACAAGAATGTAGAAAGATTCTGCCCAATAAGGCCTGAAATAAGGCCATGAAAGTACTAGGTTGACCCACAGCCTGAGCCTCTCCAGGGTCCCCTGGAAGGATGTCTCTCTAAAATGGAATTCCATGTGCTTCTTTGACCTTTGTTTTAATGAGAAAGAACAATCCTGGGAGCAATTACTGGACCAAGGAGCCCTGGGCTGCCTGGGCCTGGCAGGTCCAGTTCATTTAGCTCCTCTTTGTTTGAAAACTTGGGCTGACTTTAATGACAGGAAATAAAGTGGCGTCCAGGAGCGTCTCGAGGCACTAGCGGAGCCTCACACCCTTTCTTTAAATAGACATTGACACATGCAGGAGCATCTGTGCCATCTACGTGCCCACTTACTGAGTTTTGGCTACTTTAGCTGTTCCTGGTAATTAGACTCTGCAAAACTCCAGCTATTTCACTTGTCTCCATTTGGGGGAAAAATTCATTGTTTTAATATCCACCGGTAAACTTAGAGTTTTATTAGCACAAAGAAAACCCATGAAACAGAAACTGGAGATAAGGAGGTCCTAGTGTTAGTACAGGTGACTTTTAGAACCTCCCTCTCCCTCTCCTTTTGCCTCTGCCCTGGCTGGAGTTAGTGGGGTGGGGACGGGGGTGGCAGAGGGCAGCCTGCCACTGATGGTTTCAGACCATCTGCCCTCTGCCCCTACCAAGGCCAGGGCAGGACTGGGGTCGGCGCTGAACCAGAAGGCCATTTACGGGAGGAGCCTGGGGAGGAGGATGACTCCAGCCTCCCTTGCCGGTGATGGCTCAGACCTGGAGGGCCCTAAGGGGCAGGGTGTCCACCTGAGCAGCAGGGGCTTTCTGCTTTGGTTAACTAAGCACCCTCAGTGCTGGCCGGTGGCACGGCCCCAGCCTGAGGACAGTGGGTACCGCGAGACTCAGAGCCCTCTGCACTCCCTCCCCGGGCACTTCCATTCACACCCGAAGCAGACACTTCCTTGGAGCCTAAGACCCAAAATTCCATCTTGACATCTCCAGGTGGATGAGTCAAACTCAACACATCCAAACCAAACCCTGGTGTGTCCCCCACCTGCCCCTACCGACTCCCCTCCCAGCACTCAAGAAAGGACCCTCCGTACTCTGGTTTCTCTTCAAAACGAATACTAAAGGTTTCCGTGGAGAGGGACAGTTATGAGTTGGCAACCAAATTTTTTGAGGTCTTGCTTAGGCAAGGCTAAGTATATTAGAATAAAGGGAAGGAAGGAAGGAAGGAGAGAGAGAAAGAAAGGACCCTCCAACCCTCCAGTGCAGAAACCAGAAACCTAGAAGTCACCTGTGTCTGCTCTGAGACACCTCCCTCACCCTCAGCCCCTACAGCAGACACTGCTGGTGCCCGGCCCATGCCCTCGCAGGACCGGCCGTGCCAGTGGCGTTGGCACACTTCCAACTACCAGGATCTGCATGAGGAAGCCAGGGAGGCCATTTTTCCTAGGCAAGGCAGGCTGGAAGTGCCAGGAAGTTAGAAGTCTGCAGGAGCAGCCTTGACCAGCAACTGCCGACTCCCTGATCCCTCTGAGATGTATGTTTCGTATCTTCAGCCAAGTTTCCCTGCAGGATTAAGTTCCAGTTGCCCAAAGGCAGGACCAGCTTCACCAGCGTGCGACATGTGCTTAGAAGAGCTCTGTGCTCGGCCGAATGCTCTGCTGTCATTATGAAATCCCTAATATTTACGAGCAAGGGGGCTCCCATCTTCGTGTTGCACCGGGCCCTGCATATTATATAGCTGGTTCTGCCCAAGCTGGCTTGAGGAAGTCCTGCCTTCCTGCCTGCCTGCCTTCCCGATTTCTCTCCCCCACTTCCCTGTCATTATTTCCCGATCCCCAGATAAACGACCTGCACTCACATCCTTGTCCCAGCATCTGTTTCTGGGGGAAGCCAAAACCAAGACCCTGCATGTCGATTTCTCTGGAATCCACCGGACCCTCCTCACGGCTCTCTCCACAGCCACTTCGCTCCCTCCGATTCCTCCTCGGTAGCGAGAGCGTGGATTTGTCTTTTTTTTTTTTTTTTAAATTTCAGAAAATTACAGGGGTACAAATGTTTAGGTTACATATATTGCCTTTGCCCCCATTTTTTTTTTTTTTTTTTTTTTTTTTTGAGACAGGGTCTCACTCTGTTGCCAGGGCTACAGTGCAGTGGCGTCATCACAGCTCACAGCAGCCTCAAACTCCCTGGGCTCAAGTGATCCTCCTGCCTCAGCCTCCTGAGTAGCTGGGACTACAGGCGTGCGCCACCATGCCCAGATAATTTTTAAAATTATTTTTTGTAGAGACGGGGCTCACACTCTTGCTCAGACTGGTCTTGAACTCCTGGCCTCAAGTAATTCTCCTGCTTCGGCCTCCCAAAGCGCTAGGATTACATGTGTGAGCCACCGAGACTGGCTTTGTTTGTCTTTTTAACATAAAGCTAATCAACATCTCTTTCTTGCTTGAATTTCTTGCTTGAATTGTGATACTGTGGAACCTGGGTGATGGTACTTAGAGGCCTGTAATCATCTTCTCTTTACTTTTGTGTATAGTTTTAAATTTCCATAATAAAATTAAATTTAAAACAGAATCTCAACTGCTTACTGTTGCTCCTATCGTAACAGCCAACATCACTGTGGCCCATGAGACCCTGCATGGTCTGGCAGCCCTTGCTTCTCTCTCTCTGTAGGTCATCCACACTGGTTATTCTTTTCCTCAAACTCACAGTGTTTCTTTCTGCCTCAGGGCCTTTGCACATGCTGTGCCCTCTGCCAGGAATGCTCTTTCCTCACATTCCTCGTATCCTCACTTCCCTCTTTTCCTAGTTACTTAACCTCTTTGTTTCTTGGTTTTTCCTCATCTGTAAAATTAGGATAATTGTACCTACCTCACAGAGTTTCTTCACAGGATTGTTTTTAGGGTAAAAGTGTCTGGCACAAAGCAAACACTGAATAAACACCAGCTATTATCAATGTAAAAATAATGCTGTTCCCTCCAAGATTCAAGTAAAATTGTCAATCCAGGAAGCTCAGCCATGTTTATCCTGTGGTTTCAAATGCCCCCGATTTCCCTCATTTTCTGCACTCTGACGATGGCAGGCCAACCAGGTGGTCTGCGGGACAGTACCTACGGCCATCCATCCCCTCACCCGAGTAGGTGGGAATCAAGGGAGCCTTACAGGTATCGAGGGCCCACAAGCACCAGGCGTGATTACCGCATACCTGGAGGATCCAGGGCAGAGGCTGCCCCTCAAGTGAATTGGAAGCCCCAAGGTCTACACCAGCCTGTTGAGCTGGTTCCATCCACCTGCTGTTGGCTTTTGACTACACATTTAATCAGGTTCAGCGGGACGTTATCAGAAATAACCAGAAGGCCAAACACTTCCTCTCGGGGATTCAGCAGCTTCTGGACCCGCTGTGTGGCAACCTGAGCACGGTCCACCTTGTGCCATCCTGCCCACACAAACCCCAGAGGGCGGCGGTTTCAGGGACATCCTATGCTGGAGTCGAGAAGGGCAGGGCAGCCCACAATCACTGAATGGTGTCCACCTCTGTGCCAGCCTGGTGACACTCTCGGCGTTTGCCATCTCATTGACTCACTCCAAAGCTACTCTTCTTAGAGGCTCTGGAGCTCAGAAGAGTCAAGAAACTTGCTCAGAATCACACAGGCAAGATTTGAAACCATATCTGCCTGGCTTGAACTTTCTCCAAGGTCCCGTCCGGTGGTTCCCAAACTCAGGATTCTGGGACCCTATTCTCCCACCCCTAAGTCAGTAAATCTAGGGTAGGCTTGTGTTTTAGAAGTTTCCCGGACAACTCTGAAGATCAGCTAGGTTTGAGAACCATTTATAGGAAGCCGCTCTGTTTCCCCAAATCCAAATAAAATAGCCCCATGGGGCTCAGTTTGAGACCTTGGCCCAATGTAACCAACTGGCTTTAAACAACAGGCCAACCAGCCAGAGTTTAACCATTGTAAATCATGCCTGATCTTATTTCAATCGAGCCTTTTAGCATCTCAACATATAAAGTCCTCTATTTACTGACGACTCTGTTCTGAGATAGCAGGTACCCCTGACTGTGCACCCTGCAGCCCCCGCTGGGCCTGTGCCTTTCCCACCCTGAAACCTTCCAGAGGCAGAGCTGAGCCCCTGTCGCCTCACCCAGCACACGGGGCACTTTCCTTGTCACCCTCCAATTCTACAGCAACAATTTTGGCTCCTGGAGTGCTGTAGGTTTCTTTCTGGCAGGAAGATTAGACCAAGAGCCCCATTAAAGACGCAGTTCTGTGCCCTCAGAGGCACTCGCTGGCTGGAACACGTCGCGGCTAGAACCGTCCCTGCAGTCAGGGCTGCGAGTCTGAGCCAACCCAGGCGGGAAGTTGCTGCTAAGGAAAAGATTCGTTGAGCTTGTCAATGGATTTCTTATGAACGTCTTGCCCTGCCTCTGATTGCAGCACTGGAGCAAGCTAGATTATGCTTTTAACAAATGCCTTTCCCAATTCGCCAACCGAGCTTCCCATAAGAACCACTTCGACTAAGTCAAGGAGTCTATCTACATAGTAGCTCACTTCATACAGACTGATTCCTCTCTATTAAAACAGTGTAACTCTATTGTGTTCCACCACTACTCACAGAAAGCCTGAAGGAATAAGAACTAAGTTAGCTAAAATAAGTGTTTAAATCCTCTGTAAAAAATAATAATGATATGGCCATAAACATGTAAAAATAGATTGCCAGCTCTCACGAGTCTCTTTCCTTCAGAGTTGGCTGGAAAAGATATCAAAAATGTCTCACAGGTTTTTTTTTTTTAATCTGGAAAAGGCAGATTAAAATAACTGTATAAAGGGTGCCAAAACATTTGAATGAAGAGCAGAACTTTCAGTCAATTAACTCTTGTCTGTACCATGTTGAGAAAATTGTTTGATCTTTTCTGACTGAACTGTGGTTTTCTTAATACATTGATTCGATTTGCCGGATTGACACCAAGGCTGTCTGCATGTCGGCTCGGCCAGGCACGGCGGCCACGCCTGTAACTCCAGCACTTCGGGAGGCCGAGGCGGGAGGCTCGCCGGAGGATGCTGTTAGCCCGGGCGACAGAGTGAAACCGGCTCAGAAAACAGAAACTCCTCTTGGTGTGACCGACTTAATCCTTCCCACGTGGCGCTGGTTGACTAGCGTGTGGGGTGTGGCGACCTTGCTCCTCCCCACCCCATTCCTGAGCCTCCTCTGGGCCCGCCCGTGCCAGCCCCGGGGGCCAAAGACACCCAGGGCCACTGTCTGAGGACTCAGCTGTGTGGCCTCCTTCTCCCACAGATAAATACAGACACGCGCCGGGTTCACCCTGAGGAAGGGGCACACCCGAGTCAGGGTGGGGGCAGCCAGAGAGGCTTCACAAGAGGGGACTTTGCAGCCACATCCCGAAGGACGAATTAGACAGCACGTGGCAGGTCATATTCTCTCCGGGGATTGGATCAACCAGCTGCCGGCAGCTCCGATGCCAGGGAGCCTCTCCTGCCCCCTCATCATGGTGACCCAGCCGCTGTCAGCTCGTGGCCTTGTGGGCAGCTGTCTTGTCAGCTTGGACATGTCATTCCACCGAGTACTCATTTTCATCTCCTTTATCTTTCCTTCTGTGTCAGCCCACCAGATTTATAGTCCAGCATCCTGTGCAGGCCGGGAGAGAAGACGTTTGGTGAGCCACCAGGCCCCGGGGGAGAGAGACTGTGAGCAGTTATTTGGGGTAAAAGGAGTTTCAGTGGCTCGAGTCCTTGTCTGGCAATTGGAAGGTGGTGACCTCTTCTGCAAAGGCTGCCCAAAGCCTTTCAAATAGCACTTTTTTTTTTTTTTTTTTTTTTTTAGAAACAGGGTCTCGCTCTGTCGCCCAGGTTAGAGTGTGGTGTAACCTTAAACCCCTGGGCTCAAGGGATCCTCCTGCCTCAGCCTCCCAAGTAGCTGGGACTTCAGGCATGCGCCACCATGCCCGGCTAATTTTTTCTACTTTTTGTAGAGACCGTGTCTTGCTATGTTGCTCAGGCTGCTCTTGAACTCCTGGTCTCAAGCGATCCTCCCATCTCAGCCTCTCAGTGTTGGGATTACAAGTGTGAGCTACCGCACCTGGCCCCAAATAGCACTTTTTGTGTATAGTGGCCCCACTCGAGGAACACTCAATTTATGAAAATCTGAATTGACGAAACAAATACCTCAAGGGTGCATCAAGTTTTACTTTTCCTGCTCAGCATTCAGGGTGCTCCTTCAATCTGGAGATTCCTGTTTCATTAAATCTGACTACTCTTCTTCCGCAGAGCCATTATTCACAGTGCGTAGTTATCTCAAATTCTCAGGGGCAGGCATTCTTTATTCTAATATGCTCTAATGTTGTATCCACTTCTCGTGTGTGCGCACAAGCATGTGTCCTGCGAGCTCTGGCGTGTGGGAATGGCCCACAGAGCAGCTCTGAGCTCGGCTCTGCTGAGAACCCCCATACTTCACCTAACTATGATTGATTTTCATGTTAATTTATTGGCTCTGCATTGCCACAACAAGCAGGAAGAATACATTTGGATTCTACATCCTTGTGTAGTACAGGTTTGGGAGTTCAGATTCTCAAGGAAGCATTTTTTTTTTAACCCTCCAGAGCCCTGGCAAGGTAAACTCCCAACCTGGGCCAGAAGGGCAATGTTTTCCCCCCTGGACACAGTGGTGCATTTCAGACCCCAGGTTCATGCCGGGTGAGTTCCAGCTCCCCACCAGCTGCAGGCTAGAGGCCATGTCTCCTGTCCCACCATGGCCAATAAGTTGTTTGGGCCAATATCTAGGGCCACTATCTCCCTGGGCCATCCTGGCACCAACTGGCATGGATACCACTCTGCTATGAGTTGCCCTTCATGGTTGGCACCTGGGAAATTCTCTTTCTTTATGGCTTGGCCATGGATTTGAACTTTCAAAAAAATATTTTAATCTACGGTTTGCAGCAAGGCGGTCCACATTAGTTCATGGTATCATATTCTGAAACCCAAGCTAGAGTTCATATTTTCTAAAGTAGAATAAATTAAGACCAAAAAAATTAGAGTAGGCCATAAAAACCTGTGCAATTGTTATATTGAGCTTTCTGACTGCTAAAAGGAAATGGGATATATACAAAGTTCTTTTTCTCAAAAAAGAAGAAAACATTGCCAAGTATAAGAAAAATTTATCAAATACCTTAATAAAATACCTTTTTTTTTTTTTTTTTTTTTTTGAGACAGAGTCTTACTCTGTCGCCCAGGCTAGAGTGCCCTGGCGTCAGCCTAGCTCACAGCAACCTCAAACTCCTGGGCTCAAGCGATCCTCCTGCCTCAGCCTCCCGAGTAGCTGGGACTACAGGCATGTGCCACCGTGCCCGGCTAATTTTTTCTATATATATTTTTGGTTGTCCATATAATTTCTTTCTATTTTTGGTAGAGATGGGGGGGGTCTCACTCTTGCTCAGGCTGGTCTCGAACTCCAGAACTCAAACAATCCGCCTGCCTCGGTCTCCCAGAGTGCTAGGTTACAGGCGTGAGCCACCGTGCCTGGCCTTTTTTTGAGACAGAGTCTCACTCTGTTGCCCGGGCTAGAGTGCCATGGTGTCAGTCTAGCTCACAGCAACCTCAAACTCCTGGGCTCAAGCGATTGTTTACAGGTTTTTCTTAATATAAAATTAATAGACGCTCATTGCAGAAAATAGAAAATATGGTGACTTCAGATAATCAAAAAGAGAGTAAAACTTTTGGTTACTGAATGTTCAGTAAGTGATGGGCTTGGCTGGCAGGACGCCCCCGCATCTGCAGAACACCTGGGACTGGCCCGCGGCTCCCCAGTCCTCACAGAAAGACCGAGGCTTGCTGAGGGATTTCGGCGGAGTGACTCTGCTGTCAGGCTGCCACTTACTCCACACAGCACTGGGCCAATCTCTGCACCCCAGTTTCCTCATCTGCAAAACTGGGATGATAACGGTACCTACTTGTGGGGCTATAACGTTTTAATGAGTTAATAAATGTAAAGTTCCAAGCACACAGTATATGCTGTATCAAGGTTTGCTGTTATTCACAGGAATCATTTTAATGGTCTAGCTTAATTCTTGGCAGACTGATCATACACACAGGTCACATCTGGTAACTCACCTGTCTGGGAGAGCTGGTTGACAGAGCACCGCCTTCCTTGCCGGTGTGGCAGACAGCGGGGAGTTCGTTACACTTGCTGTAGGGGCGCATATTAGGAAGGATGGTTAACATCAGTCTGAACTCATGTTTAGCTTAATATAAACACAGACACACGGATGCGGAAATCTGTGGATTTGTGTGCACACGTTGGTTAACACATATGTATGCTTTTCCTAGCTCTGCCCTCTGAGCAGGCCTGTCACAATGACCATATCCAACATGCAGGCCCTGTTTTCTGAACACCATTCTCCCATAAAAAGAACCAGGGCTTCTTGGAGACAAGGCAGACTCTACGGCTAGAGCAGAGAAAATACAATATAAGCCTGGAGCATCTTGTAATGCTAGAAAGTGCTCCAAAAAATTGAAAAATTAAAAAAAAACATAAGGGCATGTCACAGGGCACAGGAGCCAACCTGAAAGAGTTCCAACAGCCAAGGCTGGCACAAGCTGAGCAACAAAACAAATAATGATAGTACCAGATTACAACCTAAAATATAAAATAAATATACTTGAGTGCACACTGATGTAAATAAATGATTGAAGAGATATATAAATATAGAGAAGAGACAAATCGTCCTTGCAGAATTTACGCTGATACTCCTTACCAGGAAGTGAAGCTTAACCATCACCCAACCCCGACAATCGACTGCACTCAGTGATTTTCTTCCAAAGAATAGAGCATGGGGGTGGGGGTGGGGCTGCAAGTTTACAGTGGAGAAACCTGGCCAGCACCACCTGAGCCAGGTGATCAAGGTTAACATCACTGGGGACAAGTCATGTTGATGGCATGTACCCTGACAGGTTGTGATGAAAAGGACGCACCTCTGTGATCGTCTTCCCAAACCCCGTAACTCCACAACTGAGAAAACATAGACAAACCCTAACTGAACAACAAGGCACAAAACTCATCACGCAACCGTCACCAGCAGGAAAACTAACTGAGGACCAAGAAACTGTCACAGGCCACAGGAGAGTAAGGAGGCACGGAATGAAGCGTAATATGGTACTCAGTTGTTACCCTGGAACAGAAAAAGGACATTAGCAGAAAAACAAGTGAAATTGGAAGAAGTTTGGAGTTTAATCAGTAGTTCTGAACCGAAATTGGTCTCTTGCTTGTGACAGATGTACCACGGCAACGTAAGCATGAGTGATGGCAACTCTTTGTGCCATCTTTGTAACTTCTCCATAAATCTAAAATAAGTTTAACCCCAACCTCCTTCCAAAAAAGGACGGCCAAATATTTGTTTCCTTCTGGGTCTCTGCTCAGTTAGAGAGCCAACATAGTCTGCTCCTTATTTGATTGTCTGAGTCTTTAGTAAAGACCACAGTAGGCTCCATCAGTCCTGAGCCAATTCCCGATTCCTGTAAGCACCTTTATCCAAGGTTCATTAAATATTTGAGCTGGTCCGAGTGCCTGGTGTTTATAACTAATGGATCACAACCAGTTAAGATGCCTTTGTTCTTCTCCGCTCCCACCGCTCCACTTGCCCAGCCTAAAAAAATAAATAAATAAAATGAGTTTTGAGACATCTATCAAGCGCTTAGTTATGTATAGTCAACTACTTTATTTCCTTCATAAATTAATTGTGTAATTTTAATGAGAAGAACTATATTATTCTTCTCAAGTGATTAAAGGCCACATAGTCCCAATGTTTGTTACTCATGGTCCCATTGTCTTATAGACTTTGGGGCTTGATTTATTATTTTATTTTCAAAAAGCAGAAAGGGGAATCCACAATCACTTATTTATTAGTTCCTGGAGAACAACAGAAATGATTGTGAAGCAACTGCAAGTTCAAGTTACAATAGAAAGACTAGTAATAAATCAATATGACATCAGTTAATTAGCCAAGATGTGGAGTGACTTTTTTTTAATTAAATGGAAATTATAAAGAAAATACTTTAAAGATCCCCTTAACACCCTTGGAGGCCTGTCCTGTGCACGCAGTGGCGGGAACGACTCAGACTTTCCAAGGGCTCCTTTGCCAGCTTCTGTCATGCCCTTTTCTGAAAGGCATCCTTTCCGTGTGCAAATTCTTGTAGCGTAAATTGTTGCTCTATCCTTTTTCTCTGAAGAAAGGTGTCAACAGTGCCACCATTTGGGAGACATGTTAATTTCTCATCCTCTTTCCTGGATTAAAAATAATTTCCCAACTGTCTGTGTCTATTTGATATAAGCTGCCAAAACTTGCCTATAGAGTCTTACAGTTTCATTTTTATAACAAAAGAAGTATAAACCAGAAAATCTAGAATAAAAGTTACAACCTGGCAACCCACAGGCCAAATCTGGCACACAAATTTATTTTGATAGGCCCCATATAACTAAAAAAAAATTTAAACAATTTTATATGAAAATCTGTATCTCCATATTCTCTTGAAACAGCAGTTCCGGCCAGCGGGGCTCACAGTTCCACGCGGCTACAATTATCTGTCCCTGAAAAGGGGCTTCCTCATTGAATTGACATCTGGGTCCTCCAAAATGCCACAGTCCCCTTCACTCCAAACTGTAAGACACCCAGATTGTCCCATTCATGACTCTCTGCAGCTCGTTTTGTTTCCAAGTACTGATCTAGAATATCAAATACCTTCTTGGTCTAAGTGATTTTCTTCAAAGTGGCATAAAGAGAAAGAAAAATATTAATCATTAAAGAGATAAAGTGAAATGAACCTCATATAAACGTTATATAGAACCAGCTTGAAGCCATAACTTTACACATTTTTAGAATAAAGTAATAAATTAACAGCTCTTTATTATATGTGTATTACTTTTGGACGAATACTCTCAAAGCTGCCAGCTAAAATTTGAGGTTCTTGGTATATAATGCTACTCATGGCAAGAAACAAAGTCATTTTCCAACCAGCACCCACCTTCCCAGCTGCCAAGAGGGAGACTGTACGCAGCCCTAGTGACTTTAAATTACATGCTGACTTTCTGCACTCAGGACCAAAAAAAAAAACATTACATGCTGAGAACAGGCAAGGTGGCTCACGCCTGTAATCCTAGCACTCTCGGAGGCTGAGGCAGGCAGATCATTCGAGCTCAGGAGTTCAAGGCCAGCCTGAGCAAGAGCGAGACCTGGCCTCTACAAAAAATAGAAAGAAGTTATCTGGACAACTAACAATATATAGAAAAAATTAGCCGGGCATGGTGGCACATGCCTGTAGTCCCAGATACTCGGGAGGCTGAGGCAGGAGGATCGCTTGCTTGAGCCCAGGAGTTTGAGTTGCTGTGAGCGAGGCTGACGCCACGGCACTCTAGCCTAGGTGACAGAGTGAGACTCTGTCTCAAAAAAATAAATAAATAAATTACATGCTGAGCGTTTTTGTAACTGTGAAGTGTAATGGCCGCTAGAAAACATCGGTTCTCAGGTGATGAAGCACGACCAGGGTTTGCAGCAGGGAGACTTTGCCGCGTCCCACGCCGTGGCAGCACAGCTGGGTGTGAAGCTTTGCTGCAGGGACAGAGCTGTTCCGGCAGAGCAGCACCACGGCGAGCGAGAAGCACACTCCCGAGTTCCATGGCAGACGGCCCTGAGCCGGGAGCGGCCATCTCCGTCCCCAGCTGCTCGGACTCTGCTGGACGTTGACTTACTACTGTCCGTGCCATGAACAAAGCCGTACCTACTTTCACTTTTTTCCTAAAAGCTTAATCTATAACAGTAAACAACCAAAACAGACCTGATTGATTTTCTCAAGCTAATAGAATCTCTATCTCGCTTTTTCAGTTTTCTTTTAATAAAATTCATTTTGTCCTAAGTATTTGTAAATTATCTGCCACATCTTAAAGCCCTAAATCAAGAGCCACACACACCCTGTCTTGGACACACAATCTTTCACATCCCTCTCTCTGAGGTCAGCAGGAGTTGGGAGGAACGAATCTGGAAAGTGGGAGTGAAGACAGGAAACCACAAAGGCCAGCTTTCCGGAAGGCAGAGGGCCCGTGTGAGCTGGGGAGGCACAGGCGGCTGACCCCACTCCCTACCCTACACTGCTGCTTCCCTGAGACCAGAGACCTGATCCGGGCGGTCCCCTTCAGGCGGTCCCCTTCAGGCTGTCCTCAGGCGCAGGCAGAGAACAGAGCCCACTGCCCTCTGCTCCCCGCTTGCCAAGTGCCCTGCCCCTCTAACCCTGCCACGCGGAGTAGGAACAAGACCAAGCTCTGGAAACAGAGCCCTCAGGAAAGCTAAACGCAGACCAGGGAGAGTGTTTCGTGGATTTTTCTCTGCCTGATGGAGAAGGATGGGCTGATGTGCGGTGGCCAGAGACAAATGCCGGCAGAGAGGAGGTCGGGCAGGTGCTTCCCAGAGTAGAAACCTAGAAGAAACGCTGAGAGAAGAACAACACTGCGGTAGAACAATGTCCCCTTTGCCCTTCACTGTCCCCTGCCTCGCTTGTCCCACACTCGAGCAAAAGGCGCCTTGAGCAAGGGCTGGCAGCCTGGGTGTGGGGAGCAGCGGGGGAGGGGCGGTGCTGAACCCCCCCTGCGCGGCGTGGCAGGGGACGCGGCGTGGCAGGGGACGCGGCGTGGCAGGGGACGCGGCGTGGCAGGGGACGCGGCGTGGCAGGGGACGCGCTGAGGCTCCAGGACCTGAGAGCGCAGCAGGCCTGCGTCCTCCGCTGTGGGAAAGTTGCAGAACCCCGGAGAGGAAATGCTCAAATAGGAGTCTAGACTGCTGTGACCACAGAGAGTGACAGTTACTTCCCAAGCCCGAGCGTGGCAATGGAAGCAGCAGCGGAACGGCCCTGACCCCACTCGGGGCTGTGTGGCCAGCCCACCACACCTGGCCAGGCAGGCACAACGAGCGACGAGCCCAAACTTCCTCGTCTTACAAACCCAGGAAAGGAAGGAATCTGACGGTTCGGGTTCCACAACCTCGAATGCGGTGCTAGGTAGTTGAGCTACAGAACAATAGAAAACGTTCTGTTTCTCAGCGGTCACAGCTCGTGCCCACAGTCCCAGCCACTCTGGAAGCTGAGGAGGGAAAGTCACTTGAAGCCAGGAATTCAAGACAAGCCTGGGCCACATAGCAAGACCCTGTCTCTAAAAGAGAGAAAATGTTCTCTATTTCTTGCATACCTCTGTTGTACACCTATTACAAAATGTAAATTCATCTGGTTTTGGCAAGGACAGCAGCACCGTGAATCCGAAATCATAAAACATTCCCCGCCACACACACCATGGTCATCAGCGTGTTTGAAATGAATAGTGCATGGTGTAGTACAACTTATTGGGAATGAATGATTTATTTTATGATCTGAATTTTAAACCCTTTAATTCGCATCCCAGGGGGTCATCTGATTTAGCAAATGAAAAAGGAAAACTAAAGAATGAATAAGACTACAGAAAAAGTAGAAACTGTTTTACTGAATTTTTTCTAACATGAACTCTGCCGTGGCCAAAGAAGGTAAATAAACCAACCTGTTCCTGGTACAATTTTTATTACAATTTGGTGAAAATAGAAAGCTGTATATTGCATGCCCTTATTTGTGTACAAAATGGGGATATATATGCTCATCTATGCATAGAAAATATCTGAATGATGCCTAAGAGATGATTATTAACAGAAATTGTTTCCTGGGGAAGGGGGTTGGGGGATCTGGAATGGGAGAGAAAGAATTTTATTTATTTATTTTTTTTTTTTGAGATAGAGTCGCACTCTGTTGCCCGGGCTAGAGTGCCATGGCATCAGTCTAGCTCAGAGCAAACTCAAACTCCTGGGCTCAAGCAATCCTCCTGTCTCAGCCTCCTGAGTAGATGGGACTAAAGGCAGGCACCACCACGCTTGGCTAATTTTTTCTATTTTTTGTAGAGATGGAGTCTTGCTCTTGCTCTTGCTCTTGGTCTCGAACTGACCTCAAACAATCTTCCTACCTCAGCCTCCCAGAGTGTTAGGAATACAGGCATGAGCCACCACACCCAGCCTAAGAATTCTTTACTTATGTATGTATTGCTTTAATTTTAAAAGCAATGTCAGCAATTAGCCAAAATAAATAAATAAATAAATAAAAAGCCAAAGCCATTGGTAAGTCAAAGCTATTGGAGGAGCAGGTAGAGGAAATTAATGAGCAAAAAGAATAGGACAGAGTAGGACACCAGAATTGGGGGCATGCAGCTCCCACAGTTCTGGTTCCAGGTTCCTGGTGGTGTGTCTTAGTCCGTTGGGGTGGCTGTAACAAACTACCATAAGCTGGTGGCTTGTAAACAACAGAAATTTATTTCTCATGGTTCTAGAAGCTGGGAAGTCCAAGATCAAGATGCTAACAGATTCAGTGTTTGGTGAGGGCTTGTTTCTGCTTCATAGATGGCAACTTCTTGCTGTGTCTTCAAATGGTGGAAAGGGTGAATGAGCTCTCTTGGGCCTATTTTGCTTTATTTTTTATTCACTTATTTATTTATTTTGAGATGAAGTCTTTGTTGCCCAGGCTAGAGTACAGTGGAACAATCATAGCTCACTGCAGCCTCAAATTCCTGGGCTCAAGTGATCTTCCCACCTCAGCTTCTCAAAGTGCTGGGATTACAGGTACGAGCCACCACGCCCAGCTGGGCCTGTTTTATAAGGGCACTAATTACCTTTCAAAAGGCCCCATCTCCTAACATCATCACCTTGGGGGTCAGGGTTTCAACATATGAATTTGGGGAGGACACAAACATTCAAACCATAGCATGGTGGTTTCTAGTCTTGGATTCCAGGGATGAAACACTGCAATCTTATAACAAAAGCTTCTTCACTTGAGTAAGCCCAAAAAGATCTCTATTCCTTGCCACCCAAAGACTACTAAATAAAATCGCTGATCTTTTGGAAAAGAAAGCTGATTTGAAAACAAGATGGCTAGATCAGGCACTTCCAGCTCATCTACTTTCCCCGTGAGCAATGGGAAGGATATGGTCCACATATTTTATTCTGTGTCTTTCACCCGTTGTGGCTGGACAACAAAGATGCCTCTCACTCACCTTCTCTTGGTCACAGCTCTAACAGATGCTCTATTCTGGCACAGCTTTACAGTCATTAATATAATGGTGCATTTTATCTATGAATATGTTTCAGGGGCCAGTAAATGTTTTCTATAAAGGGCCAGACAGTAAATATTTTTAAGCTTTGCCAGCCTTTGGTTTCTGTTGCAACTATTCAGCTCTGCTGTTATAGTGTGTAAGCAGCCATAGCCAATAGGTAAGTGAACAGGCATGGCTGTGTTCCTATAAAACTTTATTTACAAAAACAGGCAAAGGTCTGGATTTGACCCACGGACTGTAGTTTGCTGACCTCTGATATGTAGTTTATTGTAAACACAATAAAATTCCCCACAATGAGAGCAAGAATCAAATTCCCAAGAGAACAATGAATATTGTCAATGGCTAAATGTAGGCTTTGGAAGATTAAAACAAGTTTTCTCAAAATTCCATCCAGGTTACTTTTGGGTGGTTATTGCTATGGTTGAATATTTGTCCCCTCCAAAACTCATGCCGAAATTTAATCCCCAATATGGCAGTATTGAGAGGTGGGGGCCTTTAAGAGGTGATTTGGTCACGGGGGCTCTGCCTGCATAAATAGTTTAATTCATTCATAGATCAATGGATTCATGGGGAGCCCCTGCCATGTGATTCCCCCCCCCCAGGACTCTGCAGAGTCCCCACCAGCAAGAAGGCTCTCACCAGATGCAGACCTTGACCTTGAATGTCTCAGCTTCCATAACTGAAGAAATAAACTCCTTTTCTTCATAAATCCCCCAGTTTCAGGTATTCTGTTATAAGCAAGAGAAAGCAGATTAAGACAGTCATTGAAATAATTAAATATATAGGAAGATTTATTTTTTGAACAGGAAGAACATATTTATACAGACAATTTGAGATGTATGTACCTTGTTTCCAGGTCAGCAATCGTGGGTGGATTATTTGCATCTGATTAGTCCTAGAACATTTCACTCTTCCCTTTTCTAGTCATTCTTCTTCTTCTTCGATGTTCTCTTTGTCATTGCAGTATTTCCCTTGAGTCTCACAGACTATTTGACATCTCCTCTAAATAGCATTTCTTCCACAGTTTCTTAGAGTTGTTACATGTCATTCTGCTATTTTTATACTTCTTCAAACTTTTAAATCTTTGATAAAGTACTAATATCTCAGAATATACAACTATTACAAATGCTTTTGTAAACTGTATTAATAATAGTCAACACTTATTAAGCATCAGAAATTGTCCCAAGTGATGTGCCTGTACTGACCTACCCTAAGTGATCCTACAGGATAGGTACCTACCACGCCCGAGTTTCAGAAATGGAGGAAGTCAGACAGGGAGAGGTTGGGTCACATGGCTACCAAACCATGCTGGGCGGTGAACTCAGGCAGCCTGGCCCCCAGCCCTTGCTTTTAACCACGCTGCTGCCTCTGCTTTGCCTCATTCTGTTTCTTTATACAGCAAGAGGGGTTTTGTAAATAAAATTAAGGTCCCTAACCTGTTGACTCTAGTTCATCAAAAGAAAAATTATCTTAGGTGGCCCTGCCCTAATCGGGTGAGCCCTTAAAAGGATTGGGTCCTTTCTGAAGTCAGAGGTTTAAAGTGTGATTGGGGCCATACTGCAAGTAGCTCAGAGTGACCTCTCGGAGCTGAGAGTGGTCCCCAATCAATAGCAAGACCTCAGTCCTACAGTTGCAAGGAAAAGAGTTCTGTCAACAACCTGCGGGAACTGGGACGTGAGCTGTCCCTATTCAAGCCTCCAGATGGTGGCAGCTGGCTGACACTTTGGTTTCAGCCTTCTTCTTTTTTTAAGAGATGGAGTCTTGCTTTGGCTCCTGGGCTGGAGTGCAGGGGCTCATCACAGCTGACTGCAGCCTCGAAACTCCTGGGCTCAAGCGATCCTCTCCCCTCGGCCTCCCAAAGTGCTGGGGTTACAGGCATGAGCCACCGTGCCCAGTCGATTTCAGCCTTCCGAGATCCTGAGCAGAAAACCCAGCCACACTGTGCTCGAAATTCTGACCTATAGAATAAGCTGCTAAATTTGTGGTATGCAACAATAGAAAATTAATACACATGTTAAATTCACAGAAATATAACACGCAGAAATTCTAGGTTTAAATTTTGAAAGATTAATTTTTTTATTTTAAATAAAGGACATCTTCATAAATGCATACTTTTTACCAGAAAATCCCTAGGGGATGGGCACAGAAAGCCTTGTCAGTCGAAAGCCTTGGAGGGTAGGAACTGTTGGGAAACAGAGGAAGCAGGAGAGAGGAGGAGCTGGAGTGGAGGTGTGGAGACCCAGTTATTACTTCCAGCATCGACAGCCATGAAATAACATGGGTGGATTTTATGGGCTCACTGGATGTTTGAAATTATCCCGATGGGCCTGATCCAACCCGATGAGCCCTTAAAAAAGGACTAGACATGTCCAGGTGAACAGGGAAACCCACACACATCCTCCTGCTAATAGTTGTCACTGACTCCAAGTTCAGGGTTGGGCATCCCTTGTAAGTTCCGAAAATGCCGTTGAATTCATCCCTTCTGCACACCACTGGGTCCTTGTCCACACCTGTTATCACTTGGTGGCTTAGAACCCTGTCCTTGGCCCCTCCCTGCCTTTATCTCTTTACTCTGTTTTTATCCATCAAACACTCCTAGATATTAATCAAATAATTATAAGGAACTGGAACTAAACCAGAAACTTTAAAATAGCCTCAGGGAAATTCCTTTGTGGAGAGTCAGCCAGGAGTTCCCTGCATTGTCAATGACGGCCTGATCACTGTGTTTTCAGACATTCTGCTGAGATTCCTCCAAATTAAAACTCATACCACAGTAGGCACAAACAAAAGCAAAACTCATGTCTCCACAGTGTCTCTAGTTCGGCCAATCGCATCAGCACTGCCGGGCCTGTGGAGCACGATGGGATCTCAGGCTCCCGTCACCAGCGTCCCTGAAATTCACAGGAGTGTCGGCAAGACACCACAGGCAAAAACCAGGAAGGAAAAGGGAAAGAGATCTGACAACATAAAATTTCTGCAGGTGGGCCGGGCGCGGTGGCTCACGCCTATAACCCTAGCACTCTGGGAGGCCGAGGCAGGTGGATCGCTCAAGGTCAGGAGTTCGAGATCAGCCTGAGCAAGAGCGAGACCTCGTCTCTACTAAAAATAGAAAAAAATTATCTGGCCAACTAAAACATATATATAGAAAAAGTTAGCCGGGCATGGTGGCGCATGCCTGTAGTCCCAGCTACTCGGGAGGCTGAGGTGGTAGGATCGCTTAAGCCCAGGAGTTTGAGGTTGCTGTGAGCTAGGCTGACGCCACGGCACTCACTCTAGCCCGGGCAACAAAGCGAGACTCTGTCTCAAAAAAAAAAAAAAAAAAAAAAAAAAAAAAAAATTTCTGCAGGTGAAAAAAATAAAAGAAACAAAATGAAAAGGCCAGCAATAAACTCAGAAAAGAAATTGAATATATAGGACGAAGGGTTATTATCTTTAATTATGTGTAAAGACTTATCTATAAGAAAAGATAAATAACCAAATAGAAATATGCACAAAATACATGGATAAGCAATAAAAAATAGCTAACAAATTATTTTTAAAGTTATATTAAAACAACAATGAAATGCCATTTCACCAAATCGATAAAGATTTGAAAAATATGCATATTATCACGTGTTCCTGAGGTTCTGAGAAGTAGCACCTTCCTGTACTGCTAGTGGTGGCGTAAATCAGCCCATTTGTAAAGAATAATTTCGTGATCTATTCTTTTTTTTTTTTTTTTTTAATGAAACAGGGTTTTTCTGTCACCCAGCTTGGAGTGCAGTGGTGTCATCATAGCTCACAGCAACCTCCAACTCCTGGGCTCAAGCAATCCTCCTGCCTCAGCCTCCTGAGTAGCTGGGACTACAGGTACGCACCACCATGCCTGGCTAATTTTTCCATTTTTTTGTAAAGACAAGGTCTCGCCATGTTGCTCGGGCTGGTCTGGAATTCCTGGCCTCAAGTGATCCTCCCACTTCGGCCTCCCAAAGTGCTAGGATTACAGATGTGAGTCACCACGCATGGTCAACACCTATTCTTTTTAAAGTTATTATATTTAAATATATTCTAACTCTTGATGTCATTACTAGAAATCTATTCTAAGGAAATAATCATGTATATGCACAAATACTTAAATAAAATGATGTATATAGTAGCACTAATTATACTAGCAAAATACACACCAATGAAATAGGGATTTGTTAAATAAATCATGGGTTATCCATACAATCAAACATAACCCAACTTAAAAAAAAATGAGGGAACATCTTATGTTCTGATATGAGAAGAGCTCCAAATTATATTAAGTTCAAAAAGTAAAGTGCAGGCCAGGCATGGTGACTCAAACCTGTAATCCCAGCACTTTGGGAGGCCCAGGTGTGGGGACTGCTTAAGGCAAGGAGTTCAAGTCCAGCCTGGGCAACATAGAAAGATCCCATCTCTACAAAAATGTTTTTCAAAATTAGCCAAGTATGGCCATTTGCCTGTAGTCCCAGCTACTCAGGAGAAAGGTGGGAGGATCCACTGAGCCCAGGAGTTCGAGGCTGCAGTGAGCTATGATGCGCCACAGCACTCCAGCCTGGGAGACAGAGCAAGACTCTGTCTCTAAAGAAAACAAAAAGACATATGGCATTTATCTTTCATAGAAACAAAAGGAAAAAATCAAAATACACAAATTTGTATTTTCTTGTATATCAATAAAGAAACTCAGAAGGAATACAATATATTGGAAGTGGGGTGGGGTGGAGAGCTGGAGTGAGAAAGTGACACCTTGCTGTGTACCTTTTCGATATGTTTTTTCCAAATGGAGGTGGAGTCTTGCTATGTTGCATAGGCTGGTCTCGAACTCCTGGCCTTGAGCAATCCTCCCACCTCAGCCTCCTGAGTAGCTGGGACTACAGGCATTTTCTTTTCTTTTCTTTTCTTTTTTTTTTTTTTTGAGACAGAGTCTTGCTCTGTTGCCCGGGCTAGAGTGCCATGGCGTCAGCCTAGCTCACAGCAACCTCAAACTCCTGGGCTTAAGCAATCCTTCTGTCTCACCCTCCCGAGTAGCTGGGACTACAGGCATGCGCCACCATGCCTGGCTAATTTTTTTCTATATATATAATTTTAGCTGTCCAGATCATTTCTTTCTATTTTTAGTAGAGATGGGGGTCTCGCTCTTGCTCAGGCTGGTCTCGAACTCCTGACCTTGAGTGATCCTCCCTCCTCGGCCTCCCAGAGTGCTAGGATTACAGGCGTGAGCCACCTCGCCCGGTCCAGGCATTTTCAAATATCTTAAATTCTGAACCTTATAAATGTATTGCCTATCCAAAATAACATTAGTAGTATATTTATTAACACAGAAAAAAATATTCATTATAGGGGCATGGTGACTCACGACTGTAATCACAGTATGTTGGGAGGCCGAGGTGCGAGGATCCCTTGAGGCTAGGAGTTTGAGACCAGCCTGCGCAACATAGTGAGAGCCCATCTCTAAAAAAAAAAAAAGAAGAAGAAGAAGAAAAATTAACTGGGCATGGTGGCTTGTAGTCCCAGCTACTTGGGAGGCTGAGGCAGGAGGATCCTGAGCTCAGGAGTTTGAGGCTGCAGTGAACTGTGATTATGCCACTGCACTTCAGCCAAGGTGACAGAGAGAAACTGTCTCCCTAAAAAAGAAAAAAAAAATGTCTTTTAAAAGCTCAGTAGCTGGGTTTGCTGCCAGTTGTTTGCATGTAATACATTCCGGATTCTGGACGCTCCAGGATGTAATCTGAGTGTGGTCATGTAGATTCTGGATGCTGGTACCAAGTCTAAAATTGAATTCCTGTGGTAACACAGCTAATCCAGAGACACTAAAAAGAATATATTCCAATAGTTTCATGGCCAGGCACAGTGGCTAACACCTGTAATCCTACCACTTTGAGAGGGTGAGGCGGGAGGAACCCTTGAGCTCAGGAGTTTAAGACCAGCTTGAGCAAGAGTGAGATCCCATCTCTACTAAAAATAGAAAAAAATTAGCCGGGTGTGGTGGCATGCACCTGTAGTCCCAGCTACTTGGGAGGCTGAGGCAGGAGGATCGCTTGAGCCCAGGAGTTTCAGGCTGCAGTGGAGCTAGGCTGACATCACTATACTGTAGCCTGGACAACAGAGCAAGACTCTGTTTCAAAAAAAAAAAAAAATTATTTGATTTGCTATTGGTTAAAGAAATGAAGATTTGTCTAAAGGCTTGGAATGGTTTAAGGAAGTCTGTTAATCAGAGACAAACCACCAGACCTTTACCAAAACTCAAGTGATCTGTGAAGTAAATTGACGGCCTGCACATGTGGTTTAAGCTTTGTACTGCATGGCCTTAGGCCTGCTAACGATTTAGTATCTTACTGTTGTAAAGAATAACTCTAAAAGGGAGCGCGCACGAAGCATGTCTGACCTCCCTACTCAGTGCCAGCAACTCAGTGTTAAGGTTTTTCCAGGGTCCCCTTGGCCTAGCCAAGAGGGTGTCCATTCAGTCAGCTGGGGGGCTTAAGATTTTTAGTTCGCAATACAGTATTTACGCCTTTGAGACTGGCTTCTTTCAGTAAATAAAAACATGTTTTTACTTTCATAACGCATTTCCGACTCACCCGCGCGGTGCACGGCCCCTCGGCCGTCGGGCAGTGCCGATTGCGGCTGCGCCACCGCGGACCCATCCGCCCGGTGAAGGACAAGCGGACTGTTTCCAGCTTGGAGCAATTCAGCTCTATGCACTTGTATTCAGTGTTTAAACTATAAACTGCTATGAACACCTGTATACAGGTTTTTATGTTCAATATGAGTTTTTATTTCTCTAGGGTTGAGGTTTCTGGATCATATGGTTAAGTATATGTTTAACTTTATAAAAACTAGCAAACCATCTTCCAAAGGGTTTGTACCATTTTGCACTTTTACCAGCAACGTATGAGAGTTCCAGTTTGCTCCATATCTTCACCAGCATTTGGTATTGTCACTTTTTTACTTTTGTTTCCTATTTTGGGGTTTTTTGGGGGGTGGTTGGTTTTAGGGTGTACTAGTTTCTCACTGTGGGGCTTTTGTTTGTTTATTTTTAAGAGACAAGGTCTCACTCTGTCACCCAGGCTGAAGTACAAGCAGAGCTTAGTGCAGGCTTGAACTCTGCGTCACCGCACCTGGCTAATTTTTCTTATTTTCTTAGAGACAAGGTCTTGCTATGTCGCCTGGGTCGAATCACTGTGCTTTTAATTTGCATCTTTCTAATAACATTAAGCATCTTTTCATATACTTACTGGCCATCTATATATTCTCTTTGGTTAAGGGTCTGTTCAGATCTCTTACTGGTTTTTAATTGGGTTATCTGTGTTCTTGTTTTGAGAGTTCTTTACATATTTGGATGCAAGTCCTCCACGAGACATTTTGCCTTTTGAAATAGGAAGAAATCTAATATCGAGAGCTTTGGGAAAGAGAGGGGGTAAGTCCAAATAAATCTGCATTGTTTTCTGATAAAGTAAAAAAATATGAATTTCTATAATCATAGATCGGAAGAACCAGTTTATAACACAGGTATTAGAATGCAACAATTAGGCCAGTGCAGTGGCTCATGCCTGTAATCGTAGCAGTTTGGGAGGCCGAGGTCGGAGGATGGCTTGAGGCCAGGAGTTTGAGACCAGGATGGGCAACATAGTGAGACCTCATCTCTACAAAAATTTTAAAAAAAAAATTAGCGGGGTGTTGGTGCGCACCAGTAGTCCCAGCTACTCAGGAGGCTGAAGCAGGATTGCTTGAGCCCGGGAGCTTAAGTTTGCAGTGAGCTGTGATCATGCCACTGTACTCCAACCAGGGTGACAGAACGGGACCCAATCTCTAGGGGAAAAAAAAAAGAATGCAATGGTTACACCTGAACTGCAAGCTTTCAGCATTACCATGAAAGTGAATACCATCATCTAGCCTGAACATAGTAAGATCCACCATGATCTTTTTACTAGGGTTTAAATAATCAAATTTGCATTCTATTTTGACATGTATGCTTGAAGACTTTCAAATAAAATATCACTTTTTTTTTTTTTTTTTTTTTTTTTTTTAGAGACAGGGTCTTGCTCTTTTGCCCAGGCTGGGGTGCAGTGGCACCATCATAATTCACTGTAACCTCGAACTCCTGGGCTCCAGCGATCCTCTTGCCTTAGTGCTGGGATTAGAGACGTGAGCCACTGCGCCCAAACACCACATTTTTAAAAAGGAAAATAAAATATAAAAATGACCTCAAGAAAGAGAACATATTTTTCCTTTTTGTTTTTTGATATAATTAAGAAAGCTTTAGAACTAAAGTATTATAACAGTAAGCCATACGCAAGAAAAGTTTTGTAACGTAAGTTAACTAAGGGCGGCAGGCCCGGCGGTCAGGCTGTGGCCCAGGTCTGTCGCAGGCGGGCGCGGTCTCCGCCACGTCACTCTGCAGCTTCCTCCGGGGGTGAGGCTGTCCAGAGCCACTTTCAGCCGGGTATCTGCGTGTGTGCCAAGTGTGGCTTCCAGCTGTTCTCCAGCCTCTTCGCCGGCACTCACAGAGCCCACCCACGCCGACAGCACGGCCAAGTGTCCAGAGTACAACGGACCTGACCCCTGGCCTGGAGCACCGGAGGTGTCCTGTGGCAGGTGTGGCAACGGCAATGGGTTGGGTCATTAGTTCCTGAAAGACAGCCCAAGCCAGGGCAGTCCCGATTCTGAATATTTAGCAGCTCGCTGAAGTTCAGCCCTAAAGGCAAAGAAACTTCTGCTTCCCAGGGACACTAGGCCGGCAGCCCACACTCCAGGTGGACCTGACACCATGGCCACATTCTGGCCATCCTACCTTGGAAGTGGAACGCCAGACATTCAGACAGGGAAGCCGTCGGGGGTGGCTGAAACCTCAGGAAGCCTCCCGTGCCTTGGTTCTGAACAGGGTCCCCTTCGCTGGTAGTGCATACCCCCTGCCAGGACCGGCCAGCTGTCTTGGCCTCCCGCTCGCTCAAGGAGTCTCCACAGTGGTGGGCTCCGGGTGTCGCTCACCTTTAAATGACGTCATGCCCTCGCCTTTTCTTTTTGACCTGCTGCCCACTCCCTGTCTGTCTGGACTCACCCCTGTGGTGCCCAACTCCAAGGCTCTGGTCCTCACCAAAGCCTCTACCGCATCCCCCGCAGTGCTAGGAGAGGGGACGCGAACAGAAGCTGCCCTGGCCAGCTGCTCCAGCCCTGGTCACTGCATGTTCCCCTCTGGCTAAACCCTTCCAGGCCAGCCAGGGTGGTGATGTCCCTGACCGGCTGGGGGAGCAGGCCCATGGGACACACTCTTGGTCTCTTGTCCATGAAGGGAGAAACCTAAACGCTGTTTCACAATCTGTGCGGATGTAGTTCGCCTCACTTAGGCTTAGGAAAGTGGCTGTTGCCATTACTCTAACCAGCGCGAGGCTGGGGCCCTGGAGTTTCCACCCTTCAGAGAAGTCCCTTCCCAAGACACAGTGACCGTGCCTTACTGTACGAGCTCAGCGCTCTTGCCACACGGGAAGGGGGGCGATGCTGACATCCCCACACCCATCTCGAATGTTTTCTGGAGTAATGAGGTGGAAATCAACAAACAAAGGAAACCAAAAAAGTAAGAAAGAAAAGAAAAGAAAGAAACAAGACAGGCAGGCCTCTGTGACTTGCACATTCAGCAATTTCCACCGCGCTGGGCGAAGGGCAGCTGTCGGCGTCTTAACCCTGCAGCCTTTCGGCTCAGCACTGCAGAGCCGGCACACAGCACTTCCGAGGAGAGCATGGCTGCTGCTTAAAGCGAATGCGACGAAAGTGAATTCTGTGAGCCTGGTGATCCATTTAAACCCTTCTAAATTAAAGGAACATAGAATACGTATGGGAAAAGAAAAGCCTGCTAAATACATTTCTGCCTCAGGGCCTTTGCATCTGCTCTGCCTACCTTGAGGGTTTCCTTCTGGTCTCCCCTCAGTCGTCTTTTTAGTGAGGGCTTCCCTGGCTGCTCTGTGTAACAAAGCAGCGTTTCCCACCGTCAACCCCACACCTTCTCTGCACTCCCTACTCCCACTCTCTGCTTCATTTTTCCCTCGTCTTTTAGCACTATCAGATATTCTTTCATTTGTTTTCGGTATGTCTTCCCCCAACACCACTTGGAAGGTAAGCGCTGTGAGAGCAAGTTTGCTATTTCCCTCACGACTGTATCTCTAGTCCCCCGCATAGTGTCTGGCACTAAGCAAGGGCTCAATAAACTTGTGGAGAGATTGAACAAGCCCACAACGACTGGATGGTGAAAAAAGGACACACAGATGAGTCTTGCAAAAGTTTACCCTTGTCTACACAGTAACCACCGCCTGCAGAAGCAGTGTTAATGCCACAAGGGCTCTGTTCTCAGACCAGATTAGAATCCCCACATACTGAGACTTGGGGCACATTTCTTATTTAACCTTTCATGATAAAGGTGCTCGACATTCTTTAGAGCATGGCTGATGTTGTAAAGATTAGGGTAATACACGTACAACTTTATAAATATGTCTGTGTAGAGTGACCTGCATTTTAAATACTCTATGTATTTCACAGGGTGACAAACGGTTCAAAAGATTTAAGAATATTTAGGAAGGAACTTGTTTACTAGCCAGGGTTCAGTTCCTTCAGGCGAATCTGAATAACAATTGCTGGGGATTGGGAAGAAAGTGAGGAAAGGTTCCCACTGCTTTTGCATCATCAGGTGTGGGAGGTGGGAAAAGAAAGACCCAGAAAGATTGGCCGGGTGTGGTTCACCGTGTGTGAACCACAATCCAGGTGTCGCCTGGATTCCTAGCACTCAGGAGGCCAAGATGGGAGGATTGCTTGAGGCTGCAGTGAGCTATGATCATACCACTGAACTCTAGCTGGGACCACAGAGTGAGTCTCTCTCTCTCTCAAAAATAAATAAATAAATAAATAAAAGAAAGTCTCAGAAAGATTTATTTAATTTTATTTTCCTTCAAAGTTGATATTACTGCTGTAACCAATCACCAACTGGGATTTGACAGAGAGGTTAGAAGCCACTTCACCTGAAAGCTTAAGAATAGATAGGTGCTACCACATGTACTCACCATCAAATTGGTATTTTTTTTTTTTTTTTTTTGAGACAAGAGTCTCACTCTGTTGCCCGGTCTAGAGTGCCATGGCGTCAGCCTAGCTCACAGCAACCTCAAACTCCTGGGCTCAAGTGATCCTCCTGCCTCAGCCTCCCAAGTAGCTGGAACTACAGGCATGCGCCACCATGCCCGGCTAATTTTTCTATATATTTTTAGTTGTCCGGTTAATTTCTTTCTATTTTTTTAGTAGAGACGAGGTCTCGCTGTTACTCAGGCTGGTCTCGAACTCCAGAGCTCAAACCATCCTCCCGTCTTGGCCTCCCAGAGTGCTAGGCAAATTGGTATTAACTGGTCAACACTTATGTGCACATACAGTAGTAACATTCATAGGGTGTTGGGCAGGTGGGAGGGGGAGAGGGGAGTGTACATTCACACCCAGTGGGTGCGGTGCGCACCGTCTGGGGGATGGACATGCTGGAAGCTCTGACTCGGGCTGCCTTATTTTACCTTACCTTTCTGACGTCACCTCCTGCTCTGCTCACAAGAAGCATGCTCCTGCTTTGGGGTTTGCACACCTGCTGCTCCTACTGCTTGGACTGGAGTGCTCTTTCCCCAGATATTTGACAGCTCCCTCCCTCACTTCCTTCGGGGCTTTACTCAAATGTCACCATCTAAGAGACGTCTTCTCTGGCCACCATATCTAAAATTTCAACACTATATCCCACCCCTAACATTACCTAATCTCCTTTCTCTCCTCAGCACTGGTCACTGTCTCCCTTACTATATATTTTACTTATTGTTTACCAGTTAACTCCATGAGGGCAGAGATCAAATCTGGATGTGGTCCACTGATTTCCCCACCCCCGAAGAAACTAGAAGAGTGCCTATATAAATATTTTACTTAATAAATAAATATTTGTGGAATGAACAAATGGAATACATAGATATTTCACACAAGGAATTCATCTATTCAATCCATAGATATTTATTGACTGCTTGCTATGTACAAAACACTTTTTAAAGGAGAGGAAATAAAACAAGAGATAGTTCCTGTTCCCATGAAACTTAAAAGTAAGAATCTTTAAACAGTTTTCACACTCAGAAAACCTACCGCACAACAGGACATAAGAACCTAAATTCTTCACAAATCTACAGATGGCATGCCCTTTACCCTTATAAAGCACCCCAGAACCTAACAATTATCTGCCATCTCCAAAGAGCAGCAAAATCTTTCACGTTAGTGGCAAGCCACACTCACTTCTCAGTGTCCATCCCATTGCTGGAAGACACAGGTGGTGTTGAAAGCTGTCCGCATGGTGCATGGGTCTTTGAAAAAAGAGGCGCTCCTCATTCTACAGTGCCTGGCAAAGATGTATATTCAACAGCAAAGGGGAACAGGCACAACCTGTGGCCTGCCCCAGAGCAGCTTTCAGAGTGGTCACAACTAACATTTAGAACTTCATTAATCCTGCTAAAAAGAAAGATAAAAGAACTCTTCAGGAATTCTTGCAGAAGTTGAGGCATGGTACTTCACTGGGGGCCACCATTAAATGATGGCATTCTAGATAAGGAGGGTTCGTCAGTCCTAACCCTTCTTAGTCCACTAATCTGGCAAGAAAAGAGTATTTAAATAGCTTATTTTTAGTTTGCTGAAAGAAAATTTCAGAAATGGATCTTCTTTCCAAAGAAAGACAGACTTAAACTACAACTACAACCATTTCAGTGTGTTTCGTCCCTCATAGAGATCTCACTAACAAGTATTTTACTGTTCTTTCTTTTAGAGGAAAAGAGGGCTTCCATTGCCAAGGCCAACAGTCTTCTGGATTTCTTCTGTGTATTTTTCCAGTTAGACTTGAGTAGCTTGTTTCTTTAGTAGGGAAAACTGCCAGCCAAGTTCACAGCTAAACCAAAGCTAAAGTAATGTCTCCATTACTTTGACCTAGCAACTGTAATTCAAAGCTACTGTTCTTACAATTTCGAGGTATCTTTCCCTGAATCACAGGAGAAAGCTAATGACTTCAAGTTCAAATGGCAAATGCTGATGTTGATGGCTGCTGGCTTTACATGGTGCCCTGGGAGCTCTTCAATTCTAGGACCTTTTGAAATTAATTCCTTCTGTTTTAAAAAAAATTTCAAATTTTCTTTTGATTAAAGCAACTTTCTTTACAACTTAAACTATCAAAAACAAATTCAGAACTTGATTCAGCTTTGTAGAATGCCCCTGAAGAATTAGATCCTATTTTCTAAAAGCTGGGAGATAAGGAATAACTTCTGGCTGGGTGTGGTGGCTCACACCTGTAATCCTAGCACTCTGGGAGGCCGAGGTGGGAGGATTGCTTGAGGTCAGGAGTTCAAGACCAGCCTGAGCAAGAGCCAGACCCCATCTCTACTAGAAATAGAAACAAAAAATTAGGCGGGCGTGGTGGCTCACGCCTGGCCAGCTATTCGGGAGGCTGAGGCAGGAGGATTGCTTGAGCCCAGGAGTTTGAGGTTGCTGTGAGCTAGGCTGATGCCATGGTACTCTAGCCTGGGTGACAGAGTGAGATTCTGTCTCAAAGAAAAAAAGAGAAAAAAAAAAGATATTGGAATTTTAAACTTAACTGTGCTAAAATAGAATTCTTGATGCATACAACAACCAAATTTGCCCTTCCCTCAGTCTTTTTCATCTCTGTAAATGGTTCTACCACCAGCTTGGTGCTCAAGTCAACTCAAGTCAAAAATCTAGAAGTCACCTTGATTTTTCTCCTTTCCAACACCCACATCAAATCCATCAGCAAGTCCCATAGGACCAGCTCCGACAATCTATCAATAGTACCACAGTCTCACTAAAACCACTGCCAAACATTATCATTTCTCCCCTTCATACCCTCAAAGCCTTTGCTCCCATTCTCACCAGTGGCCTCTACTTTGCAAAATCCAATCCTGGTGTGGGTTGAAGGATTGTTGGAATTAGGGTATTAGAGGGACTAGAAAGATAAGAGGTAGGGGTCAGAAACTGGGATCAAGGAGAGCTTGGCAATGACGAAGTTATATGACCTGGGAGTGAATAGCTGAGGAGCGGAGGACAAGCTCACTGGATGTGAGTTCAAGGAACTGAGAAGCCAGGGTTTTAGAAGGACCATTTACACATAAATTGAAAAGGCCAAGAATTGCAACAGGAGTGCAGTTGGAGAAAGAGTGAACCAGGAGCTAAAATTTTTGAGAAATAAAGAGGAATGACTTTGGGAGAGACAATAAATTGACAATGCAATGAGGGGTAGTAGGCAATATAGTCTGGTAACTTGAAAGTTAAAGCCTTATGCTTTTAGAAATGTGGGAGGGAGAAATACCTGGAAACAGCAATAAGAGCAGGCACCAATCTCATCCCCAAGCTTTACTTCTAAAATATAGTCCAAATCCATCCACTTCTCACCATTTTTCTATTGCCATCCTTCTCCAAAATGTCTACCTTCATCTGTTTCTCCTGGCCCCCTGCAACTGGACTTCCTAACTGGTTTCCTTGATCAAGGATCTACCAACATTTTATTTTTGTGTGTCTTTGATACTGTGGTTTGTTTTAAGCTGATGAAATTCACTAAGGAGAAAGAAAGTGCCCAATAAGAAAGTTAAACTGAACCCCAGAGTGACTTGATGACTAAGTCAGAATTGAATGAGCTTTCTGTATTCTACTCATTTTTTTTTCTTTCTTACCTATCATTTGTTTTTTCTTTTCTTTTTTTCCTGATTAAACAATGTTGAAACCTCTTAGTGTTTTATCTAGGAGAAAGATTTGGCATTTAAAATGTCACTGCAGATATTGGATTGATCTAATGCTTAAGGCATGGAAATTTTAGTAAGCAAATTCATTCTGACTTTAAAACAAATTTTTTAAGGACTGCATGCCAGAACAAAACCATGTGTTCTTTATTATGTGAAATTGACAAAATAAAAACATTAACAATATTCTAGAAACATATCCTATGGAAGCAACTAAGAATGTACACAAAAAGACTGTAAAGCTCTTCACAGAAGCATTGTTCACAATGTTAAAAAGTTTAAACAAGCTAAGTGTTCAAAAATACAATCACCTTAGACCACTTTTAAAGATACAGTGTCCTCACCCTACCTCAGATTAATTCAGTCAGGACCTCTGGGAGGAGAGGACCAGGTATTTTTAAAAAGTTCCTCTAGGGATTCTGACGTGCAGTCAGGGCATCTCTGCATACACCATAAACATGTTGAGGGGCTCCCAAATTTACATCTCGCTCTGGACTCCTGCCCTTCCAACTCTGCTTAAAAACCAACTGCTTAATCAATATTTTCTCCTCGAGAAACACAATTAAAATCACAATAAGATATCACCTCATACCTGTTTGAACCAAACAGACAAAAGATAACAAGTGTTGGCAAGGATGTGGAGAAAAGGGAACCCTTGTACGCTGTTGGTGATGTAAATTAGTACAGCCATTTATGGAGAACAGCATGAACGTTCCTCAAAAAACTAAAAACAGAATTATTGTAGGACCCACTACTCCCACCTCTGGGTACATAGCCAAAAGAATTGAAATCAGGCTGGATGCTCATGGCCTGTAATTCCAGCATTTTGGTAGGCCAAGGCAGGAGGATTGCTGTGGCTAGGAGTTCAAGGCTACAGTGAGTCCAGCATGGGCAACAGAGTGAGGCCCTGTCTCTAAAAAGAATTAAAATCAGTGTGTCAAACAGATGTCTGCAATCCCATGTTCACTGAAGCATTATTCGAAATAGCCAAGACATGGAATTAACCTAAATGTCCATCAGTGGATGAATGGCTAAAGAAAAATGTGATATATATGCACAACTGAATACTATACAGCCATTAAAAAGAAGGAAAGTCTGTCATTTGTAACAACACAGATGAACCTGGAGGACATTATGCTAAGTAAAATAAGCCAGGCACAGAAAGGCAAATACCACATGATCTCCCTTATATATGGAATCTAAAAAGGTTGAACTTATAGGAGAAGAGTAGAATGGTGGTTATCAGAGGCTGGGGATAGGGGGAGAATGAGGAGATAGTGACCAAAGGGTACAGTTTCAGTTAGATAGGAAGATAAGATTTCACGATCTATTGTACAACATGGTTACCATAGTCAATAATAATGTATATTTTAAAATTGTTAAAAGAATAGATTTTAAATGTTTTCACTACAAAAAAAAAATATGTGAGATGATGGATATGTTACTTAGCTTGATATAATCACTCCATATGTATACATATATCACAAAAAGGGTATGATCTAATACTAATAGACTAAGTGGGGAAACCCAGCAAGGTCTGTCTGTTTAGATTCTTCATGGCCTCTCTCTGCAGCTTTCCTTCCTCCAGATTATGGGGCAGGACTCCTTCTGAAATGGGGGTCTTATGACCTACAGTCAGACAAGGGAGGTCAGGGAATTTCTTTATGGCAAGTGCCAAGACTAAAAGGCAAAGAGAATATTATAGAGCATATTTTTTGTTTCTGTGGCCTGCCTTGGGGAGAAATAACAAGGGGTATCGGATTTATGAGCCAGGGACTGTGGATGAAAACCAATACATACATATATATTAAATATTTATCATACTATCACAATAGACATATCTTCTCCACTGTTTTTTCCCCACACAAATGGTTAGATAGCTAACCTAGTCAATTTCTCTGCTTAACTATACCACTGCAAAGATATATGCAAATTGAACCTTGACAATTGCTAATTAATGGCACAGTTTGACATGACAGGGTTTGAAAGGCTACTGGCAGGGCTAGAATACCATAGACAACTGCACCTGCCCCATCACTGAATTATCTACTTTGGCACTGCAAGAAAGTTAGAGATCATCCAGTGAACCAAACCCCACAATTTTTTCTTCCCAGAGTACCAACAACCATCAGTTCTGTGGTCCTGACACCTTTATAACAAGAACCATTAGCACTTTCATCTGTATCCCTGAAAAATATTTAAACTTGTATCAACTATTCTGTAAATTCAAAACTAACAGCAGAAGGCAAACCTACTTTTTTTTTTTTTTTTTTTTTAGAAAGTCTTGCTCTGTCACCCCAGGTAAAGTGCAGTGGCATCATCATAGCTCCCTGCAACCTCAAACCCCTGGGCTCAAGGCATCCTCCTGCCTCAGCCTCCCAAGTAACTATGACTACAGCCACCATGTCCAGCTGAGCAAACTATTTTTTGAACTGCCTGAGTTATATTTAATATACACAGAATTGTCTAAAGTAATGGATCACAAGGTTCTGCACTCGATTACCTGTGAACAGTATAAATGGCCAGCAAAAATACTGTCGTTCATATACCCTCTCCCTAGTCCTTACCTACCTCCTCCCCACCCCGACCCCATAGTTACTCGAGAATACCAAATCAAAATAAAGAAATTTAACACCAATGTAAGTCTGTCAGAAATCTGAAATCACTCCAGCTCAAACTTTAAATCATTTGCCTGGCGAGGGCAGGCCCTCAGATGCACTGTGACTCAGCATTTTATGGTGCCCGACCATGAAAAGAAATAAAGATATTTTTCCTTCCATAGCATTAGTTAAATATGGTGCCCAAATAAATGAACTCCCTCAAAAACACAAAGTCAGTGGCTGAAATGCTCACAGGGACACAGGTTTAACCCAGTCTCTGTGATAACAGGGAAGAGGGCATGTGTCAGTTGAAGCACACACAGAGCTGTTCTGAAATAACTTGCTGACCTATAAAATGAGCAAATAACAATGCTGACTACAATTAACACTCAGAAATGGAGAAAATGTTGTACGTAAATGAAAACAAATTTAAAAATAGGAACTGTGATTAATGGTTTAGAGTCAGGTAAAAACAACTGAGACCCAGGGAGGAGGGAATTTACCCAGCTACTCTTCATTATCATATCAGAAGCTAAAATGGAATCAAGTGAGGATTTTTTTCCTCTTGTACAAAAAAAAAAAAAAAAACCTGAGTAAAACTGAAAGAAATAGGAAAGTCCAGCTCTTTCAAACCGTTCCTGGGTAAAAAGACACTAAGATAAAAATAAAATAAAATACCTCTATGTGAAGGTTGCGATAAAGATAAGTTTTCAGTTCATATTCTCATGTACAGCAGGAACTGATAGAGAAATGAGAAAATGGTAATCGGTGAGCAGGGCGGCCTGGGGAGATGAGATCATGAAAAGGGGAAACGGGGCATTACACACAGGTTAGGGAGAAGTCCCTTTTCTCTAATGGTGAGTCCCATTAGAAAAGCCAGGAATTTAAATGAATGAAGACAATGAATAGATGTAGAAACTGCCTGTAGGCAAATGAGCCAAAAAGAATAGCTAATACTTAATTGGTTTTGGTTTCTGTTCTAAGCACTCTACTTGTATTAACTCTTTTAAACCAACGATATAAATACTGTTATTAAACCTCCATTTTACACATGAGGAAACAGCCTCAGAAAAGTTAAGCAACTTGCTAAAGGTCACATTGCTAATAAATGGCAGAGCCAGGCTACCAACCCACACAATCTAACCTCACCAGAATTTTATACTGCCTCTTATGAACATCTCAAAATGTGAACAGGAAGTAGAGACACAGCATTTCACAGCAATGCACCAGGAGAGAAAGATGGTGGTCAGCATTTAAATGGGAATGGCATTCACACACTTGAATTACTGAGGCCTTGATTGCAAAGACAGACCCGGTGGAACACAGAAGAGTGAATCTCCCCTAAGGAACCTACAGCCTATTAATGGAGTTCAAACTCAAATTCAAGAATGCCATTCATGTCACATAGCCTATCTGTCCACAAAGGCACAAACCAAGGGTAGTGGGAACTCAAATGAGACAGCAGTGTTCAACTAGGTTGTGGAATCAAGGAAGGCTTCACAGAGGAGCAACATTTCAGATGGGATTTGAGGAAAAGGGAGAGAGTTTGGTTTAAGGAGTATCAGTGACTTCTTATAGGGTTTTCAGGCTACATTTCAAAGTTCTTGGCATGGCACTCAAGACCCTCCACAACTAGTTTGGGGGTTGGGGATTGCCAAGGAAGGATTATCCTGAGTAAGATGCTTATGCTACCAGTTCAGGTTTCAAAGAATAGGAAGATCTTATTTTTCTGTCTCCATGGACGGCAAATAGGTTGAAGGCAGGCACTTTTCTAACACACGCCTCCCCTAGCTCAGGCTTCTGTGCCTCCTGGCACATGGCAGATGCACAGCAAACGTCTTCTGAGCTAAACCAAAGCGAATGTAAATCGCTGTCATCAATCACCAGATGACTGCACGCAACCAGACTGTCTTACACCATACAGGCAGACCTCCGGTGTTGGCTAATTTTAAAGCTATCAAGTAAGAGACTTAAACATATGATTCAGATGCAACGTGGGGACCTTGGTTTGGATCTGGATGCCACAAACCAATTGTAAAAGGCCTGAGAAAATTCAGAAAATGTAAATATGGACTGCTAACTAGATTAAAGGATTGTTAATTTCATTAAATGTGATGATGTGATTATGCCTTAATAAAGTCATCTGTTAGATATATATACTTTGGATATTTATGAATGAAACGGTTTCCCTTAAAACCCGACAGATCAGGAAGTATGGAGGGTGGAAAATAGATGAAACAAAATTGACTAAAATGTACCTAATGTACTCTGGGTGTAATATACTATTTTGGTAAAAGTTTGCGAATTCCCATAATATAAAAACACCCCGCACACCCCCCACGTGTTGTTTTTCATCGTAAGCCCCGAGGGAACCAGACCCAGCAGGCCGGCCGGCGTCTCGGCTTCTGAGGCCGGGCATTCTCCCGCGACTTCCTCCCCGCCGCGCTCGAAGCTAATGGACCGGGCGGCGTCGGCCTTTCATCCTCCGGCGCTCAGTGAGGCGGGCGTTAAACACGCGACCCCCGCAATAATAGCCTTTCGGAGAAAGCGATTCCTGGGGAGCGCCGTGTACAGTTCGTCCAGATTTTCTACCGAACCCGCCCTGCGGCCGACCCGAGGCAAAAGCAGCCCGCAGCCCACTCGTCACCCACCCCTTTAATGCCGCAGGCCTTGCCCGAGCGCTAGGGGGCGGGCTCCGCGCAGCGACGTCACGACGCGCTGTGCGTCGGGTCAAAGTTCAGTCCCTCCCCCGCTTCCCCCTCGCTGTCTCCCTCGGCCTGTGCCGCTGCCGACGCCTCTTGTGGGCCCGGCTCCGCCGCCTTCCTGCCTGATCGCTGCCCGGCTGCCGCCATGGCGAACGTGGCCGACACGAAGCTGTACGACATCCTGGGCGTGCCGCCCGGCGCCAGCGAGAACGAGCTGAAGAAGGTACTGGGGAGAAGGCCGTCCGGGCGGGTGCGTGGGGCGCGGGGCCTATGCGCCTGGGGCGGCCAGGCCGCGTTACGGGACCCTCCGCGGGCCGGCGCAGCCGCGGCGGCGCAGACTGGGGCGGCAGTGGCGGGACTGGCCTCTCCTCGGGCCGCGCACTCCGGCCTCGGCTGACCTTGGGCCGCCGGCCCCGCCCGCCCGCAGATACAGCAAGTAAAACTGACCCCTGCGCACACACTGCGAAAACCCTCCCTCCCTCCCTGCCCGGGCGGGCGCCGGAGGCCGGGCGCTCCCGGGAGCCAACAGCCCGACCGGCCGTCCTCGCGCCGAGGTCCCCACCTCGGAAAAACAGGTTGGGCCGAGGTGTCCGGCGCATCCCGGCCCCCGGGGAGAAGCTGCCCGCGCCGCGAGCGCCGGCGCCGAGTGTAGGGCCCCGCGGGGCGGAGCGGCTGGAGGTCGAGGCCGCCCCCGCCACTGACCTGGGGTAGCGCGGGTCTGTTCGGGTGCATTGTTCTGTGCGCAGGTAACCTGTGTCCCGTACCCACTTCAGGAACACGCTGGGGTCCCAGCCAGACCCCTGAGTGTTCGCCAAAAATAGCAGGCTTTGTTATCGCTCTTTGCAATGCTGCGAAATCTTTCATCTCAGGATTTCAAAGCACTTGAGGCATTTAATTAGGCCCCGCAGCATCCTCACGGGGCCAAGACTATCTGGTTTGTAAGCTGAGAAAAATGAGAATGTTCCTTAGGCAATGGGACGAGTGCGGTTGAGAGTAAAGGGAACTTCCTGTTACCTTACCGGAAATGCTAGTCGGTATTATATAATTCTCGAGTCTGTGAATGAAGACTTAAATGCAGCATGTTCAACCGCCTGACTGAGAGTGTATGGAGCTTCACTACGGCCGTGTGCAAATAAAACAACTAAAGACACTAAGCAGGACTTTCTTGACTTTTTCCCTTACCTTAGCAATAATGAAAATACGGAGTAATGTTTCAATATTTTGTTCTTGTCTGTGGCATTGTTTCAGCATTTTATCTGGTTTTTACTTCAGTATAACCTATTTTCAAGTATAACTATTGTCTAATTTGTTATGTTAGTGAGTAAACAACGTTGAGATGGAAAATGCCAAACAATCCAGGTGAATAGAGGGTGTTTTTGGAAGGTTATGGCTTTAGAACATTGCTTCTTGGAAAAGTGGATATTAAATTATCACAAATCTTTTAAACTGATGTTTGTATATATGTAACTTTTTTTTTTATCCATTTTGAAAGGCATACAGAAAGTTAGCCAAGGAATACCATCCTGATAAGAATCCAAATGCTGGAGACAAAGTAAGTTATTTGGAACTTTTTTATTCCTGAGGTCTTAGTTTTAAACTTTAATTGTCCTCCTTGAAAAAAGGAATGTTGTAGGAAAAATCCATCTGTGCTGATAGAGGCATATTTTTATGTTAAGAGTATTTTAGCTTTGTAATAGGAATACTAACATTCTGAGTAGCAATAGGTGGTAAATAGGACGAGAATAAGCCAAAAGTAACTTACAGCTTTTATTACAATGGAGTGGATTCTGGAAAAAGTGGCCTTTTTCCACTCTGCTATTTGAAAATCTAATTGTTTTCATTTTTACTTTTTCTTTATAGTTTAAAGAAATAAGTTTTGCATATGAAGTACTGTCAAATCCTGAGAAGCGGGAACTATATGACAGATATGGAGAACAAGGTCTTCGGGAAGGTAGCGGAGGAGGTGGTGGCATGGACGATATCTTCTCTCACATTTTTGGTGGGGGTTTGTTCGGCTTCATGAGTAATCAGAATAGAAGTCGAAATGGCAGAAGAAGAGGAGAAGACATGATGCATCCGCTCAAGTGAATATCTTTTTTCTTTTAAATATTAAATAACTTTTTTCAAGTGGTTATACCCAATAGAACATAAAAGTATCATAGAATGTTTTATCCTTTATTAGAAAAAAAATCTTTCATTTGCCTTACTGTCTTCATTGGGTGATTAAATTGAATTTCATAATCTGGATGTTTGTACTTTGCTACAGATCTTAAAAGGATGGTTGATTTTTTTTTTCTTACTGAGTAAGAAGGTTGTTTTTTGTTTTTTTTATTTCAAAATATTAAAGGGGTACAAATGTTTTTGTTACATGGATTGCTTTTATAATGCTTAAGTGTGCCTATCACACAAATAGTGTTCATTGCACCTGATAGGTAAGTTTTTTTTCCCTCTTCCCCCTCTCCTTGATTTCCAATGACCTTTACATCTCTTTATGACCGTGTGTGCCCATGGATTGGCTCCCAGTTATTGGAGAATCCATGTGTTTGTTTGTCCATTCCTGAGATACTTTGCTTAGGATGAATGATCATCTCTAGTTCCGTCTAAGTTGCTGCAAAAGACATTATTTCATTCCCTTTTTTTGGCTGAGTAGTTACTCCCTTGCATTCATATACCATATTTTCTTAATCCACCCATGAATTGATGGGCACTTAGGTTGATTCCACATCTTTGCAATTGTGAATTGTGCTGTGATAAAAATTAGAGTGCAGGTGTCTTTTTGATTAAATGACTTCTTTTCCTTTGGGTAGATAGCCCAGTACTGAGATAGCTGGGTCAAATGGTAAGTCTACATTTATTTCTTTGAGGACTCTCCTGTTTTCCATAGAGGTTGTACTAATTTGCAGTCTCACCAATACTGTGTGAGTGTTCCTTTCTCTCTGCATCCATGCCAGCATCTATTGTTTTTTGACTTTTTAATAATGGCCATTCTGACAGGGATATGGTGGTATCTCATTGTTTTAATTTGCATATCCCTGATTAGTGAGAGTGAGCATTTTTCCATATTTTTTGACCATTTGTCTATCTTTTGAAAAACTTCTGTTCATGTCTTTTGCCCACTTTTTGATGGAGTTGTTTTTTTTCTTGCTGATTTGTTTGAGTTATTTGTAGATTCTAGGTATTAGCCCTTTATTGGATGCATAGTTTGCAAATATTTTCTCCAATTCTGTAGGTTTATTTACTCTGTTGATTATTTCCTTTGCCGTGCAAAGCTTTTTAATTTAATCAAGTCCCATTTACTTATATTTGTTGTTGCTATATTTGTCTCTGGGGTCTTAGTTAAAAATTCTTTGCCTAGGCTAATATCTAGAAGAGTTTTTCCCTACATTTTCTTCTAGAATTTTTATGGTTTCATGCCTTACACTTAAGTCTGTTATCCATGTTGAATTAATTTTTGCATATGGTGAGAGATTGGGGTCCTGTTTCATTCTTCTGCATGTAGCTATCCTGTTTTCACAGCACCAGAAGATGGTTTTGTTATATGATTCTGAGGCTACTTGTTATATAATTTAAAATTTCAAGTGTGAAGATTAATTTTTTTTTCCCCCTAAGACAGAGCCTCGCTCTGTTACCCAGGCTAAAGTGCCGTGGCATCATCCTAGCTCACAACAACCTCTAAACTCCTGGGCTTAAGCTATCCTTCTGCCTCAGCCTCCTGAGTAGCTGGGACTACAGGCATGTGCCACCATGCCCAGCTAATTTTTTCTATATATATCTTTAGTTGTCCAGATAATTTCTTTCTATTTTGGTAGAGACGGGTCTCACTCTTGCTCAGGCTGGCCTCGAACTCCTGACCTCGAGCGATCCTCCTGCCTCGGCCTCCCAGAGTGCTAGGATTACAGGCCTGAGCCACCGCGCCCGGCCTATTTTTTGAAATATGTAAATCTTCCAAGTTACTTTTTATTTAAAAACAAAGTGAATGACTATCTGCCTAATTTGTGTTTTGTTTGTTTGTTTTGTTTCTTGGGAGGAGGGGCAAAGTCTTGCTCTGTTACCCAGACTTGAGTGCTGTGGCATCAGCCTAGCTCACTGCACCCTCAAGCTCCTGGCCCAAGCAATCCTCTTGCCTCAGCCTCCCAAGTAGCTGGGACTACAGGTACCCACCACCATGCGAGGCTAATTTTTCTGTTTTTAGTAGAGATGCAGTTTCGCTCTTGCTCAGGCTGGTCTCGAACTCCTGAGTTCAAGCAGTCCTCTCGCCTTAGCCTCCCAGAATGCTAGGATTTATCTGCTGGCCTTATCTGCCTAATTTGTTTACATGTTATAGTCACTCATTACTTGATCCTCAGCGTCTCAGCGTGAACGCTCTTAAATTGGTTTCCGTGGAGCTTTACTGGCTTCCAGCCTGATGTTAACATGCCAACATATGAATGGTGTCTGACCTTGATCTTAGGCTGCGAACCCACAAGACCTGTACAATATGAAAATAGCCATTTCACTTTAAAAAATCTGTGAGGTCTTTTACCCTGTTAATTTTTTCATGTACTGAGAAATGGTTTTGTTAGCAAATGCCAGCAACTGAAGTTCAAGTGCTTATTCAAAGTATTTCATAATATCTAGTTTATACGTTGGAGTAAATGAGAGGAAGTCATGTATAGTCTGTTACTTTGAGCCTCCTCCATAAATCATTAAGTTTATATTTTATTAATAAAAAAATTTACCCTCAGAAGTAAATTATTTGGATACCATTCCAAAAGTAGTATTTGTGCAATGTAGGTTAGTTATTTCATATTTTGATACAGAAATGGGCTAAAACGTAAATAAGGTGAAGAAAGTGCTTGCTGCACCTTATGGCTCTTCATATTTAAAAATTTTTTTGTATTATACAGTAAAGGCAGTTTTTTGCTGTTTTCTTTTAACACTGAAAATTTTCCTGTTATTACAAACATTTTATTTTGGGTAGCTTTACAGTACTCCATTCTGTGATTTAATCAATCACTCACACTTCATTTTGGAAAAGATCCAAAGTCCAAAATGCTTCTCGTCTAAAGCGTTTTGGATAAGAGATAATGCAACCTTTTAGAACACAACAAGAAGCGGGAAACCAAATTATTAACTACATTGCTGCCAGTGCATTATTATGCATTATGGTGGTGTCACGGTTTTTTTGTAAAAAATAATACTGCTATGAGTATCTTTATATCAGCTTTGTCTCTTTGGTGGAAATTCCCAGCCAAGCAAGTGTTTTAAGGCTGATAAATACAACTAAATTGCATTGTAGAGCAATTGTGCCAATTTAGGTCCCATTGGTGGAGAGTGCCAGCTTTGCCAAAATTTACCTGCATTTTTCCTTCCTTGGCCATGTTGAAGTGTGGACTTTTCTGACTTTTAGTGATAGAGGTTTTGCGTATTAATTGTAATTTAGTATGTAGAGGGGGAAAGACCTATTTTAAAATTTTCTTTTTTCGGCCAGGCATGGTGGCTCACGTCTGTAATCCTAGCACTCTGGGATGCCGAGGCGGGAGGATTGCTTGAGGTCAGGAGTTTGAGACCACCCTGAACAAGAGCAAGACCCCATCTACTAAAAATAGAAAGAAATTAGCAAGCCAACTAAAAATATATAGAAAAAATTAGCCAGGCATGGTGGCTCACGCCTATAGTCCCAGCTACTAGGGAGACTGAGGCAGAAGGATTGCTTAAGCCCAGGAGTTTGAGGTTGCTGTGAGCTAGGCTGACACCACGGCACTCTAGCCAGGGCAAAAGAGTGAGACTCTGTCTCAAAAAAAAAAAAAAAAGTTCTTTTTTCTTTTTTTTTGTTTCCAGTGCTATATTGAATAGGAAGAACCCTCTTTTTTTTTTTTTTTTAAAGATTTGGTTAAAAGTTCTTGCAAAGAGTGTAAAGTACAGATGCAACAAGTGCATTTTTCTAAGGCTAAGCTGTACATATGTCATTATTTGGAAGTGTTACTGGTAATGTTTTGTCCATAAGCATGTTACTCTTACACTGCCTAAAACGTTAGAACTTGAAATAATTTTGAGAAAGTTTGAATACAACAAAGTACTACAGGTGCTTTGTAAAATATCTTTAACTATTTTTTTTGTTCCTCTCCCAGGATTTTAAAGTAAATCATTGTAGATTGAGCATCCCTAATCTGAAATCTGGACTGCTTCAGAATCTGAAACTTTGTGGGCACAGACATGATGCCACAAGTGGAAAATTCCACACATAAGTACTTAACACATGAGGCCAAGACACGGTGGCTCATGCCTGGGAGCCTAGCACTTTGGGAGGCCAAGGCAGGGGGTTGATTGAGGCCAGGAGGTCAAGACCAGCCTGAGTAACATAGCAAGTCCCCTATCTCTATAAAATAAAATTTTTTTTAAGTACTTAACACATAATTCTGAAAACTGGCAGTAAAGAAAAAAAATAAGTATTTAACACATTTTGTGCTCAAAATTATTGAAAATACTGTATAGAATTACCTTCAGGCTATGTGTATAAGGTGTATATGAAAACATAAATGAATGTTAAATTTGGATCCCATCCCCAAGATACCTCATTACGTATATGCAAATGTTTGAAAATTTGAAAAAATCCAAAATGCTTCCGGTCCCAAGTATTTTAGATAAGGTATACACAACCTGTGCTACTAAAAGAGATTTTATTATTTTTATTTATTTATTTATTTATTTCTGAGACAGAATCTCGCTCCGTTGCCCGGGCTAGAGTGCCATGGCGTCAGCCTAGCTCACAGCAACCTCAAACTCTTGGGCTCAAGCAATCCTCCTGCCTCAGCCTCCCCAGTAGCTGGGACTACAGGCATGCGCCACCATGCTCGGCTAATTTTTTATGTATTTTTTTTTTAGTTGTCCTGTTAATTTCTTTCTATTTTTTAGTAGAGACTGGGTCTCTGCTCTTGCTCAGGCTGGTCTTGAACTCCTGAGCTCAAACAATCCGCCTGCCTCGGCCTCCCAGAGTGCTAGGATTATAGGCATGAGCCACCGCGCCCGGCCAGTGGAATTTGTTGTATCAGGTATCATTTATATCTAGTATTTAATGAAACATGCCAAAATTTGTTTGAACCTGATTCTTTTCTCCCCCAGAGTATCCCTAGAAGATCTGTATAATGGCAAGACAACCAAACTACAACTTAGCAAGAATGTTCTCTGTAGTGCATGCAATGGGTAAGTATATGTTCTGGTTTATGTAGTATGTTTTGTCTGTTCTTTCAGTGACATGCTAAAAGTCTATACCGGGTATAAATTGCTCATAATTTAAAACTTAATATCCAATAGAACGTTTTCTGATGTTTCTGAAAGTCATTTTAAATGTTAGTTGTTGGGGGTTGAAGATGACGGTGAAAGCACAATGCTTGTTTGTCATGCCTTACTGGAATGGTCTATCAGGAAAAACCTAATTTCTACTTCTGCTTGCTTTAGCCAAGGTGGAAAGTCTGGGGCTGTTCAGAAGTGCAATGCTTGTCGAGGCCGAGGCGTGCGCATCATGATACGACAGCTGGCTCCGGGAATGGTGCAGCAGATGCAGTCGGTGTGCTCTGACTGTAATGGAGAAGGTATCTGCGCCAGTACTTCTGCTTTTGTGTTGGGATGGTTTGGGAATGCAGAAATTGCAGAGGGTTATAGTTCTTCTCTTTTAAAAGAGTATTTGTGTTCATCTTATTAAAGAAAAAATAACGAAATTTTTCTAAAAAGTGAAAATAATTATTCCATTATGTGTGTATCCAGTGAACACAGGAAAACAGCAAATTTATGTTATGTTCAATGAAAGGTTAGTCTTTTTAATTCCAAAAAGGTGAGCAAGATGATTATTTGTCCCTTTGTATTTTCTAAAGTTATATTTGATAAAGGAAGAGACAGCAAATTGTTTAGTTATTCTGATACGTGGAGGATTTTACCGTAAGCTTTAGTTAGCTTTTGAGGGTGGATATTGGGATTGAAGCTCCAAGTATTTTAGGCTTTGTTGACGGAATAGTTTCTGTCATAACCATTCACCTCTACCTAATCTTTTAGTGCTTTTATAGCCACAGTTTGTAAACAAACGAATGTGGCTGTGTTCTAATAAAACTATGTACAAAAGCAAGTCGCTTTCCCAATTTGGCCCATGTGAAGCCCCTACCCAACAGCTGTGCTATCTGTAGAACGTGTTTTTTGCGATGTTGCAGATGTTCTGCGTCTCCAGTGTCTGGCATGGTAGCCACTTGTCACCTGTGGTTATTGAGCACTTAAAGTGTGGCTAATGTTACTGAGGAAGTGAATCTTTAATTTTAATTAAACTTAAATAAATAGCTGCAAGTGGCTAGTGGCTACCATAGTAGACAGTACAGTTCTAGAGTATCCTTTTGCAATTGCTGTTGGAAGTGATGAGGTAATTTTGAAAATCTACGTGTTATATTCCCTTCCTTTAGAGTCTCTATGCATTTGACCTTATTAAAGCTGTTAACAATTCCTGCTATCAAGAAACCAATGTTGACTGAAATCTCTTCCCATGTACAATTATCGTTTTGAAGAACTAGTGTTTTGCAGATTATACTTTTCAAAAAAAAGTACTGATGAAGTCATCAATTATATACATTTTCTAAGCGTTAAAATGTGGCAGTAATCAGCGGTGCTATTTTTTTCTATACTATACTATGTACAACTTTAGTTTTATTTTATTGTTACCATAATCAAATATCTCGGACAGATACATAGAAGAGAAAATCTGTGTTGTCCTAAACATGGTATGGACGTACTCAGTGCCAGCTAAAATTCAGCCATCTCTAATTGGTTTGGGAAATGATAGTGTACCTACATGAAAGGAAGACCCAAAGTAGAACAGCTGGATGGCTCTTAGTCTATGAAATAAATAAATTCTAGTTCAACTGTACAATTTAATAAGGAGCCATAAGGATATTTAAATTTTTATTTGGGTTGTCTTTGTCCATTGTTAAACTTACATGAAACTAAAACTGAAAATAAACCCTTTCCTGAAGAAGCAGTTGTAGGCCGGGCGCGGTGGCTCACGCCTGTAATCCTAACACTCTGGGAGGCCGAGGCAGGTGGATCGTTTGAGCTCAGGAGTTCGAGACCAGCCTGAGCAAGAGCGAGATCCCATCTCTACTAAAAATAGAAAGAAATTATATAGACAACTAAAAATGTATATAGAAAAAAAAAATTAGCTGGGCATGGTGGCACATGCCTGTAGTCCCAGCTACTTGGGAGGCTGAGGCAGGAGGATCGCTTGAGCCCAGGAGTTTGAGGTTGCTGTGAGCTAGGCTGACGCCACGGCACTCTAGCCCGGGCAACAGAGTGAGACTCCTGTCTCAAAAAAAAAAATGCAGCAGTTGTAGAAGCCCCAGCATCTGACTACCCATTTTTGTCTCCTTGATCCTCAGGCTTTGTTTTAGCTTTAGGAGGTAAAGTCAGGATCCCAGAGTGTTAAGATACATTACATTCTGGAATAGCTGGTAGCTGGTTCCTTCAGGTAGCCTGCAGTAAAATGTGAGTTTTTATTATTCGGAATTGTACTTTAAACGAAAATTTGGGTATTAAAAGAAACTCAGAAAACGTATTTAATAAATGAGGGCATTACCAAGACCTGTTTTACTTCAGAATGCAGTATAGTTCTCTTGCTGGAAGTTTCAATGACCTCTCTTTCCAGGAGAGGTAATTAATGAAAAGGACCGCTGTAAAAAATGTGAAGGGAAGAAGGTGATTAAAGAAGTCAAAATTCTTGAAGTCCACGTAGACAAAGGCATGAAACATGGACAGAGAATTACATTCACTGGGGAAGCAGACCAGGCCCCAGGAGTGGAACCAGGAGATATTGTTCTTTTGCTACAAGAGAAGGAACATGAGGTAATTTCCGTATTTTTAGTTTGCTTTGTTTTTGTATTTTCTGTTATTCGTAAGTGACTCTTGCTTTGCTTGCGAGAAATAGGTTAGACCTGTTTGGGTTCCTAGAGCAACACTGAACATAGACAAAGTTGTTAAGGAGCAGAGCTAAGGCGTAAGACTGACTGGTGTAAGACTAACAGGGCAGGTGGATCAAAAGCACTGTAGGAGCCGATCGTAGTCCCGGCTGGGCAGTTGGTTAGCAGTGTAACCTTAAGTAATCCTGTTCTCTCTGTACCTCAGTTTCCTTGTTTATGAACATAGAGGCACTGGACCAGATGGTGTAAAGCTGCCTTATTTTTCGCTGTGAAACTCCTTGGATGGGTGGTTAGTGGACAGGGCTTCATTCCTCAGCGCTGTTCCCTTGCTGTGTGTTACTTACTGGGTAGCCAGGTGAGCTTTCCTTGAAAAAAAGGGTTCTGGGGTTTTTGAAATGCATTTTTTTAAAAGTTTCTGTAGAATATGGTCTAGTACATGTCATTTTGATTAAAATAGTGCACCTGTATTTTCTAATGTCCATATAGTACACTGTGCACTTTTATTCATAAAGAATATACTGAGAGTTATTCATGAAATACCCCATCAGTAATCATCCAAATTCCTGAGTAGATGGATTTGACAGGAAGGCTTTGTACCTGAGCCCATTTATTCAAGCTTTCTTCTGAGAGTCTTTACATCACAGGTTAACCACTTTTTTAGGTTACACTGAAATTTTCTCCTATTTGATGGTCATTTCTACAAATTGGGTAAATTTTTAAAACGACTTCAAGCATCCAATGGAGAACAACAAAGCCACGTTGAGATGCAGATACTAGGAGTTTGTACTCCCTCACAAGGTTGTGACTTGCTCCCTGGACACCCTTTCAGGGTATACTAGTCACGCTTCATGCTTCAGCAAAGCTGTAAATTACTGTGTATTTTGGCTCGTCATGGTTATTGCAAACGTACAAATGGCCAGGGTGTTCTAGATTGCTAAAAAATAAGAGGAATTTCTAGAATTCTGTATTAGGGTCTTGTAGGCTAAAATACTTGTGACTCTTACAAGATTATTTCTTGACGTTTTAGCTACCATTTGTTCAATCTTGCCTGCTGTGCATATTCTACCATACAAGGAATAAGAAAGAGGCAGAAAGATGGAAAGATAGCTAAATAATTCAGAAGTCTGCTTATGTGTAGGTTAAACTGTATGTATGTATTTATTTATTTATTTTTTGAGACAGAGTCTCACCTGTTGCCTGGGGTAGAGTGCCGTGGCATCAGCCTAGTTCACAGCAACCTCAAACTCCTGGGCTCAAGCGAACCTCCTGCCTCAGCCTCCCGAGTAGCTGAGACTACAGGCATGCACCACCATGCCTGGCTAATTTTTTCTATATATATTTTTAGTTGTGCAGCTAATTTCTTTCTATTTTTAGTAGAGACAAGTTCTTGCTCAGGCTGGTCTCGAACTCCTGAGCTCAAACAATCCACTTGCCTTGCCCTCCCAGAGTGCTTGGATTACAGGCGTGAGCCACCATGCCTGGCGAACTGTATTTTATTTTATTTCATTTTTACTGATTTATTTTTTTTGAGACAAGGTCTCAGCAACACCTAAATGGCCATAATAAGATTAGGGTGGGTGCTGTGGCTGTAACAGTGTAAATCTGATCAAAAAACATTAAATTTTTTCAGTTTTGGCCAGGCATGATGGCTCACTCCTGTATCCTAGCACTCTGGGAGGCCGAGGTGGGAGGATTGCTCGAGGTCAGGAGTTCAAGACCAGCCTGAGCAAGAGTGAGATGAGACCCTGTTTCTACTAAAAATAGAAAGAAATTAGCCGGACAACTAAAAATATATAGAAAAAATTAGCCGGGCATGGTGGTGCATGCCTGTAGTCCCAGCTACTCGGGAGGCTGAGGCAGGAGGATCGCTTGAGCCCAGGAGTTTGAGGTTGCTGTGACCTGGGCTAACGCCATGGCACACTAGCCTGGGCAACAGGTGAGACTCTGTCTCAAAAAAAAAAAAAAAAAACACCATTCAGTTTTGAGAGTACTATATCATCTATATTCACCTTCTTGCCTGTTCAGTATGCCTGTTTGTATTTTTCAGTGTTCTGTCTACCAGAGTGCATTTGTACAGCACAGAACCACAGTATCTGGTGATGTTAGCTACTCCTCTGTAGTCTGTACTTTTGCTTTTCAGAAATTATAACTTTTCAGTGTTTTACTGTCTGGTGCTTGGGTAGTCTCCCTCCTTATTAATCTTGTTTTTTAAAAACTCTGGCATTCTTGCTTATATCTCTGTTTAAACTTCAGCATCAAATTGTCTAGCTCCTTCACCCTGACAACGACTCTGAGATTTTTTTTTTTAATTGAAATCACTTTCTTTTTTTTTTCTTCTTTTTTTTTTTAGATGTGGTCTTGCTGTGTTGCCTGGGCTAGAGTACAGTGGCATCATCATTGCTCACTATAGCCTTGACTCATGGGCTCAGGCGATCCTTCTGCCTCGGCCTCCAGAGTAGCTGGGACTGCAGGTGTGCACCACCGTGCCCAGATAATTTTCAAATTTTTTGTAGAGACGAGTTGTTGCTATGTTGCCCGGGGTGGTCTTGAACTCCTGGCCTCAACTGATCCTCCCACCTTGGCCTCCTGAAGTGCTAGGATTATAGGCGTGAGCCACCATGCTGGTGAAATTATTTCAACTGAACTGTCCTGTACAAGAATGTGGTATCCCTTCCACTTCCCTGCTTCTAATTCAGCTTTAACTGAAAGGATATTTGGTAGAAGGTGGTTCTTGGAACACAGGCATTTTATAGTATTCTTACCATTTTAAAAGCATTGAAAAGTCCTGCATTAAACAACTTTACTGTTCCATTGTGAGGAACACTTGAGTATCTGTACATAGATAACAGACACAGATTTTTTCTCAAACTTTACCATACACGAATTGCCTGGAGGGCTTGTTAAAACCACAGATTGCTGTGCTCTACCTCCGTGGTTTCCCGCAGTAGGTAGGGAGCGGGGCCCGAGAACGTGTGTTCCTAGCAAGTTTCCTGGTGTTGCTGTGGCTGCTGGCCCAGAGCCACACTCAGAAGCCCTGGTTAATATAATGCTTTCACTTTGTTTAAGGGGTAAATTTAAGAGAATAACTTAGGAAAAGAGTCTGCCTTTCAGATTTCCTCTAAATGAACCAGCCAAGGTAGAAGAGAGGCTATTATATTGAAAGAAATCGACGCGGCCTTTCGCTGCCGTTTTTGATCTTAAATTTAAAAAATTTAAGTTTAAATTCTACTAAGCAAAAAATATGGGTTGAGCATGTGAGAAATTGGATGTATTTTTCCTGCACACTGAAAACTGAGAAATATTCTTTGTGCTTATTCAGTACCTTTAGCGTTACCGACGCTTATAGTGTAATATTGAATGACCCAACTTTAGCATTTGCTGTTTAATTTACATTCCTCTGCTTGATGGCTCACACCTATAATCCCAGCACTTTGGGTGGCCGAGGCAGGAGGATTGCTGGAGCCCAGGAATTCAAGACCTGCCTGGGCAACATAGCAAGGCCCCATCTCTAAAATTTAAATTGACACTCATCTAAGCAAGTTTTGGTGAAGTAAAGCTTGTTTGGACACGCACGAAGCGTGGAACTGAGCCCCTTCACTTCACTGGCTGAGCATTACTGGTCAAGCTTTTTTCTGTTGAGCTTCGACCCCTCTCCCATTTCCCTGTTCATGATCGTGTCCGGTGAGTGCCCCAGGGTGAGCCTGTTCTGTGGAAGCCCTCTAGGCTTTCGATATCTTTTTGCCCAGAGGCAGAATCAGAAAGTGGCCATAATTGCAGAATATACCTGGTGGCCTTGAGTCCTCAGCTCTGTTGCTCTCATATGCCATTGTTATCCCAGTTCAAGCATATGTTCTTTTAGAAGTTTCTATCTTGGAAATAGCTAGCTTTCCTAGTATATATCGAGCGAATTAGGCACAGTGGCAGTTTGGCTTTTATAGTGAATTAAGGTTTCCAAATTGACTCAGGAACATAATGCAACAGGGCATGGCTCCATAATTTTAAGAAAATGTTTCTTGTGTGCTTTATTTATAGGTATTTCAGAGAGATGGGAATGATTTGCATATGACATATAAAATAGGACTTGTTGAAGCTCTGTGTGGATTTCAGTTCACATTTAAGCACCTTGATGGACGTCAGATTGTGGTGAAATACCCCCCTGGCAAAGTAATTGAACCAGGTAAATCTTGATTTCATCTGATCCAGGTGTTCATGTGTTCTTACAGTTTTGTAATTTTTTATAGTGGGTAGCTCTCAAAAGAGACTTGAGTAAAATTCTTAATCATCTCCTTTTTACTTAATAGGATGTGTCCGCGTCGTTCGAGGTGAAGGAATGCCACAGTATCGTAATCCCTTTGAAAAAGGTGATCTTTACATAAAGTTTGACGTGCAATTTCCTGAAAACAACTGGATCAACCCAGATAAGCTTTCTGTAAGTGTTCTTTAAATTTAAGCAACAGCTGTCTACCAAGTTTTTTATTTTAAAAAAAATTTTTTTAGTGTCAGGATCTTGCTATGTTGTCCAGGCTAGAGTGTAGTGGCTCAATCATAGCTCACTGCAGCCTCGAGCTACTGGGCTCACGTGATCCTCCTGCCTTAGCCTCCTGAGTAGCTGGGACTGCAGGCACATACCACTATGCCTGGCTGACTTTTCTATTTTGTGTGTGTGTGTTGGGCGGGAGAGGGTCTTGTTCTTGCTCAGTCTGGTCTCGAACTCCTGGCCTTAAGCAATCCTTCTGCCTTGGCATCCCAAAGTGTTAGTATTACAGGTGTGCCCGGCCCCAAGTTTGGGGGTTTTTTTTTTTTTTTTGGTTTTTTTTGAGACAAGGGTCTCACTCTGTTGCCCGGGCTAGAGTGCCGTGGCGTCAGCCTAGCTCACAGCAACCTCAAACTCCTGGGCTCAAGCAATCCTCCTGCCTCAGCCTCCCGAGTAGCTGGGACTACAGGCATGCGCCACCATGCCCGGCTAATTTTTTCTATATATATTTTTAGTTGGACAGATAATTTCTTTTCTATTTTTAGTAGAGACGGGGTCTCGCTCTTGCTCAGGCTGGTCTCGAACTCCTGACCTCGAGCGATCCACCCGCCTTGGTCTCCCAGAATGCTAGGATTACAGGCATGAGCCACCGCGCCTGGCCCCCAAGTTTCTTTTAATAGTTGCTTTGTCACCTGCAATTTGTTTTTGGTGCTAAGATTATATCACACAATTTAAAATTTTGCTTTTTATGGGAGGATCACTTGAGGCCAGGAGTTTGAGGCTGCAGTGACCTATGATCCTGTCACTGCATTCCAGCCTGGGCAACAGAGAGACCCTGTCTCGAAAACAAACGAGCAAAAAAAAAAATGAGAAAGGGGCTAGAAGGAGTAGATATGGAGGATGACATCCTGGATTCTTTTTTTTTTTTTTTTTTTTTTTGAGACAGAGTCTCACTCTGTTGCCCAGGCTAGAGTGAGTGCCGTGGCGTTAGCCTAGCTCACAGCAACCTCAAACTCCTGAGCTCAAGCGATCCTCCTGTCTCAGCCTCCCGAGTAGCTGGGACTACAGGCATGCGCCACCATGCCCGGCTAATTTTTTCTATATATATTTTTAGCTGTCCATATAATTTCTTTCTATTTTTAGTAGAGGTGGGGTCTCGCTCTTGCTCAGGCTGGTCTCGAACTCCTGAGCTCAAACGATCCGCCCACCTCGGCCTCCCAGAGTGCTAGGATTACAGGCGTGAGCCACCGCGCCCGGCCCATCCTGGATTCTGGTGCTGCAATTTGCCAAGGCAGAATAGAGGAGGAAAACCAGGCGCAGGAAGGTGGGAAGGAAGATGATAATTGCCTTTTAGACACATGGAGTTGGATGTGTCTGCAGGATGTCCGCGTACAGATGCATAGCTGGTCACACCTGGGAGAGAGGGCGGTATGGCAACAGTGCAAAGCGTTTCCAGAGATACCACTGTCTTCATTTAATGAATGCAAAAATGGAAGTTGGAGAAAAAAATAAAATTTTGCCTTTTGAATGTTTGCGTGATTGATGGGTTTTTCTGGTTGTTTGGGAATCAAGGATTGCTGGTGTGCGTGTGGGGCCAAGCAGGGAACTGTGGAGGAGCACAGCGGGCCGGGTGTGAGGTGGCAGTGAGAGGACTGGTTCTCCCTGGAGATCAGACCCCTCACCCGAAGGGGGGGCCCCCACTCCTGCCTTTGGCATCTGTTGGTTCTAAGCAGGGTGCAGAAGGGCGTGTCTGGCATGAAATTTCCCAGTGTTTAAATGTTGACAACTTATTCCTTTTTTTTTAAGCAATAGATGAGTTTTACAAAAGATGCCTGGAGATTTGGCACGTGGGTCGTCAGTCTGGTCTCTGCCTTAGTGCAAAGACCAATCCGCTTTCCTATTTTAACTCTCAAAGAATCTGGACTGTATAAAAAGGGAAGGTGAATCAAAATCATAGAACTAACCTGATTTTTGTTTGTTTTCATGAAGGAACTAGAAGATCTTCTGCCGTCTAGACCAGAAGTTCCTAACGTAATTGGAGAAACAGAGGAGGTAGAGCTTCAAGAATTTGACACCACTCGAGGCTCGGGAGGTGGGCAGAGGCGTGAAGCCTATAACGATAGTTCTGATGAGGAAAGCAGCAGCCACCACGGACCGGGAGTGCAGTGCGCGCATCAGTAGACCGCAGCCAGACTGCACAGGTGGGTCTTTGGCCCACGTCTGCCTAATCTGTCGTCGGCGATCCAGCTGGAGGGTCTGATCAAGCCAGATGAACTGACGGACATCGGTTGGTCTATGTGTAACTTTTAAAATTGGTATAGTATCTACAGAGTGTATAATTTAAACTAACCACAAAGCTTTTACATCTTCATTTCAACTGTTCCGTAGCAGAATAAAGCGCTTGAAAGGAAACAAGACTCCCTTTCACACATGGGTTATAAGTTTCAGTCCTGCTATCTGTGCTTGATTTTTACCAGTTTTGTGTAGATTTTATGTTTCATATTTTACATTCAAATCCCACATTGTAAAGTTTGTACAATTTGTCCTGAAGCTTTGTGTTTGGCTGCACCTGCATAAGCTGCTACAAATAGAATAAAGAATTTCATAGCCTGTATCTATCATTTAGATGCATGGAAAAAATGGGCTTTGCACACAATGGGTTTGGAGCTGACTGGGAACAATGGAAAAATTACATTAGCTGTGGTTGTAAAGTTTTTTTTTTTGTTTTTTTTTTTTTTTCTTACCATCCTGTGAAAGGTTTCTGAAGCTCGATAATAAAAAGCAGTTGGTGTAAATTATTCTTTGTGTCACATTTTTAGAAGGAAAAACATATTTAGAATTGTACAATGTATCCTTAAACTGGAGAATGTATCCTTAGTTCTGGTTCTTAAACAGCCCATAAAACCCATTGGCCTGAAGCTTATGTCTCAGGCACCTGCCCATTTTGTAGTTTTAAAAGCAAAAGGTTGGTAGAAACAGGCTTTGATGGCTTCAGTTGATGCTGTGTAGAGTCAAGGAGGTCTAAGCCGTGTAACCTGCTAAGTTACGGGGCGGCCCGGGCCTGTCTCCCTAGTACCATGTCCTTTTTAAAAACAAGGTTAACGATGAATCGGTAGGAAACCTTGTCTGCATAGAAGCTGTTAAAATGCTATTTTCATTAAATGTTAAGTTAAAGATTCTCTGTCTCCATTAAGTTGAATATTTGAAATTGGGGAAAGCATTGTTACTTTGATTTTTTGTAATATTTCATAGAAAAGTAAAACTCTTAAGCTGATATGAGAAAAGTCAGGTAAAACTATGAAAAGGATGTTGTGTTTCTCTTTTCATCTTCTGATTCTTACCTTTTCACTCCCAGAGTAGACATTTTTAGAACACACTTATTTGGGGGGGGAAAAGAGACATCAGATACACATTTTACATTTGTAAAGAAACAAAGGTGAAAACTGAAAACTAAAATTTAAAAATGTATTATGCCACCCCTGAGCCTAAATATAGTGCTCATAGTTTATTTCTAGGTCTGTTAGAACCTGAATGAAAATAGGTGTCCTGACACTAATCAAGGCCTGTGAGGTTTAAATTATCGCCCTATGCACTCTACCTCCATTGTACAAAAATATTCCACAACAAGCCTGGGCAAGACTCAACAGCGTAATAGTTGTGTATCCAAGGTTACTTCCCTACAACCAATTCAAGCCTAAGAAATGCAGTGGCAATATGAAGTTTGTAGCCTTTCCAATAAAGGTTTATAAAACAGTTGTTCAGTGTAGTCTTTCTTTCAATTCTTCTACCCAGGCGTTTTGACTATAACAAAGAAAGCTTTTTGGAAATGTGGGAGAAAACCTGTTAAGATCTGTTATTTCACATGTTCTGCTTTGTAGAACACCTGTCTAGAGAGTAAGTATACATAAATACCACCAGCATAATTTCTTGTAATGGTTTTATTGAGGTATAATTTATATGCCATAAAATTTACCCTTTTAAAAGATTTACCACAATTCACTGGGTTTGAGTATATTCAGATTTGTACAACCATCACCACTAATTCCAGAACATTCTCATCACTTCAAAGAAGAAATCCTGAATCCATTAGCAGTCATTACCCGTTCCATTCTATCTCCAAGCCTTGTTGCAATCACTAATGGCTAATTCTGTTTATAAATGTTTGTCTTATTTTGGACGTTTTGTATAAGTGGAATCTTGATACGTAGCCCTTTGTGATGCGCTCGTTTGGCATGATGTTTCCGGGGTTTACCCTTGCCCACAGCGTGTATCAGCAGTCGTGTTGGCTCACAGCAAAGATGGATTCTGAGAAATGTATCATTAGGCATTTTTGTTACGCATTCATCAGAGTGAACAAACCTAGGAGGTATTGCACACCTAGGCTGTATGGTGGAGCCCGTTGCTCCCAGTCTATAAACCTGTACCAGGTTAGTGCACTGAATACTGCAGGCAGTTGTAACACAATGGCATTTGTGTGTCTAAACACAGAAAAGATACAGTAAACATACGGTATAGAAGATAAATGGTACACCTGTATAGGTACTTAACATGAATGGAGTTTGCAGGACTGGAAGTCCTGCTATGGGTGAGTCATTGTGTCAGTGGTGAGTAAATGTGAAGACCTGGGTAATTTTTAAATTTTTTGTAGAGATGGGGTCACACTATGTTGCCCAGGCTGTTCTTGAACTCCCAGCCTCAAGCAATCCTGCCTCAGCCTCCCAAAGTGCTAGGATTATAGGCGTGAGCCACCATGCTCAGCCCAGAAATACTTCATACACTTATTTTTTAAAAATTTTAACTTTTTAAGCTTTTTGTGAAAAATTAAGATACCAACACATGTAAATCTAGGCCTACACAGGGTCAGGATCATCAAGATGTCCCTAGGCAACAGGAATTTTTTCAGCTCTATTAAAACATGAGACCACCATATATGTGGTCCGTTGTTGACCAAAATGTTCTTACGTAATGCCTGACTACATTGTTATTGCCAAATATTTCATTGCATAGATATACCATTCATTCTGTTTACCCATTTATCAGTTAAATATTTTTTTTAATTTGGAGGCTATTAATGAATAATGGTGCTATGAACATTGATGTACAAATTTTTGTGCAAACTACTGTTTTCAGTTCATTTGTATATATACCTAGGATGGAATTGGGTCTCATGGTAACTGTGTTTAACTGTTTTGAGAAACTGCCAAACTTATCCAAAGTGGCTGCACTGTTTATAATCCTACCAGCAATGTAGGAGGGTTCTAATTTTCCACATCCTTGCCAACACATACCTTTTTGATTATCGCCATCTTTAGTGAGTTTGAAGTGGCCTTTGATTTGCATTTCCCTGTTGACTAATAATGTTAAGTATCTTTCCATGTGTTCAATTGGCCATTTGTATATATGTTTTTTTCTCTTATTTTTGAGACAGGGCTTTGCTCTGTTGCCCAAGCTACAGTGCAGTGGCATCATCATAACTCACTGCTCCCAAGTAGTTGGGACTACAAGCATGTGCTACTACACTGGGCTAATTTTTCTATTTTTTGTAGAGATGGGCTCTTGCTATGTTGCCCAGCCTGGTTCCAAATTCCTGGCCTCAAGCCATCCTCCGGCCTCAGCCTCCCAAAGTGCTGGGATTACAGGTATGAGCCACCATGCCCTAAGGTCCTTTTTCTGCTCTAGGATACCATATATTTTGTCATCATATCTGCATATGCTCCTCTTAACCTGTGACAATTCTCAGACTTCCTTTGTTTTTGATGACCTAAATAATTTTGAGGAACACTAGTCAGGTGTTTTGTAGAATGTTCCTCTATTCAAAATTTGTCTCATGTTTTTCTTATGAATAAACTCAGGTAAAAGTTGTTTCTAACAGTGTTAATTGCATGAATGGAATCAGTATAACATTATTTCAGTGAACATTTTTAGCACATATTCCTGCGTGTTACAAACTAAAGGCACATGTGGAAAAGTTTCTAGCAGTGCCACTTGTGCAAATGAATCTGTATAGTGCTGTTTCTTCTTCCTTTTTTTTTTTTTTTTTTTTTTTTTTGAGACAGAGTCTCACTCTGTTGCCCAGGCTAGAGTGAGTGCCGTGGCGTCAGCCTAGCTCACAGCACCCTCAAACTCCCTGGCTCAAGTGATCCTCCTGCCTCAGCCTCCCGAGTAGGTGGGACTACAGGCATGTGCCACCATGCCCGGCTAATTTCTCTATATATATTTAGCTGTCCATATAATTTTCTATTTTTAGTAGAGAGGGGGTCTCGCTCTTGCTCAGGCTGGTCTTGAACTCCTGGCTTCAAGCAATCCTCCCGCCTCAGCCTCCCACAGTGCTAGGATTACAGGCGTGAGCCACCACTGCGCCCGGCCCACTCTGTGTATTATTGATATAAAGTTAAATGGGTTTTGACAAATGGGTAACGTCCTGAATCTATTATTACAGTATCAGACACAGTAGTTTCACAACCCTAAAAAAAAAATCCCCTGTACTTGACTTATTTAACTTCTCCCTTGTCCTCCTCCTGAACCCGGGACAGCCACTTCTTACTGTTTGCCTTTTCCAAAATTTCATATAACTGGAATCATACAGTGTGTAGCCTTTTCACTTAACAATATGCGTTTAGGATTCAACCATGACTTTTCTTGGCTTGATATTTCATTTCTTGTTATTGCTAAATAAGATTCCACTGTACGATATACCACAATTTATCTCTTATAAGATAGTTGATTTGCAAATATTTTTTCCCATTCCATGGTTTTCTTCACTTTCTTGACAGTATCCTTTAAAGCACAAATGTTCTAAATTTTGATGAAGTCCAATTTATTTTTTCTCTTTCATCACTGCGTTTTTGGTGTCATACAAACAATTTTAACCAAAAGGTACAATGCTGGAGATGACCTTCGGTGTTCACTGATACGGTAACTGCTCATTTATATACAACTGGCTCCGGGGAGGAGCTAGTACGTTGCAGATTCTCTCTGGTAACTGGCAGGTACTTGGGACTATTCAACGATTGTGTCAGTTAGGTCCTGTGTTTTTTTGCCCCACAAGTACTAATGACGCCCGCATTATTTTCTTACCTCTGTCTGCTGCCTACTTACCTTATGCCACACAAAATTAGGTCCATAAACCTAGACTTCTTTTTTCGGCTTGGTACCTTGGGAGTTTTATGTTCTCTCAGTGCTAAGTAAACACATTTTATGTGAATATAAATAGCTGGAGTTTAATCACAAAGGAGATGACTGCAGTCTAATATTTACTCCAAAATTCTTGTAATTAAGTCATTTCAGTTGCAAGAGATTTGATAAAATTCTGAAGCCTCATCATCTGGCACAAACTTCTAGAGAACGTTGTGAGTATGATCCTTGTTTGTTTTTAATTTCTGAAAGTTCAGTTGAATCTCCGGTCAAAGTGGACTAATAGCCAGTACCACCATTAGTCAGGCTAAATAAAGATACTACAGGACTTAAGGAAGCTTTTAGCAGTGGTGGGTGAATAATCTTCCATCATTGATGTATTTTACCATTCTATGTGTGAATAGCTAATCTCTTTCTGTGATCTACGTATTTTTTCTGCAAGGAAGGCAATACATGATCATTTATAGTAAAAATCAAACATTATAGGAACTATGTGTCTTGGAAAACTGAATCCCCCTCCACTCAAATCACATGCTCATGAAACTATCAATACAAACAGTTGGGTTTTTAAGTTTTGAAACATTTTTAAATTTTTAAAATTTGTACAAGGTGATGGGGTACAAATGCAATTTTGTTACATGCATAGATTGTGTGGTCCTCCAGTTAGCGTTCATAGAGTTGCCATCACCCGAGTAATGTACATTGTACCTAGAACGTAATTCTCATCCTCCGCCACCGCACCCTCTGAATCTCTGTGGGCTCTCATTCCATTCGCTGCGTCCATGCGTACACATATTTTTGGCGTCCACTTATGAGTGAGAACATGCAACAGTTGACTTTCTGTGTCTGGCTTGTTGCACTTAAGATAATAACCTCCACTTCCACCCACGTTGCTGCATTATTGAAAGGATTTGTTCTGCAAAATTTGGATTCAGTCAAAATGCCGCACTCAAGGATCCAGAAGGCCGCGTGTGGCCCCAGGGCTGCAGGTCCCCATCCCTGACAGTGCTGTACTAGCCGGCTCTGCCATGACTCCTTTTTTTTATTAAAAAATATTTTTTTTTCAGCGACAGGGGTCTCACTATGTTGCCCAGGCTGGTCTCAAACTCCTTGCTTCAAGTGATCCTCCTGCCCCAGTCCCCCAAGTAGCTGAGATTCTAGAGTGCAAGCCACCATGCCTGGCTTCATTTTTTTTTTTTTTTTTTTTGAGACAGAGTCTCACTCTGTTGCCCGGGCTAGAGTGAGTGCCGTGGCGTCAGTCTAGCTCACAGCAACCTCAAACTCCTGGGCTTAAGCGATCCTACTGCCTCAGCCTCCCAAGTAGCTGGGACTACAGGCATGTGCCACCATGCCCAGCTAATTTTTTGTATATATATATTTTAGTTGTCCATATAATTTCTTTCTATTTTTAGTAGAGACGGGGTCTCACTCTTGCTCAGGCTGGTCTCGAACTCCTGACCTCGAGCGATCCACCCGCCTCGGCCTCCCAGAGTGCTAGGATTACAGGCGTGAGCCACCGCGCCCGGCCTACCTGGCTTCATTTTTTTAAAGACAGGGGCTCACTCTGTCATCCAGGAAGGAGTGCAGTGGCCCACCACGCCTGGCTGTCACTCCTCTAGCAACCCTCTGACCCCTTACCTTTGGAATGGCTTTGGTCTTAAAGAGTTTGTCCACCGTTTCCTTGTCCTTTCTTACATTTACTCTCAGAGGACCACTGACCACATTTGCTCAACACAATATTCCTCAAACTAATATTTGGTCAGCATAAAATCTTCAGAATGCTTTTGCCAAAGTTATGTTTTTCTGCGATCAAGACATTCTAAAGTATGAGTATATAATGGTTGATTAAGACTGTGCTAACATTGGTCAGTACACGCTTACTAAGAAATCAGAGTGGGCCCAAAAGAAATAGCACGTCATGACGTAAAACCTCGGCACACGGAAGGCCCTGCACGCACTGCGCCTTTCTTTAGGTCCTGGGTTTGGAGCCCGGATCACCGAGTCGATCCACAGAGAGAAAGAACCTCTCTTTGTTCCACCCAAACAGACCGGATGCCTGGCCCAGGCTGGTCCCCTCACTTCCCTTTGTTTGCTTTAAGAGGACAGAAAAGACAGATCATGCCAGGAGAATTTGAGACTTACAATGGGCATTTTTTATATTTTTGCCACCTTTATTGGATACTCTCTCTTTGGGTAATTGTACTGTTTTTCCTCTAACATCAGGGGTCAGCAAAGCACAGTCCATAGGCCAAATCCAGCCCACTGCCTGCTCTTGTACAAGCTTCTTTGCGCAGAGCCACGCTCCCTCTTGCACGGGGTCGCGGCGGGCTCCGCGCTGCGGTATGACAGGCGGAGCAGCCGCCACACTGCAAAGCTCAGAATATCGACGATTTGGCTCTTTACAGGGAAATTTTTCCTAATTCTGCTTGAGGGGACCACAACCTTGCTGACTGTCAGTCCTTGGGAATCAGAACTAGCCTGTCGTTCATCAGCTAATAAATTCCTCTCTTGTTTGAGTTGGGTTTTTTGTCACTTGGCAACCAGTTGAGTCCTACCTGACACCAGGTTGGCCCAGCACAGATCACTCTTCCTCCCGGCACAGCCGCAAACACACTGCATGTCCAGAGAAATGGCTCAGGTCCACCCCATCACAGATGGACAGGAGTCACGTTCCTTTAACCAGCAGCTTCGACTTGCTTTCTGTCACAGGGTGAAATATTTGAAATAGGGAGTTTCCCAGAAAAATCCGTTTGTGGTCACCATCTGGTGATGCGTCATTTATGTCTATGCTGACAGTGGCAGAGGACAGATGCGCAGACTTGGTGAGGGCGCAACGGCGCGGTGGGCGGACAGCCCCGGCGAGATGGCAGCTTGCCGCCCCCCCGTCTCAGGGTGAGACTGCGTCCCAGCGCTGACCGACGTCATGGTACAAGTCACACGCACCCGGCTCGGCACCTAGTGTCTTACGTGTGCTACGTCATACGAACCCCACAGCAGCCCTGTAAGGCAGGAATCATTATTGTCCTAGTTTACAGGTAAGGAAGCCAAATCTCTGAGACAGTAAGGAATTTCGGAAAGTTCCCAGCAAGTAATGAAAAGGAGATTCCAATTCGAGTCCAAACTCCAAAACCGCATTCTTCAACGTGACGCTACACAACCACGTCGACAAACCCCGAGACAAGCGCAGCTCTTGGCCCGCATGTCCCTGGGTGGGACTCGCTGGTCTGGGGTAGGTTATGTGCCAACCCCGAGCCAGTCGCCGGGGTCAAGGTGCACATGGTGGGAGGACTGGCACTTGCCCAGCCGTGAGCCCGAGGCGGGGCCGTCTCACCTAAGGACCGGATGTGGCAGTGGCAGGCAGCACGCCCCTAGGGAAAGGGCTTGGGACTTGAAGGAGAGAGCAATTCATGCTTTTGAGAAGCATCAGTTGTCCACATTAAAGAATGCGGGGTGGGGGGTGTCCCAAAGACCGGCGGCCCTGGTCAGCACTCCGGGCCGTGCGCACCAGGAGCTCGCACTTGCGTTGTACAAAGCTGTTGTCAGAGGACGAGGTTTTCTTTAAAATCACACAACACTGCCTGTGGGAATCCCGTAGGTGATCAGCTCCCCCTGGTGCTTAAACATTTTTACATCCAGAAATTCCCTTCCTAGACCTTTATCTTAGGGAAGTTATGGCTGCGCAGCAAGATTTAACGCAAGTGTTCGTAGAAAGAACAATGGTTGTGAGAGATTGGAAATAACCTATAACCTGAACACCCTGCCTTAAATTGTGTTAGATCCGTTGAATGCACAGTACGTGCTTACTCAAACAATGTTGTAGAGAATGTTTTATCACATGCTGTTAATTATATAATAGTTGTAAATGCATTTTTTTTTTTTTTTTGAGACAGAGTCTCACTCTGTCGCCTGGGCTAGAGTGCCATGGCGTCAGCCTAGCTCACAGCAACCTCAAACTCCTGGGCTCAAGCAATCCTCCTGCCTCAGCCTCCCGAGTAGCGGGGACTACAGGCATGCACCACCATGCCTGGCTAATTTTCTTTCTGTATATATCTTTAGCTGTCTATATAATTTCTTTCTATTTTTAGTAGAGTCAGGGTCTCGCTCTTGCTCAGGCTGGTCTCGAACTCCTGAGCTCAAATGATCCACCCACCTCGGCCTCCCAGAGTGTGTCCACTCAATTTTTAGATTGCAATTACGAGGAAAGTTACCACAGTCACCATTTCGGACACATATTTTATTGTTTAGAAGTTTACAGCAGAGCGATCATTAACTGCCTCTGTCAGGAGGTGCCTGGGGGAACCTACACTGGAAACCAGCCACAGGCAGTTCTGCGAGTTCTTCCTGAAAACTCCACGAATCAGAACAGAAACAACTGGCCTGGCCTTGAGGTGCGAGGTGACGGACCGTCTGGGGTACCGCCCAGCATGAGCCTCCCCCCAGCATGAGCCTCCCCGGTGTCCCCCACACACCGATCTGGAGGAACGAGCAGCTCGCAGGTGCAGATTCAAAGCTCAACCCCAGATGACAAAAACTTTCCTGGCTGGTGCCCAAACAGGAAAGGCACCAGGACAGAATCTGCAGAAAATCAAATCTATCATGATCAGCATTCCTGCCCGAAGTTAACCTCCTAAACTAGCTGATCTTATTGTTTATTTTAAAAGCAAACCAAATGTATACAGGATCTTTTAGAAAATCATGTAAAACGTTGCAAACTTTTAGGGGTTATTTATAATCTGAAGAGGTTCATAAAAAATTATCGGACTTGTTAAATTTAAGACTATAAATACTAACCCCCCTCCCCCCATGAAAAAAGCAATTGTTACAAAAATATAAAAAATACACTAGCTTCTACTATTTACTCTTTCCGCCAGAAATCTCACAACTTCGGGGCACCTCCTGGTTTATAGACCACACAACAAGCACAAATGCAATTTTTTCCACTTTTTTCAGGAAGGAAAAGTTTCAAAACATTCCCTTTTGTTATCTGAGACTGCGGCGACTGCTCCCTGGGCCGCTGGCAAACCTCGCGCTCGGCCTCCTCCCGCCTCCCGCTCGGCTCCTTCAATCCCATTTTGGACATGCCGGGTCCCCAGACTCCTGAGCTGGGCTTGGCCTCCCTAACTTCCCCCTGGGGGAGGCAGAGGGTGGGGCTCAGGCTCCCAGTAAAGGGAGAGAGGCCGAAGCCACTGCCGGTAGCACCCGTGTCTCGGAGCAGGGGGCCGGGCCCTTGCCCGGGTTATGCCGGGGGAGCTGCTCGCCTGCTGGCTGTCACCCTCCTGGCCTGGAGAGGTGACTGATGCAGGTCAGAGTCTGCAGGCCTGGGAGGAGAGCCAGCACCTAAAGTGAAGGCAAAACACTCTGCACTAAAACACTTCGGTAACTTCCGAGTAGGATCTCGGGCTCTTCCCCACAGCAGCCGAGCTACCAGGCACTTGTACCAGTCAAGAGCTAGGAAACGGATCAAATGCAGTTTTGAAGCAATTTGAGAAACTGCAGGGGCTTGACTGTTGGTCAAGTCCTTGAGGACTCCCCGCCCGGATTAGGACATTTTCAGTCCTTCCTTGTCCCTGCTGCCACCAGCAGGCATGATGTGTGTAAAGGCTCAAGGAAGCCCTTGGGTGAGAGCCGTCACTGGGGAACCATGGGATGGATCCACGCGCCACTAGGCAGACCCCTCCACATGACTGGGACACTGCTGGGCTGCACCCTCTGTCCCCGAGGTCCAGGGAGACCTCTCAGACAGGGTCCCAGCCTAAGCATGTTGGAGAGAACCCTCCATCCCCAAAGCCCTGTGTCTGCAGTTCTCACCGCCCGCTACGCTGCTCGCAAGTGGAGACCGGGTCCAACCTGCAGCCCGGCTCACACGCCCTCCTCCCCCGCAGGACCCTCTGACCTTGGCCGTGGCCCCGCGTCTGCATCACTGTCTCATCCGCGTGCTCCTGCCCTCACCGTTCCTGAGACAGGCGGCCTGTCTCCAGGCCAGAAGGGGGACCCTCGATGAGCCCCCGGTGGACTTCCAGGCTCTCCCACTCCAAGGACTAGATTTTCACACCGCTGAGGGTTTTATTTCACAGATCACGGTGGTGAGTTTTGGGTTTCCGGTCCTCACCATGGTTAAGTCTTACATTTCCCAACACCTGATTGTTTTCTCGGGATCTGTAACATCTCACCCAATACACCCTGGTTGTTTAAAACCCCAAATGAACTTTCCCACAGCAAAAGCAGTAAGGTATTCAGAGAACCCTGGCCACATCCGCTGAGCAAGTTCCCTCTACTTTGGTTGCATCAAATAAAACGGGATCTCGGCGACATGGTGCATTCACGCTTGCCCAGAAGAGACGTGCTCCCAACATCAAGGCACAAAGCAAGAAGGCCCTGGGGCAGAACGATGGTGCACGTGACCAGTGGCCTCTGGGAGGCCCAAGGCAGAGTCACGGGAGGCGAGTCCGGCCTGGCCTGGGTGGGCATCGGGAGAAGACCGAGGCCAGGGTCTGCCTGGGCCCGCGGCGTCCTCACGCGTACTTCTCCAGGAACTTCACGTGGAAGTCCTTCACCTTCCGGAGCACCGTCTTCAGCTTCTCCACGGGAGGAAGGATGGTCATCCTGGCAGGGAAGAGACAGCGTCAGCCCGGCTGCTCTGGAAGGGCGACAGGGGTGACCCTGGCAGCCGGTCTTTGACCTCTGGGCGTGGGGAGGGCCAGGGCTGTCCTACCTGCTTTGAAAGCCCCTGGACAGTGCCCGGCATTTGAGAGGCCACTTGCCCCCACTTACACATTTTCCTTTTACCCAAGTAGTGACATGAACGCAAGCAATGAGCCGGGCTGGCGTCTGAGCGCCTGGGACGCGCCCCGCCCTGCAGAAGGGCTGTCCTGGAGCACGAGCCTCGGCCGCCCTGGAGGACAGCGGGCTCCCGCGCCTGCCGGACGGGCCTGTTCCTCCCCCCGAGTCTCTGACAGCGACCTGTGGTCATCCGAAGCGATCCCCCAGTTGCCACGGTAACTGACACCTCCCTCTAGTCTCGCCAGTCAGCTTCCCGACCCTCCGGGCAGCCCTCTAAGCACTCGGCTTTTTGAATGAGCCACACAAGTCACTGAGGTGAGCATGACAAGGGTGAAATGGCCACCTGGACACGGTCTGTCCATGTGGGGGACGCTACCCATGACCTTGACTGAGCCAAGACTTGGCTCCAGGTGCTAGTAGCTCAGGCCACTTCTTTTTTTAGCGTCTGCTGCAGGAGACATGTGAGAGCAGCGTGCGTGGAGCAGACGCTGTTCTGAACAGAACTGGCTCAGTGGGCAGAAAGCCCTTGCTGAGCTGCCCCGTCGGCTCTGCGGGACGGACACGGCGCGGCGGTGCAGCCGGAACTCAAGGGAGGACGGTCGCTCCGCAGCCCTCTGTCTCTGCAGCCAGACTTACGCTCTGCGCCGAGAAGCCCAGGTGTCCCCGGACAAAGCCCGGACCAGCCCCGGCGCACAGAGGAGGTCCTACCTGAAGTGGTAGGTGCCCTCCCGCTGCCCGAAGCCACTGCCAGGCACCACACAGATGCCGGTCTCCTCCAGGAGGCTCATGCAGTAGAACATGTCCGGGGCCATCCTGCGGGCCTGCGGGGGGAAGCAGGGCAGAGCTGGGGCTTCCTCTGCGGCTCGGCGTGGCACGAACAAGCCACTGAGAGCTCGAAGCCGGACGAAGACCTCAGCGGCGGTTCTCCTTCCCCAGGCGGTGCCCCTCTCCTCTGCCCTGGAGAGGCACCACCCCGGGACGCTGGGGCACTGCTGGGGCCTGGTGCGAAGGCTACTGCAGGGCAGCCGGGGCTTCCGCCCTTCGTGGGGACGGCCAGGCTACTTCCCTCGCACCCCATCCCCAGGCAGCGGCTCAACAAGCACCAACGGTCGCTTCACCCGCGCCAAGCCACATAACGCTCTGACAGTGGGGCCCGAGGCCTGCGCCCGGGGGGTCTCAGGGGCCAAGCTTCTCTGGGGCAGCTGTCGACCGAGCTTCTCACGCACCGGCCTGTACAGCCACCACGGGGGTGGGGCCGGCGGGGGCTGCAGGGATTCTGATTCCGTGGCTCTGGGGTCCGGGGGTCCGGGCCAGACTCCAAGTGTTCAACAAGGCACTCAGGGAGTTCGGGGGCTGGGGGGGGGGACACCACTTTCAGAAACACTGCTCTGCCCTTAATCCCCAAAGTGGGGCCTGTGGCACCAGCTGAGAACGTGTTGGAAATGCACACTCTTGGGCAGGACTGGCCCTGTCACCAGACCCCAGGTGTGCGAAGCGCGGCTACAGGTCGAGGCGGCCGGGTGGCGGAAACGGCTCCCGCTGCTCCCGGCCGGTGTCGCACCCGGGCAGCTGCAGGAGCAGAGCCCGGGCCAGCACCTCCCCCGGGGCTGGGCTCGAGCGTGCCCCATCCCACAGCGCGCGGCTGGGCCGGCCCCGGAACCCGCCACCTTCACACAGTGGACACCAGCGGGCCTCGGGCCAGCCCAGCTCCCCAGGGGGAAGGGCCCCCCCACGTCGCCGCACACCTGAGCCGCCTCCACGGCCTTGGGCGGGATGAAGACGCGCGGAAAGGCGTACATGGAGCCCTGCAAGGGGTTGCAGTGGATGCCCGGGACTTGGTTGAACAGGTCTTCCGTCAGCTTTGCCTTTCTGGCCAGATCACCCAGGACCGACTCCTTCTCCTGCAGAGACGGAGAGCACGGCGGGAGTCAGCACTTCTGCGGGAGACTGGCCGCAGACCAGCCTGTGTGCTCCGCGACCGCGACCGATGGGTCTCCCTGCAGGAATCCTGTCCACAGTGCTCGGCCCAGGAGGCTGCGCGCGCCCTGGGCATGGCGCACACAGAGCCCTGGGGAGTTCTAGACCACAGGGTAGGTCCTGGGTAGCCCGCGTCATGGGTTCTATTCTTGTACCAGGAAGTCATTCCTGAAAACGAGAAAAACCAGTCCTTGCCCGTTGGTCTGAAGGGACCTGGCTCTTGAGATGGAACAAACAACCTAGAACAGGCTGCTGGGAGACACGGCTCCTTCTGTGGACAGGCCCCACCACTCCGTTTGGGGGGCCCACCCTTCCCCACTTCCAGTCCGCTGTGTGTGGAAGACGGGGCCCAGGCAAAGCAACTCAGGGCAGTGACTGGTTGGGAGCTGGACGTGTGTGCAAAGCCAGAGCCGAGGCGTCCGGGACGGCTGCGGGGGCCACTGTGGGAGGGGTGACAGGTGAGCCTGCACGTGAGTGGGTACGAGTGACGTGGTCTACCCGCACAGCGCAGCACGGCCAGCCTTCATCGTGACACAGGCCGCATCGCCGATGGGCCTGGAGGACGCTGTGCGAAGCGAAACGAGCCAGTCACAGTGACAGATGCTGCCCGAGTCCACTCACATGAGTGTCTAGAACAGGGTACTTCACAAGGGCAGGACGTGAAGGGCGGCTGCCCGCGGCTGGGGGGCGGGGAGCAGGGAGCTAGCGGTCAGCAGGTACGGAGTTTCCGTTCGGGATGATAGAAAAGGCCTGGAGATGGAGGTGGTGATGTTTGCACAACAGCGGGAATGTCCTTAATGCCACGGAACTGTGCACTTCATGAAGATCAAAATGATAAATTTTGTTATGTGTATTTCACCACAATTAAAAAAAAAAAGATGTGAGCCTAGAGCAGCTGGGAGCTGACTTCTAGGTTACATGACCCATAATTCCTTTTTTTTTTTGCTTAAACTCGTCCGAGTTGGGTGTCTGTCACTTCAGCTGAGAGGGTCCCAAGTGGACCGCGTGGAGCAGTGAGGACACCTGGCTGGGCAGAGGCTGAGGGTCGACGCTGTGCCCTCCACCCCGCGGCCTCCTCTGAGTGCCACAACAAAGTCCCCCGGAATGTTGTCAGCATGAGGCCCTTCCCGCTGGGTGCCTACGGGACCACGGTGCTCACGGGTGAGGAAGAGGAAGGTTCTACCCGCCCCGCACATTCACAGTCCGCCTCCTTCGAAACAATGCCCAGTGTCCAAACAATGTCCGAAGTACCTTTGTTTTTTGTTTTTTTATTGAGACAGAGTCTCACTCTGTTGCCCGGGCTAGAGTGAGTGCCGTGGCGTCAGCCTAGCTCACAGCAACCTCAAACTCCTGGGCTCAAGCGATCCTCCTGTCTCAGCCTCCCAAGTAGCTGGGACTACAGGCATGCGCCACCATGCCCGGCTAATTTTTTGTATATATATTTTTAGCTGTCCATATAATTTCCTTCTATTTTTAGTAGAGACGGGGTCTCGCTCTTGCTCAGGCTGGTCTCGAACTCCTGACCTCCAGTGATCCTCCCGCCTCGGCCTCCCAGAGTGCTAGGATCACAGGCGTGAGCCACCGCGCCCGGCCAGCACCTTTGGACTTAATCAACCCGTGGGGGGCGGGGGGGCTCAGGCACCAGCAGGAACAGTGAGCAGCTCCCAGAGGCCACGCCCCAGGAGGCTGCCACCTGGCCACTTGGAGACCAGACCGGCCATCCGCACGGCAGGAATTCACTAGTGCCCCTGGCGGCAGCAGTGACGCGGACAGGACAGGGCACAGCAGACTCACCCTGCTGAACTGCTCAAAGGACTCCTCTCCTGGCACCGGGGGGTTCACGACGATGTCCATGGCGGCCTGTCCAGACACCGGTGGACACAGACGCACCGAGAGCAGCTTCACCAGCTGGCCCTTGATCTCGGGGTGCAGGTTGATCACCTCCATGTAGCCCCCTCGGTAGCCACACCTGGAGGGTTGAGGAGAGGGACAGGACCACCAGTTACAAAAGACCTCAAGAAACGCGACCACACAGAACCTGCATGTCCCCCGCAGCACCCAACGGCCAGGGGCGGCCGGTTCTTGCCAGCGGAAGGTGAACGGAAGCGACACGTGTGGACTCTTCACAGGGAAAGAGCACGCGCTCGCCTCCCCTTCCCGGGAAACGGCAACACTGCTGGGCGCCACGCGTGGGGAAGGCAGGGCCACCAGCCCCAGTGCTTGGATGACCTCGAGGGGCAGTGCCTGCCCTGGGCTCCCCCTACCTTTGGGCTCTGTCAGGGAGGGACACTGCCACCTTGGCTGAGCCACTGCATCTGTGGGCCTCTGTTACAGAAACGTAGCCTGAGACCTGACCAGCACACGGCCCCTGCCCGAAAGACGGGCCCGGGCTGGGGCCTGGCGTCACCCCTGCACGGCCCCCAGAGGTGGGGACGTGAGTCACTGGTGTCAACGAGCATCAGTGTGAGGACTTTTCCTAGAACAATTTCTGCTGCCTGAAAACAAAACCAACCCAAAGGGAGAACAGAGCTGAGAAAGAAAACCAAACAACGCAAGAAAGCAGTCAGGCCCCCACCGACATACTTAAGTCCCTGATTCAACTCTATCTTGGGACCTTTTACCAATATGGATTTTTTAAAAAAAAAAAAAGCCTCTTTGCCGTAAGGCAGTTCAACTTCAATTTCTGCAATTTATAGCCAAAAGAATCCTCATTGACACATTCACATCATAATAAGCTGAGAACATGCAATGCATTAAAAATAAAATCTTTTCAAATCAAATCGACAACATTAACCACACTCTCTGGAGCTACGCCTCCCTCTCTGGTCTGTGACCGGCGCGTTCAGACTCCAGGCTCGCCGAGCAGGGACCCTCCCCTGTGCTCCCCCACCCCAACCTCAGAGCCCCTGGCGCGATGACGTGCTGGGTCAAGTGCTTCTGGGATCGTGCTGAGCTGAACCGGCAAAGACAGATTCCCATCGGACACCCGCACTGGATGTTCAAGGCAGGAAGATAAATTCTGGCATCTCAGAAAAGTTTCTCGTAACAAAAATGGAAAGAAAGAACTTCCTGCTTAACCCCCTGCTGAAGAGCAGAGGATCCAATTGAGCGACACCGTCTGGTCCCCGGTAACTGAGGTCCGAGAACAACTGGACATTGCTCGGGATGCCAACAGCCCGGCCGGACCGTCCTCGAGGCGCCAGTAGCAGGGATGGGTAAGACATGCTTGAGTTTGAAAAGTGAGTCACTAGAGAACAGCTTCACTCAGGAAAAGAGCTACTCAGCACACAAGTCTAGCAAGTAGCCGGCACTGCCACTGGGCAGACCGGACAGACCGGCAGAAATTAACCCTTGCCCGCACCAAATAAAGCCAAGAACAGTCTGGAAACCATCCCAAGGGGCAGCTCCCTGGACCTGGCCAAAATATTTCTTCAAGCTTCATGGTCATGCTGGTCTGCAGCCTAACAAACGAGCACCTCCCCACGCTGACGCCTGGCACGGAGGGGACTGCCCGGCGCGGGGAGCGGATGCCCCTGGCTGCAAACTCCCTGCTCTTTCCTCCTCCGTCTCCTCTTCTCCCCCAGGGGCTGCGCAGTGGGGTCCCGGCCCAGGCCCAGGCCCTCTCCTCTGTCTCAGCCGTGTGAGCTGTCCGGGGCCAGAGCCCAGCACTCTGCCGGCGGCCACGCTCACACCTCCAGCTGGACGTCAGCGATGGAGCTACAGACTCTTTCTGGACATCGAATCAGCATTTTTAAATGTAACATGTCCACTGGCAAACGCTGGCTCTTTCCTCCCAAACCTGCTTCACCCGCGGCCTTTCCCGTCCGTTGATGGCAACGCCACCATCATTCCTGCTTGAACAAAACCTGTGACTCAGGCTGACTCCTCCCTCACACCCGTCCCTTCCCCCAGCAACTCCTGGCAACTCCACCCTCAAATGCAGCCAGGATCCTCTCCCCATCTCTCCCCTGGCCCGTGACACCTCGCCTGGAGGACTGTCACAGCCGCCACCTGAGCCCCCACTTCTGCCCCACCCCCACCACACAGCAACCAGAGGGAGCCGGGCGAAGCACCAGGTGAGGTCACAGCTCTGCTCGAAGCCCCCGAGGGCTCCCATCTGGCTCTGAGTAAGAGTGAGAAGTAACGAAGTGGCCCAGGTGGTCTGGCCTCTTACGACTTCTCTGATCTCCACTTCTGCCACTGTCACTGACCCCTTTCCAGCCCCCTGGCTGCTCCTCCAACATGTCAGGAGTGCTTCCACCTCAGGGCCTTTGGACATGCTGCTCCTGCTGCCTGGAACGCCCTTCCTCCAGGTGTCTGCGTCGCCCCCTCTGTCCTCGACTTTGGGTCTCAACTTAGCAGCCACCCCTCGGTGAGACTGCACTGTTAAGCCCGGCCCCCCCACCGGCACTCCTGCCTCTCCTCATCTTTTTCCATCGGACACGTGATTTTACCCATTTGTCCCCGGCCGCCCTCTCCTCGCTGGGACACGGGCGCCGCGAGGGCGGGGACCTCGGCTCGGTCGCTGCTGTGCACTCGGTGCTCACACCAGCACTGGGACTCAGCTGGAGGAGCAAGCCAGGGACGAGGCTGGCCCTCTGGTCTCCGAGGCCACCTAGTGCCCACGCCGGCCGTGCGCAGAGCTCGGCCTGCGGCCCGAGAGCATTTGCTGTCCGCTCAGCCTGCCTTCCCTGGCCCCTCGGACGTCGCTGCCGGGGCAGCAGACACAGGGCTGGCAGAAAACACCAAGTGTCAAAAGCTGCCGTGAGGCCCCGTTTCCATGTCCTCAATCACCCAGGGTCCGGTTCTTTCGAGCATGGCCTTATTTTATTTGAACCCTGCACCAGGCTGTTCTCACACCCCGGGCTCTCCCCCGCGGGAGGTGCAGCCTGTTTCCCCCTGCTTCTAGATGGGCAGAAGCCAAGACAAGGGCAGCCTCCTCTCCACCGAAATGGGTGACTTCAAGGCAGGGCGGAGGAGCAGGTGGCGAGGAGGCCACGGAGGACCGGCGGGCCCAGAGGCGCAGGGGACCGGAGGCCAACATACTCGCCCATGTAGCCCTTGGAGGTGGAGTGGAAGGAGGCCAGCTCCACGTTGCTGGAATACTCGGGCCCCATCTCATAGAGCACCTTCTTAAAGGAGTGGAATCTGCAGTCTGGAGAGTACACGTTGTCCTGGTACACCTGCAGGGAGGACAGGACAGTCACACGAGTCCTTCTGAGAGGAATGAGCCCGTGCAGGCTGCTGCCAAGGGCTGCTGCGGGGACCCAGCCCCCCCGGGCCCGAGGAGAGGAGGGCACATGTGACCTGCAGTCAGGTCATGGGGCCCAGCCCTGGACAGCCAGCTCAGTCTCCAATGCCACTCCCAGGCCAGAATGTGCCTGAAGGAACTTTCCAGAATAAGCACAGAGGCAAGGCCGCAGGCTGGGGGACTCACTCGGTTTCTCCCACATCTAGCCCTGCCCAATCTCCAGACCCCCTCTCTGCCTCATCTGACCAGTGACGATACCCATCTTCCCCCCAAAGCACAATGTTTACTTCCTTTATTAACGTTAGTAATGACAGCAGTTAATGTCCCTTTTCTCCGACCTCCCGGTTGGAAGGGCTGGCCTGCTGGCTTTCCTAACAACACTGCCCCAGTCTGCAGTCCTTTGGTTTTCCGCCCACTCTCCACGGCCGCAGCAGCACCCACACCTGGCCGGTTCTTCCTGGTCCCCAGGGTCTCACATTCGGTGGGCAAGCCCCACTCTGCCTTTGAGGTTCACTTCCCACACCCATTTGGAGGATCAGGGAAACTGAGGCGCTCTGGGGCCCTGTGTGCCAGTGGGAGGTTCAGGCCGCTGCATCTGCCCACGAGCCTGGCATCGGGCTGCTCCTCCTCGCAGACCCGGGGAGGTTTGTGCACCAGGTCATGAGGAGAAGCACGGGTCTCTCTGCTGCTCCTTCTCTCCTTTAGAAACGAAGATTTTAGGCCCATCTACTACTAATTAAGATGATTTAGTGGGTGAGCTGTGAGAGAGGTGAGGAGGGAAGAAATGAAGGCAGGGTGCCAGGCGACAGCCAGTCAGAGCCTTGCAGAAAGGAAGATGAAGTGAAAACAGGATTTGGGGGACCCTTTATTTCTTGCAAAGCAGAAAGTAAATGAGCAGACCTCGGCTCCAGAAGCAACAGTTATGGGTTAGTTAAGATCCCTTCCTCACGGGCTGTGAGAATTCAGCAAGACCCTGGAGACAGAAGCACCAGGGGATACAACTGCAGGTGGACGAGTGGGCATCAGTTGTTTCTGCCACTGGGCACCCACTCTCCCCTCTTGGGTAAGAGCCCCTCGACTTGCCCTCAGGGAATAACCCTCCCCTGCTGCCCACCTGGAGGTCTGGGAGGACGGGGCAGAGATCCTCCCCTTGCCCTGGACCTGGCCAGTTTGCACATGGTAACTCCCAGGCCGTGGTGGCTGGTTCTGCAATGGGTGTGTGGGCCAAGCTGAACCAATGAAGCTCAGCTCTGAGACTTCGGCTGGAACCAGCAGGACAAAAAGCCCTCTTTCCAGGCTGGGAATTTCTAGGCTGGGAAGGTAACAGGTCTGGGTATGAGGCCAACACAGAGGGATGGCAGAGAGAGAGAAGGTCTGGAAGATACGGTTTGAGTCCCTGGATCTAGCTATGTAACTGGGACCCCATCATCTTTTTTTTCTTTTAAGATTAGAGTGATTGAGGTTAAATTTCTGAAATTTATAACTAAGAGTCCAAACCAATGCGAGGACAATTTCGGTCACAGTCTCATAGGTTGTAACACTGAACATCCACGCCATGGACCACTCCACCACCAGTCAGGCTCTCCGGCCGCAGGACAGTCAGGCCTGGATCCGCCCCTGGAGGGGCCAGCCGACCCCCGCGTGCTGAGGGTGGAGACGGGCCGCTCTTACCTCGTCAGCCAGGAGAAAGAGCTTCTCTTCCCAGGCAAAGTGAATCACATCTTCGATGCACTTTCTGCTTTGTACCTGGCCTATAAAACCCCAAGAAAACAAACACGTAGCTTGTACCGCTGTTTAAATTGTTCCCGGGTCAGAATCCCACCCAGAAGCACGTGGCTGTCCTGTGCTCCCTCAAGGCCCCAAGAGATTCCCCTCCCTGGGTGCCGCGCCTGACGGTGCGGTCGGCCCGCAGGGGCCAGAGGGTCGGCCGCCTCCGTCTGGCTGGCTGAAGGCAGCCGTGTGGAGGGAGCTGCACTTCGTGCCGACTTCCCTGTTATTTTTACAAGGCGTGTGCACGTGGCATGTCTGCGCGGCAGGATGGGAAGGCACGGAAGTGTCACGAAGAGCAGGAAAATGAAGCGGAAGCAGTTCAGCCTGGCAGCTCGGCTCCCTCGCCGCGCCGGCTGCCGGCGATCGGGGGACAGCCAGCCCACCTTCGCCCCAGCGGGCACACACGAGCTCCCCGGGCAGCGGCAGGTCCACCCTGGCTCGTCACTTATCCTCACAGCCAGCACTCAGCAGGGGCTCAGCCAACGACGGAATAAACGCCCAGTGAACGAGCCGGGGCACCAGCTTCGCACCCCCTGTCGCTGGGACCGCGGAGCTCGGCCTCGCTAGTGACGATGACAGCGAGAGCTCCGGTTCTCGGCTCAGTCTCCGTCTTCGAGACTTGAGTCAACACGAACGGGAAGCACTCACCATCCGTTTTAGAGAAATCAGTGCAAACAGCAAGACTGTAACCCATCAGCTCACAGAAATGCCACGAGTACAGGCGGGGAACAGGGCCGACACAGTAAGGTGGAAATGGGACCCTCCCCGGTGTTTCCTGAGACTTCCTTTGAGTGTGGCCCCAGGAATGTCTCACGTGCTCACACCACCGTCTGGAAAAGCACCACTATAATCAGGCTTGATGACCTCTTTAAAAAGGCGTTTCTTCACCATATGTGTATATACACACACACACACACATATCTGCATATATTATGTATACACGTAACTGCATGTGTATATATATGAACATATATTATTTGTATATGCACATATATATACATCTTGATGCAAAGAGGTATGTAGAATGTGTTACCTTTTTGTTAAAAATAAAAGTATCTATATTCTTATCTATGAAACAATATTAAAAATACATCTGGCAAAAAATACATACATATATTCTGTAAGAGCATGGTATGATTCAGCCAGGATTTCCACCCTGAACTATCCAAGTATTGAACCAATTCCTTTACTAAGGGACCAACTTTTCTCCTGCCAAGCAAGCACCCACTAGGCTTCATCCGAAGCAAGCTCACGGTTCCGGATTCCTGGCGAGTGGCAGGCCCTGGCTTCTACAAGGAACCAGCTGGTGCTCGCACAGACGAGCCGGGGGCCGGCCACCAAGGGAGGACCTGCCTGCGATCCCTCCTGGTCCTGCCCTCCCAGGCCCCTGACCTCACAAACTGCACTTTGCTAGAATGCAAGCAAGGACTCGAGCACCAGAATATGCCAAACCACGTTCACTAAACGCTAAAGGGAACACAAACAGGAACCAAGCAAGAACCGGAGCCTCAGAAAGCCTTCAGCTCAGTAAAGGAAATGAGACTCAAGGTGTGCAAATAATTCCACTGAGATATACGACGTAAACTTGAGAATCGGGACAGAGCTGATTTCTCTCCAGTGCCTAGGACACGGCAGTCACTTAGAGCATGCCCACTGAGCCAGCGCAGGGAGACAAGGCATGCATAGTCGTGCAGAAGGGAAAGTCACGTGTGCTTTAGAGGGGTCAGAGCACAGCTTGGCCCAGCTCGGAGAGACAGGATACGGCTTTGATACAGGCCCCAAAGGCTGGAGAGGGGTCCCCAAGTGCCTCTCCACAGAGGCTGGGCCAAATGGATTCCCCACGCACTGATGGACATCCACTGCTCGTGCCTGCGGAGCACCCTGCCCGTCTCTGAGTGACAGACCACGACCATCCTGGGGGAACGCCCACGGGGGGCGTAGGACACAGGCCCGGCCAGTTGGAGTCCCAGTGATCTGACTGGCTCAGGGATGGGCCGGTGACCCAACTTGCGCCAAGAAGCGTGGCTTGGGGCTTTCGGTGAAACTATGGAGGAGGCTCTCCTGTAAGGGGGTTCGGCTGAAGCTGGGAAATGGCTGACCCTCCCAAGGACAGCTCCGTCCTAAGGAGTCCAACCCGGGGGAGAGCAGAGCTAGAAACGGACAGGGGTCCCTGTGGTACCGACGCCGACGCAGGTGCACTGCTCTGCCCCGGACCCCACAGCGCCATGACCTAGACCCTTCCGTCTCGAGCTGGGTTTCTGTCTTGAAACCAAAAGATCCCTGGCTCGATAACCTAGTCTCTTTTGACAGCTTTTGGCCAAGCTGGTCACGTGTGTGGTGTAGACGAGACACCTGGCCATCACAGGTGGGTTTCTGTTCTCCACAGCCCTCTTCCAACAGCTGACTGGCTTTCCCACAGTGAAGACCCCAGAGAGCAAAGCCAGACTCTGCCCACTCATAAAGTCACTCTTTATATAAAAATTACTTATATTAATACTACATTAATAGATGATAATCCCTTTAGTTAGAATAGGAGTCTCTGGTACGATTATTTCTCCCCAGACAGTCTGGTGAAAAGATTGATGTAAACATCTGGCCAAGAAAGTACTGACTCTATAATGTGGACTAGGTAGACTCTTTCCTAAGATGCTGTGGGACTTGCTATTCCAAGTGTGGTCCTGGACCAGCGTAAGTATCACCTGGGAGTTGTCGGAAATGCAAACCCTCAAGCCCCACCCCAGACCAATCCTATCAGAATACCTGACGGTGGGGCCTAGCAGTGCACATCTGAGCAAATTCAAGTTTGAGAACACTGTTCTGAGGAAGTAATTCTCACCCTCAGCTGCGCAGGCTATTAATGCCCAGCTCCAGAGATTCTGGGAGTATGACCTGGCCTCTGAGTTTTTTCAAAGCTCGCTGTGTGATTCTAATGCGCAGCCGGACCGGGAACCCAGCCCTCTCACTTTCCTGCAGGATCACGTTAGACTCTCACCCGCTCCCTCGAGGAGGAGGGTGAATAGGCAGTGTTACCGCCAACTGCCCCCATTTTCTGCACTCTGGAATTCAAGTGCTGCCTGCAGCTGCCCGCAGCATCATTTGATGTTCCCGAGAATACAGATTCCACAATCAACTCCAACGCATTTTGGCCTTGACCCAATTTATCTCAACAAAGGAAGAGAGAGAAGCCCTTGTTCTCTGCATCCAAACAGCATCGCGGGCATACGAAGCCAGCAGCCCGGAAAGATGAAAATGGCCAGGACTCTGCACTTTTTTGTAAAGAAAAATATGCAAAATTGGGGTGCTTTTCAACTTCTGGAAACTAGCTTTTTTTTTAGTTTGCTTGCTTTTCTTTTTAATATGATATATTCTTCTCAGGCCTCAACGTACACAGCAATGCTGTGTCAAAGAAAAACAAAAAGCACACACCAGCATTCCAAAAACCGGTTCAGAAAAACAAGTGGGAGTGAAGCTAAATGAGGCCTATGACTAATGGGGACGGTTCGTACACGGACGACCTCAGGGAGGTGAGTCTTTGCAAACTCAGGGAGACCGGGAACAAACCTGGTCTGAGTAGCAGCACAACCTTGCCCGAGAAAACGCCCGCATTTGCTCACCTCCCCGGTGGCCTGCAGCAATTTTTATGGCTTTCTGTTAGCAAATCTGGAACTGGATTGAGAAACTGGACAGAGAGGACCTCGCATTGTTTCTTAACCCTTCCGTGTCTAGACAGCCAGTGAACCAGCCGCCCCACCTCCCAAGAAACCGGCGAGGAAGTAAAATGCGGACCTGTGGGGTTTCCAGGGTTGATGATGCAGAGCACCTTGGGATCACAGTGGTCTTTGGCCTCCCGCACTGCCCGCCGGAGCTCGTTCACATCCAGGGCCCAGCAGTTCTCCTCGTCCAGGTAGTAGTTCACCTGGATGGCGTCGAGCTCAGAGATGACCGCGGAGTAGAGGGGGTACTGGGGGATGGAGATCAGCACGCCTGTCCGTGACTTGCCACCCCCGGAGACCAGAATCTTCAGAATCGTCTGCAACCGAGAAGTCACATCTAGACGGCCACCGCCACTGCCCACCCCGCGGGAGCTGAGGAGCAGACAGGCCAGGCCGCCCACCCAGCTGTCCCCAGCGGCCCTGCCGCCTGCTTCCAGCACAGCCCTGTGCACGCTGCCTCACTGCCCCGCGTCTCCGCGTCCTCATCTGGGATGACAGCTGCTGCAAGGAGCGAGCAAAGTCACGTTTCAAGTCCTCAGCACGGTGTGTGACGTGTAAAGACTCAATACTTGTATTGTTAATGCTTCTAAAACAGCAGTCCCCAAACTGGCCTGTCTCAGAATTATTAATATTCTGACCCCACCCCCGTGATCCTGACTCGGTACGCCCTGGGTGAGGCCCAGGAGTCTGTCTGATCGGCAGTATCAGTGCCCACGGTCGGAAAGACCCTGGACAGCACTGTTGAAACGGGATAAAATGCCCACCTACTGCCAGCAGGTGGCGCTTTGACCCGTTTTCAGAGCTGGGCAGACCGCCTGTGTGGCTGTGGTTGTGTGCGTTTGCGTGTGTGTTTGTGTGTGCGCGCGCGTGTGAGATTCCTGAAAAACCAGGCTGCGGGAACTCTGCGGGACATCAGGGGAGGAAGCAAAATTCACTGAATTAATAAGCCAAAGTCCTCTGCAGGAGAGGAATCTCCTTCCTCAGACTCAGCTCCCTGGGACAAGAACAACACCAGACTGACAGGGGCGCTTCCTCTCGCCGAGGCTTGCGGACCCTCCGCCCCAGGACCTCTGCCCTCAGCACTGGGCTGCTCTGGGAACTGGGAGCAGAAGGCCTCGGATGGTGCCATGGTTGGGGCTGCAGCCCCAGCGTTAGAATCCCACCCGTCACAAGAACTGGGCTCAGACCACTGAATGTCTCTGGGCCTCGGTTCCCTCTGGGGCTCCGGTAAGAATTTAATGCATTAGAAATGCTTTGCAAAAGGAGCAGCTCACTCAACAAACAGCCACGCCTTGGCGGTCAGGAAATGAAGACAGCCCCACTGCAGAAGGAAGGAATCGGGTAGCACATCGCTCCTTGACGGGGGAGAGTGAACGAGCCGAGGCACCCAGCACCAAGCCAGGCCAAAGGCCATGGAGGGCCACGGACCCCCACGCCCAGGAGTCCAGACTCCTCCGGCCAAGCAACCGGATACGCCCCTCCCCCCGCAGCCTGCTCCGCCTCTCCTCCTGCCTCCCAAATGCTCCCTCAGTCTGTGCCCCTCCCAGACACGATGTAAATTTAAGAACATAAATCTAATTATGTCCCCTCCTGCTTCAAACCCTTCAACGGCTGGCTCCCTGCTGTTCCTAGGACAATGACCTGAATCCTCACAGTGGCCTCCAAGTCCCCGAGGACTCAGCTGCCCACTGCCTCCCCAGCCCTGCTCCTGGGACCCGTGGCCGGGCTGTGTGCCCGTCCACCCTGACTCTCCGTTTCCCAACTCCCGGCCTCTGCACACAGCGCCCTTCTGCTCAGAACACACCCCCTCTCCCGCCTCCCAGCGCGCTCCGAGCGTCTCTGCTCAGCCCTCCCCAGTCACCTTCCCGGACCCTCACGCCCACCCCGCCAGGTGGGCTCCTGCTGCTGCCTCCTATAGCACCTGTCCGTCTCTTTACTGCAGAAGGGAACCTGAAAGCCTGTGACGTGACCTCTATCTACGTGGCACTAGTGCTGGTCTTCTCCAGCACCAGCGTGCAGGCAAAGGCCAGACGACGTGTTTGGCTCCACATTGTCTCCCCGGCGCCTGGCACAGGGCCTGGCAGAGGAGGAACACGAGTTATGTGCCAAAGACAGAAAGGCCAGGGGCACCCTCAAGTGCACCTGGGCTTGCTGGTGTGTGCCCTGAGGGAAATCGAGGCTACAGTGGTCTCCAGGCTAAAAGGGGCAAGAACTGCAGGCCACCAGGGCAGGGAGGCCAGAGGGGTGGCCAACCCTCCCCCCACCCAGGCCTGGCTCCCTGCTAGCCGGTACAAATGCGTGGCCCTAACGTGCAAGGTTGTCCTCCGTGTGGGTGAACGCTGGCTAACAATGAGCCACCCCCGCACGTACAGAAATGCCGTCGCTAGCCCCGGTGGTCAGGTAAATGTTGTCTGGGTCCGCAGGCACGCCACCATCTCGCCTGGTGATGTAGGCTGCCACATCTTCACGGATGCAGTTGACACCCTGGCTAGCGCTGTAAGACCCTGTAAAACAGCAAGCGAGACAGAGATTAGAGGCGGGAGGTCTGGCTGCTCAGGGTCAGTGTGACAGCCATGTAAGTAACTGTGGGGAAGAGTAGTAAAGGGATCTCAGGTGGGGTCCGGCTCCTACTGCTCGGGGCTCTGGAATTGTGGCAAGCTGCTCTCTGGGCCTCACTCACCCATCCTCTCATCCACCCCTCCACCCACCCACCTACCCATCCTCTCATCCACCCCTCCACCCACCCACCCATCCTCTCATCCCCCCACCCACCCATCCATGTGTCCATTCGTCCATCCCATACTTACCGACTGCCAATTCCCATATGCTCAACATTATTCTAAGCCCTGGCTTCTAATCAGTCAGGTGGTGACCATACTTGTCCCACCCACCCACCTGGGATTTATACATGTCCTGGAACAACATGGGCCATTAGAGCTGGGATTCCTGTCTTTATCACTGGTGCCGACACAAAGTTCCACAGCACTTGAGAAAATGGGTGAACACTTGTGCTCCAAAACAGCACAACCTGCCAGCTCAGCACCGACCGCACATCCCAGGGCTGCGGGGCACGTGCCCCACCCACCCAGACCCCACGTCAACAATATCCTTGGGCTGCCATTTAGGGTTAAAATTCAGGCCACCATTTACATGGAGTTGAAAAACAGGTAAAATTAATGTATAGTGCTCCAAGTTAGAACAGTGGTCACTACCGTGGGGCTGGGAGCTTATACAGGTGTGCACATGTGTAAAAATCATTCCAGCTGTCCATGAATATTGCTGCATTTTACTAATATTGGTAAAATGCACCAATATGTTTGTTATACCTCCATACAGTTTTTATTTTTTAATTTCAGGCCACCATTTATGGTTTTGTTGTTTTTTTTTTTTTTTTTGAGGCAGAGTGTCAACTCTGTTGCCTGGGCTAGAGTGCCGTGGCGTCAGCCTAGCTCACAGCAACCTCAAACTCCTGGGCTCAAGCAATCCTCCTGCCTCAGCCTCCCCAGTAGCTGAGACTATAGGCATGTGCCACCATGCCCAGCTAATTTCTTCTATATATATTTTTATTTGTCCAGCCGATTTCTTTCTATTTTTAGTAGAGACGGGGTCTCGCTCTTGCTCAGGCTGGTCTCGAACTCCTGAGTTCAAACGATCCTCCCACCTCGGCCTCCCAGAGTGCTAGGATTACAGGCGTGAGCCACTGCAACACCATTTATGTTTTTAAAATAAATTGGAAGGTTGGGTGTGATGGCTCAAGCCTGTAATCCCAGTACTTTGGGAAGAAGAGGCAGGTGGATCCCTTGAGGACAGGAGTTTGAGACCAGCCTGAGCAATGTGGTGAGACCCGATCTCTACAAACAATAAAAAAAATTAGCTGGGGCCGCAGTGGCCTCAAAAGGTACCAAGTTGAATTGGAAGATACGGATTCAGAGAATTCTTCCTCAGAGAAGAAATTAAAAACATGATAAATAAAAAGGAAAAACAAAAAGCTACAAAAAAGTAGCCTTACCAAAAAAAAAAAAAAAAAAAAAAATCCTGCTTAGTGAACATAGAGGAAAGGAAAAACAAGTATTCAAGGCACATAAAACCAGAAAAAAAAAAATTAGCTGGGCATGGTGGCATGGGCCTTTAGTCCTAGCTACTCGGGAGGCTGGGACAGGAGGATTGTTCGAGTCCAGGAGTTCGAGGCTGCAGTAAGCTATGATGATGCCACTGCATTCTACCCCAGAAACTGGGCGAGATCTTGTCTCAAAAAAAAAAAAAAAAAAAATAGGAAATATGTACTTGTACATGTGCAAAATCTCTCTGGAGGAATACTCAAACTGGTGAGGTGAATTCTCTGGAGAAGTGCACCAGGAGACTAGGGGTCACAGGTGGAAGTCATTGTATGCGCTTTTAGACCTTTCGAATTTTATACATTTAAAAAAAAAAAAACCCAGCCTATTCCATTTATTGATACTGCAAAACCACCACCAGGAGGAAGGATAGGGCTCTGAAAAATAGCAGATTCTTCTCTGGGGCATCAGCCGGTACCAGTTCAGGCCTGGCATCCAGGAGGAACATGGTTAAAAGCTCTGAACTGAAATGCCCTGGCTTTGCCTCAGCCTCTCTGTGCAGCATTAGACGCACCCCTTTCCCTCTGACTAGCTATGAGGGGATGGGACCAACACTCTAAGGTGTCAAGCAACAAACATTAACGTGTATCAATTCTGGGTGGTAGATACAGGGACATTTGTTACATTTTCTTGGGCATTCTCATAACATTTAAAGCATTTTGTAAATTAAAAAGGAGGGGAAGGTGCAAATGCTAGTGTTAGAGAATGCTTTCCCGACTGGGTAATTTATTTGATATTTCTGAGTATAGAAACCTTCCAGGGCTCCCTATTTCCCCCTACCTTCTTTGAAGGTCCTACTTCCCACCCCTGGGGTCTGGCCATCCCACAACGGCCACGGGCTCCCCTTTCTCCTGCCTTCAAGTGCAGCCACTTCCTTGAATTCCCAGACCTTCACCCACTGGCAAGTCCTCTGCGTCTGAGGCACAGACCTTCCACCCTTCTAAGGAGGCTCCCGAGTTTCTTTTTCTTTAGATCTTACGTCAAGCTCCGGACTGCACTGATCCTTCAAGGCTCATTTCCAGTCTGTCTCCAGGGCGCCTGCCCTGAAAGAGTATGTCCCCCCGCAGCCTCTCTCCTGGCCTGTAATTTCGCCAGTTGTTTTATACAGAGGAAGCCCTCCTCCCCACGTTGACTGTTAGCTCCCTTAGCGTAGGGACTGCTACCTATTTCTTCTGTGCGTCTCTGCTAGAGCACCTAGCCCACTGCTCGGCCACACCTCACTATACCCCTGCTTAGGACCCGCTGCCAACCTAGGGCCCAGGGCCTAGACTGGCATCACTGCCACTGCGAAGCTCCCAGCCTCACTGAGCACGGCCGCACCAGGGCCCCCTCGCTCAGTCACACTCGGTTCCCAAACCTTGCACACACTGCTCCCTCAGCCTGGCACACGGTCACAGGTCCCACTCGCGCTCCACGTGAGCTTGAATGCCACCTTCTCTGTAACCCTCTCCCTGCATTAGAATCCCTTGTTACAATCCTACAGCTTTCTCCAGGAACAACTGGTGATTATGTATTCACATGAATTCTGTTCAATGTTTCTCCCAAATCTGATACTGAGCTTTATGAGCACAGAAACCCCACCTGCCGCCTCTGCCAGTGCCCTGCATGTCTAGCACGGTGCCCGGCGCGTCACGATGTGTGGTCGGCGAGGGGCTCGCCGGGGCAGACGTGTGCTATGTTTTACCTTAATCCTATGACAGACCCAGGACACAACCTGAGAACCGAATTACTCGTCAGACAGAAAATAAATGAAGTCCTGGCAGGAATTTTAATGGATGAATGTCAAGACTTTGTGTACACATTTAGTAATCCCCACTTGGGTCAGGGTGGCCCGGGCACAGTGACACGCTCCATTTTTTACCTTCATGGGCAGGAAAGTGCTGTTCATGGCGTAGTTGACAGAGCACAAGGGCCCCACGTCCCTGTCATGGGAAGGACCACGCTGCCCCTCCGCCTGCAGTGGGCAGGGCCTGGCAGTGGCCCCACAGGGGCGGGGCTTCTCCACACCGAGCAAAGGCTTCAGCACACACGTCCACCTTCCCTGCAAGCCCAGGAGCTGGGTACAGAGTTACTTCCTAGTGGAAGGGGGAGGAGAGAGGCCCAGAGTGCAGCCACCTCACCTCTGGTCATGAGATCCTGGGACAGAACTCAGTGCGGGTCACAAAAACCACGAAGGCCCACTGGTCTCTTTCTGTAACACCCCAAGAGGGGACCGGCACGGACACAGCCTCCCAACCCCACAACCCCAGCTCTGGCCGACACAGAGTCGCACAAACCTGTTGGTGAAGCTTAGTGCAGTGGACAAGGGTCCCCAGACATTCACATCAGACGACCAGAAGGCAAATCCCACCCCACCCCCCGCCCCACCTCTCAGCTGGGGCTTCCAGGAGTCTCAGGCCCACGGTCTTTGAGAAGCACCTCTGTCTTCTGGGCCAGGCGGAGGGGGCAGGAGGAAGAGGAGCTGGCGGCCAGGCCGCTGGGCGGCTGGGCTGCCTTCTGCCAGCCTGTGGTGTGGGCCTCAGCATGCAAGGCGCTGGCCCACACCCCACCCAGGCAGGCAGGCAGGAAAGCGAGGGACGCTGGCCCTTTCCTGCGAGGGCCACCACCAGGACAGCGCCCAGGCTCAGAGGGAGAGGGCTGGGGGGGTGGCCACAGGCAGGAAGGTAAGCAGAGGGCTCTCAATAAAGGGACACAGCAAAACAAGGTGAGGAAAGACAGGGAGACGACAGAGACCAAGGGGAGCTGATTCCCTGCTGGGCAAGCCACAGAAATCTGTCTCCTTAAGCTCCACATTCCAGAACATCAGGACGCCCGTCCTAAGAAAGCTCTGAGAACAACTGGACTCCTCAGGGCGAAGGAAGCCGGTTCCCGGTGTGGGGCTCGAAGGAGGAAGGGGCAGAAATAAACAGGAAAGGAGATGAGAGGATAACAGGGGCCAGAGGCCCAGAGGCTCCAAGCCCAGCTCGGCAGGGGAGGGAGAGACAATATCCCTTTCACATCCACAGGGCAGATCCAGGCCCTCCTGCCACGAAGTCCTCGGCGGGAGTTCTGTCCGGGGCAGACGGCTGTGCGGGGGCTCCCGGCAGAGCGGAGGGCGAGGGCCGGGGTGACGGAACACGACGAAACGGGGAACCGGCACAGACGGAAGAAAGCACAAGGAGGGGCCGGAGGGGTCTTGAGGCGCTGCCTTCGCTAGCAACTAGCCACAACCTCCTAGGCGACCAGGGACACGTTCGGAGCTGGGGCCACAGAGAGGTAAGGATGCCGAACAAGACTGGCCGCTGCGCTTCCACTCCGCCTCCATCCCCGGGCAAACCTTCTGCTCGGTGGAAGGCAGGGCGCAGGCACACGCACCGGAGTGCCCCGGTCACCAGGGACCGCGTCTGCACCGCCAGCTCAGGGGACGAGAGGATCCCGGGCCGGTGAGAAGAGGAACACTGTTTTCCACGTACTCTGCCCGACTGCCACGCCACACAGCCACACGCTCGCCCACACGCACAATCCCACATTCCAGACTGGGGCTCCAGCCCACCACACGCTCATTTCGTGCCCTTGGGGACCCGACAATTCGGAGCCTCACCCAGGCTGTTCCCGCCGCAAGCCTGTAGGATCCGCCGGGCTCGTTTCTTAGCATCTTCCGGGAAGCTGGGGCTGTCCAGGAGGTTCGGGTAGGTGCAGAGGGCCATCACCTGGGGGAACAAGGTGCAGGCTGGGCTCCCAGCACCCACTCCCAGGGCCCAGGAGGGGCACAACAGACACTGCGCAGGGGACAGTAGGAAGATGACAACTCCAAGGCACAGTGCTGCAGCACACCTCTCCGCAAGGGCCCCGTCGGCGGAGCTCAGGGCTGGGTGGGAAGGACACTGGGCTCTCTGCAGGAGAAGGGGAGATGCCGGGAGCCAGGACGCACCATGACCTGGGCTTGGGGCCAAGCACGGACCGCCGGGAGAGCACCCAAGGAGTGGAGCGAGGCTCTATCAGCCCCCGGCCCCAGGGCGTCCACAAAGGACCGTGCACCGAGGCACAAGGACCAGGGGTCTCCTGGGCAGGGGGGCCAGGGCTGAGTGCACAGGCGAAACCCAGGTGACAGGAACAGGGCTGCACAGACCCCTCCTTACTCACAGCCTGCGCTCCCCTCCAGGCCCTTGGTCTCCCCCAAGCCCTGGGCCCACTTTCCTTCCCAGCTGAAAAACCGGGCCAGCTTCCTCATCTCTGTAACAGAGAAAATCACCCTAACCTCACAAATTAAGAGGATTAAGCAAGGAAATGTGTGCAAAAGTGCCAGTAAAACCCAGCTCACTGGGCAAGTGTAAGCTGGTGGCTTAGGAGCTGAGCCAGGTGTGCTGGGGGGTCGGGGCTCAGGGCTCGGACACCAGCCAGGGGACTTCAGCTGTGCCAGCTCTGGAGCTTGTCTTTTCTTCCCTGCCTGCCCCAGTCCCAGGGACACTCGTGCGATTAGAGGGGTGTGCAAAGGCTGGAGGCAGCCAGCACCTGGAGGAGATGCCGGGCCTGCCATGGCTGGCAGTGGGGCTGGATTTGGGATGCATCTGCCGGCCAGGAAAGGCTGTGGCCTGTTCTAAGCCTCAGGCACGTGGGGGGAACCTCTGCCGAGAGAGGCCACTTCCGGCCCCTCCTCTCCAAAGCCCACACTTCCAGGATAATCGGGGCCTCTGACCTCCCCACGCCCCCATGTCCCTGGCAAGGCTGCTCTGTTTGGTCTCATGTATTTCCTCATCCTGGGCCCAGCCTGGGACTCTGTGTCCAGGGCAGCTGGCCTGCTCTGAGGGGCAGGGGCAGGGGCTGCGGGAGGGGGCGCAGTGCACACGCCTCACACCAGCGGCAGCCGCGGCGCCTCTCCCTCGTGAGCTGCGTGAACTCCCTCAGGGGCTATGGGCTGAGGCCCCCGGCCCTTCTCAGCCCTCTGGCCCAGAGAGCAGGACAGGGAAAGAGAACAGGGGTGCACAACGCTCAATGTCCCTGCCCACCCCAGCCTGGGAACCTTAACCACATTTTGGTCTAAAACAGGCCTCAGTCCTTCTCCCAGAAAAAGCTGTCCCACAGCTGGTCTCCTAGTCCCCCGCCTCCACGCAGGCTGCCCTGAGGCTTCTGCCCTGCCCGCCCCCCTGCAGCCCACCACTCCCCAGTTCTGGCCCCTGTGGCACCTTTGTGGCTGGTGCTCAAACGAAAACACTGACACTCGCCCCTCCTGGAGCCCCTGGGAGGGAGCTGGGTCACTCTGGAGGCCACCAGAGGAGCAGCACTCACACTGGCTGCCAGCCCCCTGTGCTCTTATGCTGGCGGGGGCTCCGTCACCCAAGGCAGCATTACCCGAGGCAGCGCTCTGGTGGTCTCCACTGCTCCAAAGCCCCACCGCCCCCCGGGAAGCGGCAGAGTCAACACTCAAACCCAGGGCATCTCCCTGAGAAGCTGCATCATGGCCACCGCCAACACCATCTCCCAGCCCGGGGTCTCTGCCTCTACCCTGGGCTCTTGCCCTTCCAGCCAAGCTCAGCTCCCAGGATACCAGAGCAGCCCCAAAATGGGTTTAGGAATTTCCAACAACCTTGGAAGGGGAGGGGGCCAAGGGAGAGAACCAGAGGGCATCGGGCACCGCCCTGTGGGATGTGGAGCCTGCTGTGTCCTGAGGGGGTGGGACGGACAAGGAGGCAGAGGATGACCCTACAAGCCCATGCCAGCCCCTCCCAGCCTCTGCCCCTTGGGGCCAGCTCACCTGTCGGAGGAAGGTGATGGGCTGCTGGCCCATGGCCTGGGCGTCCCCGATGTTGGCTCGGATGACCTCAGTGAACGGCTTTTTGATGCCCTGAGCAGAGAGAAGGCGACAGGTGGTTACTCAGAGATTCCCGAGGCCAAGCAGTGTTGCCACAGGATATTAATAAGTGGCCCTATTTTGAGCCTTACCAAATGTCAGGCATGGTGCCGAGCCCTCGATGTGCCCCGTCCATTTAACCTTCACAACCACCCCATGCGGAAGAACTAGTATTAATCCCATTTTACAGATGAGGATTTTAAGGCTTCAAAAGGCTAAGAAACTTGCTCAAGGTTACGTGATTGATAAAATGTAAGTACTGCGATTGGAACCTAGGAAGCCAGAGCCAAGAGCACCCTTCCTAACTGCCGTGCTCCACCACCTCCCGCTTTCTGGAAGGCTGCAAGAGCCTTCCCGGGCTGCCAGCGTGTCCGGAGCAGCTGCAGGCCCACAGCCCGACCGTCACTGCGCAGCGCGGGGCCAGTGTGGCGGGAGGGAGGCAGGGTCGGCAGCAGAACACGCCCAGTGTCAGGGACAGAGGGTCCCCGGCTGCCCTGCACCCCACCCCAGGCGCAGCTCTGCCTCGAGGCCTAAGTCAGTGACCAGGGACACCAAGCATGTCCTTGCCTCTGGAAGACACGGAGCACCAGGGAAGGCACAGGGTTATTCTCTTGCAACTCTCGCTTTGCAGAATGAAGAACGTGGGCTGATTTTCACATTTTTAAAAAAAGCATTGAGGATGAAAAGATTGATTGAAGAGCAAAATTGAGGCCACTGCCTGAGCAATGCCTTTAGCACAGAAAAGAGATCAGAGACAGAGGAGCTCGGAGACCCTTGCAATGTCACCGAGGGGACTGAAGGTCACCCCCGCTGCTGCAAGGGCAAAAATGTGGCCTGACAGAGAACCGTGGGCACCTGGAAACATGGGGATTCCACACAGCTCCCTGAAAAATCTAGAATTAGCCACTGGAATCAACAACAGGTTCAAGGACTTCCCGGGCGCTGAAGGATTACCTTAGACAAACAGCTGAGGGCGCCTGGCACGTGCAGACATCATCGGAACACGCCATGACAAGGCGGGAAGCCCTTGCCCAAAGGCACCCCAAACACAGACTTTAAAGCACCATTCTGTGGTTTTGACCCTTGTTTTTTCTCCTTTTCGTGCAACGCAACGTGTGAATAAAAGCAACCTTAGACAACTTGGCCTTTTTAAAATCAGTGATACACACCTTAGGCCAAAACCAGGGCGGCCGAGGCGGGAGGACACCCTGAGCCCAGGAGGGTGAGACAAGCCTGGGCCACAGAGAGAGACTGTCTCTAAAAAACAAAACAAAAAAACCCAGCGGGCTTGAGAGACAAAAGTAGCTGCTGAACAAGTTTCTCTGACTCCAGTTTGCCACCCCTAAGCCTAAAGGAGGTGGGGTGTGCTGAGGGAGACGTCCCAGAAATGGCCTTGTCCTTCATGAATAGGGCCTAAAAGGTATGTTTCTGGAGGAAAAGGGGCCACTGAGATCCCTTGTGCCCCACCCACTGAGTTCTTCAGGGCTGGCCAATGTGGAGAAAGGCCCCCAGGAACAGCCAGAGCAGCCACGGCACCGGGGGAGCCGAGGCGGGGGGCAGAGTGCCCAGCCCACGGGGGCAGGCTGGCGGGGAGGCCCCAGAGAGACCTGGGCTGTGGGCGTGTGGCTCGGGGCTCGTCTCCCAGGCACGAGCCCAGAAGGCTGGGGTGGGGGTGCATGCAGCCACAGAGCCGCTGTGCGCCAAGGGCGGGCCCGACCCACCCCCTGGCACTGGCCGGGGCTCTGGCATGGGGCCCCTTCCAGCCTAGCTGAATCCCCACAGCCCCCAGGCCTAGCCAGCTGAACCCAGGTGATTTCTGTGGCGTGGGCACAGCCCATTCCCCAGCAGGGAGTAAATCTGTCACAGCTGTGGGCCCTGGGCCAGCCGGACACAGGGAGAGAAGCCAGCCTGGAACAGGGCCCTAGATGTTCCCTTCCCGTGCCCCCTCCCGCCTCTGCTCAACAAGTCAGGGCCTGCCCATGCGGAGCCCGGGAACGCCGGGCACCTCCATTCTTGCGTCATGGCTCCCGCAGACTCTGGACACTTTGCTGTGATTGATGAGCCGGGGGGTAGGAAACTGGCTCCCTTCAACGGGGAAAGGAATCAGCCTGCCCAGCCGAGGGCCACCGTACAGAGGAGATGGTTCCGAGCAGACTGCTTCTGGGCACTCAGTCTACACGGGTCATACACAAACGAGCTAGGAAAACACAATGTGCGTGTGTGTGTGTGCGTGTGTGTGTGTGCGCGCGCGCATTAAAGTCCACATGGGCTGGGAAGCACCAAGGCGCCGGGGCAGACTCCCCACAGTGACGCACACAGTGACCTGCCCAGGCCTCACGGGCACACCCGGTGCTGACCTGGCCCCGGCCCAGCCCCCAGCCCCCAGGGCCCTGCCAGGTCAGACAGACTAACAAGCACGTAGCACCCTGGTTTCCTCTCATGGCATTCTAGAGCCCACCTGTCTAATCCACCTGCGCACATCCCACCCAGAGCTCCCTCTCTGGGCGGCACGGAGGGAAGATCCGACCCAGGCCAGGCTTCCTTCCCCCCACTTTGGCTCAGGTAAGAATCAGGGGATTAGGCCTCCAGGGCCTGGGGATGGCGTATTTCAGAGGGTGTTCGCAGGGAGAAGGAAGAGACCTATCATGGTCCTTCCCAGCCCACAGACCCAGCATCACCACGAAGGTCAAAGGGCTGATGGGTGACTTTAACAGGCATAAGGCACAGCAAAGGAAACCGTCAGCAAAATGAAAGGGCAACCTACAGGACGGGACCGCAGCCGGCCCTCCCTAGCCACGGGTTCAGCACTCATGGATTCAAACAACCGTAGATCAAAAACATTTGGAGGCCAGGCACGGTGGCTCACGCCTGTAATCCTAGCACTCTGGGAGGCCGAGGTGGGAGGATCACTCAAGGTCAGGAGTTCAAGACCAGCCTGAGCAAGAGTGAGACCCCCCCCCCCCCCCCCCCCCCGGTCTCTAAAAAAAAAAAAAAAAAAAAAAAAATTTGGAAAAAGAATTGTGTCTGTACTAAACATGTACAGAATTTTTTCTTGTCATTATTCCCTAAATAATACAGTACAACACTTTCCATAGCATTTATTGTATTATATGTAATACATTGTATTATATGTAATCTAGCAATGATTTACAGTGCACAAGGGGATGTGCATAGGTTATGCACAAAAACTACACCACTTTATATGAGAGACTTGAGCATCCTTGGATTTGAGAGAGGTCCTGGAACCAATCCACTCACAGATATGAAGGAACAACTGTATTTGTAAACCACATATCTGATAAGGGATTCCTTATATCCAAATATCCAAAACATCCAAATAACGAACTCATACAATTAAAAAACAAATAGCCTGATTAAAAAATGAGCAAAGGACCTGAACAAACTTTCCAACAAAGACATATAAATGGCCAGCAGATATATGAAAAAGATGCTCAACATCGCTAATGAAATGCAAATCAAAAACTACAATGAGATATCACTTCACACCTGTTAGAATGGATATTATCAAAAAGTTAAAACATAAGTATTGGCAAGGGTGTGGGGAAAAGGGAACCTTTGCATGCTGTTGGCGGAATGTAAACTGGTATAGCCATTATGGAAACCAGTATGGAGGTTCCTCAAAAAATTAAAAATAGAACTGCCAAACCATGCAGCAATTCCACTTCTGGGTATATGTCCAAAGGAAACGAAATCAGTATCTGAAGGGATATCTGCACTCCCTTATTCACTGCAGCACTATTCACAGTAGCCAAGATATGAAATCCACCTAAGTGTCTGTTGACAGATGAATGGTAAAGAAAATGTCGGGGGGTGTATACATGTGTTATATGTACACGTACACACACACACACACACACACACACACTGCAGTATTATTCAGCCATAAAAAAGAAGGAAATCCTACCATTTGCAACAATGTGGATGAACCTGGAGGACATTGTGCTAAGTGAAATAAGCTAGACACAGAAAGACAAATACTGTTCGATCTTACATGTGGAATCTAAAAAAGCTGACTTCATGGAAGCAGAGGGCACAGGGTGGTTGCCAGGGGCTGAGGGTTGGGGAAAATGTTGGTCAAAGGATACGAACTTTCAGTTATAAGATGAGTAAGTTCTGGGGATCTTACAGCACGGTGCAGCATGGTGACCATAGTTAGTATTATAGTTTTATTATAGTATTCTGGTTTACTTGAAAATTGCTAAGAGAGCAGATCTTAAGCATCTTCACCACACACACAAACACACACACAATATGGTAACTATATGTAGTGGAGGATGTTATTAATTTGACCATGGCAATCATTTCTACAGCCATATTAAGTACACAAAGTATACACATAACAAATCATCACATTGTATACCTTTTTTTTTTTTTTTTTTTTTTTGAGACAGAGTCTCACTCTGTTGCCCAGGCTAGAGTGCCATAGCGTCATCATAGCTCACAGCAACCTCAAACTCCTGAGCTCAAGTGATCCCCTTGCCTCAGCCTCCTAAATAGCTGGAACTATAGGCATACGCCACAACACCTGGCTAATTTTTCTTTTTGTAGAGACAGGGATCTCACTCTTGCTGAGGCTGGTCTCGAACTCCTGAGCTCAAGCAATACTCCCACCTTGGCCTCCCAGAGTGTTAGGATTACAGGCGTGAGCCACCGTGCCAGGCCTTTTTTTTTTTTTTTTTTTTGAGACAGTGTCTCACTCTGTTGCGCAGGCTAGAGTGCAGTGGAGTCATCATAACTCATTACAGCCTCAAATTCCAGGGCTCAAGCAATTCTCCTGGCTTACCTCCTGAGTAGATGGGATTACAGGAAAGTGCCACACCTGGCAATACATACAATTTTTATTTCTCAATAAAGCTGGGGGAAAAAAATAGGCACAGTGTAGTTTCCTCCTACGAGGGATATGGCTCTTGTCATTTCACGTGACGTGTGGGTGGGAAGGCTGGATGGATGGCTACTCCCCAGAGAACCACCTTCTCATTCAACAAATATTTATTGATCACCCATGCCCTGGTGACAGGAGTTAGCAACACAGATGTGGCCATCACCCTTCAGAGCTCAGGCTGGTGAAGAATAAGAAGTGGGCACAGGGAAGGAGCAGGGCATGGGAGAGAGGACGTGCCAGGCCCCAGGAGCATCATGTCAAAGGCCACGAGCCTCCTGACCCCACAAGGGCAATGAATGGGGCTGGAACAGGCAGGATGTCCTACAGAGAGCTCCAGAAAAGGCTCCAGAGATAAACCCCCACGAGACCCCATGGTCCCTGAAAACAGGTGCATTTCACAGCTGAGGAAACTGAGGCTCAGCACAAGGTCTGGTCCTGACACAGAAAGAAAAACCAAGCCGGAGAAAACTGGAGGCGCAGCTATACACGCCCAGATTGGGAGATGAGGTGAGAGCTCCCAGGGCGGAGCTTCCTAGCCACTGAAGCAGGAAGGCTGGCTGTAGGCCCCTCAACTCTGGGGGTCTTTGGGACAGTCAACTACACAAGCCAAGATGTGCAGGGCAGAGCAGGGATGAAAACTGAATGAGCTCCAAACAGTACAATTCACGACAGCAGGGCTAAGGCCCAGGCAGGAAAGAGAAAAGCCCACTGAGCACCTTCCCAGATCCAGAGAGACTGGGGGTAAGAAAGGAAGATGGACCTTCACACTTCTTTCCCAGAGCAACTCTCATTAGCTTGAGAACAAAGACTCTTGACGGTTCTAATTAGCTTCTAGCCTCAAAGCACTGTTACTAACATCTCAAACTAGTCTTTAGGAGAAATAAATTGGCCTCATTTTGCCAAGGTGTAAACCAAGGCAAGTATGCTCTGAATGCCTTGCCTGGGGCCCAAAGCACACAAGGCAGAGCCCAGGACAGGAGCACGGTGATTTGGGCAGGGTGGGTGGGTGCAGAGTTACTCCCACTGGAAGACCACCCCACAAAATTTAAAGTTGCGTCTACACTCTATAGAAAATGACCAGTGAGATTTCACCACCTGCACTTGGCACATCCAGGGTTTCCACTCTCAGTTCTGCACTCTGTGTCTTTATCTGTGTTTGGATACAACACGAACTAATGTTAACAGCAGTGATGTCTTCCCCTGTTTGTGAATGTTTTGCCCCGACTGCATGCTACTTTTACAACTGGAAGAAGTCAAGTCATCCCTCTGACTCCACTTGTGCCAATCCCCAATCCCTGCCCCCCATCAAGCAAGGGAAAAAGAAGTAGGTTAAGGAAGAACAGTCAGATCTGTTCAAAACTCCTTTTAATTGCAGCTTAGTTTTAAGTGCTGTTCCCAGTGTACACCAGGATCTGAAAAGCTAAGATAGGCTCTCCCCTTTGGAGCTGCTATCGGGGAGAAGCAGGGCCTCTGTGAGAGCACTCAGCCAGGGCTGGAGCAGAATGGCCCCTTTCACACCCCTTAGGCCACCTCTTCTCCTCCTTCAAGCTCTCCTGTCAGGAAAGCAATAAGAACGGGCAGTCAGCCCAGCAGGCCACCCCAAAGTCAAACACCAGAGCCATGTGTCCAGCCAAACAGCCCGTGCTATTTGCAGAGCGCCTGGTGAAATGACTCCATAGGCAGTACAAAGGCTGCCACCGGGGGTCATCTCAGATCCCCAAGGACATTTTCGAATGGACAAGAAGGTACAAAACTCAGGCCAGGGGGAACCCTGGGCCACCCAGGCCACTTCCCTCCATTTATACACTGGGGAAACTGAGGCCCAGAGCAGATATGGGATTCACCCCACGTCACCCTGTTCACCACAAATCCCAGCCCAACTCATCTCTAACCTAATCCAACCCCTTATAACACCATTCTACTTTTTCACCACTATGGTTCAAGACACAAGTAGAAAACCGAAGCTGTGCAAAGTTAAGGCAAGCCAAAAATAAAAAAGAAATGACTGGGGCAATATGGCTCTCTCAGAAGGCACATTGTTTAAGCTGGCAAAGTGAAGAGCGGCTGTCTCCCAAGGATGAAAGGTTTACGTGAGGCTGTGCTCGTTTGGCCGGGGCTGTATGTCCAGCACCTACAGCCAGGTAGCTGAGACTCATTAAAGTGGGAAGAGGATGAAAAGGGAGCTTGAATGAAAGCACCAGAGAATGTAGGTGGACAGAAAGAACTTCTCAACTAACTCGGGAGTAGGACACGGGGGTGTGGAGCATCTGTCTCGGAAATCAGAGATGCCTCCCGCCTAGTGACCAAGAAATTTGCCCACCTGCGATCATCAAGCCGCACCCCTGCTGGAAATCCTTCCTGGCTCCCCCACTTCCCACCGAAATGCACCATAAAAGCCCCAGCCTGGCCCACAAGACTCCAGTCCACCTTTTCTGTCTCATTCACCTCCCACATCCCTCTGGCAGGCAGTGTTCTAACAGCACCAGCCCCCTTCCCCAAATGCCCAGAACTTCCCAACCTCCTGCCTTTGCTCACAGCACTGCTCCCACATGGAATGCTCTCACATTTGCTGCCTGCTAAAACATCCCACCAATCCTTAAAGAACTGGGGGAGGGGGGCTCAGGCCCAGAGAACAATATGGCAGTCAGCTCCCTGAAAGCAAAGACAGTGCCCCTCTGTCCTTATCATCCTCACACTTTATGGAGCCCACAAGGGAGGTGTTATTTAGCAAAAGGTACAGGTAATTCCTGGAACCCCTGCCAGCCCCGGAACCAGAGAAATCAGTTGTAATGTGATAGACCAGGAACACTTTAATCCCAGCTTTGTTTTAGCAGAGAGACTGTTGCCTCCAGGAGGGCCAGCTCCAGCCTGCTAGGTATTAACAAGAAGCAGAGCAGCAAAACCCTGTGCTCTCTGTCCCTGGCCCACCTCCATGCCAGGGAGGCACAGCAACGGAGCCAGCCTTCTGCGGGCCAAGCTTTAAACTTAGCCCTGCAAGGAGTCGGCAGGAGACACTGAACTGACTTGTCCAGCTCACTGTTTTGAGTCAGCAGAACTGGGTGTCCCATCGTGGTCTCAGCAGGCCATGAGCTCAGCAAACCCCCAAAGTCCCCACGGGAAAGAGGGCCAAGTGTCATGGTTCCCCTGAGGCCTCCTCCGGTGCACTCGAGGAACACTAAGTGACCACTTCACCCCCAAGACACTGGGATTTGCTGCCTCTGAGAGCGAGATCAGGAACGACCCACCCATTCCCATTCTGAGCCAGACCTATCTTGAGCAAGCAGCTGGGTGACTATTTTATCAGCTTCTACAGATCTTAGGAGTGTTTACTTTTTTAGAAAACCCCTCTTGCCTCTCCTTTCCAAATTTCACCCAGGTTAGATCTCGGTTCCCACAGGGGCATCTCTTACGCCCACCCCAGCCACCCTGGTGGTGGGGAGGCAGAAATCACTCCTGGCTGTGTGGTCACTTCACATGAAACTATGAACTCAAGCCACAATCCCGGCCAGTGAGCCGGCCACCAAAGTGAAGAAAGTCCCAGGGGCACCTTACCAGGGCCCCAAAGGCCCAACCCTCTGACTCTCCACCTCGGTGACTGTCCTCAGAAAGAGAAGGGGCCTAAAGGAAGGAAATCTGCCCCATCCTCCTCCATGTCCCACTCGTGTCACACTCAAGACTGGCAAAGACCCAAAAGGCCTCAGACAGACAGACAGAAGCTTGGGGAACAAACCCAACTCTCCCAAGGTACTCCCTCCCTCCCCTCCCCTCCCGCCGCCCCTCCTCCGTTTTACTTTCTTCGAAGCACTTATTCACTATCTGAAGCTCTCCTGTGTATTTTATTCACTTGTTTTCCTCCCTCCAACAGATTTTGGTTCCACGAGGGTAGGACAGGCGCCAACGCGCAGTGCCCGGCAGCTCGGGCCGCTCAGCAACGGGCGGATTCAACTCAACAAGTGAACCGTATTTCAGGCCTTACTTTGGCCGGGCACTGCCGGGCGAGGGGAAGGGGGAGGGCGCGCTCTCGTTTTAGCCCAGCTGGGCTGAATGAAGGAGCCGGCCAAGGGGGAGGAAGCCCGGCGGGAGGACCCGGCTGGGGACAGCTACCGTCCTTCCCTTCATCTGCCGCCCGAGCCTCCCGGGGCCCGCGCTCACCCGCTGCAGCTCCAGCTCGATCTCGCCGGCCTTGAGCACGATGGGTCCCCGCACCGCGTACTCCACCGCCTTCACCTGCGGGTTCATGGACTCGAGCGTGAGGATGCGCTCGCGCCGGCCGCGCTCGGGCCGCACCTTGAGCACGGCCGGGGCCTCGGCGGCCGCGCTGCTCTGGCTACGGCCCCAGGGGCCCGGGGTCCGGGGACTGCAGCCCCGCCGGACCAGCGCCGCCGCCCTCTGCATCGCGCCTGCGGAGGGAAACCCTGGCACACAAAGAGAAAAAGGACAAACGCGTCGCTCACAGTCAGGGCGGGCACCCGTCCCCGCCACAAGCCCAGCCAAGGGCCCTTTCAGCGAGCGGTGCCAGCCTGGCTCCGGGGCTGGGCGCGCATCCCCGGGGACCGGGACCCTCCAGCGCCCGCGCCGCACCCGGCGCCGCACGACCGGGCTTTGAACGGCTGCGCTCAAGCGCGCGCCACGTGCCCGCCGCCGCCGGGCCGCCCCCCGCGCCCCCACCGCGCCCGGCCCGGCGCCCGCAGCCGCATCCCGCGCCGCCCCCCGCCCCCCGCCCCACCCCGCGCCTCGGGCCCGCCCCGCGCCTGCGCGCTGCCTGCCGGGCCTTGCAGTCCTCCCGGCCGCTCGGAGCCGCCGCGGACGCCGGGCGGGACTACAAGTCCCGGCGGGACCAGCGCCGGGCCGGGCGGGGCGGGCTCTCTGTCGCGGCGGGGGGCACCGAGCCGGGAGGGGCCGGGCACGGGCTGTCCCCTCGGCTGCGTCTGCGAATTTGGAGCTGTTTGCAGTTTCGCCCTGGACGTGCGTCCCGCCTCCTCCGCCCTCACCTCCCAACACCTGCAGGGACACGGGCTTCGAGATGGTGCAGTCTTCGCCCCGAGTTTCATCATCCGGGGCCAGACGGCGCCAGCAGCCGCCAAACGGGGCCGGTGGGAAGTGGGGGTTAGAAGTCGGGGACGTGACTATGCCACTCTGCCCCCTTCTGAATGTGTTTCCTTGTCAGCAAAACGGGGACCCGTCCACAGCCTTGGTCTCAGGGCCGGTGTGAGAATTAAAGGACCGTGTACTAGGGGGTCGGACTTTTCCTGACCCCTCTAGCTGAAGCCCTCCCCGCCTCCATCATCACCCTGTTTTATTTCCTACCTGGCATCTGAAATGATCTGTAGACTTTTTACTGGCTTAGGGTCTACCTCCCGTTAACCACGCGAGCTCCAGACGGGTAGGAGCAGTGTCTTTCCTGTTTGTGGCAGTCACAGCACCTCTGATAGTCCCCGGCACATAGGTGCTCAGTAAACATTTGTTGAAGAATGAATGGTCAGCAGAAGGTAGCTATAATTTTTGGTGAAGGTATCTCCAGGCAAGACTTCCTGACTCGCCCAGAGCAAGAGCAGGGCAAGACTAGGAGGTGGTGTAGGACGGTGCAAAGAGCAGGGACAGAAGACGCCGTCTAGTTGAGACCAAAATCTACACAGAGGATGGGGAGAAATCACTTCCCTCTCTCAGCCTCAGATCCTCCGTGTGCAAAATAAATTGGATTAAATGGTCTCTAAGACCTCTTTCTGTTCATGGAAATTCCATGAGTCTAGGTGTTTCAGGCAGCAAAACAGGCCAGAGCTCCTATACCCCAACAAACACACACATTCACAGTAGTTTGGGAAAGTTGGGGAAGGAAGCACTTGATAAGCACCGCAGTGTAGGGGAAAAGGTAGCAGGAAGTCTGGTTTGAACGTACACAGTTGGGTGCAGACACTTAGCTGCCCATCTGATTTAAGCTTCGGCCTTTGTGAAGCCTGCTTCCCTGAAATGCACAGTGGGGTAACAGCTCCGACCTCATGGGGCCCTGGAGAGGGTTCAATAAGGTGACTTTGTAAAAGCCAAAGCTTGGAGCCTGGTGCTGTGAGTCACTCTTGTTCATCCTTGTCAAGAGAATACCATATACTTTGATTAAATAAATTGATTGCCAATAAAGGGGGAAAAGGAGTGGGAGAACAACAGAAACCAAAGATATCCTGAGTATTCCTGTTAGTGAACTGGCTTGGCCCACTGAGGGCCCTGGAAAGTTATTTGAGCTTCTCATTTACTGGTCCCACCCCCAGCACCTGTGTCTACACTGGCTCCTTCCCTGCCTCTGTCTCAATAGCCAGGTATTCGGTCTCCAGGTAAAACATTCTCCCACAGTAAGCCTAGCTCCTCCGATAACTCCACCACCTTTGTCGTTATCACCTGCTCTGCCCAGTTGGGGAGACACAAAAACACATCTCTCTACCTCCAAAACATGCCTAACCTTGACCTGCATATGTTGTAAATGCAGTCCCTTGCTGTCCACACATGGGTCAGTACACCATGTTCTTCCTGTTGTCTCCATCACTGATCGGTAGGGACAGGGGAACTGGGAGGGAGGGCTTAGAGAGGTGATCACAAATCCATTTGCACAACTGGGGAAAACACGGAGCACACAGCTCACTTACGCAGGCTCTCACGCCATCATCGTAAAAAACAAAAACAGGTAGTTAGTGTTCCTAATATGTTCTCTGCCAACCTGTCTCTCTGAGACTGTATACGAGAAAAGCTCCTTTGCTTTCTTGCGAACCGCATTTTACAATTTGCAGAGCACTTTCTGGCCCAAAAGTACAGGCAGTATTGTCCCCGTTTTGCAGATGAGGCTCAGAGAGGCTAAGTGACTTGTTCAGGTCGCACAGCTAAGTGGAGAGCAGGAGTTGTAATTCCTAACCCAGTGCTACAGCCCACACAGACAGGGACCAGTCTCGTGTAGCTCTCTGGGTGTGGAAATTTGAGCTGCCTGTTGCAATGCGCTGAGCCTTTGAAAAGTTTTTGGATAGTAACTGTGATAAGGATGGTGGTAATAGCATGAACTGTTCTTGTATTTTGCTCCCTATACCAGGTGCAGGTGGGTAGAAACTGGCTCCTAAATATTAAAGATAAAACCTGATATGGTTTGGATGTTTGCCCTCCAAATCTTACGCTGAAATTTGATCCCCAGTGTTGAATGTGGGGCTTGCTGGGACATGGTCAGGTCATGGGAATGAATCTCTCATAAATGGCTTGGTTCCCTCCTCAAGTGAGTTCTTGCTTTATTGTGTAAAAAAGAGTGTGGCACCACGTCCTCTCTTTGTCCTTCTCTCACCATGTGACACGCCTGCTCCCATTTCACCTCCCGCCTTGGTTAGAGGCTCCCTGCAGCCTCACCAGAAGCAGCAGACACTGGCACGATGCTTCTTGTACAGTCTGCAGAACCATGAGCCAAACAAACCTCTTTTCTTTATAATTTACCCAGTCCCAAGTCTTTTCTTTATAGCAATGCAAAACGGACTAAAACAAAACCTGATTGAAATGCTGGTGAATGCCCTTCCTGTAAACTGGATGAGAGCTTGTCTACCCGCACAGCTGGGGGAGTCATATGTTTTCAAGACGTGATATCCATCTTCATTCCTTAATTCAACAAGTTTTTCTTGGGCACTGGGTTATGTTCTGGGACTATGAGGAGTCAAACAGACCATCCCTACCTGTGTAGAACATAGTTTCTTAGGGAAGGCGGACGTTAATTGGGTAATCAAACACATAAACGTGATTACAAACTGTTGACTGCTGGGGAGAAAAAGGATGAAAATTTATGATCCAGCAGATGTCTGAGTGAAGGTTTTTCGAATGAAGTGGCCCATGAGCGGCCCCCAGCCCCAGCCCTTGGGAGGATGGGGACAGCAGTACTGGCCAGCGTGGAGCTGCCTGAGCTTGCAGGCGTGCCCAAGTGAAGGAGCATGCGCTCGGTGACCCGGCAAGGCAAGGCGTGAGAGTCCAGCCATGCCCATTGTTCCAGGGCTTCCCAGCAAGTTGCCTGAGGTTGCAGCCTGCAGCAGTTTTTCTCTCTCTGCCCAGTCCTGCTTTCTCCTACTGCTTCTTGTAGAAATTAATCCCTAAGATCCAAATTGCACCTCGCGGCGCAGCCCACCTCCGTGTCAGTGGTGAGACGCGACGGACAGCTTTCCAGGCCAGCGACTGCTGAAGGCCTGGAGATCTGAGAAATTCCAAGAAGGCCAGAGCGATTGCAAGGCAAACAGCGAAGGACCACAGGGATGGAGGACACAGGTCAGAGAGGTGAGCAGTGTCAGGCAGGCAGGCCAGGGCTTGTGTGTAAGAATTCTGGTCTTCATCCTAAGAATGATTAGAAGCCTCTGGAAGGCTTAAAGTAGGGGAGTGACATGATCAGATTTATATTTTAAATTTTGCCGCATGGAGGCTCGGTTGGAGGAGGCTACGGAGGGTGCAGGAGGATAAATGTGGCCCCAGCCAGGTCCGATGTTGGCCTAGATGAGAGGGTGGGGGATGGGACGCGGACAGGCTCTTCCGCATCCCCAGCACCTAGCGTGAGACCTGGCACACAGGTTCTCAGTAGTCGTTGTTGAATGAATGAGGAAGTAGATCCTACTAGGTCCATGTTCTCGAGGTATTTGCAGTCCAGCAGACGGGTGGAGTGTAGTAAGTGTGGTAAAGGCAGCCCCCAAGAGCGCAGACCAGCCAGTCTTGGAGGCAGGGGGGCTGTTCCTAAACAACCACAGAGCAGAACAGTGAGGCCGTCTGCTGCGAAGAGCAGGTGGGCGTTGCGGAGCTGCACTGGGGGTGGGCAACTGCCCAGAACACCAGGTCATGCTGGGCCGGGGGCTTGGGTGACGCTTTCAAAGGTAACTCTTAGTCCCTTGCCCCCAAGGACACTTGGGAAGCCCAGCAGAAGTTAGTGGGCTCTCAATAATCACATGCCTTAGCTCACGGTCTAGGGGCAGTGATTCGAAAGTGGCCAAGGATCACCTGAGTGTTTGCTTAAAATACGGATTCCAGAGTCTTGCCCCAGACTTTCTGGTTCTGAAATTCTAGGGCAGGTTTGGCCCAGGAATTTTCCTTTAATTAGGATCCTGATATGCACTAAAGTTTGAGAAACACAGGTGCAGGACCCGGCTGGGCTTGTCACGGTGGGAAGAATCCAGATCAGGAAGGTCTGAATTCTGGTTCCAAATTTGTTATTAATCCCACGTGTGTGACCTTGAGCCAGGGCCCTCCCCCTTTTCAGCAGTCGCTTCCTTGTCTGCAGAACAGCCCGGACTTCCACCAGATTCCTAGTTCCCTGCTCTTCTGAGATGCTTGAAGACATTACAGCCCCCTCCTCCAAACCGACGGATCCTCCTGTTGTCAGCGGCAGGCTCTACTCATGGAGCCTTGGTTTCCGCACCTGTCAGCGACAGTGACAACGCTATCTGCCCCTGAAGGTTGCTGAGAGGATTAGAGATGGTATTTTTAAATTTTATTTTTCTTATGGATATTTGGGTAAATTAGAAAGTCTGAAAACAGTTATTTTAGGAAAAACTCAAACCGTGTTTTTCCTCTGCTCTCACACCACCACAAGAATCAACACAAAAGACTTCTGTGACCAACTGTGGGTTTTTTTTCCCCTACCACCGAGCAGCAGACGGCAGCTGGGTATCCTCCACTCCAACCCCAACATTATCTGCCTGGGGTGGTGTCAGATCCCACAGGCCGAGCGCTCAGAACCCAAGAGGCACCCCCTTCAGACACCAGTCACAAGTCTGAGCCCCCCGGAACTTACGACCAACGGGCTTCAAGTTGGGGTTTCCACACCCCTCCCTCTTTGGGTTCTATTGATCTGCCGCAGCGGCTCACAGAACTCGGGGAAACACTTACTTTTGCCGGCGGATTAGAAAGGACACAGACGAAGAGACGCGGAGGGCGAGGTGTGGGAAGGGCACAGAGCTCCGAGCCCTCCCAGGTGCGCCACCCGCCAGGAGCCTCCTCGTGTGCAGCCATCCAGGAGTTCTCCAAACCCTGTCGCTTTGGGTTCTTATGGAGGCTGCATTACATAGGCGTGATTGACAGCCGTGTAGAGATGCGATTGGACAAAAACCGCATGATCTAAACCCAGCAAGGCTTGTCCTTTTAGACTCTTCCTGGCCTCTCTGCAGCATTCCTTCCTCGAAGGTGTGGGACAGGACCCTCTCAGGAATGAGGGTCTTTTGACCCACAATCAGATTAGAGTCCTGCCTTGGGCAGGTGGAAGGAGGGCGGGAGAAGATCGGAGAGAGAAAGAGATTCTGTTTCCTGAGGCTGCTCCCGAGGCCTGAAGTTTCCCAACGTTACCGCAAAGGACAAGCGCTGTAGGCGTTACTAGTCAGGAACTGGGGCTTAAGGTATTTGCAAAGTTTTAGGAAATAAAAAATTTTTAAAATAAATTTGAAAAAATAAATATAGAATTGCCACATGATCTAGTGATTTCATTTCTGGGTATATACACAAAAGAATTGAAAGCCAGGACTTAAAGACATTTGCACACCAATGTTTATAGCAGCGTTATCACAGTAGTCAAAAGGTGGGAACAACCCAAACGTGCATTGGCAGATGAATGGATAAACAAAATGTGGCATACACATACCATGGAATATTACACAGCTTTGCAAAAGGAAGTTCTGACACATGCTACAACATACATGAAACTTAAAGACATTTGTTAAGTGAAATGTCAGACACAAAAGAACAAATACTGTATGAATGCACTTATGCGAGGTACTAGGGTAGGCAAATTCATAGAGACAGGAATTAGAGCAGAGGTCACCAAGGGTGGGGAAGGGGCAGCTGTTGTTTAATAAGTACCTAGTTTCAGTTTGGGACAATGAAAATGTTTAGAGATGGATGGTGGTGATGGTTGCATAATAATGTGAATGTACTTAATGCCACTGAACTGTACACCCCAAAATGGTTAAAATGGTAAATTTTAGGTATATTTTACCACATTAAAAAAATGAACAGGGATTTTCCTACATAACGCGAGATAATTTTAAAAGGGAGACAATGTAAATCTCAAGAATGTTTATGGCCTTGTTTCAGAGATGGCTACTGTGCCATTTCTGGGGGTGTTAGGAGGTATTTTCTGGGGACATCTCTCCATCTCTCTGTCTCTCTCTCCCCACCCATTTCCTCTCCCTCTCTGTCCCCCAGCCTCTCTTTTCTCATGTTTTTCTTTCTAAATGAGGGGCTCTTTTTTTTTTTTATTTAGGCTCAAATTTCTAGGGGAAGGTTAAGGAAATTTCATTGAGGTCCCACCTGCTGTGAGTCTCTTGGAAGCAAATCATAGCGTCTGTACCAAGCAAATATGAGTTGAGGTGAGCTAACAGCCAGCATGCGTGTATCAGCAAGCATTCAACGTGACGCGCAAAGTGGGTTAAAGATAAACCTGTGATACTAAGCTAAGCTATACACAGGCAACTGGCATGTTAAACATTTATGTAACTTATGGAGATTGAAATTAAATAAAGACATTTTACAAAAGTGGTATTCACACTTCAGTATTGCATTAATGACATTCCAAGGCAGAGGTGGACATGTTTAAGTATTAACAGCCCACCCAGCCAAACGCAGGTGGGACTGGAGAATGAGGAGAGGGAAAGGTGAAGAGTGAAGGAGAAAGAGCAATTGTATCAGCTTCGTGAACAAATAAAGCCTTCAATGCAGAGTGTTTGTTTTTCCACATTCCTTGATTTCTGGCTTCCTGGTCTTGCAGGGATGTGAGGGCTCTTTACCTTTTCCTGGTGCGCATGGAAGACATGTGGGAGTGATTTCAGAAGCAGCCCCCGGGGCTAAGACAGAGAGATCCTTAGCAGTGAACCCAGTGACCAGCTGTTGAGTGCCCTCAAACACACACAAAATATTAAGCAATGGCTCAAATCAGTGTTTCCAGTTGGTTTACTTGTGAAGTTTTCACAGATATTTTCATAAAGCCACAGATTCTTTTATCTAGCAAAGTTCACAAAATAGTTTTGGGGCCGGGCGCGGTGACTCACGCCTGTAATCCTCGCACTCTGGGAGGCCGAGGTGGGCGGATCGTTTGAGCTCAGGAGTTCGAGACCAGCCTGAGCAAGAGTGAGACCCCATCTCTACTAAAAATAGAAAGAAATTATATGGACAGCTAAAAATATATATAGAAAAAATTAGCCGGGCATGGTGGTGCATGCCTGTAGTCCCAGCTACTCGGGAGGCTGAGACAGGAGGATCGCTTGAGCCCAGGAGTTTGAGGTTGCTGTGAGCTAGGCTGACGCCACGGCACTCACTCTAGCCTGGGCAACAGAGTGAGACTCTGTCTCAAAAAAAAAAAAAAAAAAATAGTTTTGGGACCTAGAAATTTAGGAGAAATAATAATTATGCAATACCATGAGCCCTTCTGTTTTGTAGATCTCTTTTATTGTTTTATTTTTTGAATTCTTGTTCTTATTCATTCTTCAGACTCTGTGTTTTAAGAAAGGAAATCTGTTTCCTATCTTATGACTGAAAAAACAGGCAAAAATATTTACCTAGAATATTAATCTGTGATTTGTGTTTAGCACCAGGTACACCTGGCAAGAAGCTTTCTTTATTAGCAATATTATGATTACGTTATAGCTATAATATTTCTTGAACATTTTTAATGTGCAAAGTACTTTATTGCATCATCTTGTAGATACCTTAGAACAACCCTATGACAAACTTACTATTATTGCCTCCATTATACAGGTAGAAAAACTGATGGTCAGAAAGGTTGTGCTACTTGTGAAGATCACAGAGCTAAGTGTGACAAAGCTAAGACTTGGACTTAGGACTCCATGGGTTAAGTGCTCAGTCCCACAAGCTGCCCCCACTTCAGACACATACACAAGTGGGGCCACAGGTCACCCACACTTCTGCCCAGCCAACTCAACATTCCAGAGTTCCCATGACCACCCCTAGTTTCAGCAGTTCCCTAGAATGACTCACAGAGCTCCAGAAGGTGCTGTAACTGTGGTTACAATTTTATTATAAAGGGTAAAACTCAAGGACAGCCAAATGGAAGACGTGTATAGAGCACGGCGTGGGACGGGGCGGGCACGGGGCTTCCGTGCCAGCCTCCCAGCTCTCTGATGTGTGCACCGGCCCTGAGTGTAGCTGCAACCACAATCGCAGCAATGCTGGTTCCCCGTTTGTGTATTTCCCTGTGTGTTTGCGTTACGGTCTAGTGGTCTCATTTCAAGGCGAAGGACTCCCCTTCCCGTTTCCAGTAGGGCAGATCTAGTAATAATGGACTCCCTCAGCTTTCATTTATCTAGAAATGCCTTAATTTCCCCCTTGTTTTTGAAGGATATAAAATTCTCAGCTGACAGGTTTTTTCTTGCAGCATTTTAAACACAGTCACGTGCCACATAACATTTCATTTAAGGACAGACCACATATACAATGGTGGTGCCGTAAGATTATAATACCGTATTTTGACTGTATCTTTTCTATGATTAAATATGTTTAGATACACAAATACTAGCCATTGTGTTACAGTTGCCTACAGTACCCAGTACAACAACATGCTGTACCTGTCCCAGCTGAGAATAGGCCGTAGCATACATAACACCATGCATGTTTTCTCTGTCTTTCAACAGTTCGATTATAATGTGTCTCGGTGCAAGTCTATTTGGATTTATCCTCCTTGGAGTTTATTGAGCTTCTTGAATTGATGTAATTATGTCTGTTCTCAAACCTGGGAAGTTTTCAGCTATTATTTCTTGAAATAAGCTCTCTCCACCTCTATCTTCCTCATCTCTCTCTCTTTTTTTTGAGGAGAAGGAAAGAGGAGTTTATTAATTTGCTGGCAGATGAGGAGGATGGGACTCCTGTCTAAAATGCCATCACCTTCCTAATTAAAGGGACCACATTCAGCTTTGGGCACTTGCTGTTCAACTACAGTTGATGATTCTCATCTCTGCCTAAGACAATCCTCAGACCTCCCCCAGGACAAAGAACAAAGGGCATCCCTCTGGCCGGAGGGAAGGATGCAAGTTTTAGTTCTCCAAAAGGAGTGGGGTATGTTTAAAGAGACAGAAAATATTTTTGCCATGTTTTTCAGACCATTCCTTCTGTTACGTATTTCCCACTGTCAATATTATCCTCCCACATCTATGGGAGGAGGGGCGACTCCCCTACTACACTGTGACATTTATTCACAGGGTAGTGAGCCCTGTCCATGGCACTCTTTCTTGTTGGACTAGTTACATAGCACATAACAGTATGATGCTTCAAGCCGCTGACCCTTAGATCACTGACCCTAAGGGCCACTGATCCCATGACCCTTAGGATCAGTGATGAACAAGGCAAGCATTGTCCCTGCCTTCCTAGTATAATGGGGAAGAAATATTTAAAACACAGTAACGTGCTGAAGGAATTCAGAGAAAGGAAAGAGACTACTCTAGAGTCTTGCTGGTCAGAGGTGCAGCCCATCGACCAGCAGCACCAGCGTCGCTCTGAAGTCTGTTAAAAATGCATAATATTGAAGACACCCCTCCAATAAAAATCTATATTTTAATGAGATCCTCGGGTAACTCCTATTCATATTAATCTTTGAGAAGTGCTACTCTGGAAGTTTCCAGAGATGATAGGCATTGAGTTGTTTTTCAGGATTTTCTGTAGACTTGGGAAAGGAAGAAGCATATTCCAGGTGGTGAGGGCCCCAAGGGAAGGTTCTGAGTTGGCAAGGGGGCATTTCTGGTCTCCAGGCCAGCAGTAATGCTAACCAAGCAGTGTTGACTGCTTACTGTCAGACACTGTGCTAAGTGCTTTATACAGGGACTCTCATATGATCCTCGTAATGCTGTTAGGGAGGTGCATTATTACTGTTCACCCATTTTATGGATAAGGAAACTGAGGTATGGAAGGGTTAAATAACTTGCTGAAGGGACTCACTGACAGAGCTGGGCAGACAGAATTGGAAACGCCTTCTGTAGCACTCCAAGTTGTCCACAAACACCTCCACCCACACATGAGAGCCAAAACCACAGCTTCCAGCTCTCTGCACCGAGCAAAAAGCCTGTCCCAAGGTTCTACACCTCAGCGCTCTCTGAATGGCCCATAATGTGTTTACTGATCCACTTAATGGAGTCCCCTAAGTCCTCTAAGCTCTGTTCACTTTTCTTCAATCTTGTTTCTTCTTGCTCTTCAAATTCAATAATTTCAAATGACCTGTTGTCAAGCTTGCTGATTCTCTTTTCTGCCTATTTGAGTCTACTGTTGAACCCCTCTAATGATTTTTTCAATTCAGTTATTGTATTTTTAGCTTCAGAATTTCTGTTTGATTCCTTTTTAAAAGATAACCTCTTTCTCTTTTTTTTGTTTTTCTCTTTCTTTTTTTTTTTTCTTTTCTTTTTTTTTTTTTTGAGACAGAGTCTCAATCTGTCACCCTGGCTTAGATCGCTGTGGTGTCATTGAAGCTCATTGTAACCTCCAACTTCTGGGCTCAAGTGATCCTCCTGCCTCAGCCTTCCAAGTATCTGGGACTACATTTGTGTGCCACGACGCCTGGCTCATTTTTTCTTTTTTTCTTTTTTCTTTTGAGACAGAATCTGGCTCTGTTGCCTGGGCTAGAGTGCCATGGCGTCAGCCTAGTTCACAGCAACCTCAAACTCCTGGGCTCAAGCAATCCTCCTGCTTCAACGTCCTGCGTAGCTGGGACTACAGGCGTGTACCACCATGCCCGGCTAATTTTTTCTATATATTTTTAGTTGTCTGGCTAATTTCTTTCTATTTTTTAGTAGAGACAGGGGTCTCACTCTTGCTCAGGCTGGTCTTGAACTCCTGACCTCAAGCGATCCTCCTGCCTCGGCCTCCCAGAGTGCTAGGATTACAGGCGTGAGCCACCGTGCCAGGTCCTCTATTTGTTGACACTCTCATTTTATTCATACATTGTTTTCCTGGTTTCCTTTAGTTCTTTGTCTTTTTTATCCTTTAAGTAGCTCTTTGAGCATATTTAAGACAGTTGTTTTAAAGTATTTGTCTAGTAATTTTGGTATTGGTGTTTCTTCAGAGATAGTTTCTGGAGCTTTATTTTGGTTTTTTCGATGGGCCATATTTTAATGTTTCTTTGTATGTCTTGTGATCGTTTGTTGAAATTTTGGCATTTGGGAAAACATCCACCTCTCCGGATGTTTACAGACTGGCTCCATGCGGCAGAAGACCTTCATTAATTAGCCTGTTGCGAAGGCTTAAGGTTTTCTCAGCCCTTTTCTAGGCATGAGTCTTCCCTGGGCCTGTGTGTATGCTCTCCCCCCAACTTCCCCACATACACGGTAATTCAGTCAGTAATTTCGTATTCCTCCATCAGTAATCCCTTGTCCCAGGCATCTGCAGGTCTGTAGTCCCTGGTAGCTTTGATAAGCCGTGCCTCCTGCTTCCTGAAGCTCTTCCTAGCCTGAGCGGTGTTGCATTTGGCCATCTGAGCTCCAAATTGACCTTTACAGGTTAGAACATTGGAAATTAGGCCCACTCTGCTCTCTGGTTCAAAAAAGTGAATTAGAGACTAGGACACTGCTTCCTCTAAGCCACACCATACCAAGCTAGGAGGAACAAGACTGAGTAAAAATGCTGTAAAACTTCCATTTTGAATGTGGCTTTTTCTTGAGTAGGCATTCACTTGGTTGCTGTAGATCTATGACTGATTTCCAGAGCTCTTATTAAGTTGCTTTGGCCAGTTTCTAGTTGTTTATTTAATGTTTCCATGGGGAAACAAGGGCCTGGAGCTTTCTAGTCTACCATCTTGCTGACATCACTCCAAACATCTTTTTAATCATGCGTGACCAACAGTGCATAAATTCTCTGTGGTCTCCATCAGGCTGGCAATAGGTGAAGTGGAATAAGCCAGGGCTTGCCAAGGACACTGGTATCCTTATCTCTCCCACGCTATGACAAGGCCAGAATGTCAGAGCCCAGAGGGCCCTGCAGTTATCCAGCCCCACCCACTCTGTAAGGATAGGGACCAATGGGGCTATTCCTGCGATTTGGCCCATCAGCCAGTTGAGATCTGAAATGAAATATTTCTCTTTCCCACTGCAGGAATAAAATCAGCTATCCACATCGGCACAGCTTTGCAGTTTGCCATGTGCTTTCCCCTTAGCCCTCTCACTCCATTTGCCAACACCGTTGAGAAGTGGGCGCCATCAATCTGTTACACAGATAAGGAACCTGGGACTGGAGAGCTTAGAGTTTCTCTGGGAACACAAGTTATCTAGTGGCAGAGTCAGAACTTCCAAGTGGAAGACTGTGTCTGTGCCGTGATGGAATGGGCTGTCATTCTGCCCATGGCTGAAGTCACGTACTCAGTCATGTGGACAGAGGGCACACTGTCTCCTCCTGAAGGTGACGGAGAGAAGGATTGGGGAAGCCAGATCCCAGGGCAGGAAAGGAAGATGGCCCTTTCAGGACAGTTTCTGGTGGATGATACAGCAGCGATGCAGACGGGTCCCAGACGGATGAGGCCAGGAGCTGCTGGTCACAAGCTCCTTCCCTACGAGGGTAAAGAAAAGTGCCTGCTCATGAGCTGAGAGCACAGTTTACAAGAATGCACTGAAAAGTCTTTCTATACTTAGAAAACTAGTGTCTTGGTCTTCCAGCTGCAAGGCCTTGGCTCCGGCCCCTAGCTTTTCTTTCTTGCCTCAGACTTGGGTACCCAGCTCCCTGGATTAGAGAGTTGATTATATACGGTTTGGCCACAAACAGAGAACTCCCCTTTCGTGCTGCCTCAGCGTACAGCTGTTCTCAGCTTTAGGAGAATTTGGGTAAACAGAATAGACAAAAATAACATATGTGAGAAAAAGGCAAATCTTACAAAGACTGGTAAGCTTGTAATCTTGTGCTAGTAATCTTGTAATCTTGTATTAGTCTAGGTATCTAGGACCTTGTTACAGTCAGGGCCTCTCGGAGATCAAGAAATGCTTCAGCCAGTTCCATTGGCTGAGGTTTACCGTCTAGGGAGAAGTCCAAAGGAGGGTATAACAAGCGTGGTCCTTTTTTTTTTTTTTTGAGACAGGGTCTCACTCTGTCGCCCTAGGCTGGAGTACAATGGTGTCATCACAGCTCACTGCAGCCTCAAACGATCCTCTTGTCTCAGCCTCCTGAGTAGCTAGGACTACAGGTGCCCACCACTGTGCCCAGCTTATTTTACTTTATAAACTTTAATTTTTTTACTCTTTTTTAATTTTTTTTTTTTTTTTTTTTTTAGAGACAGGGTCTCGCTCTGTTACCCAGGCTGGAGCATAATCATAGCTCACTGAAGCCCTGAACTCCTGAGTTCAAGGGCTCTTCCTTCCTCAGCCTCCTGAGTAGCTAGGACTACAGGTGCATGCCATCATGCCTGGGGCATGATGTAGTGATGGGGACTCACTGTGTTGTCCAGGCTGGTCTTGAACTCCTGGCCTCAAGAGATCCTCCTGCTTTGGACTCCCAAAGTGCAGGTATTACAGGCATGAGCCACTGCACCCGGCCACATTTTAATTTATTTATATATTTAGTAAATTTTTCATGTGAAAAATTTCAAACTCATATAAAAGTAGGATACTCATATACCTACAATGTAGATTAAACTACTAACACTTTTGCAATATTTTGTTCATCTCTATGTAATACAATTCATCAAATCAAATCGAAGATGCCATTGATTGTAAGACACTCCATTATTTTATGTAACAATAGAAAAAGAGAAAACATTGCTATTTAATTGCTAGATACCACTGACTTCTAGGATAACATTCTAATTTCAGGGATATTAAAATATTTTTAAAGTGTATCTAAAGACTATGCATTGTATGATTACGTTTATGTGAAGTTCTAGATCTGGTAAAACAACCTATGGTAAAAGACATCAGAACAAATGTTCCCTGGGTATGGTGGGAGAGGGAACTGACTTGGGAAGAGGCAGGAGGAAATTTTCTGGGGAAAATATTCTTTTAATAGGCCAATGGTATTTGTCAAAACTCATTTAACTGTAACTCTTAAACTCTATTCATAATTCATAATACTGTAAGTATTATACCTCAATTTAAAAATTAAAATACCAAAATATGACTTGGAATGAATATTTTTTTGCTAGAGCATTTTAAAGGAAATTATAGTAAATTCTTCAATATATTTCTCCAAAACTAAGAATACCATTATGTCACACCTGTACATTTAATAATACTTTCATCGCTTCTCGTCCACATTCAATTTTCCCAAAATGTAATTATTGTATATTTCATTTCATTATTGTTGTTTTTAAACTTTTTATTGTTAAATAAAACACAGATATGAAAAACTACACCAAACATACATATAGTGAATTATTCCAAGGTGAGCACCTTTGTAACTGCCATTTAGGACGGACGGGAGGTAGAAGTTTCCTGCTGCCTCAGAAGCTATCCACGTACGTCACCTCAATCACAACCATCCCTACCATAAAGTTACCACAATTCTGAGCAAGATTCCTGAGTTTTGGGGTACTGATGACAGGCTGGGTTTTTTTATGGCCTCAGTCACAGTCAGATACATAATTTTGGCTCCTATTTTCTTTTCTTGAATATCTTAAATATGTTATTCTAATTTCTTTTAGCGTGAAAGATTGCTGTTGAGAGTCTAATAAAAAATCTCACTTTCTTTCCATTATAATTCCCTTGGCCTTTTTGCCTAGATGCAAAAAGGACCAATTTTATTCTTTTCCTTTAAAGTTGAGAGATTTATTTGAATATGTTGGTCATTCTAGTTCAGTATTTTCAGGTACAAAATGTGCCTTTTCAATATGTAGTTTCAAATCTGTACTTTGAGAAAGTTTTCTTGAATTACAGTTTTTGGCATTTGCCATTTTATTCCCTAGATTTGTTTTTCTTTTTCAGTTACTCCTATTATAACATGTTGGATCTTATGTGCATGGCTTCAATATTTGTGACATTTTCTCCTATGCTTTTTGTTTTTCTTTTCTTTATTTTCTTTTTTCTTTTTTTTTTTTTTGGAGACAGAGTCTCACTTTGTTGCCCAGGCTAGAGTGAGTGCCGTGGCGTCAGCCTAGCTCACAGCAACCTCAAACTCCTGGGCTCAAGCGATCCTCCTGCCTCAGCCTCCCGAGTAGCTGGGACTACAGGCATGCGCCACTATGCCCGGCTAATTTTTCTATATATATATTTTTAGTTGTCCATATAATTTTTTTCTATTTTTAGTAGAGACGGGGTCTCGCTCTTGCTCAGGCTGGCCTCGAACTCCTGACCTTGAGCGATCCACCCGCCTCGGCCTCCCAGAGTGCTAGGATTACAGGCGTGAGCCACCGCGCCCGGCCTCTTTATTTTCAATTTTAAAAGTTTTCTGTTTTTTTCATCTGTTTCTTATGAGACAATAACTATAGTATTTATTCATTCTTGTATTTCTGAAATAAATTTTTAACTTATTACTGATTTTTTTCCTGGGTTGTGTCATCTAATTGCTATATTTTTTCTAGTTCTGATATATGTATTTATGTTGTTCTTTGATATTTCATATCTTTTAAAATATCTTTTAGCTAGTGGAAATACTGGCTTATACTGTTCATCTGTTTTGTGGAAGGGAGCTCGGTTGATTAGTTTTAAGAGTTCATGTTCCTGGCCCGTTCCAACCTCTTCAGATCTTATCAGAGACGCCCTGTCCTCATTCTATGTTGAAGCAGCCAAACTCCTCCCACGTTAGCTGCCTTGCTCGATTTGGCCCACTACGCCTTCCCATGAAGATCTGTTTGCTGCCCCAACTCTATTTTTCTCCTGGGTTTTCTCCTGCATATATGTGGATATCATGCAGATCTTACAGTGGTGGTGAAGGTTGTCATCATGCTCTTATGTTTTATTTTATTTTGTTCCTTTTTAAAAAATTTTAATAGATTTAGGATATACAAGTTGAATTCTGTTACATGTGTATATTGTATAGTAGTTGAGTCCAGGCTTTGACTGTACCCATCACCTGAATAGTGTACATTGTATCTCATGGGAAATTCCTGATCCCTCACTTCCTCCAACCCTCCCCTTCTTCTGAGTCCCCAATGTCCATTATACCACTATGTGTGTCATAGTGGTATATGCCACTGGTGTAGCCATAGTTTAGCTCCCATTTATAAGTGACAGCATGCGGCATTTATTTTTTCTATTCCTGAGTTACTTCACTTAGATAATGACCTTCAGTTCCACCCAAGTTGCTGCAAAAGACATTATTCCATCTCATTGCTAAGTAGTACTCCATGGTATATATACATATCACATTTTCTTTACTCATTGGGTAATTCCGTATCTTTGCAATTGTGAATTGTGCTGCGATAAACATACGAGTGCAGGTGTCTATTTGATATAATGATTTCTTTTCCTTTGAGTAGATCCACAGTAGTGGGATTACAGGATCAAATGGTAGATCTACTTTTACTTCTTTCAGAAATCTCCATAGAGGTTGTACTAATTTACATTCCCACAGTGTATAAGTGTCCACTTTTCACCTCATCTATTGGTTTTAGACTTTTTAGTAATGACCATTCTAATTGTCGTAAGATGATATATCATTGTGATTTTAATTTGCATTTCTCTGATGATTAGTGATGCTGAGCATTTTTTCATATGTTTTTTGGCTATTTGTATATTTTCTTTTGAAAATGCCTGTTCATGTCATTTGCCCACTTTTCAATGAGGTCATTTTTTTTTTATCTGCTGAGTTGGTTGAATTCCTTGTAGATTCTAGATATTAGTCCTTTGTCAGACATAGTATGTGAACACTTTCTCCCATTCTGTAGGTTGTCTCTTTACTTTTTTGATTATTTATTTTGATGTGCAGAAGCTTTTTGGTTTAATTTAGTCCCATTTATCTATTTTTGTTTTTGTTGCATTTGCTTTTGGATCTTAGTCATAAATTCTTTCCCTAGGTCGATGTTCAGGAAAGTTTTTACTAGGTTTTATTCCAAGATTTTTTTTGGTTTCAGGTCTTTGATTTAAGTCTTTAATACATCTGAGTTAATTTTTGTATATGGTGAGAGGTAGGGATCCAGGCTTTCTTCTGCATATGGCTATCCAAGTTTCCCATCACCTTTTATTGAAAAGGGTGTCCTTTCCCCGAAGTGTGTTTTTGTCTGCCTTGTCAAGATCAGTTGGTTACAGGTATATGGTTTTATTTCTGAGTTCTCTATTCTGTTCCACTGATTTATGTGTCTGCTTTTATACTGTATTGGCTACCATAGCCTTATAGTATAATTTGAAGTCAGGTAATGGGATGCCTCCAGTTTTTATTTATTTTATTTTATTTTATTTTAGACAGAGTCTCATTCTGTTGCCTGGGCTAGAGTGCCATGGCATCAGCCTAGCTCATAGCAACCTCAAACTCCTGGGCTCAAGCAATCCTCCTGCCTCAGCCTCCCGAGTGCCCTCCCGGGCATGTCCCACCATGCCCGGCTAATTTTTTCTATATCTTTTTAGTTGTCTGGCTAATTTCTTTCTATTTTTTAGTAGAGATGGGGGTCTCACTCTTGCTCAGGCTGGTCTCGAACTCCTGACCTTGAGCGATCCTCCCGCCTTGGCCTCCCAGAGTCCTAGGATTACAGGTGTGAGCCACTGCACCTGGCCAGTTTACTACTATTTTATGAGGATCATTGTGTCTACGTTCATCAGAGAAATTGCTCTGTAGCAATTTTGTTACATCCTTTGCTGGCTTTGGTATCAAGGTGATGCTGGTTTCATAGAATGCATTAGGGAGGATTCCCTCCTTCTCAGTCTTTTGGAACATTTTCAGTAGGATTGGCGTCAGTTCTTCTTTGTACATCTGTTAGAATTAGGCTGTGAATTCAGGTTAATATTGACTTATGAGGCTATGTTCCTGTTTTATTGATAATTGATTTCTAGTTGTTTTATAATTTTTTTCTTTCTTTTTTTGGTCTTTTTGTCTGGTCTTCAGCTTTTTTGTGTGTGAGAATTTTATTACTGATTGAATCTCATTACTCATTATTGGTCTATTCAGGAGGTCTATTTCTTTCTGGTTTAATCTCAGGAGGTTGTATGTTTGTAGGAATTCATTCACCTCCTCTAGGATTTGTAGTTGGTGAGCATATAGTTGTTCATCATAGTCTGATGATCTCTTATACTTCTGTGGTATCAATTGAAATGTCTCCTTTTTCATTTCTGATTTTGTTTATTTGGATCTTCTCTCTTCTTGGTTAGTCTAGCTAGTGGTTTATCAACTTGTTTATCTTTTTGAAGAACCAACTTTTTGTCATTGTTTCTTTGTATTGTTTTTTTGGGGGGGTCTCTATTTCATTTAGTTCTGCTCTCATCTTTGTTATAGCTTTTCCTCTGCTAACTTTGGATTTGGTTTATTCTTGTTTTTCTAGTTCCTTGAGGTGTGATGTTAGAGTGTTAATTTGTGATCTTTCTACTTTTTTGATGCAGGCATACTGCTATAAACTTCCCTCTCAGCACTGCTTTTATTGTATCCCACAGGTTTTTGTATGCTGTGTTTCATTTTCATTCATTTCAAAAATTTTGTAAATTTCTGTCTTTATTTCTTTGTTGACTCAGTGACCATTCAGGATCATGTTGTTTAATTTCTATGTGTTTATGTAGTTTTTAAAGTTCCTCTTCATATTGATTTTTAGCTTTGTTGCATTATGGTCTGAGAAGACAATTGATATAATTTCAATTATTTTTAATTTGTTAAAATTTGTTTTGTGGCCTAAATATGTGGTCTATCTTGCAGAATGTTCCATGTGCTGGTAAAAAGAATGTATATTCTGTAGTTGTTGGGTGGAATGTTTTGTAAATGTCTGTTAAGTCCCTTTGTTCTAAGGTTCAATTTAAGTCCAATGTTTCTTGTTGATTTTCTGTCTCAATGATTTATCTAGTGCTCTAAGTGGGGTGTTGAAATCCCTCATTATTATTGCATTGCTGTCTATCTCTTTCTTTAGGTCTAGTAATATTTGCTTTGTGAATCTGGGTGCTCCAATGTTGGGTGCATATATATTTAGAATTATTATATCCTCTTGCTGAATTGATCCCTTTATCATCATATAATAACCTTCTTTTGTCTTTTTTTTTTTTTTTACTGTTTTTGATTTAAAGTCTGTTGTATCTGATATAAGTATAGCTACTCCTGTTCACTTTTTGTTTCCATTTGTGTGGAATATCTTTTTTCATCCCTTTACTTTCAGTCTATATGTGTATTTATGGGTAAGGTGAGTTTCTCATAAGCAGCATATAGTTGGATCATTTTTCATTTACATTCAAGGTTTGTATTGATTTATGAGGCTTTGTTCTTGTCATATGGTTAATTGATTTCTAGTTGTTTTATAAAATCTTTGTTCTCTTTTTTTTCCTGTCTTTTAGTCTTTGTGGTTTGCAGGACTTGTGACATGTTGCCATTTAATTCCTTTCTCTTCTTCCTTTTCGTGATTGTTTTATTGGATCTTTGAGTTTTTTATATATATATATATATATATATATATATTTTTTTTTTTTTTTTTTAGACAGGGTCTCGCTCTGTTCTGGGGCTGGAGTGCAGTGGTGTCATCATAGCTCACTGCAGCCTTGAACTCCTAGCCTCAAGCAATCCTCCTGCCTTGGCCTCCCAAAGTGCCAGGATTATAGGCATGAGCCACCATGCCTGGCTTGAGTTTTATGTTAATATTTTTGCATGTTTTCATGATGAATACTGACTTTTTGTTTCCATGTTTAAGACACCTTTGAACATTTCTTTTTTTTATTTTTATTTATTTATTTTTTTGAGGCAGAGTCTCACTCTGTTGCCCGGGCTAGAGTGAGTGCCATGGCGTCAGCCTAGCTCACAGCAACCTCAAACTCCTGGGATCAAGCAATCCTCCTGCCTCAGCCTCCTGAGTAGCTGGGACTACAGGCATGCGCCACCATGCCCGGCTAATTTTTTCTATATGTAGTTTTAGCTGTCCATATAATCTCTTTCTATTTTTAGTAGAGACGGGGTCTCGCTCTTGCTCAGGTGGGTCTCGAACTCCTGAGCTCAAACGATCTGCCCACCTCGGCCTCCCACAGTGCTAGGATTACAGGCATGAGCCACTGCGCCCAGCCTGAACATTTCTTGTAGGGCCAATATAGTAGTGATGAATTCTCTCAGTGTTTACTTGTCTGGGATAGACTTTATTTATCCTTCATTTATGAAGCTTATTCTGGCAGAACATAAAATTCTTGGCTGACTTTTTTTTTCTTTTGGCACTTCGAAAATGCCATCCCATTCTCTTCATGACAATAAGGTTTCTGTTGAGATGTCCACTGTTAGTTTGATGGGGTTTTCTTTGTAGGTGACTAGATACTTTTCTCTTGCTAATTTTAAAGTTACTGGAGCAGCAGGAGAGAGCGAGGTGAAAAAATAAAAAAAAGAGAAAGTTATTTTTTTCACTCCGACTTTAGTCATTCTGATTATATTTTTTATTTTTATTTTTTAGTCATTTTTGATTATAATATGCCATGGTGAAGTCTTTTTTGCAATGTATTTGCCTGGGGGTTGTTGGGCCTCCTGTATCTGAATGTCTAACTCCTGGGACAGTTTCATCAGTTGTTTCCTTAAATAGGTTTTCGAAGCTTTTTAAATATCTCTTCCCCCTTGGGAATACCAATAATTCGTTTGTTTGCTTGCTGTATGTAGTCCCAGAAGTCTTGAAGGCTTTGGTCATTCTTTTTTATTCTTTTTTCCTTATTCTTGTCTGATTTAATTATTTCAAAAGACCTGTCTTCAAGTTCTGGATTCTTCATTCTGCTTGGTCTAGTCTATCCTTGAAGCTTTTGAATGTGTTTTGTATTTTCTTCAATGAATTTTTCAGCTCCAGAATTTCTGTTTGGTTTTTTAAAAAGATATCTATCTCCTTGGTAAATTTCACATTCATATTCTGAACTGATTTTCTGATTTCTTTGTATTGGTTTTCAGATTTCTCTTGGATCTCATTAAGCTTCTTTAGAATGAATATTTGGAATTATTTATCTGGCATTATGAGCAATTCTTTTTGACTGGGAATCATTGCTAGACAATTGTGGTCCTTTGGTGGTGTCAGATTTCCTTGCTTTTTCAGGTTGTTCCTGCCCCTCTCTAGCTGGGTCAGGGTGGCAGCTGCATCATTCCAAACTCAGCCTGAGGACAGGATGCAGCTCAGTGTTAAATTCTCAAACTGGAGCCGTGGGTCTGCAACCAGAAAGGCTGGGGCCCCACCCAGGCAAGGAGTGTGGGCAAGAAACTGTGGAAAATGCTGTCTGCTCAAGTCTCAGTCTCAACAGCAGCCTGCAGCAGGGGTTCATGGGAGTACCTGGGGTCCTCTATCCCTTCTCAGGGCCACACAGTGGCTGCAGGCACACCATGAGTTCCCTGGTATCTAGACCCTCAGAATAGCATCCAGCTCAAGCTGCTTTAAGCTTGGACGCCTGTGTCCATTGGTATCTGTGCATGAGAGGTAGCAGCTGCTTGTTCTGATTTGTTGTAATTGCTTTCGATGGGGAGAATTTTCTCCTGAAGATGTATATCTGTTGTCAGTTGAGTAGGACACTTTGGCTTTGATTTTAGGTTCCTTCAGTCGTGTGATTTTTGTGTGATGTCTTAGGCAGTACAAAGGGTTTGTGGTATCTATGATTTCCTTGGTGGCTTGGCGTACAGTTATTACTTGAGGCTGCGGTGGAGTTTTGCTGTGGTTTTGAATGCCAGCCAAGCCCGTCTTCAGGCCCCAGTAGTGGCAGCAGCGGGATGAGTGTGCCTAACTTAGGCCCCAGAGCAGCTTACACGGCAGCGGTATTAGTGTGTCCTGGGGGCCAATCCCTGGGCCTTCGGGTTGCTTGCTGAGCAGCCCAAGCGCGCAGAGGGCTGGGCTTTCAGGAACGCAGCAACAGACAGGGCAGGCTGGTCCCCAGTCGCACAGCTGCCTGTAACAAAGGAATGGGTATTGTCCCAAGTGTGCTTAGTCTCCTCTGTCCTTTCCCAGATGGGTGGTGGCTATAGCCATGTCACCTTGAACTCAGCCCAAGGGTGAGGTGTGGCACGTCATTACACTCTCAAGATGGTGCCGGTATGGGCTTATAATCAAAGAGGGAAGGGCCCCATTCGGGTGAGCAGCATGGGCAAGAAACTGTGGGGAGTGTGCTCCGCTTGGATCTCAGTCTCACAGCAGCCTGTAGGGAGGCTGGAATTGTCCTAGGTGTGGATGGGCTCCCCTGTTTCTCCTCAGCAGGGGGCAGCTGCAGGTGCCTTAGCCCGAACTCAGCCCAAGGACAGGGTGTGGTCCGGCTTTATTAGCACCCCCCACACTGAGCTAATCAGCCGCTAGCTGCCAAGCTTTAAATTTCCAAAGTGGCACCTTGGGCCTGTGACTGGAGAGGGGCCCTTCTCAGGTAGGATCTGTTGGCAGGAAACCGTGGGTAGTGCCCTTCACTCAAGACTCAGCCTCACAGCAGCCGCTGCAGGACAATGGGTATGGTCCTAGATGAGTGTTGGAAACCCTGGTTTCCCTGCCCCTCTGAGCTGGGTGGCGGCTGTAGCTAATTATTCCAAACTCAGCCTGAGGACAGGATGCAGCTCAGCGTTAAATTCTCAAACTGGAGCCGTGGGTCTGCGACCCACCGGAAAGGCTGGGGCCCCACCCGGGCAAGCAGTGTGGACAAGAAACTGTGGAAAATGCTGACTGGTCACGTCTCAGTCTCAATAGCAGCCTGCAGCAGGGCAGTGGGGACCCTCCCAGGGGTGCCTGGGGCACCTGGAGTCCTGCGTCCCTCCTCAGAGCCACACGGTGGCTGCAGGCACACCATGAGTTCCCTGGTATCTAGGCTCTCACGGTGGCATCCAGCTCAAGCTGCCTCTAGGCCTGGATGCCCGTGAGGTGCTGCGTGGGGTCCCTTTCCGGGGCTGTGTCTCTGTGCAGTCTCTAAGCAGCTCCCGTGTTGGGACCGAGCCCCGTGTGGGGCGGGGTCTCCTGCAGCCACGATCACGAAAGCTCTCAGTGGGGCCCTTGGGACTTCTCTCTCACTGTCTCCCCGTGTCCAGGAGCTTCTCCGCGCTTTTAGCCAGTGCCCGGCCAGGCAAGTTACCCTGAATCCCCTCCTTCCCCACTTCTGGTGCTTCCTGTCACTTCCCTGGTGAGTCCCAGCATTCTCTCCTAGACGATGGGTTTGCAGTGTGAGAATCTGCTTGCCATCCTCTTCCTCTCTGTGGAGGAAGCACTACGCTACCTGTGTCTAGTTGGCCATCGTGATTCTATCCCTGCTCTTATGTTTTAGAGTTCATGAGGATACTTTATCATCTGGCTTTGCTGAAGATGTTGTCCACAGGTTCTTGTTTTACTACCTAGTTGCTCCGCCTTTTTTTATTTTTTTTTTTGCCGGAGGATTCAGGGAGATGAATAAACTATACCACTGATGTGACTTTCCAGAATTGTGGAGGGAAGAAGAATCTGAAGAGGCCGGACGTGGGCCTGTAATCCTAGCACTCTGGGAGGCTGAGACAGGAGGATAGCTTGAGGTCAGGAGTTCGACACCAGCCTGAGCAAGAGTGAGACCCCCCCCATCTCTACTAAAAATAGAAAAAATTAGCCAGGTGTGGTGGTGGTGAGCACCTGTAGTCCCAGCTACTCGGGAGGCTGAGACAGGGGGATTGCCTGAGCCCAGGAGCTTGAGGTTGCTGTGAGCTAGGCTGACGCCATGGCACTCTAGCCTGGGCAAGAGTGCGAGACTCTGTCTCATAAAAAATAAATAAATAAATAAATAAATCAGGAGAGCTCAGGAAACAAATTCTCATATTTGCTCCCACTGCTAGGCCGGGACCGTGTGAGCCTGAACCACACTGAGACGTGCATGGCAGTGGTGGCTCCAGAAGGCAAACTAGCTTGTTTTCGAACTCTGCACCGAAAGAAGGCAAAATACAACTGATGTTCACTACAGTGTTTCATATAAGGTATCTGTTGAGGGGTTCCACTCACTACTTTATAAAAAGTATAAAAACAGTTATATAAGATAGTATAATTATATGACTTGTCCTTTAACTCTAACTTTTTAAAGTTAATTTTTAATTATATGTGTAATTTACAAATACAAGCCTTTATAAGAGATTAACACATAGATAAAGCTGAAGTTCCCTTGTCCTCTGGCTATTTTTGTTTGTTTGTTGCTTTGGGTTTTTTTTTTCTCTTGGAGCAAATGTTAGAGCCAATGTTTATTGTCAAGCTGACAGAGGATAATGTATCAGGACTTTATTTATGGCTATTTTTTTTTTTTTTTATGCCTGGCTGACTTTGCCTCACCTTCAGCTGACTCTGGGCCATGACCCTGTCCCCTGCTGAGATAGCATTTAAAGTTATTTTAAGGCCGGTGGCTCACGCCTGTAATCCTAGCACTCTGGGAGGCCAAGGTGGGAGGATCGCTCGAGGTCAGGAGTTCGAGACCAGCCTGAGCAAGAGCGAGACCCCCGTCTCTACTAAAAATAGAAAGAAATGATCTGGACCGCTAAAAATATATATAGAAAAAATTAGCTGGGCATAGTGACGCATGCCTGTAGTCCCAGCTACTTGGGAGGCTGAGGCAGTAGGATCGCTTGAGCCCAGGAGTTTGAGGTTGCTGTGAGCTAGGCTGACGCCACGGCACTCTAGCCAGGGTGACAGAGCAGGACTCTGCCTCAAAAATGAATAAATAAAAAGTCATTTTAACATTAATCAGAATTAAATATAATTATGAAAATGATCCATTAATAGCAGTTTTGATGGATTATCTGTGTTGTCGCTGTCCTCCATTTGTACAAAAATATAAAACTGGAGAGTGGCTGGGAACTTTAGGAACATGTTCCTGGCTCTGTCTCTGTTCTTCAGCACGGTGAGGGCCTTGAGTCACGCTCTCATCTCCGATCAGCAAGCTGACTGTTCCACCATAGCGCTGGTAACTAATGGGCTTTTTGGCTCAGTTTTCATGAGGCTTATTGAGATTATTTTGATTAGGATGCATTATGATTCAAGTGGCAGAAAATCCTACTTATACTGGTTTTAAAAAAAGGTATGTATTGGCTTATGGAACCAAACCCTGTGGAGGTGTTTGACATTTCAGGAATGGCTGGATTCAGGGCTCAAAGTAGTGCCCTTCCCACCCCTGGGGCCCCGTTTAATTTGTGTGGCATGAGCCCAACACTGTGTACTCTTGGCGATGCCCCCCGGAGCCGTGTGCCATGGCCCCCTGGTGCACAGCCTGGGTCCCTCTCTTCATTCTGCTTTCTCTATATAGATGTTGACTCCTCCTCAGTAGCCCCCCTCATAGTAGCAGAGGGGATGTAGCAGATTCTTGCTGACTTCCTCTTGTCACCAAAGCCAGGAGAGAACAGAAAACTTCTTTCTTCCAGAAGCCTCACAAAAAGTCTTATCTTGACTCACTGGCTCTTATTGAGTCACAGCCCCAGCCTGAGTCCTGTCTTGACCACTGAGGTCAGGGGAAGGCTAATGAGTGGCTCATACGTGGTCAAGGGCTCCACTGCTGTCGTTATCAGTGGAGAAAGCAGCTTCCTCAGAACCTCTTGAACAAAGAGGAGGGGGATCCGTCCTGGCCTACAGGGAAGGGATATGACCTGGGAAGCTCAGCGGGGCGCCAGTGGCACCGCCTTTTAAGAGGCAGCGTATCATAGAGCTTGAGAGTGTGGACTGCGGAGCCAAACCACCTTGGTTCTAATATTGGCTTTACCACTTAAGGGCTTATGACCTTGGTTATGTTACCAAATCTCTCTGTGCCTCAGTTTCCTCACCTGTACAGTGGGGCATAATACCCTCCCACTCATAAAATTGTTGTGACATAAAATTGATTTAGTATGCACAAGACACTTAGAACATTGACTGGCATGGGGCAAGGTCTAGATAAGCCTTTGCTGTTGTTGAGAGTTAGTGATCCTGAGGAGAGAGTAGAGGACATTCTTAATACAGCAAGCGTTCAGCACAGGGCAGATTCCTTTGGCCTAAGGCTGTGATACAGTAACTTGATGTGACCCCTTCATCAGTTTATCCTTCCTAGTCTGGAATGAGCAGCTTTGGGTCCTGCCGTTGGCATTCTGGGGTGTGGCATGCCTTGAGGCTGGTCTGGGGGCGAGGGCATAGCTGTCAAATGCCATTAAGGACAATTCACGGCCATGCACGGTGGCTCATGCCTGTAATCCTAGCACTCTGGGAGGCCGAGGCGGGTGGATCGTTTGAGCTCAGGAGTTTGAGGCCAGCCTGAGCAAGAGCGAGACCCGTCTCTACTAAAATACAAAGAAAATATCTGGACAACTAAAGGTCTATAAAAAAAATTAGCCGGGCATGGTGGTGCATGCCTGTAGTCCCAGCTACTCGGGCGGCTGAGGCAGGAGGATCACCTGAGCCCAGGACTTTGAGGTTGCTGTGAGCTAGGCTGACGCCACGGCACTCTAGCCAGGGCACCAGAGGCTGTCTCAAAAAAAAAAAAAAAAAAAAAAAAGGACAATTCACTGTAATTCACTGTGAGGTTTGATTCACAAACATTGTTCTAGAACTTTAGACTCTGATTCACGATTTCGCTGCCAGCCTGTGTGGCAGCAACTGCTTCCTAGACCATTTATGGCTCTCCTCGCCATTGACACAGCTGTGCCACCGACGACTCACGTTGCAGCTGCGGGGGGCGGGGAGGGGGGGGGCTGCGATCGAGCTCTCTCTGGAATGAAGTGCAAATTGTCCTCGTGAAGAGTGCTTTCTTCATGAATCCCAGGCCTCCAATATGCAATTAAGAGAAGCCTGAAAAGCAAAGGCGGCTTGTGTGTTCCAGGTCTTCTTTGCAAACCCTGCGTGTCGGACTCCCCGCGCCCGCGTCCGCCCGGCCCTGTCTCGGTAACAGGCCCAGATCCTGGCAGCAAATGGCATGGGAACCGGGGAACATTTTTATTCTACACAGACAGGGTTATATAAATCTTCCTGTTTTAAAGTAATTTCTTTTGCGCTTTATGTCTTTTGTGTGCCTTTAGGAGTCTGCTTGAATTCTTGATGGGCAATATGCCTAACTACATTTGTTCTCTGTTTTAAGGGAGAGGCTATACCCTTTATAGCCAGTTCTTTGTCCAAAACCATTCTACTTTTGATACAACCCCTTTTACTTTCTATTTTTTAAAAAAGGCATTGGCTTAGCTAAAGGACCTAGTTTCTACATAGTTACTTCCTGCTCTGGAAAGTTAATGCAGTGAGACTGAGGTCCTCGGGCTCCCCCCAGAATACATCAGGCTATGTCACATTTCCTTGTTTTCCAACATGCTTCAGAGGGCACTTTCTTCCTCTCCTTCATCTTGCTAACGTCTTCTCATTTTTCTAAAGTGAGGCCAACATTGTGAGTGTGTAGGACACTTCCCTGGAGCCCTCTGACTTCCACACGCCTCCGCAGGTCTCTCTGAAGCCACCACGCTGGGAGAAAGCATTGCGGCCTGACGGTGGTCACGACTGACTTGTCTGCCTCCCTCGCTAAGGCGACGCTAGGAAGGGACTAGCTTCAATGTCTGATTGAACTTATTATCCTCAGTGTCTAATTGATAATTATCAAATGAATGAACGGATATGTATTTACTACCTGTGCCAATTGCTGTGCTGGGCTCTGAGGACACCAAGACCTTGTCCCTTTGGAGATTATAATCTAGTGGAAAGATACATGCTAGGTTAATCATCGCACATATCATTTTATAATCTTGAACTGATCGGTGCTTTGAAGGAAAAGAACGAAATGTTAGGAGGCTGTGTGATGGGAGGACCCGGAGATGGGCTAAGCAGGACTTTCACTGGGGAGGCAGGGGGGCTGGCAGTGCGTTCAGGCGGGAGTACCGAGGTGCACGGAATGAGTAAACAGGGGCGGACGAGCAGCGGAGGAAGGGAACCGGCTGCCTGGGCATCACGGACCTCGCTCACTTGGCTTGTCCGGTGTCCCTTGTTCAGATGACAATACCCTGACTTTTCATCTTGAGGATCCGAGCCTCCCTCATTCTCATCCTTACCTACCCCTTTCTAGAAATGGGCACTTGACCTAGCAAAATTGCGTACCCATCTCCCAGGCCTCCTCCCATGTGATTAATTTAGGAATGAGTTTGGATCTGAGTCAAGTCTGGGACTTTTTGGCAGAACTATGATGAAAGACCTGTATTTTTTTCAGCACTTTGGAGACTGTGCTTTAGAGAGAAGGGAAGAGATAGATGCAGACAGATCTGTGATGATTTTTTTTTGAGCACCTAGATCCAGCCATACCTGAAACTCGTGTGGATATAGTTGTATCTAAATTCATATATTAATATATATGGCTCCTAAAGCTATTAACTAAATAACTCTCCCATCTTTTTGTTTGTCTTAAGCTAGTTTGCACAGAGCTTCAGTTACTTGCAACTAAAAGTATCTTTATTAATACAATGGTTTTGACTAATGTCCCTCATTTGCTAAATCAAAAGAGGTTGGGGGAGGCCAGCTAAAGTGATTACAGAGGTCGTTTAGCAAGGGGGAGGGGCAGCCCTAACACACCAATACTTCCTGCACCAGAAGGGTTCCCCCTAAGTTTCTGTAGTCTACAGCCTTCTCCCCGGAGACCCAGACCTGTGGTTTGTATCTGTGTTTGAGTGTCTAGCGACGGGTGCACTAAGGGGGTGTGGTTCGAGGGAGACACAAATAGGAACCTTCTCGGGCCCTGACAGGACAGGGAGGCCCAGGTACCCAAGGTGCTGGAAAGCCACAAGCCGCTTCTGCCCTGGAGCATGTGGAATAACCCCAACTTGCCAGTGGAGAGCTGGCAGGAGAGCCAGCTTTCGCTGGACTGTGAATAGCTGGAATCATTAATGGGCTTCTGTGAGCAGCAACGCTGGTGGGTGACAGCTGCCATCTAGTGCCAGATGTCAGCTCTTGCGAGTGGTTTACTGGCTGTTTTCAGCTGGAAGGCCTTTTTGAGGGCCAGTTTAGGGTGGAGGGGGTGTCACATTCAGGAAGAGCTTCAAAATCAGACTTTCAATATTATCCCTAAATTAGCTTATTATACATATAATCCCAGAGCCAAATTGACTGGATGGGGAAAACGGGCAATCATTTCACAACATTAAACTTGTGTTTCATTCCAAACCTCTGGAGTGCTGTGAATTTCATAGATAGATATGAATACATAGATAGATTTTTAAAAATCGTGTAATGGCCACATTTAAGATTCAGGTTTTCTGGCAAGGAATAGGTAACACGCTTCAAAGAGATGACTGGGGAGAGTTGGTGAAAGGTGTGAGAAGGGGCCAGGGTTAGTGACAGCAGGGTTGGTGACAGGCACTCCAGGGTTAGTGACAGCAGGAAGCAATTCCCACCCACAAACCTGCCGGGGCACAGAGAGGGGGAGAAGGCAGCAGGAGCTTATTCGGTAGGACAGGGCCCCTTGCTGGGTGCTGTGGCCCCAGGTGTGCGTCTCGGTTGGGTTCCGGAGAGGCACAGCTTAAGATGAGGGTTCGTTGGCGTGTCAGTGATTTATTGAGGACGTGCTCGCAGGGCAGACAGGAAATGAAGCGGGGAGCAGGGCAGGGAGGAGGGGAAGCCGGCAGGTGTGACCCGGGCGAGGCCCTGTGGAGCGCAGCTTCAGCCTGGTCCTGCGGGGAAATGCTGGACGGAGAGTTGTTTCGGAGGGTCCGACTGGAGGCAGAGAGGGTTGGCACAGAAACTCCTGACCTGCCAGCACGAGGGCTGGAGGGGACGTGGGGACATCATCCCCGGGCACTGTGGATCTCCGCCTGCATGTTGGGTTGGACCAAGTGGCTCTGGTACTCTGAGAGCAGGACAAAGGGATCCGGAGGGATCGGGGTGAAGCAGGGCAACTCTCCCAGTGGGAATGGGAGCCAGGGGGATGTGACGTGTCAGTTGACTCCTGAAGGAGGAAGATGTGGCGATGGAGTTTGGATACAGGAGGTTTGCTTGGGGGAAAGGGTGGCAGCCATGAAAGATGGAGAAGGAACCAGGGTTGGGCAGGGAGAGACTCGGAGCGCAGTCAGACCCGGCATTGTCAGCCAATCCCACGGGGGGCTCCGGAGCAAAGATGGCCCACTGTAGGAGTCATGCATTGGGCAGGAATGACCAGGCCGTAGTATGCCCTGCCACGCCCTGTCACTGGCTGGTGGCTGACTGAGACAGGCGTGGATTCTGAAGGCGGGGTAGCTGGAGGCTGTTGACTAGCTGTGCTCCTCGCAGCTGAACAGCAAATTATTTCTGAAGATCCAAACGGAGCATCCTCATGGCCGCCACACTTAACGAAATGTTTAGCTGTTCCCCTCACTCCTCCAACACGAACAAGGAAGAGCCGACCAGCAGAGGGGACAGAAATGGGGCCTCACTGGCTCACATAAGCACATACATCCAGCTGTACCTGAAGCCCAGGGGACCCTTGCCGTTTTTGTTTATGTGAACCAGTAAATGCTCTTTTCACTTAAGCCATTTTCAGCTGAGTTTTCTATTTCAGCAAAATTCCTGATTTATATACTCCCTGAGCTTCACATTTCTTAGCTGTAAAATGGGGCTCATGATTCCACCTTGCAGGGTTTGGGGAGGAAGAGAAACAATTAGTGTAAAGAGCAGGCACAGAGTTGACGCCCAATGTCCAGTATTTAACACTATGATATGAACGGCAAAAGCACAGGGAGCGAAGCAAGGTGTGGGACTCCCGGAGGCCCTTCCGTGTCAGGGCCGGCCAGTGGGCTGAGTTCAGCGCTCGGTCCCCTGAGCTTGGACTGTCCAGAGCTACCCAGGTGCAAAGGGGGTCCAGCCTTTTGAGTCGCTTTGAGCCTGTGGCTTTTCCCCAGTGAATGCTCCCACCCAGTGCGTTATTACCTTGTAGGAGGAAAAGAGAAGTTCTCTTTCTGGACAAAATTAAGGTCTCTCAATGCTCTTTGTCTTCATCTAGACAGTTCTTTGTATTTATTTTGTTATTGTTTTTTGTAGACTATTCCTTCGTGAAAATATGTAAAGTTTGTAGCAAATTAAAAGGAAAAAACAAGCGATGACCACATTTGCAGCACTGTGATGATTCTAAAGCTTTGGGAGAAAAAACAATCAAGAAAGAACAAAGACCTCTATTACTCGGAGGCTTCTGAGGGAAATGGGAAATTTCATATTTTAGAGATCTGCTAAGCTTCCTACTGCTCTTCTCTTCTCCCACTAAAAATGCAAAAGCTTTAAAAGACTCGTGGCAGAGACTCTCTGTTCTGAATGTTGACACAATGGCAGGGGCAGCGGTGGAGGCTGCTGCGTTTCATTTCTCCCAATCTCCCGGGGAAGCTCAGGTCCTAATTACAAGAGAGAACAAAAAGTGGCTCTGAAGAGCCATTTTGGCTCATCAAGTACTTAATACCTATTATTAAAGAAGCTCCTGCCGAGTCTAACTGCATACTGTGAGACCAGAAGCGCCTGCAGCCGCTGTAGCAGCACGCATGCAAGGTCTTCAGCAAAGAGAGAAACAGCATCAGTGAAAAGTGGGCTCCCCCGGCACTCGGCCTGGCTCTTTCTTTCTGTCTTCAGGTCAAAGATAGACCAGATGACCTCCACTGATCCTTCTCATTTTTCTCAGGTCATTGGGACCCCAAAGGCCCATCTCGTCTGTCATTTCCTCTGTGAACCCCTCCCCAGCATGCCCTGGCAGAATTAGCTATTGCTTCATTTAGGTGCCTGCGATAGCAAGCACCCAGGATGGCCCCCACGATCCCTGCTTCCTGGGATACATACCCTTATTTAATCCTCTCCCACGCTGAATGGGGTTGACCTGTGTGACCCATGGGGCATTGCAAATACAAGAGAAGTATAAATGAGGTCACAGAAGACATTGCGGATTCTCTCTCTTGGACCATGTGCTCTGTGGAAGGCCAACTGCCATGTCATAAGCACACTCAAGCCACCCTTTGGAGAGACCCACATGGTAAGTAACTGAGGCCACCTGACATCAGCCAGTGGGGTGGTTTTAAAAGATGTCCACAACTTCTTTGATATGCCTCCCTTCAAGAAATGGAGCTTAATTCTCCTCTCCTTGAATGTGGACTAGACGCGGTGATTCACTTCTGGTAAATAGAATGTAGCAGACATGATGGTTTGTGACTTCTGAGACTTGGTCATGTAAGCTATTGCAACTGTACTCTTTTTTTTGTGTGTGTGTGTCGACAGAGTCTCGCTCTGTTGCCCGGGCTAGAGTGCTGTGGCTTCAGCCTAGCTCACAGCAACCTCCAACTCCTGGGCTCAAGCAATCCTCCTGCCTCAGCCTCCCAAGTAGCTGGGACTACAGGCATGTGCCACCATGCCCGGCTAATTTTTTTTCTATATATTATTAGTTGTCCAGCTAATTTCTTTCTATGTTTTAGTAGAGACGGGTCTCGCTCTTGCTCAGGCTGGTCTCGAACTCCTGAGCTCAAACGATCCACCTGCCTCGGCCTCCCAAGTGCTAGGATTACAGGCGTGAGCCACCGCGCCCGGCCGCAACTGTACTCTTGGTCCCTCTCTCTTGAATCTTTTCATCTGGAGGGAAAGCAGCTGACATGTCGTGAGAACAGCCAAGCATCCCCGTGGATGGTCCACATGGTGAGGAACTGAGGCCTCTTGCCAATAGCCATGTGAGTGCGACATCGTGGACGCTCATCCTCTGGTTCTAGTCAAGCCGACAGCTTGACTACAACCTCCTCATGAGAGACCCTGAGCCAGAACCACCCATTTAAGCTGATCCTAAATTTATAATCATTTAACTTTTTTTTAGGCCTTTAAAAACATATATGGTTTAATATTATTAGCTAAATTAGGGAATTACAATTTGTTTTATTTATTTTTCACCCTAATGTAGCTAAACAAATTTTATTGATTTTGCTTTTCAAGAAAGTCAAAATTTACAGTCAAGAGCTAAGACTAAGTATGTTATTTGTGGAGATATACCAACTAATGAAACAAGGAAAGTATCAAAACTTAGGTGACATTTACATATAAAACACAAAGAAAGAAATACAAAACCAAAACAATCTTTTCAAAGAAAAACTATTGAAGGGATAACAGGAAAATAAAACAGCTGCTTTGGAAAACAGTTTGGAAGCTCCTTAAAAAGTTGGACATAGAGTTACATATGATCCTACAATTTCAATTCTAAGAATATACCCATGAGAAAAATAAACATATGTCCACATAAAAACTTGTATATGAATGTTCATAAC